>NC_088788.1:29626315-30263059 GCF_949628265.1 Cloeon dipterum | reverse complement strand
TATTTTAAGGTACACAATCGTCCTATGAAACATTATATGCTGTTCCTGAATAACATCTTTCGTCGCCCATTCACCGCTCTTCACCTTTGCTGCTAATGTTTAAAGCTCGCGCAGGGTCGAGGGCACATGCTCAATTTTTCTATCTAACCGAAAGAGTGCTCATTGAACTTGTTCTTCGCCTATTGCCTTGGCGCTCGTCGTGGCACAAAAGAAGAAATAGGATCAAATTATGAGATGGCTGTGGGGGAGTTTGTTCGCTCGGGCGGACAGGAAGAAGGGATGAGGGTTAAAAGAGCCGGCCGGGCGGCCAGCCAGCCACACCTTGAGTCATGCACACCGCACTTCCTCCTAAATGGGGGACTTTATTATTGTGATTCACCTTCTTCGGCTTTTTCCAAGCGGCAGGTGAGCGAAAAGAAGACGTGGGGAGAGAAGTGCACTGCAGTGGTGAAAGGAGAATTCTCTTTTAAAAGGGGCGAGGGGTGAACACACTGATTCACTTTTCTCTCCTCGTTGTATCGGCTTGATTGAAATTTCAAAGTGTCTCCAAGAGAATATTTGTAGAGCTTCAACTTTGAATCAATTCGTCTCTCTATAAAACTTTTTCCTCCGAAAAAACAACATTTAGCAAGATACATACATATTATATATCCAGAAAAAGGTTTAAAAATTAAGCTCATCGCCAGACACGGTATTAAATTTTTGCATAAATTTCCCTAATGGATTAATCTCATTTTATATTTCGCGTTGAGACTAATTTTCATGATACTGATAAATTGAAATTTCAAATCAAAACGTTTTTGAGCAGGAATCGCGCGCGCACCATTAGCCATATTAGTCGGCGTGTGCGACGAACCGATTATCCTAAAAGGCCAGAATTCGGGCACACACGCATGCCTATTTCTCTCTAGTAATTTTTCCCCTCGGCATTCCTCGAGAGAATTTCCCGTCGAGTGGCGAATATAAAACACGAGAATTGTGCCTCTGCTGGGCGAGCCGGCCAGACAGACCCACAGAGCACGACAAAATGTTATTATTTATAATCAGGCGCTGAAATTCAGTCACACTCGCAGCCAGGTCGCGTGCAGTCGCGGAGGCGCCGTTCGTGCATTTCATGACTTGATATGACTCACGCCCCTGTTTAGGTATACGCGGGGGAGTCCTACACACCCCCTGTACGAATGCATAACTACCCACGACCCACTAGACACCTGAGACGTTCAAAAGCGACCAGAACGGCTTCAGTTTAATTTTCTCTAAAATGGCCAGCCAATAAATATTAAGATATTGCTCAGAGATAAAAATGTCCTCAGGTGTTTGTGTGACATTGAGATTCGCTAAATTTTTGCTAGGGGGGGGGGGAATTAATAGATATTGAAAGTTCCGAGCCAATAAAACGAAATATAAGAAATTTTAGGCAATCGTAAAATGTCATAAACCTATTTTTTATTTTAAAAAATTGCTGAACTTTGATTTCAATTTTTTATTTAAAAATGTAGGGGTTGCTAAATGTCTCTTATTATTTGGGTAGATATTTGAAATATAAAAAATTGGACCATGTTGAAAAACAAGCCCGTATTTTTTTCTATTTCCTCAAATTGATTAAAAGGTGATTTTCTCTTTACACATTTTTTGTTTCATTCGAGATGAGAAAACAAGCACCAACTATACAGTTAGCCAAGAGCTCACAGCCTTGCATCTAGGCAGCAGTTTGGCGCTCGCGACGCACCGGTTGCATAAATGTCGGGCTTTTATTGATATTTGCAGCTCGACGTAGGGTTCTACACCTGGAGCCAGACGTCCGTCGCCCATTATTATCATCGTTTTACGACTGGCCGTGTACGCACTACTCGTATCCAGTCGGGCCAGCGAGTGGTCTCGTGCACGGTGCACCTCATGCGATCCGCGCGCAGTTAGTAAAATTCAGCACATGTACAATATTCGTGCATTTCGCTGATCGAAATCTACCGGGGAGTAAGGAGAGGGTGTGCAGGCGGCATTTCATTACTCTCCACCATCGGGAAGTGATCAAACATTGTTGTGCGTGGTTGCGAAGGGGTTGATTAAGGCGCTCTTTGGCTCCTCGTTACATATTGTTCGCTAATAGTTCGGTGGCTGGCGGTAGGCGCGCACACAAAAGCCACGCGCGCAAACGGGCACACTGACACACCGGCCACGGAATGATTCGCTCGCGTGATTGAATGCATTGCGCTGCGGCTCCAGGAATTCTGGCTCGGCTGGCTGCAATGACGAGGCGCCTCGCTGTGCAGTCCAATGCTTAGGCACGCGTGTGTCTCGCGGCAAAGCGCAGACGACAGAGTGTCGCAAAAAGCGGCCGCAGCAGACGCGGGGAAATTTCCAGTTCGTGTATCATTTACAAGCCACCACATAACCACGTTTGAAAGTCCCATTATTGAATGAGCTAAAGGATTTTTGATGACAAATTAAAAATTTCTTTTGTGAAACTGAATTAAGTTAAAAAAAATCGCATTACTCTTTTAAATAGATATTGCAATATATGTTATTTGTATGATGGCTTAAATGAAATTATACTTTAAATTCAACGTGACAATTAAAAAATATAGTACGAATGCTAAAACATTTAATTTACAAATGCTTTTAAATTTTCATATTTAATGTAATTTATAGTATTGATCCTAGCAAAAATAAACAAGAATATAATATAGATCAGAATATTACCTTCTATAAAATGCAACCTTGGTTCCCATGGGGTTTTCCGTTCATCGTCAACATGTTGTGCATCCGGTGTGCAACCATTCGGTCTAGTAAAACTAGCACAAACCGTGGTGTACTTGGCAGTCGGCTTTACCAAAAATGAAGCTAAAATGAAGGTGTTAATTTTAATTCTGGCATTAGCTTATATTGGATTGGTAAATATTGGAGTTATTCAAGTCCAGCATCAACTTTCATCAAAATTCCAGGCATTTTCAAATTTTATAAAGGAGCTAGCCAGTATTTCAGATCAGCCGAGCAAAATTCTGATTGGTATAGGCAACTATAATTCAACAAATATTACTCACCCAAATATTTATGCCATTCCAAGAATCTGATATCGAAGCGAGAATCCACTCTCGCGTTCGTCGGCAAGAAGTGACGATTGCAGCTCCAGTGGCATTGAGTCCTGCTCCGTTTGGTTTCGCTTGCTCAACTGCATTATTTAGAGTAAAGTTTTTATTTTTCCATCTCATGCTTTTTACCTGATTTTACTTCCAGCGGATGGACCAGTGCTGTAAAGTGCCCCAACTGTACCCAGATAACATAAACGCCATTTGTACGCCGCAGCAAACAGTACTTAGGAAGACGATTCCAGTTTTTCGAGGCATCTTTAGCGCTTTCTTCCCTGTTAGCGTTAGAAGATGGACACTTAGGAAAAATCTATCAGCGAAAAACAGCACAAGTATGCTCCAGCATATTATTTAGAAATTTTTCATGTCCGTGTGTTTTCAGTCAAATCCAGCATAGAAGATATTGTAAATTTTTACGTTTGTTTTTAAACCAAATAATACTACAACTCTGATAAAGTGTAGGGTCCACTGCATTTTTAAGCAGCAGCGTTGGGTATTTTTTGTTTCACACTTCAAATCATTTAATGTTTCATTCAAATTCAGCTTGCGCCGGAGAATTACATCGACGAAAACCTTTTTTACCAGCAACTGGCCGTTTTAATTCCTAGCGGACCGTATAACACGCTTTTATTCAACGCAAGAACTGAATGCTCCTCTATTCAAACATACGGAGGTTGGAAATATCACATTCATGGGTGTGACCGCTTTGATAAAAACAACTATTTTTAGACCCATTAGCTCACGTGAACAACACCATGGGACAAAAATGTCTTCTGAGCCCATTTAGACTTTTGAGATGCGTGAAACGATCCATGATGCTGGTAATGTTTTAATGAATTTTACAAAGCTCTGCTCAAACTAATACAAAAATTAGGCCTACAACACATGTCCTGGACAGTTGAATACTGGTTTGATTTAATTTCCACAAAATGACTCTTTTAAAACTATAGGTTTGCAGGACAAACGTGCGAGCTAGCCAAAGTTGAGCTAAGGAATTGTGATATTTTCTCACTGTGAAAATAAATCTATCGATCGAAACAAAGATTTTGCTCTTTATATTCTGTCAACTTTTGCTTGTAAATAAAAAATTAAAGTTGCGAGTCAACGTCGTCGGCAACCTGTCGATTTTCCGCTGGTGCTGCATGTCCTTATTTTTATTCCGATCACGATATGGCGGATTCATGTTTCACTTGATATTCCAGGCTGCAATATTCCTGGGAATGAATGGAAACAGAGCGTTTTATCGGGCCAATTTCGCTCCCCGTACGTGTGTATAATACGGCTGAAGATTGAACTGCTCACGAGTACGCTGAGGTCAATCCTAATGCAAAGCTCGTGAGCAAGAAACGTGTCGAGGAAGTGTGCAATTTATTGGTGCATTGCAGTCTTGCACCCAGCCCAATTACTGCGAATTACACACATGTGAAACGATTTTTTATTTGATGCAAGACGAGATTGCGAGCACTAGCCTCTATTTTTATAATTTGTTTGCGTGTGCAACTCGTGTGCTTTTTTTCATTTCCAAGTTTGCAAAGTTATTTCCCTCCACCGTCTATACGGTGCATCTCAATTATTTAGATTGGAATTATTTCGATTTTCTTGATTAAATAATTTTATTATTACTGTTGTACTACGTTTTTAAACGCTCACCATATTCAGAACTTGGCTGTGTATGAGAGCAGGGAGCAAACAAATTTGCAAGCTCAAAACGCGGAGCGAAAGGGTAATCGAGTTATTGCGAGTTGGAAGGAATGATGAATGCATGCAAATGTAACATCCCTTGCGCCAGATTAATCGCGTTTTAATCGAGTTTGCGAGCTGTCAAAGGGCACGTGCGCGTAACTCTCTAATCGAATATCTCCTCACAACAAGACAAATTCGTGCTATTCATACGCACCTTAATTGAATGAAAACTCGCACAACACAGCATTAATATCAGCACACTCGGCTCAAGTCTATACCCTTCCAAATTTTAATTTGATATTGTAGGAAACGTGAAAATTAGGTTGAAAAATTTGCTTTTTCAGAAAAAAGCTATTCCTAAGACAGGGATAAAAATAGCAAAAAAAAATAGAACGTAAATTTATTGATGAAATTAGAAACGTTTCCCATTTTATTGTATATATTCAGATTAAAAAAAAACCCAAAGAAATCAATAAGAGAATCGGTTCAGTAATGATTAATCTGCTCATGCTATTCTTAAAAAAATGGAAGAAATAAATACGAACATCAGTTTAGCGCAGAGAATAAGCGCCAGTTCACAGTTCATTAATTATAAATTTTAAGAGCGGAATTTTTAGAATGCGTTTATATTTGACCATATTCGATTTTAAAATATATTTTCCCTTTCAGCATCCTTAATATTTTACAAATGGTCCGGTCCTTATTCCAGAAATACCTAATACGAAAAAAGGGAATTTCATTTTCAACAAGAGTCTAAATTTAGAAGTATGCACGAGGGTCATGAAATGATGTATTCTAGTTCAATTAACCACACTGTTGTAAAACGAACCGGCTTGAACAATCATAGCAGCGGTTTCCCCTCTCGCTCACCAGCAATATATAACTTTTGGCACTCCTTTCGGCGAGCGGCTCGGCCCATTATTTGATTAGTCTGGGCCAGGCATCTGAGAGTGTCATCCGGCCCGAGCGCGACACATCATTAAAGTGCTCACTGTGTATAAATTTTAATTTGCGCTCCGTGCGCACGCTTGTATCAAAGCAGCTTCTCTGTAGGAGGCCAATTAAAGACTCCCCCGGCTGGCGCAAAACTCACCCTTTCTCCCCGTCGAGCTGCGGCTTGGGCTTGTTAATGTCGCGCACTTTGCTCCGAAAGGCAAGTTCCGCCCACAGACTGGCTTCAGCTTTTATTGTTGCGATTCAAATATTGTCACTCGCACGACTCAACTTTTTTGCACTTTTTCAAAGTAAATTTATAGGTTGTCGCGTTTAATGAGCTGAGGCAATATTGTTTCTGACATTAACCGTGGATGACTCTTGAAAGTTATATGGGAGAAAATTGTGATTGGCGAATAAACTTTAAAAACGAGAAAACAGACTGCAAGGAATAAACTTTGTGATTCTCACTGCAGCCGCGTTTTCTGCGACTCACCACTCCTCAGCACAGACGAGAGGAAATCAAATTGGATGTGCACTCATCTGCACTTTGAATATTGCGTAAATAAATCCGATATCCTTTCATCTCGGCAAGTGTGAACAGTGGCCCCAAAGCAATCGGCGCGAATTAAATTTTCATTCTCAAACGAGGAACAAATCCTGCGTGAAATAACGATCACACGAATAATCACCATCGGCTCGGCTGCAAGCGTCAGATAAGACGCATTTTCGCTGCCGTATTTGCGAATGGGGTTGGACAAAAAGAAGCAGAGAATGTACACGTGCACGACACGCGGCCTGCGCTCCCCTCGAAAGTATGCAGCTGCAGTCACGAAAAATCTTTTCCGCCTCTCTAGCTGCGAAATCAATATTTTCCCTTATCTATCGGCGTCGATGGAAAACAATTTGGCCACCTCTCCTCTTCGCTGCTCTCGTGCGCTGCGGCTGATCCGCCAAATTGGAGGGCTGAGCGGCCGACTGACTGCCGTCACAGCCGCCTTAATGCGTTTCTGACTAGGCAACCTGCATGATTCACCAGTACGGCGGTTTGCATACGCTCGAATTTCAAAGCACTTCACTACATCCCCCTGCAAGCAAAGAAAATTTCTCTGCACAATGTTAAGTGGGGTAATTATTTTGTAAGATTCATTATTTTGACAAGTTTTTTAAAGTGTGGTTACACCAACAATTATTATTAGGGCTGGGAATTTTAGATGGTTTTGTTTCCAGGAAATAGTCGACTATTATTTTAGGCTGTTATCTAAGCAAATTAGACGGTTCTTCGAGACATCGGTTAAGCTCAATTAAAACGTGTTTATAGTCTAATTGGCAACATTGCTGAAAAATCTTGTACGGTTTTTTTCCAAATGTCAAGAATATGTCATTTTTAAAAAGAACAAATAAAAAATTCTGAAAATTTTTAAACAAAAATTAAGAGTATTTTATATTTTTCCATCTAAATTTAAAAATATTGACAGGAAAATGAAGGGCGATTATCTTTCTCATTTGAAATTGAACCGAGCCCTTTTTTAATCATACCTTAACCATAATTTGACTTTTTTTAATCTTGCATTCCCACCAAAACAACCGAAGAGTAAATGTTTTGAAAATGTAAAAAGTATCTAGAAAATTTACATAGCAGACTAGAAATGTGAAGATTGTGGAGAAATCCAAGCGTGTGAATCTTTTATAAATTATGAAAGTTCTTTCTCGCGGAAAATCGGTCCATTAGTCGGTTTAGCGAGCCTCTTCTCCCATTCCCCGATTCTATAACAGGATCTTGAGGGCATTTTTGCCGCCGAAACTCGAGGGAGTTTGGCAGGAGCTGCTTTCACCGAAGACTCACAAATCGAACTTTACAAAGCTAATAATCATCTCTCTATCTGGCAGGGAGGCAATACCATTTTCCGGCTTCCTCGCTCTTCCGCTCGCTCTCCTGTTGATGTAAAAAGGAAAAATGTTATCTCTCAAGAGAATACCGGCAGGAAGACGCAGAAAAAAGGTCGCTAGACGCGTACGGCGAATTTCGCAATCTATTGTCGTTTCACGTGGTGCCGTCGTCAACGTATTTTTATTTAGTCTTTCTATCCGTCGAAGTGAAAACCTTCAAGTGCCTCTGATGGATCTGACGAGATTGGATCCGCCGCCTTGAAATGACAGCGCAGTTTTCCGGCGACGCTTTTATCTCAAAATAAAAACTAAACGTCACAGAGAAGAGCAAAACGCTCTATTTGCTTGAAGAATAACAATGATTTTTTTATCTGTAAGAAATCAAATGGTCACAGGAAATTTGCAGCGTTGGAACTGACATTGGCAAAAAAATCCTGGAAAACATTTAATTTTGTCAAGCATTCAAACATTAGGTTAAATTCAACTAAATGTTAGTTTGATGAAAGAGAAAAATATGAAAATACAAAATATTTTGAATTGACAAGCAATAGGTGACTTTGATTGATTGTTTAATAAGGAAAACATTAAAAATCAAACAATCTCGTACTACATATATTTTCAGGCCTCATCGAGTATTATGCTTTATCTTAATTAATTTATCGGATGATTCAATGAATAACTGTTTACTGAATATTTTCATACGAATGATTATTATGACGGTCCAATAAGTGTTGAAACTCTTTTCTGCCAGCAAGCTTTCAGTTAACCCTCAAGTTAGAGCAAAAAAAGTTCAAAGCTTGACAAGTTTCCCAATTTGTAAACACCAATTTGAAGCAGTCGTAAAAACCTATGGCCAATTTGCAATCAGAAAACTCGGAGGCTCTTCAATCTGAAGAGCAAAATGGACCTGCAATTTGGCTGCTGGTTGAGAGAGCAATTTCTGTGTGTGTCCAGGCTCAGGGGCGACTTGAGTGGAGGGAAAACATTTTTACTCTGCCTGCAAAATATTTACCCACTCTAGCGTGTCTGCTGTGTGCGCGTTGATATCAGACGAAAATCTTTTATACGGCGCTCTCGAAGAGCAAAAAGTGTTTGCTAACGGACTCTGGTCTTTTTGTGCGATTGCAACATGTAGGAAACCTGCTCCATCGCGGAGAGAAGGAGCGAAGGGAGAGAGAGAGAGATGTGATCAACGCTTCGGTGCTGCAAAGAGGATTAACTGGGCCGAAATTTTTGCGCGCGCCAAACTACTGGGGTGGTAAATGTTTAATGTCCCTTATTTGCTGTGGCCATATTTCGACTGATATTTCCTTTATTTGCTGGGTGATAGAACCGTCCGTTCTTTTACTACATCCTTGATATTCCTTCTTCAGATGGGTTTACTGGAATTCTCATAGAAGTAAATATTGTTATTTCCCCCCGTTTTTTATATTATTTAATATTGAATCTGAAACTTAAAAAAACTCCGAATCAAACATTCAGCCACATATTTCCAAACAACATCGATTGATTAAATAAGTAGCCTGTACCACAAAACCACATTCAAATCCTGCCGGCATAGCGCACCAAAGAGAGCAAAATCGACAAGCACTCTGTGTCGAAACATTTGTCATGACAAAATAGTGCCGAAAGCTAAACAACGGCCGTGAATAATAAATAACTGTGTGTGAGCATTAGCGGCATGATAAAAAGGCAGATTGTTTGATGGTGTTGGCGCCCAGCACGCAGCAGCCGCGCAGAAATCCGTGCTGCGTTAGTCGAGCGTCGGCCGCGTAAGGAGCTTAGCGCCTGTAATAGCTGTGGCAGAATGCTCGCCGAATGTGCGGGTTGCCTGCCAGCCGGGCACATTAAAATCGCATCAAATATGTATACGGTGGAAAGCGGCTTACCTGCTGCTGTTGTGCTACATATAGAGGCAATGGAGGCGGTGCTCTCACTGCTGCAGCTACATCGAACGGAGATGCGTGAAGCTCTACACTCATTGTTATCATAAAATCGAATGGTTATTTGAAAAAAAAATTATACCTGTTATACTTTGTGAAAGGAGAAATGTCTGAAAAAATCTAAATAATGGGTGACGTTTGGCCATCAAAATTTGTTTAATTTAAAATTCTACGTTCTGGATCAAAATTGCATGATTTTAATGGAAAATTACTTTCTTTTTCTAATGAGATCCAAATAAAATAATTTGAAACTACAGTTTGTGTTACATTAAAGCAAATAGCTCACTACCAGTAAAAACTTCATAGAATGAAATGTGTACTGAATCCGTATCAGTGGTTTTTCAGTTTGCGACTCTCCTTTTCATCATGAACTGGCCCATTCCTGCGCTCCGCCAGCAAAAACGTGATGCATTTCGAAGGAATAACCTTTTAAATCTGCGCGCCTCTTTTTTGTCTCGTGTAATGGCAAAAACATGCTTCGCTTTTCTTCCTTCCTTTCATGCATTAATCATGAGCCCTCCGCTCTGATCCGCCTACATTCTCCCTGCTTTTACATTGCTTTTGTGTCGTGCCGCGTCTGCTCTTCGGCGTCGCGAAATTTTGCACGTTATTCCTTCACAGGCGGCCCGATTTGAAATAGAGTGAAACCTCAGACGCGTCCCTTGAGACACTGAATTGGAACTTTAAAACATACATTTAAAAATACATTGAAAGAGTAAATTATAGAAACAAAGTAAATTAGGTTATCATATAATGTAACAGCATAACTTGTGTATAATACTTTTCCTCTTATTCTTTTTTAAAGTTGTCTTATGCAACTTCATATTTTCACAATGAATGTATTAATATATGTATTTTAATTTTTAATTATTCTTAGTTAATTCTCGCTAAATGATTATCAAACGTAAGCTTAAACTTGGTTCCGATTGAATGGCTCCCCAGCTCAAAGTGCTTCTGAGAAACTCGATCCGGCACCCTTTGATCCTCATTTCCCGCGAAACAATCTAGTTATGAAAAAACAGGACTCGGCTCTCATCATCCGCGCAACAATTTCGAGCAATTTGCCCATTAGCAAGGGAACTAGGGATGCCTTTTAAACGGCACGTCCGCATCACGAATCCCACCCACCCCCCGTTCGCACGGGGGTGGCACCGCCGACATCTGCAGCTATTCTGATGCAGAAGAGGCCCTAGGGATTGCTCCGCACAATGAGCCAGAATCCGTTCGTTCAATCTCCCGCTCGTCGTTGCAGCCACGCGACCGTTGTTCTGATTTCGCGCGTCGTCGGGGGTGGCTGCTGCCCCGGCCGCGACGGGACTCGAAATTCCGCCTTCCCACGCTTCCACCGCTCGCTCGGGGATTTTTGTGGCTGCATGAGAACTCGAATTTTCTCACACGCGCTTGTTTTGAGTACATACATAAACAAGTGCGGTTTGTCCCTGATGTCCTCTCAAATGAAACCGTATCCACAGGCGCCACGTGCTCATCCACACTACTTCTCAACCGCGAGTGCTGAGAGAAAGTTTTAGATAAAATTAATTTGCTGTTCAATTCACTCTCATTAGCTCTCTAGAGTCAAATGACTTAGTAGTCTCAACACTCTACCCGTTTAATTTCATTTATACTAATTTATGGCTTTCAATTTCAACGACCATAATCGTATAATTGACAGGGAAACCGAAAATTTAATATCAATTAATCGTGGCTGAAATAATACTTGTATAGATTTTTTGGGAAACTAAAGCGAAAATATCTACAATATTTTTTCATTGTTTTAATATATGTACTGTCTTTCTTGAATTGAAAGATTGTTAAATTATTTGTTGATATATTTCCGTGCTTGCTGCATTTGCTCAGAAAATTTAACCGGCTAATCCAGATTTTATATAATTTCTCATATTGGTTTCCGTTTCTTAGAATACCTTTCCTCGCAAAGATTATGGTATCATGACAAGAGTTACAATATTGATATTTTCCAGCAAAAAGTGGGATAGAAAAAGTATGAGGAAACCTTTCATTTGTCCCCGAGAAACCTGCCAAGAAAATACATCTTTCCGTTTATGTTGCACTCCTAATTTTGTGATCGCCACGGCGCAAGCCAGTTCAGATCCATCTCTCTGGTCTCGGCGCAAGCTGCAATTTTGCCAAAAGACTCAACCCTTTGCACACGAGATTCGTAGGCGCCCCAGCACGTACGCTCCAATCGACTCTGGAACGCTGGTGGACCAATCGAGATGCTGTGCACTCATCTGCCCCCAGATACCGGGAGAGACACGCCCAGAGCATTGCGCCCTCCAAGTGACGTCACTGGTTCCCAGCTTGCCTGGTTCTCCGGCACGTCAATATAATTGCTTCACGCGTAGCGACCTAACGGGGGTGAGTTGGATTTGCAGCAGTTTTTATCAGCATGCATGGTGGAAAGTATATTTATAAACATTAGTTGAAAAATTAATTAGGATTGATTATTTTTTATTTTATAAAAAGCAGCGAACAACTTATATACTCAGTAATGTTTTCGCAGCATAAACTTCTGTTCGTAATCACTCTTAAGCTGCTTTTATTGAAATTCTCATCATGCAGCTTGTTATTAGGTTTTGCACCACTTAATTATTTAAATAGTTTTTTTAAATATCTAGTACATACATATCAAGTAATAAAATTTTTAATTTATTCTAATTGCAAAATTTGAGCTCTAGTATGGTACGAAATATATACCAGTGCTGTCACTGATGCCAAAGCATATATCACAAGTTGCACTTCAAAGAAGAGAGATCATGGCAAAAAGTTTTAATTATCACCTGACGTCGGACGAAAAACGTATCACAGCGAAATATGTGGTCGACATTCCACGGTTAATGAACATGTCAGTGGGAGCTTTATTGCGGACAAATTCCTCAGATGCATGCGCGCCACGGAGTGCTGGGCTCGTTTGGGGGTGCGAATTCCATCCCCTCAATCACGCGTGGCTTTTTCAAAAGCATTTTATACTAGGCAAAGCACATTATAGCGCTCACTCCGACGGTGGAACTTTGTTGGGTTTTAATTTAAATGCTAAACTCAACTGTGAATTATTGATGAAGAAAAGAACAAATTTAAAAAAATGGTTTTTGCGAAGGTTCAAACTACTTACAAATAATTTTATTTTCCATGACCTCACCACACTCAATTTGCTGACCATGACCAAAAGAGGGGAGAAGTCGTTCAATTTTCTCAACTTAACACTTGGGTTCAATTTTTTTCATTTCTGCCCACTCGCCCTTCCTCCATTCTTTTCTATTCTCTTTCAAATATCTGCACTTAGCTTTATTCGTGCGGCCAGACGGGTCCTTTCTCGATCCATACTCGCCCTCTCCTTTGTGTGGACGCGTCTCTATTATAGAAATCATATCTGAACATAAAAGAACGCGTGATGAAATATCTTTTCGCGGTGCTAAGTATTATGTGTGGAAGTCGCTGGTCGGATTCATCTCCTCGTCTGCTTATTCGATAACAGAAAGGAGAGCTTTTACGTTACGGATTGGTGAGGCAGTGCCAGGGCAACACGCGCTGCGCAGCCCTCGCCAAGAGTCGAGTGAATAGGAAAAGGTATACGGTATACAGCACAAATAAATGGAGCGCATGACGCAATGACCGCGCCTAGAGCACATCTTTGTAAAGAACATAAATATGTGAGACCCACAAGAACATTGTATAAAATATCTGTAAGGAATTTGGGGTGATGTAAGAAAAGCTAGATATATTTTTAAATCCTCCATTGATTTATCTGTACCGAATTGCAGAAATGGTATAAAAAATTTAAAAATGTAAAAAAGGAGTAAAGAGTAAAACCATTTGACCTTATTTCAATCCATGAAATTATTGATTTTTACAATTTTTAGCCACTATTTTTTGTTGTTTGCCTTTGGGAGTAGCAATAGTAAAATCTTTTTTTTAATGACTTATTAAAAAGTTATTTGGTTTTCGGAATAGCTTTACCTTATTAGTAATTCTTAAAATAAGTTAGAAACTTAAATATTGCAAGATATATTTAAAACATTAAATAGACATAATTGTACTGCTAATAGATGGGGGACAAAACAAACAAAGGACGAGTATAGAACTAGCAGAAATCAGCAATATTTCCCCTGACTGAGCATAAAAAACAACGGATGACTGTACCCTAGCTGCAGGTAGTGTTTTTTACAGGCTTCCTTTTTAAGTCTTTTGCTATAGCTTTCGAGAAATAAAGAAATTAATAATTATTTAATTATATTTTTATTGGTCTCATAACATTTTAAACTAACTAAAATCGATTTTGTTTATAATATAGTATAATAAAATAATATAAATTTAATAATATATAATAAAAATAAAATAAAATTCAACTGCAGACTTTAAGAAATTTTATTCTACTTTTATCTCAGGCGGAAGTTCTGCCCTGTACTGTAGGCGCATGTTGAGTTAGTTTTGTTGTTAAGAGCACAGAGTAGCTGTCTCTTCTCTCCTCAAATTGGCTGCGAATTGGATTTAGTTGTCGTCCCCATCGCGCCAGCACGGCGACGAAAGTGAATTTATAGCGTGAGAGAGCAACAAGAGCAATTTTGGGCGAGGGAGCTACTTGCGCGTAAGAGGTCACATATTGAAGTTCTTGCACACACTTTCTATATGCAAAGCAACCCCGCCAGATGGGCGAACGCGTGGGAGTTGCTTGGTCGCAAGGGGTGCTTTGCCTCCTCGGGGCTGAAAATATTCGGCTAATATTCCCATCAACATGCAAATGCACCACTCGACGGCGACTTGGAGCGCGAAACTTGATTCGGCTAATCGCTTTGCCCACGTCCGCATTAAAGTGAGTGCGGCTAATATCGCTGCTACTGCCGAACACACCCCTGCATGAACGGGTTCGGTTGTGTGGAATTAGTAATTGGTAGATGGAAACGCTGATTGCGAGAAATGACGCGTGACAGGCGTTGAAGCAATATTGTTCACATTGAAATTTGTTATTTTTGCTGGGTGAAATCGATAAAAACTGTAGAGTGAATATTTGAAACCTTATAAATTTACATTAATTAAACTGTATTTTTTACGTGAATTTATTGTAGAACATGCATATTATCTAAATTGTGTTATTTCCAGACGCCAAAACCTTTTGACAGTAATAAAGAATTATTCCTTTAAAAAATGCCCTTAACATGCGCATTAATCAATGATTCAATCCGGTAATTTGCCAATTTTTGCGACGTAAAAGAGTCCACGATTTTTTGGATATAAAAGGATGAAAGGAAAAATTACTCTCATCCTGTTCATGCTGTGGGTTTCGATCTGGCGGTGAAAAGAAAAGTTAAGGCGATTCGGATTATTTAAGATGGGTGAAACACAATTCGCAGGAAGCCTTTGTTGCTGCTGGCAAGTCCAATTATATCGACGTCGAAAGAAGATCTCGAGGGAATTGATTTATGTTGTATCAATGTGGACTTGTGTCGCCGTGCTGCATGCGGATTATTTGTACGCTGCGGCACAGTATTAGCTACGACGGTTGGAACCTCGGATTAGTGGACGAGCAAATAACAGGAACACGAGGATGCGGCTTATTAAGAGATTCCCTCCTCTATAGATTTATTGGCCAACGCTCGGCTCTGCTAATTATAAATTAATTACTCGAAACGTGTCGTTGAGAGTTGATTAACCTGATTAACAAATTATTAGGAGGCTATAAATACACAGATTAATATATGAAACTGTTATAAATTAAGAGCCTTATTATTTATTATTGACAAGAAACAAAATATATGTATGTATATATATATATATATGAAACAAGATAGACGTGAAAATATGAAAATATACAGAAAATGTTCAGTGGGTTTGTTACTGAAATTGAAACGTATGTTTTGTTTCATTTGTGCGGATATTTAGTTATAAAGTCTATTTTGCATATATGTAAATTATTTTTACTATATAAATGTGAAAAGTTTATTTTTCACTCTGCAGCGATCACATTTTTTTTCTTTGTATGTTATCTGCTGAGCCAAAGGTAAAAATAATGGTTCTCGAGTTTCGCAATTTGTCTGTTTTTCACGGACACCCACTGTCCTTTTTTCGCAGTGGTGTGCACTCAGCCTTATTTGCGATTCTCGTTACCCGTGTGCAGAGGAGCATGTAAATAATAAGGGCCTCTGTTCTGTCCAGCGTTTTGTGGCTTTCGCGTACCTCTCTCGATCTCGTTCACTTTGTTTCTCTTGCGGTTGCTGCCTGAATAATTGCCCCTAGCTGTTGCCTGCAATCTGCCTTTGATCTACGGGGGAAGAAAAAGAGCAGAGGCGCAGTCCCTAAAAATCTGAAGTGTCATCAATTGAGCTGCAAACTCTCATTTTCTGCGATGTTCTCCATCCTTGCCACAAATTGCGGTCGGTTTCACTTTCTTTCCAATCTATCGAATTTCAACTACAGCTGGTGGGCCCTCAACTTTCTGGAATAATGAGCAGTTGAGCAAAAGGGCTGGCCGGCGAGTGTTTTATTTATAAGCCAACTAACTAAGCACCCTCGCCATCCGGTCCATTAGCGCTAATTGTTGTTGGTGAAACGAGCCTATCTGCTTTGCTCGGAAGGGCCGCAAAGCGAAGGGTGGAAGTATGCGTGTCAAATGTCACCACGAACATTAAATATTTACACGCCGAGCTGCCTGCGAAATAATTACGTCCTATTCTATTCCCATGCAGTTTTGCATAACCCTCTTGCATAAGTTTATGTTCATTTTCAATTAAATGTTTCAACTCAAGTTTTCTTGTACAAAAATCTTTATTTTAGAAAAAAGAAATCACATCATTGTATCAAACTTAACATTTAGGGTGGGTGTCTTATCGATTATATCAAGACTTGTGCTGCAGGAACGTATTTGCTAGATCAACCGTGGTGTCCATGGATGGGCTGAGAGTCAACGGTGATTTTCACGTGGCGGGTGTTCTTGCCGTCGGCCTCCAGCACCTGGTATTCAGAGTCAGTGTGGTGGCCGTCGCGTTGCTCGCTCTGTTGCTTGATGTCGTGGGTGTGCGAGTCGTGAACTCCATATTCAAACTTGTACTGGGGGTGGGCCTAAAAAGGATATATAGCTCCAATTAGTGCATTTGTCGGAGCCGTTGAATGTTGGCGGCAAGTAATGTGGTAAAAGTGACGGGAAAGTTTTAAATCTAATTCACTGATTTATCCACTAGATGGCGCCTTCTCGACGTTTAAAATTTTAATATTTCGTTTGATTTTTTAAATATGGGATTGTGTTAATATATTTTGGTAAAAAAATGGTAATTATTGTTTAAGCTTGTTTGAATAGGTTAAAATAAACGTCAAATTTGAATTTGAATAAAAGTAATATTCAAGCCAAAACCGAAAATATAAATAGGATAGAGTTGAGTTGAACTTACGTGGTAATCTTCATGGTGTCCGTAGCCTTCCTGGGCAGCGACGGCGGCGACCAGGACCGCAAAGAGGACGACAACCTGCCGAGTGAACAAATTCCATGATAGTATCAGAATTAGCTTTCTTTTGAGTTGGCACTCAAAAGAGAGATTTTGTTGCGGATTTTCACCTTAAAAACGGACATGACTGCGAGTGCTGAAAGTTAGTCGATCGAGAGTCGAATGATTGTGGAAGAGCCATGCAGGCTTTTATACCTTGGCCGTGCGAGTCTTTTTGCTCGCCTCTCCGGCGGGCACAGCAGCTCGAGAGAGGTGTGGTGTTCCGAAATAAAAAAAATTGCTCCCGCTGTAAAGCTATAACTCCCTCTCACTTTGCATTAAAATAGCAAGAGATTATTATACAGGCGGTCATCTTGCGAGGAAAGGAAGGAAGTCGGTGAAAACTACTTTTATCGCAGAAAAAAAGTGATTCGACGGGTTTCGAAAAATAGCTGCTGCCATGCCGGTCGTGACCACGCAGAGCCATTCTATAATTAAAAAAATATCGTAAATGTAAGCGTGCTCCATATATCTGTGCATAATCACGCGTTATACTACTAGTCGTGCTAGCGAACCAACAATGAGAGAAATTTATAATTAGAGCAGAGTGAGTTGCGAGCAGGAGACTAGCTTTCGTGTGTATGAGTGAGTCTGCGTGATTTCTTGTTTTCTCTCTCATTGATGTTCAGGATGATCTCATGATCTCATACGCGAGCCAAGAAAATAATGCGAATGAAAGTGATATCAACCGCACAACTTGTTTATTTTTTTTGAAATGGTCTTCTTGCTTGGTATGGTCTACTTAATCAACTTATTAATGGCGCCTAAATTAACTAAATATTGCATAGTCATTTTTGCCAAACATGGGGCCAGAGCATAATTATCATTAGGATTATTTTGGATGACTTGAATGCAGTGCAGTATCATGAACTTTTATTTATTTTTTGATGACATTGCTAAAAATTAAAGATAAAAGAGTTGCAATTTTTCTGTCTTGAAGATATAACATAATAAGAACACAAATTTGAATCAGGTTTGTTAACTAAAACTTTAAAGCATAGGTTCTGTTTTTTTTAGCTAGATGCCCTATGGCCTATTGACTGTAAAAATGATTATTTCAAGTTATAATACAGTTAACTTAAGATGATGTGTGTTATAGCACAACATATCCAAGACATTATATATTTTCCCGAAAAGTGTCACTTAATATTTCGGGAAATTTGGGCTGCTGGGCAATATTCCGAAAAAAAGGAACATCAGGAATTCTTGCGCGCGATTAACGATGACACTTATAGATACATTTCTGTAGCATATTCGGATTATTCGGTGAGTTTTAAAATCTATGTTATGATAATTGAAGGGTAAAGAAAAACTGAGTATTCTGATTTCGTAATATTGCTTTACTTTTCATATTACTTGTATTTAGTAAAAAAGCCTCTACTCAAAAGGATATGTGAGTATTTAATTAATTGATCTAAATTAAACTATTATTTTGGGTGCATTAATTTTTAAATAAATTAAATTTCTAAATTATTTAACTAAATTAATCATTTATTACAAAACATACAGTGTGACAGCAGGAAAAATATATTTAAATGCAATATTATTATAAAAGATGGTTTGTGTAAATCCGGGTTGGATAAAAAGTAACATAATCATTCAGCATTCAGCACAGCTTCACACGAAAGTGAATTGGTAGAAATAAAAGGGCTACAAAAGTCATTCCCTCGGCAGTAGTGGGCACTTTTGGTATCATTGCTCATTCACTTTCGCACGAATCAGCCGCTAGAGGCATTGATCAGATGGTAAAAGCACGCTGCTGCTGATATTATTTCATCGGAAGCCAATCAAAAGGGCCAATCTAGACTCAGCACCATAAAACTATTAATCACGGGCGTAATGAACTCTCGCGGGAAACGTGACTTCAGATCGCTCGCAGAAAAGCCTTGTGGCAATCGACACCTTTTGAAGAGAAATTTCGTTGCAATTGCGGGCAGGATAATAAAATTTGGATCGATGAGCGTTGGTGATTTAAACGACCGCATTTCCCGTCGTTTGAGATGAGAGAGTATAGGTTGTGCCCTACTCATAATTCTTAGCTTATTTTAGTGAGTTTCAAAATTTTAAGCAAATGCCTTTTGAACCATAAAACTAAGCTTTTTATTGGTTGCTTAACTCTACAAGCAATTGCATGGAACCCATAAAATAAATGAAAGTACTTTAAATTTGCTAACTTTAAAACGACTTAAATACTGCTCTTTTTTCAAGAGTTTGGTCGTAAATGTGTTCTTGTTTTCCCGGTTTATGCGGTTTGGCGCCACATATACAGCGGCATTATAATTTTTTGTCCACTTTCAGCGGTCCAAAATGCAAGTGACTGGTGAACAGCGGTTGTGGTTCGCCAACTGTGCTTTCACAATTATTATTGTATCGACAATCGCCACTAATCAGATCGGAGGCTAGGCCCAGTACCGATTCTCGTGACTTTTTCTTCCTGTCAACAGCCAATTTGATTTGCTGCTTAATATCCGGCAAAGCGAGTCGCACGTTGAATTCCATTAGCTCGTGCAGTCGGTTGAACTGTTCGGCAGTGTAGCAGAAATTAAAAGTCGAGTACACCTCGTCAGGGTCGTCGAAGATTGCGAAGTCTGCGAATTTAGTCTCGCTTTCCGTGCTCCTGGGGACGCCTGAACAACCGCTTTTGATTAGTACTCTTTCTAAAGATCCAAATTAGATTGATTGCCTGGAGCCTTGCAGCGTCTAAATTGGTTGTTGCACAACACAAAGTGCAGGATTGACGGGCAGAGGGGGTCGGTCTCGTCCTCAAACAGGTAAAACTCGCGCATCTCCTCCTTTTCGTACGCAGTCGCCAATTCAGCCACCGGCGGAAAGGGTAGGTGGTTCAGACGTGCCCATTGCTCGCTGAGTTTCAACTCCTAAAAATTCATTTGGGGTAAATATAAAGATAATTTTCTAGGTCAGTTAGCAATACCTTGAAGGGAGGAGTGCTATCACTGTCGCGGTTAGTGAAATCGAAACTCAGGTACATGTCCACACCTCTCTGCGGCCGCAGGAGTGCCGGAAACGGGATGTTGATATTTAGCCCGGCGTCCACAATGAGCATTCTTTTCGCCGAACTCTTTGTCTGCTCGTAAAATCCCTTGAAGTCGATAGCTATAGTAATATCGAAAAATAATTATAATCTTGAACTAGAATTAATAGACAAATATATCCACCATCATCAGCATTTGTGGGCGATAAAGGAGACATGGGGAAGCATTGTTGAGTTGTCAGTCCTCTTAAAGGGTTGAATACCAACCCTGCGCGTTTGCTTCGTTGCTCCAGGAGGTTGCTATCCGCCAACAGAGATTTCAAGGAGAACTTCAAGAATTTGAGGAACCCTCTCTTTCTCAATGGATTTAGAGAATTATCCAGTCTGATTGAATCTTCTGCACCTTCTCCCGAAGCCGAAATTTCATCGTCATCATGACTCAAATCAATGTCTGAATCGGAACTGTCATCCTGCTGATAGTCATCATCGCTGAATAGTTGAGACCCTGAAAGTGAAACTCAAACTTTGCAGCAAATTATCTTTGTGTAATTTCAAGTTAACTGTTGAATGTAAATCCATCGATTTCTATAGTTTCAGGTGTTCCTTGAGGTGGAGAAGTTACTGATTTTTTTAATTCTTCCCACGAGGAGAAAAAGCGCTTCAAAAGGATGCTGAATCCACTACCCCAAACGCCCTGCAAAGAAACATTATTTTGATATCTTTAAATAAATTATTTATGCAAAAGATGATATAGGAAAATAAAAATCTATGAGATGGGACCATAAAATTTCGTTTTGATTAAAGAAGGTAAGTTATGATAAATAAAAATATTCAAACATAATTATTATAGAACTGATTCAACTCTAGGTTGTTGATTTTTTTCAAATTCTTTCAAAACTGGCATAAACAGTCAAATTTCTATTTTCATATATATGCGTAGATTAAATCCTTACAATTTTCCAAAATCATAATTTTTCATTCCATAGATTTACATTTCATTACTTTAGGCTACGATTACCTGTAAGTAATGCAGTGGAAGCTCAGGATAGTTTCGAACGATCTGTCCCAAGTAGAATTTGGATCCGAAAAATTCTGTGTCCACGAAAGCGCCGTACTTAGGAATTCCGATCTCATACGGACTGAACTCTACCCACTCCTAGAAACGCAAATCAATAATGAGGGTGCAATATATTAAATTTAATCATCATGCATACTTGGTAAACGTTTGCTGGCACATTATTTTTCACGTTCAAACACGTGTAAAGCGGAAGAGGAGCTTTTCCTTCGTGGACGACTCTCCTCTGAGTTGACAATTTGCTATTTTTGCGATCCTTCAATATCATATCACCAAGTATGTGGCCAAAGATATCAGTTAGGGAAATCGGCTGGCCTGACTTGTACTTTTGGGATTAAATCATTAAAATACTCAATATCGAAGTTTTAGAAAAAATGTAAAACCTTTTGGCGTAGCTTCCACAGATACACCACCAATCCTTTGGCCAAAGTCAGTCCCCAACCCTTGCTGGCTACTTCTTGTAGTTCTTCTTTAAAAGCCCCTGGAGGATTTTTGGGGAAATCGGGATGCGAGTACAAAAAGGACAAGTACCTGGGAAAATGTTTGATTTCAATCTAACCTCAAATCAATTGCCAATTGCATTTAATGATATATTCTTTGCACTATTTTTACCAAGTTGATCCAGAAAGGGCGGCAGCAAATGTTACGCAGTCCAGAATTCCCAAGTCATGCAGCGCTGTGTATGCTCCGCTGAAACCAACCATTGCCCTGATTCCACCTCCAGACCCCAGAACTCCGATGACCGGAACCTTTTGTTTCGAATAGGACATTTAAAATTTGAATGCCTAAACAGGGAAATCTATCATGCATTTTGAATGTTGTCGGGTCCATCGACTTCACCGATCAGTTGGCGAACCGCATTGTACACCACTTCCCTTCGTTTTGAAACAAACGATTTTTCATCATCGCACAAAGCTAAGCTGTAGCGCAGGTCGGGCTCTTGATCGCTATAATTGGTTTTATTTTTGTTTTAGTAAAATCCATTATATTAAAAATTAAAATTACTTTAGCTCCTTTTTGATGCTGAGATTTATAATGGACCCCTGTTCAAATTTAAATTATAAATTATTGATTCTCAGCAATAACAACATTTCGATTACATTTCCAAATTTCGCTTGTACATTTTGTGCCTCTCCGTAGGCCAATTTAAGCGAGCTTAAATCAATTGAACATTTCCCAATTTTATCGTCAATCAGCACGTCCGAATCCATTAGACGGAGGTCTGCAAAGGAATAAACAATTAAACATTAAATTAATTTTGTTTAAAATTTCGAATAAAATAACCTAATTTGAAGCGCTTGCCACACGAGGCACCAGGAAGTCTGAATTTGAACTTCTGATTCCACTCGGGGTTTTTGGAGTTTTCGATATAACTGGTTTGCTTTCTGCCGTTTGCGATACCTCTTATATCAAGTCTCACATACGGATCAGGCTTGTCAACTGGAAAAAATTGAAATGATTTAAATTTATCTCCAAATATTCGAACAGTCAAGATTACCGAGATCACTAAACCAGCCTTTTGTGATTTTCTCGCCGTTTAAAACAACTACTGTCAATTCCACGCATTGTTCGTTGTTCACCTTTAAAAGTTACTTTGTCGTTCAAGTAATTCACAGCAAAATCTTTAATTTTTTACCTTGTACTGTTGAAACGGGTCAAAGCTGAAAGCACATATTTGTATTGTTGTGAAAATTTAAATATTTTTTGTGAATCTAAAAAAATATGGTTTATGTCACAACATAATAAGAAATAAAATAAAAATTTGATCTTAGGTCTCCAGAAAATGTGCTAGAAATATTAAAAGTTAAATAATTGATCCATTTTAATACCTTTCCAATCCCCAAAGACCACTTGTTTGTCGGTGCAGTGCTGCAGGTCGTGAGAAACTCTTTTTGGCAGCTTCCTCTGCGGCCTTGTGAGTGTTTGGGTGAAATTGTGCTAACACTTCTAACGGAGGTACAGATACACTAGGTTGCTCCCTGTGTCCAAGAGCCAACAAAACTGCGCCATCAGTATTTTCCAGCTCAGTGCTGCCGACATCATTACTTGAGGACATTTTTTCCACGGGACCAGGGCAATTGCAATTTATTCAGCTCTCTGCGAGACACTCATAACCAGGCCTGCTATTTATATTTGTGAATCTCGACTATTTATCACCAACCAGCGGAAGTGGTGGTCTGTATTTTATAAGCAAGGCCGCAAAAAGTTTATTTTGTAACAACTATAGTTGTAGATTGCGATAAGGAAAATAGCGACCAAACGTAATATAAAAAACATAGGATGTTTCATATTTTTAATGAGCTCCTTTTCTGTAAAGAGAGCGACTGGTAGGACAATCTACAATATATATATATATATATATATATATATATATATATATATATATATATATATATGTGTGTGTGTGTGTGTGTGTGTGTGTGTGTGTGTGTGTACATTACAAATTTGTACTACTTCTTGGTATATTATTATTATATGCACTCTTAAGTTGGTTTTTATGAAGTGTATTTTTATTGCGCGCTTTATTTGTAATTATCAGGGCTGGGTATCTCCCGGGGAGATTCCCAAACTTGCAGTGCAGTGTGTTTTTTGCTGTATTTACCAGTTTTGTGCGGTTTTTTTTGCACCTTGTGGTAGTTATGGTTATATAATGAACTAATTCAATGCCCTAAAAATGGAGAGGGAATGGGTACTGTTGTGTTTTTGAGTTTTTTTTTGTTTACATTTTTTGAATGTAATATTTTTCACGGATACCAAAAATGCGGGAAACTAAAAAAACGCAAAAAAATGGATCCGCAAAAACCGCCTAATACCCATGCCTAGCCCTGATAGTTAAATTCTTGTGGTCTTGTGGTTTTAATTATGCTTTAATAATCCACGCGGGTCAGTCAATATTAAAATGTGACTAATATGTGTTCCGTTTGCGCTATACATATAATTATGTGGTGATAGGGATAAGTAGTGCTCCATAATAATTATTTATAAAAATTGATCCTAATTGTTGATGGTTTTAACTTACAGTTAATTATAACCACAATTTTAATTTCTGCTATAAATTGAACTTGAGTAAGACGATCGAGCACTTTAAAAAAAGTGGAGTTATTATCCCATAAATTCAAGCCAACAATTCCGATTAACATTGAGATATTCTGTGAAAATAATGATAATCTGATGTTCTGAATGTGGGGAGGTGTGGAGCATAGTTGCTCTGCTGATCCGCAATAAAATCACTTTTGAATCTAGAAAAGTTGACGATAGGCGGCATTTATTTAGGTCAATAACCCTTGTCATTGTACTAAAAAAACCTTTGCCATAATATTATATTCATCGTTCATCGGTCATTGCCTGTAGCTTGTTCAGCGTGGAGATATCGCGCCTCGCGGTCCTTTGCCGAGGATACGCCCCTTTCGCGACCTCCAAATCATATGTTTTGTCTCCTCACTCCTCAAATACGCGGCAAAGCCGACAAACACAAACAGAGCTCGGTGAAGTGAGTGCCGCCGCTGCCAATTTTTATTTTGAACTTTTCTTTGTATTTGTTTACACCGGATAAAATTTATTTTTTATTGATTAGCTTCAAAGACTGTACATTTTTCGTGATATCATATTTTCTGGTCCTCCTTTAAAGAGATTTCTGTTATAAATATTGTTGGGGCAAATCAGGCCGAGTCGTGTCACGACAACTTTACATCATGGAAACTTCCTCTATGTCAACGGTGAGTTTTATTTTAGGATTATGCGAAAGCAAATTGAAAAATACATAAATAATAGGAAACGATAAGCTTATGTTATTGATTATTTTCTAAATCGTAGGGTGTGTTCGTGTATAGAGGAAAGAGAGGCAAAGGCAGAAAAAGTCGCTCACCAAACAAAAGTTCCCCAAGGAAAATTCGGAAAACTTGGGATGAAGAGAGCGTAGGATACTCTCAAGAAACTTGGTACCAAGCGTACAAATGTGTACTAATATCTTTAGAAGACCAAGTGCAGGCAAGAGTCAATTATTTTGAACTGTCAGTTAACATGAACTAAATAAATAATCATTTATGTATCTATTTGCTTTTAGAACTTATACACCGATATGTTCGCTCAGCTGCTGGAAAACGTGTCAGTATTTTTAGGAAGAACATCTTCCACTGCTATAAACGAGATTCCCACGGCTGTTGTTTTGACAGGTTATTTAATACCTTTTCAATAAAAACTCGTCATTGAACTTCTTTAATTTAGGAATAAACCTTCCCGACCATGCAGTAATTTTTGAAGCAGTCGAGAAGAAGCTGATCGAGGATATTTCTCCACATGTGGTTCTGCTTTCCTCTCGAACCTGTTCTACTGCTAGGCATCTATTTGGTCAAATACTGAACCAGTGCCAGTTTGGAGACTCTGAAATGGTTTCTACTGAAATCTATTATTAGCTCTATCTATATGAATGGTTTGTTACAGGAAATCGAGTCAGCTGAAGACTCTGATGACATCGAGACTCCTCATCTGAGAAAGAGAGCCACTAAGTGTACTTTCAGTGAAATTTCCTTGTGGTACAAGAACCAAGGAAGTGATAAGCCAATCGTTGTGGTCCTGACAGACTTTGAAGCTTTCACTCCCACTGTTGTTGAAGACTTTATTTACTTAGCTAGGTGGGTAGAGAATCTTGTCTTTAAATTTGTATTACAGCAAATTAGCAACGTTTTCCTTAGCTTAAAATTAGTTAAACTTACTGAAAAATCATGCCAATCAAATTTTCTAGCCATAGATTTACAACTCACACAACTGTATGTGTATTTATGTCTTTTCCTAGAGTCTCGCATTGGGATCTTTTCTAATCCATTCCGTATTATAAGCTTGTAAAGTTAATTCTGTGTATTGTGTATGTTAACCGTGATTTTTCTCCTCAGTTAAAATTAATTTTTAATCACTTCCAATAGCGAGTACAAGAGTGAAGTTCCTGTGGCTCTTGTGTTTGGAGTGGCGACAACTGAAACGACAGTGCACAGTGCCCTTCCTCACAGAATTATGTCCAGATTGGCGATGGAAACGTTTGCCACTAAAAATTCCAAAGACTTCTTAAGCCACCTCATTAATGAGGTAATAACTTTAATTCTTCACTCAATTCAATGATCATTTACATTGCTCCATTTTGAAATCAGGTCATCTTGTCATCAAAGTGCCTTTTTCGCATTGGCGGGACTGTGTTTAAAATGCTCACAGACATTTTCCTTTTCTATGATTTTTCGATACAGAGTTTTCTACAAAAGTTCAAGGTAACAGGGGCAGGGAATAACATAAGAAATTATTTACTGACTTATTGTGTTTAGTTCTGCATGCTCAATCATTTCGTCAATAGAGGTGTTTTTGCTGTTTACTGCAAGGAGGACTTAACAGTTGATTTAATGACAAGCAAAGATGTCGCAAAGTCAATTGTACCAAAGCTGAAATCATTCCGCCTCTTTGTCGAGCAACACCGAGGGCAAGAAAAGTTGGATTTGCTTACCAATGACGACCACATCAAAGTATTTATTGTAATTGATTTGGCGTCTGCAATTAACGTTGAATTTTAGGAAACAATCAAAAGACTGGAAAACGAACTGCTTGACCATTTTGATTATTTTCTTGTTGGCCTCAAGTGTTTGCATGAAATGACCGCATCTCTGCCGCAACATCCGCTTGGCCGACAAGTATAACACTTGCTATAAATATTTCATGACCTTCTAGAAAAAATGTTAATGCAGGTTAGCGATTTATACTTTGAAGCTGTTTCTAAGAAGATCTGGGAAATGCCAGAATACTTGAAATGCGCTAGTTTGTGGAAGCACTTATCTGGGACAGAGCTGGAAGAACAACTAGACAGAATGCTACTCATTTTAGAAGGTAATTTATGATAAAGATACAATAAGCGAGTGATATTGTAATATTTTAATTTTTTGCGCTACCAGCAGCTATTATTAGTTAAATTTAAGAGGTAATCCAGTTTTTCTAATTTTTAATTGCATTAAATGTTTGCCTGTTTTTGCGAAAATAAGTGATAATACTAACAATGTTTTTTATCAATTTATGCCACCTAAAACAAAGCTCTGGTGGTTGTAAATAGCAGACAAGTGGGAAATCCAAGTAGAGCCGGAAGTACACAGTATTATGCTATTGTTCACTTACAATTAGTTATCCCTGGTTTAGACTGAAAATGGAACGTCTTAAAGCATATTTTGAGAATTTTTTTTGCGCTTTACTCAGATAATGCATTGCTAGAGAATTCAGAGAAAAGGAAAAGGAAAATATTAAAAAAAAAAAACTAGTCAGCACCACAAAAAAAATGAATATAACAATCTCAAATCTGCAGATAAAATGTCTATGGTTGTGGTATTTGCTGACTTAAATCTGAAAAAATAGATGATTTAATATTGTATGTTTTAAAAAAAGACTTGAATCATTGGGCAGGGTCCCATATTTCTAGAGGAAACATAAAATGAACAGCAGTAGACTGATGAGAGATACATTAAGACCTCCCATCCCAATTTCTAAATATTTTAGAGGGGGTTCTATCCTTTAAAATAAATTTTGAATTTTTTTAATTAAAAACATGCCGCTACATGGCTCGCATTGTTAAGGCATCCTCAGAAGTTATTTGAGCATTTCGGGGATCTAATACTGGCTGCCCAATGTCAGAGATGGCAAAAGATGGTTAGTTAAATGACTGGAAATGCTCAAATAGCTCCATGGGCGCCAACTCGATAATTGCTGGTTTTCGCACCATTCCAGTGTCTTTAGGGACACAAAATGTCTGCCATTCAATAAAAGACCTTGGTGTGAGGAGGCGACAAGATGTACACATTGGGCCCAAACTCCTCTGCGGCCACTCAAAGCCCACGGGATGTGCTGAGCAGAGGTTAAAAAACAGACAAGCTAGAGGGCATCACATGTTTAATATCCTCTCGTAAATTTTTAGGCATAACAGTTTTTGACATTTCCTGGTCCTTAACAGGCGTTTCGCAATTTATGTAGCTTTTTATCAGGTATTCCATAATCTTCTGTTGGGGCATTCCCTGATGACTGATTCCAATTTTTGGCAAATCCAGGCAAGCCTACCACGGACAGGGGGGAAAGTCAAAATTTTCTAAATATTCATACTGTATTGTAAACAATTTGTAACATCAAGATTGTTTGTGTTTATTGTGTTTAGGTGCCAGCAATGAACTGGCGGGTCTTAATGAGTGGATTGCCGACATCACTACTGTGAACGCTAAGCTAAAGCGGATATTTACCGGTCAGCGAAGTGCTTCCTGCTCTCCAAAGAAGCAAAGTAAATCTGCAGATCTCTCTGGCCTCAGTAGGACTGAATTGCAGCAAGTAAAATTTAAAATTAAGATATAAAGGAAATGGAAAATTAACTTCTTTTTGAGCAGCAACTGAAAGAGCTCTCAAAGTCTTCGCCAGTGCAAAACAAGTTTGAACTGGTTCGAAATGAAGCTTTGGAATTGGTGGACAAAATGTTCAGGTCTCTGCTGAGGCCTCCGAGAGAAATGCCATTGCATGAGCTCATGTTGTTTGACGATCTGGAGCTGGCAAAGAAAGAACTGATGGGTAACTCGAGACTGGCCCTGAACAAGGCGCTTTTCAACCCTCATCACTACTTAAAAGTAGGCATATCAAAACATTATATATATCGGCATTCACTGAGGCTTATTTTGTAGTGCAAATGCTGTGAGCAAAAGTACGAAGAGGGGATTAGTACTTCATTCCCAGACGTGTGCATCTCGTATCATCTGCACTTGGAATTCATGAAGCACATCAACTTGTACGATTGGCTCCAGGTATTATGATTTTTCCCGCAAAATATCATGAATACTGATTCAAATTTATTTTCAGTCTTTCAACCTGATTGTTGAGCGGAATGCTAAAGAGGAAGAAGACTCTTCTGTCAGCACTGAAACACAGTATCCTTTTCAATCTTCGCAATTCTAGTCAGCCAAAAAATATAAAATTAACTTTTCAATTTTTAACCATTTTCAAAACGCATTTATCCTTGATATTTAAAAAAATATCAAATCTTGATCACTCATTGAAGATAAATTTTAAGTTATTTAAATTGGAGTAAATTTACCAAATTTATTCCTAAGGGAATTTATGGAACGAACTCCTTACCAGTAGTTTGATTTGAAAGATGTGACAAAGAAAAGAAAATAGAAAAATATTTGCAATTCCATCTGGGTTGATGTAAGGTAATACCTCAAAAGTAAATTCTAATTTATCTATTTGGCATAGAAAGCAATCAACCTTGCTCTCGTAAAATGCCACTTTCTCAACTTTGTCTCACCAATAATTGAATGTGGGTTGATTAATTTATTCCGTACATGCAAACAAATAACAAAGACAATTAATCATTTCTTTACATTGCAAATAATTGGGGGGGGGGGGGTTCTTTTCAAATACAACATTACTATAAGCCCAAGTTGTGTTTCATAAATTTTGACAGTCTTTTCAGTATCTGCAAAATTATTCAAGTTTGTGAATTTGATTGACCCATTAATACACATCAGCCAAATTGAAAAGACAAATATTAGAAATTTAGCTTTTATATCATTCAACGCAATATTTTAGATTCTGTCCCCGGCTTGATTCCAAGAAAGCATTCAGATTCCATCCAACATTTTAATTTGAGATCAAATTGTTAAATATGAATTTTCAAAAACATCGAGCAACAAAATATTTTGCAATGTATAGAAATGAAATATTTTTAAAAGAAAAATTACATAATATGTAAATATATAAATAGTACATTTCAGAGTGGTATTTCCTTAACTAATTAACAGAGCTCGATTCACACAGTCCATTGCGGACATGCAGTTCTTGGGCTTCATTAAACCAACTTCAAGAAAGGCAGACCACGTTCTCCGCCTCACTTGGGGCAATAACTGCGCCTGATGCCAACCAATCTTGCTTCATCCAGTTAGTGCACTTTGTTGTAAAACCAAACAACCATCATCTGGAATTTGTTAAAATCGCCAAACTATCAATAAAATGTAAAATATATCTTCACAAAATTTCACTTGCATCATTCCTTACTTCTACTATACTTAATGTTGATGCTTGGAGCGCTTTTGAAGGCACTCCTTTTTATTAGTGTGCCAGTAATTAAGGAATTAAGTGGCGCGAGAGAATCTCTCTTGAGGAAATCGACACCAAATTTACTCTTGATAAATGTCCCTCTCCAAGTGGCGTCTTAATTTTTCGATCCTGTTTGTATTGTCTTTCTGCCTGTCAAGAAGTAGATTTGGAACACAATTACGAAATTGAGTCTAATCTTGTGGTTTTCAATAAAATGCACTTTCGAGATATTAGACAACTGGAACAGGAATCATTTTCTTGCTCGAACCTTCTTTTATTGCGTTTCTGGGTTTATTGTTAAAAGCGAATGGTAAAAACCTACTTAACTTAATTTCACAAAGACGACGACGTCAATGAAAACATTTTTACACTACCACTGAATATTGACTACTATTGAAAATGAGATAAAATGAAAACTATTCAATCAAATAATATTGCGAACGCAGATTGGAATATCCCTGATGCTATTTTAGCAGGTATAAAATGAGGTTTCGTAATCAATAATATAATGGATAGGTAATTAAGTTGATTAGAAGAAACCAATGAGAAACCAAACTCAATACTTGTGCAATGATGAATTTTGTTCTATTGAATTCTGTTTTGAGATTTTCTCAAAGTCATTTCATTATTCAAGGTAAATGAATATCCCGTCGCCACAGATGCTCATTAATCATTGCACAAGTATCAAGTTTTTTTCTTATTGGTTTCTTCTAATCAACTCAGTTACCTATCCACTCCATTATTAATTGCGAAAATTAATTTTATACCTGCTAAAATAGCATAGGAGTATTACAAGGTATTTACTTTTAGTTTTAAATGGAACTCGCTTACAGTCATTTAACATCTTACAATTAGTTTAGATTCAAAGTAATTTTTAGTTTAGTAGTAAAGAACAGTAAAAAATCCTGTTTTCTCTAAACATTATTTAGAATAGTATTGAAAAGTGACCATTTTATAAGTGTGTCAAGACCAAATTATTTAATTGATCGCGCATGAAATATGCACTAACTATAAAGTTTTGTGGTACTTTGAATTGTTAAATTTTCTGTTTGTAATATTTTCCACATTTAAGAAAGTGATTCTAATATTTTTTCCGAAATATAAGTAAAGGCATTAATGGTAAGTACCAAGACAGCATTTTCACTTGTGAATTATGAATAATATAAGCAAAACTCCGCATTCGCACTAAGTAAAAGCTTCATGCCAAAAGGTTAATTTATTATTCCCAAGAAGTTCTCATACAGGAGCAATAAGAGCGACTTGAGGCCCCATCCCTCTCTCGCCTTTAGATGAACTCGAACTTTTGTTTAAGCTGTGGCGCATTTACACACAAATTACGTCGTGAAATGTGATGCAGAATTGCAAATGAGCGCCTGAGGACTTTGATCCATTATTTAAATATGCAAGTATTGTGGTGATTCGAGTCCCCTCAGGAGACTGAAGGGGTTCTTTTCTCTTATAGTGTATTTTCCATTTGACAGTGCAAACAGTGACGCTCTTGTGGATCCAGTCTGCTGCACCTCCTGCTTCTTCTCTCTCGTGAAATACGCCGCAGCGAGAACAAGCAGCACTCACATACTTCTTCTCCCCCTCTCTGGAAGGCTGGCCAGACTCTTCTCGCTGATGCCTAGGTAAATTCAGGGACGCCGCTGACACTGGTGCTCAGTCGTTCTTCGCACTCTCCGCATCGCACAGCCTCCTCGCAGGAAGACTACCTCAACATGTTCAGCCCAACTTTTAGGTAAGTTCCTCATTTATTCCAGCAATGTTTTAGGTTTCTTCCAATACAAATTTAAAAACTAAATAGGTAATTTAAATCTGATTGTATTACACTTAGAAATTTGGTTCCTTTTCTATTTTTTTCTTCTTTCTTAGATCAATGAACACAATCTTCGATGGTGAAATTAATTTGGGCGGCAGGCGGGAGTTAAATTTTCCTTATGAAAATATGCCAATATTTTTACTTTAAAATATTCAAGAGTCAACAGAATCTTGGCCAACAACTAAGAAAATCAATTTTATAAATGATCAGATTTTAATTGTTAACATAAATTTCAGAATTCATCTATAAATAATTGTAACCATTTTAACGTTTAAATGCTACTTTAATTTGAGCTGAAAATTAAATCGAAACACAAGGTCTTCACTGGGATGAAATCATTTGCTGCTAGTTCGCTAGTAAAAATTACAATATACATTTCTCAGACAAACTTTATTAATAAATAATTATGTAGTATAAAACACACCTTAAACTTCTGCTGAAATCTGCTCTTTTAAAATTAAATTTAACTCGTGCTACAAAGAGCATTCTGAGGAATACCAAAGGATTTTATAACATTTATATCGGATGATTTTCTGATTCACATCCAGCATTTTTCACTGAAAAGGTTATAATTCAATTGGTAAATTTAACCCAGTAAAATTTAAAACGCTTATTCTGTCTGAGTAAGCTACCAAAATGATTCTGTCACTAGGCGGGTAGTTCAGCGCAGAGCCACAATTGTATGAAAAAAAGCATCAGTCAGATAAAAAGGCACACATTTTACTAAAAAGTATATTCAACCTTGGAATAGGACATGAAGGGAGGTATGGTGGTAAAAAAGCGATCAGAATTGTGATAGCGTCTCTGGTCTCTAGTGTAAGAAATCGATCGCGCGCACCCATGCTGAGCAGGCAGTGAATCTGGAAATAAAAAACTCATCTGCATGATGGACGTGCATCTAAAAAGCATCTATTCCAATGCAACAAATTCTTCTCGCTCAAAATCTTCCCATAGTAATCCCTTGATTGCAGGCGTTTCTTTCTGACAAGTGAAATGAAAAGGCCTGAAAAGTTTCCGAGGGGCCTGCCTTTTATATCAAAGCAAATGGTGCTGACTAACTCTGAAAATCCCGGGCCACACAACTGAAAAAAGTTAATTTCTATTATTTGGCCGCCGCCAGCTCCCTGTAAATCAAAATTATGGTGCACTTGCCGAAAGCGAAGGTGAGGGAGGCGCGAGCGTTCTTTATCATTCTCTTTTATTGTTGTCTGTTATTACCGACCGCCTTGGCTGCTCTCTTTGATCACAATACGCGCCCAGCCCTAATAGGATGAGATTTATTACGAATGTCCCATTCTGCTCGTGAAAAGAAGCTAGGCTAAACCGGATGCAAGCTGAAAGACGAAAATTATAAGTGTTCAGTGAATTTTATGGGAAAAGCGTCAGGATTATTCATTCTCGGCGGCGGTGAGATATTTTGTGTTTGATTTGGTGTGTGGCTTGGAGAAAAAAGAACAGTTTCTGCTCCTATCTGTTATCCACCCAAGTAGCAAATAACAAGCCCGATGTGTATAGAAGTTGGAAGAATATACTTTTGTAGACGTTGAAAAATGTCTAACCATCTATACATTTATAAACCATTATGAAAATTTTTTAGTTTAAAATTTAATTGATTTTCACAAATTTCGCAACTTCCTAAATTATACAATAGAACCAAATAATTTGTTGAATTTGTTTGAAAAATTCAATAATGCAATTAATCTTTGGTCTCAATATTCAAAAAAGTTTATATCAGTGATGATATTCATTTCTCGCAATTTAGTTTTGGCTACCTGAAATCGGCTTAAAAAATTTCAGAATGTGATTTTCAGATCGTGGATAGTTCCTACATTGTACCGCATTGTAATGCACAAAATGCCTTTGGGTACGATGAAGACATTATTATAGTGTCTTGCAGGTCATGGGTTGAATTGAACACGCGGCGTGCGTATATTGAGTAAAAATACGTCACAAATTGGCCAATGAGCCATAGTCTATCATTTGTGAGCAAAAGCAGGTTAACTGAATCATGAGAACGTATGTAAATCGTGTCCAAAGAAGCCACGCTGTGCCTGACATCGCGGGTAAAGAGAAAAAATAGAATTTGGCCGAAACCGCTACATTCCGGCGAATTCGCGATACAAGGTACACACGAATAATGCTCACGCCGCGCATCCTATCGTGTAAAGTGGATGTCACGTTTGTTGTGTTCTCCCATTGTCGCGCGCAGCCAGTTTTTGAAAAATCATGCTGATGGTCCCACCGGAAGATTATCCGTCGTTTTCCGTTGTTAGCTGGCTACACTATTTTATATTTAGTTGAACCACGCGCGCAGGTAATTTTTAATCGCTACGCGGCATCTTGATAATGAATTTATAAAGTCAGTCACAGGAACCGCGCATCCGAAGGGCTCTCCAGTCACGCTATTGTGTCTGTGAAATACGCCGCACTGCAATGTTTTACGATCTTTCAAAGAGCAACCTGCCTCTCCCCTTACCAACAGGAGTGTTTATTTCATTTCATTCAAATAGCAGAACAAATCAATCAACTTGAAAAATGGTCCTAACGTTTAACAGATACTGAGGGATCCTCAAATTCAAATATTTTTTGTTGACACGGGCTAAAATGATGAATTTTAAAGGTACACCTAGTCGAAAAAAATTGCTTCCAACTGAAACGAAAATTCCGTGACCGATTTTATTCTGCAGGAAAAAGGAAAATTCAAAGGAACCATCTATTGCTTAATGCGGATGCGAAAGCGTTTTAATTTAAAAAGTGTTTGGTTCCTGCCTTGGAAGTACTTTTAATATTTCTCTAAACGTGAGGAAATCACTTAATTGTTTCCCTTTTGGGTTCTCGAAATCACAAATTCAAGCTCAAACAATGAGGAGGCAAATACCACTGTCAAAGGTTTAGGCATGTGAACCCTTTATCTTTTTCGAAGGGAGTGTATTCTTCAGGATGTGCGCAAGTCATTATTCCAGCCGAGTAAACAGGAAAGAAAAAAGCGAGCGCAAGCCGAAGCCAGCCTCCTCTGCTCATTTTCCTTTTTCCAATTACTGCACAGCCGCAAGTTGTCTGAGTGTGACTTATGGCCGACCTTCACGCAGTGATCAAACAGGCATTTCATTAAACTTTTATATCGCACACCGTGCCAACTTGCTCGTTTTCTTCGTCGGGCGGTGAATTTCAATTTGAGCGGACAGGCCGCCACGGAGAATACAAAACGTGCGTGGGAGCCAGCCTCTTTGCTCTTTGTTTCGCTAAAAACTGGTCTCTATATACCCTTTAATCGTTCGCGGCGATGTGTGGCCGGCCGCTGCGCACACTCGCTGCCTCGGGAAATTGTGCTGCTCGGAGCGTGAGCGGATCTGCAGTAAATCCCTAATTGGAGATGCATCCCTCACAATTGCGCAGAATTGTTCCAAGAGAATGAGCTTGTTTCTATATTTTATTGCAGCATCTGACTCACGCTCTCGATTAGGAAAAATCGTAGTCGAGGCAAAATAATTTGGTTGGACGCAATTCAACGATGGGAATGAGCACGAGTGGCTCGCATGTATATGTGATTCATTTTTGCTTTATTCTTCAGTGCTTGCTTCATGAACCATTCTAGACCAATGAATTCATGTTTTATATTCTCTTTGTTATTTATTTGAACAATGGGAAAAATACATTCGTTAGAGCCAATTCTGCATTATTTTCCATAAAACAATTTATTTGTTTTGGATGAAAAAGAATGTAGTAAAAACTACATTGGATTAGTAATTTTATACGCTAGACTCTTCATTCCACCTTCTTTGTTCTTCATATTCCCATTCGAAAAGGTTAGCACTCGCATTCCAAATTGATTCAAAAGTAGCAGAGCAAAAAGTTAATATTACAGAATGGATACTCCGTTTTTAAATAACTGTATCGGCATGCGTCAATAAAATCGACTCCTTTCCACTGGCGGACAGTTCAATGGAAAACAAACACGTGCTCGTCGTGTTTCATGTATTTTTAGTTAGAACAAAGCGGTGGCTGACCAGCTGCTCAATTATCCTTAAAAGTAAACAAGTATGGTGAGCAAAAACCCACGCGAGCAGAGAGAATCATAAGTAATTTCGCCGCGCAAAACGATGAATTCATCAGCGGGGGCATCCAAGCAGGGTGCTCTGCTCCTTTTTCCTCTTCAATCGGCTCAAACGATCGGAAGACAAGGATGTTTGGCTTACTCAGGCATGAGAAAATAAATCCAAATGTCAAGGATTTCGCACTTCTCGCGGCAAGACGAACATGATATAGTGCAGAGTTAATTGCACAGAACTATCTCGGCGAGGACTGCTCGGATTCAATTAAAACCAGCTCCTATCCCGTGACGAATGAGTGAATCCATAAAAGCACGGTAAAATTAATCAACTTTAATGGCCTGCGAGAGAGGTACTTGCCGGGCGACAAATTAGTAATGAGCCTGTACGGAATTGGTTCGTAGCCGCGGGCCTAATCCTTTTTTGCTTGTTTCATCAACATCGCAGTTGCTGAGAATCATAAGGGTCAGTGGCTGATTTAGAGCCATATGGAGCATATTTAATTTGTAATGTATCATATTGATTAATATATTTTTTGAACTCGTAGATTGTGAACTTTTTTGAAGCAGGTAAGATGGTTTAATAAAAACTGTGGTTTATTGGAGGGCCTTATTTCAGCTTGGCACATAGGAAAAGGTTTTAGTACCTCTTGCAATAATTATTTTATCAAAAGCCTTCCTATCAATTCAAAACAAATAGGATTTTCCTGGAAATCAAGCAATAATTTACGCAGATAGTGCTTGTGATAAATTTACTACACTGCGCTCATGTAGTAAAAAGTCAGATCCAATGAAATTTTGAAAAGTATGGCGAAATTCGATGAAACGGTTGAGATTAAACGTTCGCGGAATTTATCCCCTCGCTGGAACATCTGTTGTTCGCCTCTGCTGTCGCTGTCAGGAGAGAAATGCTCATAATAAAAGGTGCACGGTTGATAGCCAGGACGTGAAGATTCGCGCGTTGTTCGCCACTGGAGAGGAAAATGTGTAATGACACCTTGTAAAGCGATGGAAATCACAGTGAGAAAAATTCGAATAATATTAAATTGCAGCAGCGCGTCTGAAAAGGAGTGCCGGCACGTAAAATTCTCTGCGGTTTCATAACTTTCATATGAAAGAAAAAGAAAAGTGGCTCGATCAGAGTTCAATAAGTGAAAATGCCTCAGGCGGCTGACTAGAAGCGTCGATAGAAATGCATCAGCAATTTAGAATTCCTTTTTTCCACTTCAACGGATTACCTAATTTGGTAAAGGAATTATTTAGCAAATCATACGAAAGGCTTTTTCATATCCAACATTCAGTCATCCAGATGTAAACTACCTACGTATGTAAACTATTTTGTACTTCTTCAATTCTAACAACGAGTGCATAAACAAATCAAGAAGATTGTAAAATATTGTTAGTCAGAAAAAAATTGAATTTTAGAAATGGTGATGAGTTGATAGAAAAAAATCACGAAATTTTCTTAAAACGGAAAAAATACTCACTCACAATTCTCCTTCTACATTTCAATCGGAACAATGGTTGAAAAACAAGATGCACACTTTATGGGCATTTTTAAAACCCGCGGAACAACAATGTGGTGATTTACGGCAAAGTCTTCCGACAGGCAGCGGTCAGCTGGAAGCGGTTTTAATTTCGACTGCACCGTTGGTTGCTCATTAAATTTTTAGCCATAAGAGAGCAGACGCCGGTAATAACATGCTGTCTGCTCGATAAGCCTCAAGAAAATCACGCCTGATTTGCATATTCCAATTTTTGAGAGAAAAGAGCGGTGGTGTGCTGCAGCTGCGCAATTAAATGCAAATCTCGCATGCACCGGGCTGGAAATCTCAAAGAAAAAACGCGTGATGCGCCGCGGCCGCGTCGCGACCGAAACCCCTGCCAGACAAATCTCACGCGCATACGCACCGATCGAGGGGGTTTCGCTCGAAATGCATAATGAGTCTTTGTAGCTGGAGGGACGCCAAGTGCACTCCATAAAAGACGGCGTAAGTGGTTGTTGAACTTATTGGCTGTGCATGCACTCGCGCGTTCAACGCCGCCGTTTTATTAGAAGCTGCGGCCGGATTACCTTTTACATCTTCTCCGCTCATTTCTCATTCCAAGCGGCGATCGCGGCTCGTCTTGTTTTTCGATGTTCGCTCTCGCCTCTGCGCTCAAGCGAATGAAAATAGTTTGGAATCCGCAGAAATGGATGCACTGATTGAAATATCTCCGTCGATTTGAAGCCGTGCGTGACTATTCATTTTATACATTATTTGAAAATATGTGCTCGAGCATACTTTTCTATACATTGAGCCAAAGCAAAGATGTTTCAATGTGGATTGCGCGCAAAAACGCTAATATGACAGTGGATGTCTGCAGCTGTTTGCCCTGAAATGATTCTGTAATTTAGATGGAGAAGGCATCGGCTGGAATAGTAAAAGGCAGTAAACATAAATCTTATGGACATTGATTCCTTTTTTTACAAATCAGAGACATAAAAGAAGCATGCTGAATGATTATAATAACTGTTTGAGTCAACTTTTCTTAAAAATGGTCCACGATATCACGTTTTGCTGTTGCCAAAATTTCTCAAATCTCATGCATATATTCCTGACTCATATGTTGTTTCTCTGATTTTGAAACAGCTTAAATTCACCTGTTTCAAATAGGCCGGAAATACCAAGAATGAGTCATGCACGGAGAATTTTGCAAATTAATATTTACTTTTTGTTGAAAAAAGGTGTGAAATAAATCTTTGACAGCGACAAAGTGCCGCCACATTATTTGAACACCTAAAAATAATTATTTTTCCCTTCAAAGGAATTCTCATGACAAGCGTCAAACGCAACACTCTCATTGCAAGTGCAAGACTTCCGTCACTCTTTCATAGGGACTGCCCGCGGAGAGAAAAATTTTATTGCACTGCAGCGAGTGATCAAAGGTAATAGCACTCATGCAGCTGCTATTATTCGCCTTTCCACTTCTTGAGCTGCGAGAGGGTGAATTCCTTGAAAGGTCGCCGACCCATCTTATTTGTTTGGGGCCGCTCCCACCATTTTCCTTGCGTTAATGTAGCAGAAATTTTACCTGCAGACGCAACCTTGCCGCTGGCGAATCTGGATTTACGCGCGATTCTCAGAGAAAAACGTTCGCCCTTCGCGAGAGAGACGAGGAAGGATGTTGTCCAGTGCCTCGAGTAATTGCCCGAGATTATCTTTAAAACCGAGTGCTGGACGTGAAATATTTAACATGCATGCGCACAATCATTACACGCCATCTGTTTTTATGAGAGGCTGATAGCAGCGCTGACAAGCTTGATGATTAACTTGTTATAGTTTGATTGCAGATTACGCGCGGAACGGGTTTTTTATTTACTTTGCCAAGGCTAATATTTAAAGATCGTTCCTGACAGAAATATTTTTAAAAAAGGAAAAGAAAGCGGAAATTGTAATAAAACCAAGCTCATGCATGCTTATAGGATGTGCATTCAGTATCAATTTGTATAGAAAAATCATTTTTATCTGAATGGATGTTCGGTTTCATCTAGCTCTTTTCTTTTTAAGAATATAGTTCAGACTTTTTAACTTCTCGTTCTGGTTGTGTTAAACACGAATTACTTCTGAGAGACAGAAATAAATTGTTTTTCTCACGGCGGCGTCCCTATTTGGACATCCACTCTATAGTGATTTCGCCGAATTGACCGCACAATATCAATCGGAGGTGGTGCTCTCGAATGTGGAGCACGGCCCGCGCGTTTTACCTCGGAATTATTAAAGTGTATTAAAAGTGGGAAGAGCAGGGAATAATTACGTAGACGACAGAACTGGTTTGGCACGGCAATTAAAAGTGGCCAGATGGATCACTTTGGCTAAAAAGACCGTGGAATTTGTGTCAAACTGTTGTTTATGTTGACTTTGTGATCAGAAAAAGATGCAAGGTATTCAATTTTATGTTCAAAACGAACTAAAGAGCCTCACAAAGCATTAATTAGAGTGCAATCAATCGTCATCAAAGAAACCTGGTGATTTTGGAATTACGCTGAAACGCTCTCTCGGTCAGATTATTGAGATTTGATAAGAGAAATACATGATTCTATATACACACACTTCAACGCAAGTGTAAACCGATCTTCTTCGAGTACATGAACGAGGATGTCGATCCTTAAATTTTGTGAGAAAATTTAAGCGGCTCATATGCGCATTTCTTGTCTATTTCACTTTAAAAGTTAGACTTTGAGAAAATAAATACCACAAACTACTGGACACTTAAGTTGAAACGTTCACTAGCACATTAATTGTTTCTTAATTATACGAATTACCTTAGTAGAAAAGAAACTAGTCGTTTATCTAAAAGTATTAACTCTGAGAAGTAACGTCAGTCAAATCGAGCTGCCGTTATTTTTTTCGAATTCCTTTAATACAAATCGGCAGCAGGCTCGGTTTAAGCATGAGGCGTTTTAAGTTAATTGGCAAACTGAGTACCTCCTTTTAAGGTTCTCCAAAAGAAATTTATCTCTCAAAGTGTCGCTCCATCTACCACGGCACACTCTCAAGAACCCAACAAGAAAGTCAGTTAATTTCCAATTTTACGGTCGGAGCTCGGCGCATAAATTACACGCAAAAGCACAATATTTTTTAATTCCAGTAATAATAGCATCGACAAAGATGCTGCATGAGAGAAAGAGATAAAAGTCGCAAACAAGAATGTTAGCTACGCGTATATTTATAATCCTTTGATCGCGGGAGTGCAGTATGGAGGCGTATAAGTAATGTAATTGGCTTGAAGCACATGCACGCATATCGACGAGAGGCGAAAGGTGAGTGAACCTGATGTGCACACCGAGGAGAAAATCGACAAAATCCCCAATACACAGCCTCATCTTTCGAAATTATCGAACTTTAACTGTAGATGTGTGCGCGGACAAAATTGTGTGTCGCGCACGAACTGCCTTACTTGCGCTTTTGTCGCCAGCCCTAGGAATTATTAAGCTAACTGTCGGCGTGGTAATTTGTGCTCGATGAGATGCACAATGGGAGATCAGAGTGCAGTGTCATCTCAGATTGGCAACCATACAATTGTTGTGCGGCATGCCGGACGTTTCTCCCTGGGAAATTAATATTAACACACCTGCGCGAGACTGCCCGGATGAGAGTAATTGCATATTAGGTAGGCGAGTTAAGACGGCGAAAAAGAGGTTGCGGTTTTTGGAACGCTTTTTGCAGAAAGTTATTATTTGTCGTGGTCGTCAACCATTTTTTTATCTTTAAATTTTGAGAAATGCTCTGATTAAATGAGAAATCTGATTTGTTTGTATAAAATGCCGATTCACAGATGCTTGGGTTAATTTAAAATAATTTATGTAATTCTTTCCAAAACGTGCTGTATAAACGCACGATACAAAAATATCAATCTTTATTTCATTGAAATGATGTAACTTTATTTTAAAAATGAACGCATTCGCTCAACTAATATCACAATAAAACGCACATTTTAGTTTTCTCTGTGAAATATGAGACAAAATGTGTGGACCCGAGTCAAACTACACTGCGTCATTTTTATCACTTCCGTGCACTCCCGACTATGCAGTCCGTCCTAAAATCATATTCGTTTTGAATCAAAGTAACTAAACATGTTTCAAATTTTCTCGCCCATATTTGTTTTCTACCTGTTATTCGGCTCTACTGTGAGTACATTTTTTTCAAATCCTGTTCAGTCAATTGCTATTTTTAGAGTGTTTTGTCTGCGGAGTTTTGTGGGCTGTCAGCATATGTGGAAAGTAATTTTGCTATCAGAGTGCCATATATGCTCTGCTAGAGTGAATATACATATATACAATTCATCCTAAATTGTGTGAATTTTGATTTAGAGCAAGAATTCTCGTGGAGGTTTGCTGGTAAAGCATTCAACTGCATAGCCAAGTGTAAATCGAGTTATGCAGCAAGGCTAAACGAACTGTCGAGGTCAAAATACTTTGAAAGAGTGTTTACTCCGTTCCGAACGACCATTGATTGCGTTCGAGAGGTGACTGAATAATTTAAAACGTATTTAATAATATAAAAATTGCGTTTTTTATATCGCAGGAAAGGCTTGTTGCGTCATTTTGTGCAGTAAAATGTAGAGTGGTTAATTTTCAACTTACACGATGTTACTCCAGCAATTTTATATTTCAGTAAGGGGGTTGACATTGAAGCAAATTTCGGATTTGCCCTTGTTTTATTTTCCTCGGCTAGTGCTGGTTTGATTGATTATTAATTCACAAGAAAAAATTGCATGAAATCACTCGTATAGCTTTCAAGATTTGAGGCGGAAAAATTTTGCAGCATTCATGGTTTAAGCTTGGGCGTTGAAAAGTCTTTGATTGAACAATACGCAACTGGTTTGATTTATTATTTTAACAAACTGCTGCTAACACTCACTAACAGATATTTTAGATGCAAAAATTTGGATGCGTACAGTGGAGACAGTTAATTCTTCTTCTAACTTACCTGGAAACCCCACTATAATGTGCAAAGTTCTTCAGTAGTAAACCCTCACATTGAAAAATATTTTAATTAGTACAAGCGATATTTTTAGCCGAAATAAAGCTTTTGAAGAAAAAAATGAAAACTGCAAAAATAATAATAATTTCGTATGCGTCTTGCCAGAAAAATGTCATTTGAACAAATGTTCATCTACGTGTAATGACCAATGTGAGGCAACCCAGAACGTTAGGGAGGTAAATTAACTTCCCATTATGCAAAGAATTTTGGCAAAGGAAAATATTTTACATCAGGCTGGCAGCTGCTATGCAAACTGCCGAGAGCCGGACTGTGGCGAGGAGGTTTTAAAAATATTTTTACCTAATACAGCACCAACTAATACGTCAATCCGTCAGAAAGCAGTTAATTTTGGATACAGTGAAATTTTTCTTTATCTTTTTGTTCGTTATATCAAAAATATTTCCCAGAGCCAGCTGATGGAAATCGTTTTGAAGTCTGCGGAAGCCAGTACTTGCTTTCTAAATCAACATCAGTGCGTAATGGTATTATAATGCCAGTCCAAATTACTTATAACAAGACCATAGTTTACACAACAATCGGGCCAAACCTTTTGCTGCACCAAACACATGAGCGTCGGCAGTATTGAAACTCCAGAGGAAGCTAATTGCTTTGCTCGAGCACTAATAAGTACACGAAGTTTTTCAATTCTAAATATAAGTGATTTTTGAAATTAACTTAAATGTGACAGAAAGAAATCAAAGTGGCATTAATTTTTGGACAAGTGCGACGCCAAGCAATTGCACAGGCACTTATGTTTGGTGCTCGTTGGATGGTTCAGGAGAAGTGGTGGACCAGGAATCGTTGCCACGGCCCCAGAACGCGAAATCAAGCGGGAAATTTGTTATGGTTCAAGCAAATGCCAAAACAGAGCTGCTGAGTTTTGAATTTGGTGAACCAAGTGCAAAGAGCCGGGTAATTTGCGAGGTAAATATTGACAGAAATTTTCACCGTTTAGACATGATTGAAATTTTAGAGAGAGCAACCTCAAAACTGTCGAGAATCGCTTTGCCACCCCGTTGGATTCGCCGTTGAAGTGAGAGTAAAATAAAATTTTGGAACTAGCCGTGACGTCGTAAACTGTTTCAGAAAAGAGATATTCAAGGGATAAAAAACACCGGTTAGTTAAAGATTCATCTAATTAACTTGTTAATAATAAGAATCAAATCCCACAGTGTTTTACAGAAGGAACTGTAAATACCTTTACGGCTGCCAAAGAGTATTTGATGTATGCCCGGAACCATCGGTATGTTTTCCTCTTTCACATAAATTTGCAATGTTTTTCACAATGATATTCTTTAATAAAATCTTAGTATAACTACTATCAGGGCCTTAAGTGGTGCAGAGTAAATTTTGAAGAGGCCTTTATGGCTTTAACTTTGGAATCGACCGAAAAACTCAAATGCGTCCTTGAGGTATTCAAAGGTACAGTTTTTATTCATAAAATTACACTGAACCGAATGCTCCTTTCAATTTAAGCGAATGGTATTAAGGACACCACGTTCTTTATAGGGGCAACCTCATTTGGATGCCCAAAATCGATCAGGTGGTGTGAGCACAAGGATAAACCTTTTCTGAACACCTCGCTTTATCGTTGGGATGACGGCGAGCCTTCAATGGACCCCGCCAAAGATTGTGTTTATGCTAAATACAATGCATCCAAAGGCGAGATCACTCTAGGGAAAATGTTGTGCACTATAAGTACACTGCCTGTATTAATTTCTCAAAGTGAAACTACCTATCAGAAATATTCTTTTGGCCTAAAGAACTGACATGAACCACAATCAAATGAATGCTTTTCCTCAGTTTCTATTCTCAGATTTGTGTCGTGTATTGATATTAAATTTCCCTGTTGAAATATAGGCTGTAGTTTTCATTTCTAGTGCTTCTCTCGTCTCTCGTCTTAGAACTCAAAGGCTTACAAAATTCTCAGGTGCTTTATCTATCCCCAAATCATTTTCTGCAGGCGCAGAAGTGTCTAGTGCCTTTTGAAAAATTCTTCTCTGGTGAATGTTTTTTGTGGCCACCTTTCTTACGCATCACCGCGTGACCCGAGCGAAGAGGAATCCACCTTTCGCACTCCTTTCATGATTCATCAGCGCGGCAGTGACGAACATTGCTCGTGAAAAGCGTGCCGCAGGAGTGATCTCGGCACTCTGGGATCAGATGATATCACAGACAAAAGCTGAATGCGCCTCATCAGGAGTCGCTCACACAAGAGTGGCTGCCTGATTGACCGCTATGATTAATTGACGCGCGCAATACGAATTGCATCCCGTTGACTGGCTCTTGTTTGCCTGTCATTGCGCGCACCTGCTAATTTACAAACACACAAGCCTAATGGTTTCGGCTCGAAAAACTCTCTCACCCTGATTTCCAGCTTGAAAGAAGAGACTCCCCGCACAGTAGTGCAATTAATCTCATTGTGGTTGTAGCGCAAATGCCATCAATACAAATAATACTAATAACGTGCGGCTGCCATGAGAAGAAGGATTGAGTGGGATATTCGTTCGCACAGTAGGTGTCACGGTGTCGATTACCTTCTCCAAACTTAGGCGAGCCATTATTATTTTTACTTATTTAAAATATTAAAATTCTAAATTGCGTTTTTAATTATTAAAATACGAAGGGAGGAGCCAAGTTAGGTTAAGATTTTGGCTGCAGCTATGGTAAAGAAGGTGTCGGAATGCGTGACTGAAGACCACACACGTGGTATTTGTAAATTTGTGCTCTCTCCTCCATCGTTTATGTAAATTTTTATCGCCTTGCAAATTTTTTTGTTCTTTTATGGCCCATTTTTACACCTGTTGAAAACGGATCTTTCAACCGTCCATCTGATGCTTTTCAGAGTAGTAAATTTTCAATTATTCTGGCAGTTATTACACATTGCCCAGCATGCGATAATTTGAGTTTATGATTGCCGACATCATCTGCAATGCGTGTTGGAAATCAATGAACTTTGAGAAGGAAACAGCGTCGTAAATTGCGAAATTCGGGGCATGATTGACCGAGAGAGAAGGCAAACATACGTCAGTTGAAAGGAGGAATGCTCAACCACTGAGAGGCATGTGATCGCCTCTCTTCCGATCCATTAATTCCGAGGCGAATTGATTTCCAGACTGCGCTCGAAATTGATATTTTCCCAGCCGAAACCGCAGTGGCCGTCCACGCAGGCACCACAAGACGGGATTTTCAATTTCAGCCGCGCACACCAATCGGTTTAAAAGCAGGCCAGCCTCCATTCTAGTTTACGAATCGATCATTCCGAACGGAGCTCCAATTTTCCGCCGGATAAAAAACGAACGCAAAAGAGGTCCGCAGGCAGTGGCTCGAGTATTAATTCAATTACACGCTCGATTTGTCCAGTCATCAATCGGTCCGGGAACGGTTAAATTTGCAAGTTTGCACTGTGAAAGCAGGGCCTGACTACAAGGGGACAAACGGACAATGCGATGCCCGCTGCTGTCTGCTGCGCTGAGTGCGGAGACTTGAATGAGAGGTGCGCATTTTTGTGCCGTCCGACGCTAGCGGTACCAGCACGTATTGTCCGCACCGCCAGACAATCGATCGCCGTGTGCGAAGGTGCATGGGAATCCGGAGACCTTGTTGGTCACTCCCGGCGAAACTGGAGCAGATTCTCTGTCAAAACAGACATGCCAGCACGTGCAACGGCGCCCGCGGTGTTTTCCGATCGGAAATTAAAGGCTGGCTCTTGGCAGCGCAATTATTTCATAATTAAAGCGGGATTAGTGAGGTATGTATGATTAGTACTCTTCTGGAACGGTTAAATGTCTTTTTGGCAATGGGAGATCCGGCGTCGTTCCAATGGAAATGACTCTTGCTCCTTTCTCTAGGCTGCGCTGTAATTTCCATTTAATGCGCTATCTATCGTGCTTCGGAGATTATACTACGCGTCGGTTTCTGGGAAGGAAAGTATCAAAAATGATTAGGATATTAAAAATTATGATCTTCAAGCAAGATTCTTTCCAGTGGTGGTCGAGAGCTAACTTTGAGTGCAGTCGGTTTAATTTTACAAATGAAATTAGTCATGAGTGCTCCTTGTAAAAAGTGAAACTATTTACCATGGCTAAAACACTCCTCTTAAACCAATTTTTATTGTTCGGGTTTGAACAGACTCGTAAAAACCCTGCTCCTCTGTTTGACAGCCGCGCTTCTCCGCGTTTTCAAAGCCTCTCTTTTTGATTCACGCCTGCGAGCGAGCGTATACTCACCTCTTTTTACATGCGATAAATGCACGTTTTAAACGCTCGTTGAGCAGCAATCGCGAGTGATTGACTCAATCAAAAAGCGATTATCTGATTTCGGCAGTGCAAAGGGCCGCCGGTGTCTGCTGGCAAAAAGCACAGTGCGCGCATTATGCACGCCGTTGGCGTGCAAAAAGCCGCCGAGGCGAGAATCGCGGGCGCACAATGGTAATTTGCGGCCGCCAAAATAGTAATCAGCGCTGAGTGGCATGGAAATAATTCATTATGCCGGCCGCCGATTTTTCTATTCATAACGGGTCGCGGCATTATTAAAACGCAGCCGGCGTGTCATTATCTATTATTACCCGTCTTTAACGAGAGGACCGCGGCTGCGTATGAGCCTAAGGAGGTATTAAGCCGTCAACATTACCAGATGCACACGCCAGCTTTTCATGCGGCGCCGCCAAAAATTGAAATAAATCACCGCAAGACTATAGAAACTGTCGAAACGCTTGTTAGATGTGCTAGCCGGACCTCAGGAGGTCCAGTCCCCAATTTCTAGAGGAACATTCTAATTTCGGTGGTACAGTTATATCCACGAGGCAATTAATTTTGTGGATAATCATTTCAAAGTAAATTTAGCCTACGCCATTGGCTAAAACAATTCTGCAAAAAATAAAAAATTTCGTAGAAAACAAACACAAATTATGTTGTCAAATCAATAGTAGAATGTGGAAAACGCAAATGTTTAAAATGTAACACTATTTTAAACAGAGTACAGCGCTTTTTGATAACTGATGGAATATCTAGATTTATTAATATTTGATTAGATACAATAGGCTTTTAATTACAAATTACGATTCCTTTTCTTAAATATTTTTTGCCTTGCTTGAAGTTCTAAAACGTATGCATTTTTCAACTTTATAAAAAAATATCCAACAGCTACCTTAGGTGTACTTACATTTATGAGAAAATCTTTCTCACGTATGTTGCCAGAATTGCCTCGCACATCTCCTTCATAGGTCAGTGCTTCTCTTTTTACCTCTGGCGGTATTTACATTTGCGACAGTTACATACGGTCACGAATCTGTACAGTTTTTCAGCCGATGAGATATTCAAAGGAAGCAAAGAATGTTTTCGTTTGAAAAATTAGCACTCAGCCGGAAGCAGCACCGTTTAATTTCAATTTTGCGAAGTTTACAGTTGAAATATCCAAAATGCTCGAGCGAGTTTGCGAGCTTGTACCGGTGCGGTGCTAAGCTTAGTCATTCAAAAGTTATCTGGTGTGCAGAAAAACACGAGATGAATATCGGTGGAACACTATGCAAATGTGAAAGCAGTGTTCGCGAACCGATCCGGCCTGCTTGGCTCAACTAATTATGTAAATCAGTTCTGAGAATAAGTAAAACAAACTGCATGTATCTACCTACGTTCAAAAGATTAAAATATCACATTTTAAACGCAAGGCCGCCTAACACGAACCAAGGGCAAATTATACGTGGGTGAAAGACATTTGAAGAAAAATAAAACATTCTAGTTAACGTTAACAACAAACCGGTCGTTTGAATATTATTGCATATTACGTTCATCCAAATCATATTATTTTTTCAATCGCAAAAATATTGCTAAAAAATTAATGATATATTTTTTGTACTTAAACTCTGGCGAGCGAAAAATTTCTGTACCATGCAAATTGCATTTTAATTCTCGTGTTGCATTAAATGCCAATCGGGAATTTGATCCTTTTCAGGAAACAAAAAGCCCATCGATTTGTGTGCTCTGTGGCAAGGTCATTTTCCTTCTCTCCAATGGCGCTGCACGTCCTTCAAGTGCAATTTGGCAATTTCTGTGGAATTCCAAGACGTGTCCGCGCTTCCAAATTACTATTGCGCGCATTGGAATCAGAAAATAGCGGTATTGCCAGCCAAGAGAGAGAGAAAGAGCAATTTCGGCGTAATGTTTTTCGACTTTTCTCCGCGTTCATTGTTCCTCAACTACCGTGCTGCGCTGGCTGGCGGAGCAGAAGGAAATGCTGGGCTAGCACCACCCCAGGGTACGTTTGAGTGATGATCATTTCGGCTGAGAGTCACTGGCCCCGCTGCTCTCGTGCCTTCGGAATTAGAATGGCAAGGCCGCCACATGCGAGATGACCGCCGAGATGCAATTATGGCGTGGCCCCGTTTTTGCCACCAGACGCCGGACACTCCATGGCCCCTGGCCTGCAGACCACTGCTTTTTCAGGACTTTCCTCCAAGTTGCCTCGGCGTTACATAATTTACGGATAAATTAAAGGCCTTAAGAAGAACATGAAGTAATTGAGCTGGCAGGACAGGCTTTCGCAGTGCATGTTAAACACTGGTTCTCCTTACTTTTGCGATAAAAGGAAAAGCAGAATTGATGACGACGATGTTAAGATTGCATGAGTTGAATATCGAACTCTATTGAATAATTTAGAAACTCAACACAATAGGGATTACAAGTCTTAGCTGAAGAATAAACAAAACTCACTGATGTAAAATTTGAGCGCATGGAAAAAATATCCGGTAAATTCAGTTCTGGTCAATATCGCAGGATTGAAAATAACTACTGCTTCTGAACACATTTTTCATGATATTTGAAGCGAAGATTGTCTATAAAGAAACACGAATAAAATACTAGCAAACGAACTAACCAACTACTGAACTGTGCTCAATGCGTGCAGATTAGAGCGACCGATTTTGTAGACAAAGTTATGTGAGCAAAAGGCTATAAACCATTCAAATTTGCGCAAAGTAGCCTTGTGTCGGGTTTAATGCTATTATATAAATGCTCACTTAATGACCGGTTGAGTTTTAGCGGATTTCTGCCTCCTGGCGACCATAAAATATTGTTAAAAATATTTAACTATTGGCACTGAATCTTAGCTAGGAACAGCTGCCAAAACAGTTGGCATGTGCAATGAAAACGATTCTGTGGAGTTCACTAATAAATATTTAACTACAACATTTATCTCAAATTTGTTCCAATATTTTCGGAGGCAGAAAAAAATGTGCTCCTTAGGCGAGACTCACAAGATATCCACCGCGAACTAACAAAATAGACACCCGTTAGCATAAATATGTCGAGGAAGGTTGACCTGGCCCTGCTGGCTGTCAGAAACGAACACCTCTGCTCTTTCGTCTAATTTCGCAGCAGTGGCACGCTAAAAACTGGTTCTGCAGCTGCAAATTTGTTCGCGGCTGCTGCAACACAAACTGTAAAAATGTATCATAATTGGTAGCTTTGAGTTTATGATCAACTGCGCAAAAAGCGAATGCGCGAAAAGAATGGGACGCCGCTTGGTCTTTATTACTCTGTACGCGTGGGGTGGAAAAAAGTGCCAAGCAGCATTTTAATTTCCGACTGGAATTTCTGACTGACTACCGAATAATGAGATTTGGCAGAAAGTGCCGACCTCACGGTGGATTACCCACTGTGGCCGACCAAGGCACCTCCCAAGACGAAAATCCCATTTTTTTCCATGAAGAAGCCAGTTTTTGCGAATCAGCCGGAAAATATCCGGAAAATTGGCAGAACCGCGAAAATGAACGTGGAGAAAATTGAAGAAGGTCACATATCATTTTATATCCGCACGACTAGCTATTTTCTTTTGTGTGCATCAAGAATACAAGCGTTTGACGCACACATTGTAAAAAATCATGCCTTGAATCGCTCGAGCGTAGTTTAAATCCTGGCATGGTTTCCCTATCACCTTCCATTTCAGGAGCGCAAACATCTTCGAAACATATTTCATCCTCGGCAGATGATATTATTCGATTCTGGCTTAGGGAATGTTTTTTGCTTCTATATCTCTGATTTTGCACTTTCACCAACACAAAATAAGTATTTTGATAGCATCTTTATTTCTTGAAACACGCAAGTCACAACAGCCTGAAATTAAAGACTAAATAATCGGCTTTTGGAATTTGTGATGTTTACTAATTGGGTTCAACCCCTTCAACAAAAAGCTTTTATTTTAGAAAAGACGCCCTATCGGAAACCCCTAATTAAGTTGTTAATTACACAATAGTGTGCTGTAAACAGTTCTCTTTTGTGGCAGCCAATCCGCATAATAAGCATGGAAAAAGGTTATGCACTTTGTTGTGTTAAAGGTTAATTGGCATCTGCCAAAATTCACCTAGAGAGCAAGCGATCGGCCCCTCTGATAGGCTCACTCGCGGCAAGTGGTCCCAAGAGACCAGTACGGGATTTCGCTTTTATTATTCAGGCAGCGTCGTGGCTCAATTAAAAACACAAACATGCTGCGACCGGGCGGGTTGTCTTCGCAAAAAAAATCATGCACTCGGCGAATAAAGAGGCAAGCCGGTGGAATGCTGGCCACGCCAATTTTCATAAGGCTACTGCTCTTTCGTTCAGACTGAAAAAAACCACGGGACTCTGGCACACAATTTTTATTTTTAAGCGAGCCAGCTGGAGCTATTCAAGCAGTGATCTCATGACATTTGCTTGGCTTGCGGTATAAAACGTTTTATTTTAGTCTTTCGAGCAGTTTATATTGGTCAATAAAATTGGAAAATTATGCAGAAGCAGAGCGCAAAAGGACTGTCATTAAACCATGCTGCTTCATTGTAAATACAAATCAGGATGGGGAATTTATGAGATTGCTTCTCAGTTGTATACCAACATGTTTTTCACTGTATTCATTTCAAGTATATTTATTTAACCTTTTCACTCGGGCTCGAACGTGACAGGAATAAGCGTCCAAGTGTCTTGAAGATAACTATTTGATTCAAAATTGACTGTTTAAATGCCAAACATTTTTGTCAGTTTTAACGGTTTTATTAAGATATCGTATGGATGAGAAAAATATATTATATGCACTAAATTAGCGATATGATCGCTTCAGTGCTGCTTTCGTAGTCCTAATTGCAATCAAGATGACCGCATCTAATGTGAGGCGATCTGTTACCCCTGCACTCTTGTCTGCAGTGCTTTGACGTTTGGCAGATTTTGAAAAATTGATTGAGTGGAACACGCGGCTCCGCTCTCTGATTGTGTTTTGCATTCCCGTCGCGGGCAGCCTCAAAGTAGATAAGTAACTGGTTTCGGAAGATAAATTATTACACTTGGTACCCTCTAAGCATGTGAATGTAAGCACTCTGTGAATCGACGACGCCACGTCATAATGTTGAGACATGTAGAGCATTTTGATTGGCGCGGTGTACTCAATAATTAAAGGATCGAAATCGCGAGCGATCCGTTTCTTAACTCAATTACAAAGGTGTAAAAATGCGAGCCTTCATTACCGCGCACTGATACAATTTATAGCGGCGCATTTGGACGATGACCTTTGGCTGCTGTAAGAAGGGAGTTTCGCAAATCGAAACCTCTTCCAGTTAATCCCTGGCGAGGAGAGATCGAGTACTGTTAGCGCAAGTCGCTTAATTTTGATTCAATCGCCGGGCTACCGTGGCACGTTTTATCACTTACCAATTGTGAGCGAATCGCGGAAATGATGCAATGTAATGATAAAACGCGCGGCACTCTGTTACACCTTATTATGATCCTGGGAGTGTGAAAAGCGAGTGCGGAAAAAGTCGCCGACGGCGAACCCTTTTTGCTCTTGGCACCGTAATTCCAAGTGCACGCGAAATCAGATTACAATCAACAGCAACGAGAGCGTGTGCTGTCTACTCTGATCCACTATCCGGACGTAATCAAGACAAAAAGCCCTTTTCCTCAGTGAAAAATGAGCGGAGACCGGCGGAGGGAGACGGACATTTTCCTCCTGTGCGCGAGCCCACGATAATTACACGAATGATGGAGAGTTAGCAGGAGAAAAAATTGCTCAGGTGATTAACACCTTGCTCGTGTAAGCGATCCTTTAGCCGAAGCACTCTAAAATGCATTCCTTTTTCGTTAGGGGCCAATTGTGCGCGAGTATAGCACGAGCGCAGCTTTTGACTTTTACCGCCGTAAAAGGTTTGAAGAGTTGGAGCACTCAAACGATGATGACCACCAATAACTATACTCTCGCTTTTTATGATTTCCCTTTGTTTGGCTCGAGAAGCAGAAAAGCGAGATGATGTGCGATTCACATATATGTGGAATGTGATAGGATTGTATACCTTGTTGTTAAGAGTAGAGAAAGAAAAGAAAGACAAACCTTTTTATTGCGCAATCAAGGCGGAGTTTTATTTGTAATACTCTTTTGCTGCTTTTGGGATGAATGTGGCACTTCTCGGTATTTACTTACAAAGAATAAATTTCATTTTATTAGAATTCAAATGTTATAAATTTATAATCCCTGTATTAAATGCGGTTTCCCTTGTTTATAGTCCTAATTATTTTAGAAAAGTTGATGTAATCAAGTAAACATTATTTGTCTTAAATTTTACGACTTATTGAAAAATTAGACATTCCTGCCAGTTAATCAAGTCATGGGAGGGCTTGTAATTCGATACTCTTAAGTCTATTAAACTCCATATAAACGGGTTTTATAGTGTTGATAGAAAAATTAGCAGGTCGGCGCTGTGCGGAGCGCGAACTGGCCCGAATTAATATCCATCTCTGGTTGCGAAAAACAGTCAATTAAAACCAAGAAGCTGAACGCGGCTGTCTGGACGAGGAAATTTATTAAAAACACTTTTCTCTCAAGATAACTGTTTTGCGCGCACGCCTCGCACGGCGCACAGCCAAAGGGCCATACTTTCCTATTCACTTAATCTGCCCATTCCGGCAGAGTGCACAAAATAGAGGCAGCTAGCTGCTGATGAATTATTAATTTCCGACGGGCATATGCATGTGCGCGCGGAGGAGACCCTCGAGAGGTGGGAGGAGTCGCCGTTCTCTTGAAAGGACCGCTATTAAGGCCCTCCGGTAGGGTACCGGACTCAAGAGGCACGCTCGGTCACCGCATGCCTGCGGGGACACGACCACCGGGGTCAGGGGTCGCAGACGAGTCGCAGTCGTGATTCAGCAAAATAAATGCGCGGGAGACCTTGTGCGATAATTGCCCTGGCTGAATTTCGCGCAGCAGAGGCGGCTTAATGGAGTAATTAGTCCGGAAAGGCGGGAATGCGTGCTTTTAGCTAACGGATCTCTGACTTAAGAGTTGTATCAGCGAAAAAAATTTAGCATCCTAAGATTTTTCCTCTCATCGTGGAGGTGTTAAATTATGTAAAGTAGTTGTAAGTTGTTTTGGTAGCTGATGTTTTTCTGTCATATGTTTAAATTAAATTTATTCCAACGTATTCTACGTATACTAAAAAATCGCTTGCAGCAACCTTATTATGTTCATCCTTTGCAAAATATTTTTCATCTACAAATCGTTTAACAAAAATTACAGAAATTAGTATATCTCCCAACCTTTTTATATGTAAGTCTGCAGGGAAGAGCACCGCTGTTTTTACGCAATGGCGTCACCCATCAAGTAACGTTTTTTGCGGGTTTAATAAATTAATCAGCAAAATTGCTTTTGACAGCCAAATTCGACCTTTGCGTGTTCCAGAGGTAATTAAAGTATTCCGAGCGTGGGCAGATTCGTTTTGCAGATTAATAAACAGTTTACGACGCTGTGCGGCACTTACCAACTGTTTTTAAGCTCATGCAAGAAGTTGTGAAATGTTTTTCTGGGAGGCATTTCAACAACTCTCAGCACGCGAAGAAGCGCTTTGTTGTTAATTCCACGGTGTGCTACCCCCTTTTAATTTGCGAAAAATGCGGTGTCCGCCGGTTAAAAGAACCTTTTAAAGGAGAATGACATCATCATTTGCTGCTTTTTTCCAGCAGAGCTCTCTCACATGAGATGTACCAAAATATTTGAAGAAAGGAAAAAACGCACAAACATGCGAGGATGAAATCCTTTTATAGCCGGTATTAAATTTAATTTCTTGATATTGATCTTGGCGTTCTCTCTTTTTTAGCTTAAAAGCTGACGTAAATATTGTCTCATACATCCTTTTTCTCTTTCCCCTTTTTTCCCGACAAAATAAACGATTGAGCAAGATCAACACAACCGGTTGATTTCGCAAGGCTAAATTAATTGTACGTATATGTTTCATGAATGAAGCATGAGCTCAAATTAAATTCATTTTCAATTCTCGCTTATTATGGAAACGACTTATTCGAGAAACTGGTTTAAATTATTCAAGTTTTTGCCATTTTTATAAAAAGGAAAAGTTTCTTGCTCAGGATGAAAGTACTAAACAAATTTCGAAGCTGAGCATGCAACCGCGGTGAGTATAAGTGCATTTAATTGTTCGCTCCAGCAGAATTTATTGCATTGTTTGATCGGAATGCAGCGTTGCATGACGCGAGTAATTAACTTGGGCGCGAGACTATTATTGGGAACAGCCTTGTGCGACCTTGGCGCATTGGAGGAACATTTTCCTTCTGCCAGATTGTAAACGTAAACACTGGGTAACAGACGCAAAGTGGCGTCTACCGCTTTCGATAAATGATAATAACAATAACCGCCAGAGGAAACAGCCAGCAATTTGTGCAAGAGGCAAATGCACTCACTCCACCAGCTGACCACCAAGCGCTCAGACTATACGCAGCAGTTGAAAGCAATTTGCGCAGTAATTGTGACTCTTGGAATTCAGAGATCGCCATTGTGAAATTTTAATAATCATATTGCTACACTATATCATTTGTTCCCACTTCTTTCGTACGCGAAGAACAATTTATGGTCCAGGACGACAGCGGGTTTATTCATAAAAAAATTAAACAGCTGTTTTAAATTCAGTCTAGAAGTTAACAATAAAAAATGAAGAGAGGAAAAATTGGATGACCATTTTGTCTGTTCTGCATGCCTTTTAAATTGTTTTTTTCCCAATCGGATTGTCTAACCGCTTGCATAGCAAAACTAGCGGCGTTTCATGTGTTTTGGGTCCGATTGTTCCGTAGATAAAGAAAGATCCGTTTTATAATTCACAACTTTTAAGTGTTTCTGTTGATAGTCAAGTGGACCATTTCTCCGATTCCAAGAAGTCGAACTCGTTCATCAAAATAAACGTAGATCCAAACGTGTCAGCTTGCATGAATATATATCACCTAGGAGCAATTAAGGCACTAAAGGAAGAATAATCAGATTCGGATCTCATTCGGGCCAGGGGACGAATCGAGGCTAATGATAGAGCACCGCACGCACGCGCGGCCTTTTGCACGCGTTCCTTCCAGGAAGAATGGATCAAGTCATTAAACAGTCCGATAGGAAATAGACAATGGCATGCAGCTACTCAATAATAACATAAATTAGTTGCCAAAAGTTCAGGTTCAACGGCCGGCTGAATGAAAGGCGACCTCGCCCGAATTTCTGGTGGCCCACCTGCGTGGTAACAATTATTCCGGCCGTCGTCACTGCCGTGCTACTGGTCCACGCCAATATTTCTTTCTATAATAATGGATTTAGCGTGCTCGTGGCTCTTCTTTCTACGGTGTAAAACGATCAGCAGCAGCAGGGCAATAAAACACGTGTCTGAAAGAAATGTGCTTTTATTTGGTTTGCAGTGTATACTTGGGTTGCAAATTGTAGACAATTACAGGCTACTCAAAGTATTCTTGTTCTCTGCATTTATTTAACGTTCATCATTATATACGATTAAGCTTTATTGGAAAATTTTCCACAGCGAATTAAAAAATTACAAGTAGTATACGTCTTGTATTCATTTGATGAAAAGTCCTTCAACTTAATCAATTCTATTTGTGGACAGAGTTTTCCTTAAAAAATCCTGTTATGTATTCAAAAGTAGAGAAGCTATGAAGCTATATATAGGTTTTAAAAACAAGTCCAAAATAAAAATCTAAAACATGCTCTCAAATCTTTCACAACTCAAAAATATTGAATTAAAAAACTCCTAGATTTGTCATTTTTCAGAATTTCTGGATCAGCTTAAAATTGGCAACCCCATTCGATATTTAAAATGAACATGAAATTTCCTAAAAGGCGTGTATTCACGTAAATTCAGGCAGCACACGTTCTCTTTACACACCATAAATCGGAGCGATAATTGCGCGACGGCGAATAACGGGGAAAACAAATTTCAAGTGCAGCGGCGCTGCTTGTAAAATTGTGAATCTCCAGCACTTCCAATTCATCAGAAGGTTTATGGCCCGAGATTTATTATCATATTCTTTTCCTTTCGCTCTCTCGCCACTGAAGCGACGAGTAAAAGAAAATTAATTCAGACTTGGCGTATGCGATTGATTTACTGCAATAATGCATAAATGAAAGGATATATAATTACGCGCGCATAATGAGAGGGTCTGCTCGCTTTGATTTATGCTCAGGTCCGGCCTTTTCTTCTTTGTTACGCTCTCGCAATTGTTTGTTTTTTGCTTCTCTACCCGGCGTGGCGGCGGCGGCGACTTCATGCGTTTGTAATCGTGCTGCTCTTCGTGAATGTGCATTCATTTGCATTTTGGCCTTGAAACAAAAACGTTGTCCACCTCTCTGATTGCTCCTATTGATTATTAACAAGCTGAAATGAGATTTACGATTAGAACTTACATTCATATAGAAATTTTTATAAGACAACCCAGAGAAGAAAAGTAGAATATAATTAATTTTGAATTGAATAATATAATATAATGAGCTCCAACTCCATTATAAATTCAAATCGAATTACTTGTGTTTGTAAAAATTAAATGTATAAATCTTTGATTATGATTGCAGTGTGCTGGTTCTCTTGATGGCGCTGTTTGTGGCCTCAGAGGCGCGAATCGAATTGCTCAACTCCAAGTACATGGGCAAGGACACGTACCACAAGAAGCCCTCCGGATTGATGCCGCTTAAGACGGTGGCTGGACGTGGTGGAGACTCCAACACCTACTACGTCAAACTGCCGGCCAGTCCTCATTACTACAGCGCTCTCAGCAGCAAGGTGCCTTTTGAGCCCCACGGTACGCATCAATTTATCAGTGTACAATATAATACTATAAGCTGGTCTCTAAATGTTATTCTTCAGAGCACTTCTGCTCTAATGTCCGCGAGCGGTCAATTAAGAATAGATTTTTCTTTTTTTCAATCAAATTTAATTTTGAGGCCTTAAGAAAGGATTTACGACTATATGTTAGGATAAAGTTTACTGCCTTATATCGCTTTAAAGGTGTCAATTGGCCTACGTATCTATTTATAATGACGCTAAAACCGTTTTTTAAGCAACTGTAATTGTAAATTTCACAATCCAAGATCTTAGACAGGTCCTGGATCACATCAAAATGCAAATTATAGTTTCAAGGCACAATAAAAGAAGCCCGCAGGATTCTAATTTGATATCATCACGTTATTTAGCTCGGGCCTAATCCAACGTGTTAGGAGCACTATAAAAGTTAATTTTTTATAATGAAGTTACACATCTGGGACGCGGTTACTTAGCAAAACAAGCAATTCTGGGGCTCGCCTACAATCCAGCTGCCGATCCAGTTGGTCAAGTTTGCGATATTTTTACGCGCGAAAACGAACGGTGCGACCGGCACATTTTCTTCTCAAAGCCAAACGCTGAACGACAGGTCGTAAAGAGAAATTTATAATCCCGACCATATTTTGGCAGACGAGCGCGCCTTCAAACTGTTCTCAGCGACTGCTTAATCTCGCGTAGCACATGTACCGATCAATTTAGCGTACGTTCGCGGAGGCTGAGCTTCCAGCGCGAAAATGCGATGGTTTTGCATCTGACAACGGAATCTTGATATTTATGATTTGAAAAGGATTTCTTGAGCGTCAGAAAAATGTGGCCTGATATTAGGGCCAACGGATTTTAAAAACAAATATCGTCTTCAAGCTGTATTCTTATGTTTATTCTAAGATTTTCCATCAGAAGCCACGACTTGTGGTGTGAATTTCATGTCATTGGAGAAGTTGATTAGTCCCGCAATCATAATTCCAGATGACAGTTGGCTCAAAAGAGAGTCTGCATAGTATCAGGAAATAGCAGAAAGCTGAGAGAGATCAATATATATATATATGCAGGATATTAAAATATGTGCCTAAATAATAAAGCTCGTTAAATTCTTGTCGGTCGTCAGCAAACATTAGGACCTCATGATATCTTTGGTAAATTGTCACTGTCTTCATTAGTTCATGTTGTTGCACATTAAACGATTTTTGGCCCTAAATTTTAATTCTGAGATTATTTTCCGGCCAAACCAAGAGAATAATTTGCTCTATTAGAATAATTGATTTTTTGGCGCATTTAAGGAACAGATTTTAGGCTGAAATTGGGACAAGCATTTTGTTCCATCAACACTGTCAATTTTTCGAATCCTCGAGGGAGCAAAAGTTTTTACAAAAAGGGTCAGGAAAGTATTCAAATTTAGTATGAGGTCTTAATTTTGCCTTTAGAGTGATAGCTTCATTATTAACTCAAATTATTTGCAGAATTTAACTTCAATTTCCACCTTTAATTGAGTTTTTGTCAAAATAGTTGAAATATTAGGTTTAAAAAATCCCATTTTCTCGATTTTAAGACGCATCTTTTTAAATCATTGGTTGAATCGTTATGGGTTTTTGACCGTGTACCACTTTGTATATTTTGGTATAATTTTCTTAATAGGTAGGTTGAAAGAGCATTGCGAAAAATTTAATTTACTTGACAACATAAATAAAAGTGGCTTTGATTGAACAGTGTAAATGGTTCGACTTTATAAAGGTTAAAAACCACAATCTCCAAACAAAACACAAGTGGGTGGTCTTTTATAAACATCCGAAAATTATATATTATTCTTTTTTGTAGATGCTCTAATCGCTCCTAATTAACGTTCTCTAATTTCGTGATTTCAGGCACAGCTCACGTCCGCCGTTTGCTGCCGATGAGCTTCGAAAGCAACGGCCGTCCCGCCGGCATCTACCACTGGAACCTGCCACAGGTGCAACGCATGGAACTGGAGAAGAACATGCAGCGGAGGCGCTCGAGCTTCGACCACATGCACGCCCAGCAGCGCACCGTGCACCACCGCGAGCACTACCCCGTGCAGATCAAGAGGTACAGGCAGAAGAGCTCTGGAGACAGCCCCATCCACAGGATCAGCGGCACGGGCAACAAGAGGATGACCAAGCACTAAAGGCATCGAGGTTCGGCGGACGGAGACACACACGCTCAAACGCACAAAAACGCTTCTGTCCGCCAACTCAAACACAGGTGGCCGAATTTCACAAGCAGCAGCGCAAGTTGTCCACTCGAGACTCGTTGACTACTTGAGCACGATTTGCCTGATGTCTTTTCAAAGTTCAGTATTTATTCGACAGGCTCCTTGTGCTTGAGTACTGAACAGCACTTTATCCTGTAAGCGTAATTTATGATGGAGTGTCCGTGTTTTTTTTAAAAGCTTTCCACTGTAATTTTAGTTGCAAATGTCCACATTGGCCTGTGCTTATAGTTGAAATCTCTGGATTAAATGCGAGAGAAATGTTTAGTCCAGGCTGATATTGCACAGAGTGTGGAGATTTGATTGTGCCATTGCCAGTGAGTGACTAATCGCGCTAACCAACTGCACAAGAGGCACGAAATGAATAACACCTTGTAGCTATGCAACATGCTGTGCTTGAAAGTTCTGCTCAGCTGCATACGCGCGCATGTACTCTTTTGATGTAGCAATAATTATCTGTGTAGCTCTAGAATTTTGTATCCTCACTTTAAAACGACTGTAAATACTAATTTTAATAACATTTTGATAGCGACATTATAAAATTAACTGCAAACTCTGTTCTAGTAAGGTGACTTTGTTGTTTCAATGCATGTGACTTAAATTTTCAATTTTAGCAAATAATATCAAACTTTCTGACTTTTTCAGTAAAACTGACTGTACTCTTTGCATTTTAATAAAATATTCTCAAAGCAACATGACATTCGTAATTGTACAACATTCCCATAAGATTATAGACTTTCTTTGCATCATTTATGAGAGAACTTTTAAAACTGGTAGCATATCTCATAAATAGAGCCCACACTGAGTCAAGATGAATAAAAGCGAGAGAAGTCCGTTCCTTTCCTAATCACGCATACATTTTTCGAGTGAGAATAGAATATAAAATTTTATCAAACGCACTTGGCGTACAACACTATAATTATTACAGTTACAAGTTTTGAAGCTTCTTTTAGAGTCATTTTTTGCACGGCACTTTAGTATGTAATATTTTTCACATAACTCGAGCGAGTTGATAAGGCTAAATGGTATATATTTATTTCAGTCTCTCATGCCAAAAAAAATTAAAACCACACTGAAGATATTGCTTAAAAACGTATAAATTCTGTTGTGTGATTCAATTTCATTTGACACACATAAGGTTTATTTAAAAATAGAAATCGCACATACGTCTAAATGATTCTTCTACATTTTTATTATATCATAGCCATAATTCAGTTCTAATTTTACTTAGCAGACAAATAACTTCCTAAAAGTAAAAAGTATTGAAACATTTAAAACACCTGAAATAGAATTCAATTTTCAATTTAGTTATCTATATTCTTGAAATTAAGATAAAAAAAACTACATATAGGCTCTCGATTCAGATAATAAATATTAAATATACCATGGGGAGCTACGAGTGGATTGTGAAGATAGAAACAAGTCTCGCACGTCCTCGTACTAGACACAAATCAGACCTAAAACATTCATAAGCTCAACATTTGATCCTATCCTTGGCGTTATTTCAAAGTGTGCCAATTTTACTTCTTTGATATGAATGACACGAATAATATCAGGAAAATTGCTTGTCCATTTTAATGTATATAATTCAGTGAAATAAACTATTTAATAATATGATGGCTTTAACTGCTGCCACTAGACACTCTTTGCAATAAACATATTGTTTGAATATAAAGGTTAATGGACTGAACAGTGCCTTAACCACTGGAAGATATGCAGCCTGCATTGCTTTAGAGTTTGGCGGAACAGCGTAGTTTTGCAGAAATATTAAAAATCAACTACATACAAACACGACTCTAGTATATGTTCCTCAATAACGGTGTCCAAAATAAATTATTAGATGATATCGAATAAAAACTAAACTACACACAATTTTGAAAAGTAAAGTTTTAAAATTTTATAGTTACATTTTCCAGTTTCGGATTGTTAATTCATATATTAAATTACCTTCTAATACAGCATGATTTTTATCAAATGAATCAAAAAATTTCGCACTATAATGCTATATAAAATAGTAAAAGAGAAAATATTGAACTAGTTGAGACTTCTAGACTGGTGTGGAGTTATCAAACCATGCAGCAATTTTTCTGGTTTGTTGAGCTCTATTTTCTCCACTCTCCAAACAGAAAAAAAAGATTCTTGTGAAGCTGACTGTAGAGCGCATGCATTTGCATTGTATCTATATGCAATATGTGATGGATGGTTCTGGATCAGAGCTGCCTGCTTTCCTGCGTTTGCACGCACAAATCATTGTCAGTCGTAAGGCGTGCAACATCACACCGACTCGCTTCTTGTTGGTTTGCTCTTTTCCTAGATATTGACGGAATGAATGATTGGCGGTGTAACCAGCGATGATCCCGATGGGACGGCAAAAAAATACTTACCGCTCATGCTGATCATGTTATTCGTTCCTAAAGCGATATTATTTGGTGCAAAAAATTCATTGTCTGACTATGAGACAGCAGTATCATCTTTCTTTCCTCAAACTTGCGAAACTACCCAGTAAAAAATTAGATCGCATATGAGACCAAGGCACTTAATTTACCAGTGTGAATGTTTGGAAATTTGGAATAATGAGATTAGTAGAAATGACGAAGCCAAGAACTTGCGTTGTTAAGATTTTAAGCGGCTGCATTGAGTAAAACGTAACTGCGAGATATGCAACCTGCTGTGCCTCGGAGTGTTACAGAGCAGCATAGCTATTGCCTTCTAATGATTGAATTGGACGCATCCATATTTTGGAGCATTGCACTACACTTAATAAAATCCATGTGATACATAAGTCTCAAATAAACTAATGAACGCAATCTCGAACTACTGCTATGTAGACTTTTTTAACTATATCTTGTTTATTGCAATTTAAGATCGTTAACTTGAGAACACCTGGAACAACTTTAATTTGAAAAAATATTATTTAAAACAATCGTTCCAACTAATAAAATAGTTGGCGGAGTTTTCTTTTACTTTATATCTTTAGATGAAGATATGGATATAATGACAAAATGCCCCTCTTTTTCTTAATATGTGTTGGATTGAAATAAAACTAATCTGTTGTTGATTTTGCATATTTATTATTTTAATTGCTTAAAACACTCTGAACAATTGAAATAAGATTAAACATTCGTTTTCTATTGTGATCTTAAATATTAAATACATAAATAGTATTAACGATGCTAAGCTTTTAACAGTTTAGATCTTTCGTCAAGCTCACTTTCTTTAATTTACAAAACAATACATTCGCACCAACATGGCTCATCAACTCGCTCATTTTCACTTGCTTCGAAATTAAATTAACTAAAACCATAAATACATTACGACATAAAAAGGTTTAATTAAATTCGAGTTTTGAATCGCATCGTTCATGTCGAGCACTCACACGCACAAATTCATCTCTCAACATCGGCTCTCTAGCTCCGATTGCAAAACTTTCAGTAGTGTAACACTTGTCGCGGCGGCAATCACAGCTTTGTGGTTTTAGATAAACATAATTTCAGTCCATATAGGGGCAGCGCGTGCACAATTAAGCATCCCTTAAGCGACGGCGGCGTCGGTTGGCCCGTCTTAAGGGTAGAAATTGTGCAGTACGTCCGCGTATAAGGAGTTGTAGGGGTCTTGCTGCAGAATGTAGAATCCACTGGGCTTGCCGTTGAAGTAGAACTGTCCGGGCAGTCGGTTGATGGTCGACACAGGCTTGGGGCGGGGAGGCATAACGGGGGCGGCCGGGGTCGAAGGCACGATGGGCGCGGGGGTGGGGTCACGGGGCCAGATTTGCACGGTGCTGCCAGGCTTGCCGTTAGAAACAAAGTCTAGCGGCAGCTGGTAGAAGGGGCTGGCGGGCCTCGGGGGCACCACGGGCGGGGGGCTGGCCACCGGGGTCTGCAGGGGCTGCGGCCGGCTCACGTAGCCCATGCCAGGCATGTAGACGTACGGGTTGGCCGGCAGCCGAATGTAGTAGATGGGCGAATCGGCCTGGTTGTTGCTGCTATTGTCATCCTCGGCGGCCCTCGACAGGAGTGGGTCCTGGTAGGGCGCAGGATTCAGGAAGTCGAACCACGAGGAGCCCAGGTAGCGGGCACTGCGTGATGAGCCCTTGGAGCGGCCAGAGCGGCTGCTGGCCGTCGAGTCTGACTCTTCCTCTCTTTGCAGAGGTGCGCTGGACACCACAAGCACCAGCAGCGACAGCGAGAACAGCGTTGAGTACAATTTGAAGCTCGTCATCTGGAATCAACAAGAGATTTAATTAGTGATTTGTTGCAAAGAGAAGAGGATATATTTTAGGGTAATTTATCAATAGCATAAATTTGTTAAATATTAAACAAATCAGTTTAAGGTTTGAAGAATTTATTGATTAAGTCGTCGAATTATTTTACCCATGTTTCGAGCATTTGCCAAGTTTTCCATGTCATAAAAATTTAAAGGACGAGGAAAATGTTTTCAACTCTTCATTATGGTAGGAAAAATGATGCAAACAAGCAGTGAAAACTCCACGTGGATTTAAAATGCAGCTTTAATCTGTTGATTAAATTTTTAAGAGATGCATTTTACTTTACTGCGTCTAAACCATTATTTATAAGCTACTTGCCTCCAAGGAGAAGTTAAAAATCCACTTCATCATTCGCGCATTCTTTACTATTTCCGTCTATTTTGACTTTTATAAGCTCATTTGGATGATTATAAAAATTAAGCATCAAACAGAAGTTATTATAGCAGATTTACGCTTATTAGGCGGCTCCAGCTGAGCATTGCGAAGCAGATGTTATGCGTGCGCGTCAGTTCGAGAGATGCGAATTAATCTCGTTATCCCGGCAGACGCAAATTAACGGCACATGAAAAGGACCGCAGCTATGGACAAAAGTGAAGCAGAAAGAAGAAAGTGACTGTCCATTTCTCTGCGGCGTGTGCACATAAGCAATTCCATATCTCAGCAAGCCAATTTGGTAATGGGCTGCCTGGCGTTGTTATTCCAACGCGCGGACACAATGAAAGCACATTCACTGTTATACAAAATGACTCGTTGGAAAAATAAACTCATAAAAATTCCATTCGGCACGCCGAAACGAGCCGAGCAGCGAGCAACGAGGTGTCAGAGAACCCTTAATTTGCCTCAGAATCGGCCTTTTGCTGTTAGCCAATGAGCGGTTGTTTCGACTTGGCTTTTGCGATTTTTGGCCGGGGCATGGGTAAGTCGATTAGCATTTGGAAACCCATCTTCACGAATTGGCCGGGCACGCTTGGTTTCCAGGAAATTCGCACAACGCCTCCGTGCGTTGCATGATCACAAACGGGTCCATCAGTATATGTGCGGCGGGAGCAACTCTCGCGTCCGCTGACTGAGATGCATTGTTAAAGAAAATTAGAGTTTTTGTGCTCCTCTTTTTGTCTGCTCAATCAGAATTATAATAATGCAATAATGCATGCTGCCAGCACACTTGCTAAATATAGACAGGCACACGCTTTCTTGCCTCAACAAAAAGTTGATGTTTGGGATTAAGTGCTTCTCAGGTACTTGACTTAGAAAGTTTAGTTATACAGCCGGCTGAGGTGATGAAATTGACGGAAGCTGTCCAGACGTACTGTTTTAAAATTCTTTTGAGGACAACAACTGTGTGAGCTCGAAAATTTAAAGGGACAACCAACCGTCAAGTTCTAAAGGTTTGCTAATCTAAAATTTACCCTCTAAGAAACGTAAGAAACGAAGGAAAACCTTTCCAGATTTATTAGCTTCAGACCACACAATTAATTCTTAAAATTTGGGCTCGTTTCCCGCATTCGTTAAAGAGATAATGGCTCATATAACATAAAATTGGCCAAATTATAATTTAATGAAAATCAGCTAATCACCCATCAAGGCTGTTTTAAAGTGGCACAAATATGCACACCTGCTTATAATTTCCTGAATGCGGTCGGACATAAAAACCAGTTCGGCGGAATAAATAAAAACGCGCGTCTCCCACTTTCAATTTTTACAAACCATCACTTACAGAGTGAGTCATTAGAGATCATTTGCTAAAAAGGGCATATCATTACGTTTGTGGAGTATGCGAGCCGCCGCCGCCATCTCAAATTATTTTCCGCGTAAGCAATTTATTTATTGCCGTGCGGCGATGTAATTACGCTCGCGCCAAGAGCACAAAACGCATCGCCACCACATTATGCGCCGCCGATAAGAAATTTTTTACTCCTGGAACGCGGCAGGGAGCCAGAAACACTGGCAAAATTCTCTGGTCAACGCCCCAATCCCATTATTCCAGGCAGATGTTTGTATGACTCTTTAATGCACGCAAAAACCATAGTTGCGCCTTCTGTCCTCTAACATCAAAATGAATAACACTTTCAATTTTTTTTAAAGGGAAAATTCCACTCTAATTGTAGTTTTCGCTAATTAGTTCGCATGTTCGTAATTGAAGATGTTTGCATGCGTCATTGATTTTAGTCCGAAGGATAAAGACGAATGCTTAAAAGCTACCGAGGTTCACCAGGATGGAGCAATTTAAAAGTTGGTGGTGAGCATTTGAAGTTCAATTAATGTAAAAAAGGTAACATCTTCATTACACGTTTTTCGATTAGGTTAGTCATTTTTATTTACTTTTTAGTCAACTTATTAAAATACCTCAAAGTATATGAATTAATTACAAAAAAAGTCTAATATTACATAGTTACTATGCAATATCACAGGTAAACAATTTAGCTAAGTCGTAGAACTGATATTTCATGAATATTTGTTTAATATTTTTTTCTAAAACAGGTAGTAATCCTAGACCAATTTGATTTCGATTGGAAGGGTATTGAAAAGTCTGGGAGTTATGACCGCTGGACTTTGGGCTGACCAATTTAAGGAACACGACCCTACAAACATATTATTGGGCGTTAAATTTTGGCCTATTTCTTTGACGTAAATGGTTCTGCAATGCATTTTTAAGGACAGAGGGATTTGGAGATTAGTAAAAATTACACGTATGTAGGTATAAAGAAAAATTGAGTCATTGAAGTATGCCTGCAAGAGTTGTTTTTAAACTAATATAGCCATCGCAAAAATTGGTGCTGATGCCAAGTAATTTGAAAGCTTTACTTGTTTCTTACTTGACTTGGTCATTTTCAAAACCCGCAAGGAAAATTCCTATCACGGTGAAAAATATAACCTCATTGATCATTTAAATTTTGGAGGACAACTGATATTAAAAAGGAAATATTGTTATTTTGTGACGAAAATGGTGAACTCCAGTTTAAAGTATAATCGCTGTTTTGGAGTTTCCCTAACGAGAGTCCTGTAGCAATCACCAAGCGGTAGACAATCCGCATCAAATTATCATTTCTCATTTTACGTGACGAGCTGCGTCAAGTCAGAGCGAGAAAGAAAGGTGTTTTGATTAAAGGTGGCCTGCGGGGAAAATAGCCTGTGTTTGAGGCTCCTTTGTTGGCTGCTGATTATTTGTGTTTGGCTACGAGGAGGAAGATGAGAAGGCCGCATCCTTGGAAGGTCGAACAGTGCGAAAGAATCCCGGCGAGAGAATTAAGGCCGTTGATCTTCTCCTTCTCTCCCCCTATATCGCGGCAGACGCACACATCACTGTTGCTCTTTTCGTTTCGACGTATGTTTGGTCCGCGGACAGGAAAAAAACCCGAGCCGGGCAGCCGCAAAGAGAGAAAAACGGTAGATGCGAATCAATACGCGCCAAACCGCATGGAATATGAAATGCGCGCAATCACACGGCTGGCCAGCGTGGGTGCACTTTATTTTCCGATGCTCACTGGCTTATGACACAAAGAATACAACGCGCTGTCGGTCCTAACAGGACCGCTGGCCATTATTCAGTGCAGTTTTATTGTGTGCGTATCCACACGGCGGCGGCGGCAGATCCGTGCATATTGATTTTTTTATCAGCGAGAGTCGTGATTCAAATCAGCGCCGCTTTCATTGCCATTACTGTACACGCCGTTCGACAATTAGAAAAGTTTGTGCGGATATTCAGAAACTGTTTAGTAATGAAGTGGAAACGGTTTTTCCAATTTAAACGTGTAACTTAATCTATCCGCGTGTGTATGCAACCGGTGGTGAGAAGCTGTGGTAACAATTGCATACAATTAAGTTTTAAATTAAATTACGGGCATTGAATAATCCTTTGTGCTTCAATAATAATTCTTGTGGCAAAGCAAAAATATTTTCGCTACTTTAACAGCTGAGTAGGTTAGGCGTGGTTCCCAGTGAGCAATGCTAATTGTTTAAGCAGAAAAAAATTTAGAGAGATCAATGTAAAAAAACACCCTTTCCTTTGCTGTGGTTTTCGGCTATGAAAATTACAGACTGGGCCAAATTGTCTTCGTGGAAAAAGTGCGTATATTGAATATTTGAGGCCGAGTCGCATTTGCAGGAAATTGAAAAATTTAATTTGCCGGTGACGCCTTTGTGACGGCTTATGAGGAAAGTAATTTTCTTTTCCTCTGGTATGGCCAAAATAAGGAAAACAATTTTAAAAATGGACAGGGTATTCCTAACCGAAAATTTTGTGACAGTAATGTCTTAAATTAAGAAGTAAAACGGCGAGAAATATTGTGTTGCCTAATTATACAACGAGCGATAAGGAGCAATTACTTAGAATTCCGCGCGCTTTTTTCTCTCTCCATATTTCAGCGTAGATGCAAATCAGACACGAGTGGCACACTGCCAAAAATGCAGGCGTTAAACGGTTTTATTTTCCTGTGCGTAAAATTTTGAGTCACGTAAGAGCCGTTTTCAGCGTGTATGTGTGAATAAAATGTGGCTATATAGCCTGAATCTCACGCTCGAACAAGAGGAATTCTGCCCCCGGTGACATAATTTTCGTCTACGCACTTCTCGGCTGTCTATGCCCATTCAAAGTGTATTAAATTATAAATTGTACGAGCGCAAATTTTACGACAGCGTTTAGGCGGTTCGAAGAAGAAGCAGCAAGTCAAATCCGTGACTTTTATTGCTGGCGCAGGTTTTTATTTATTGCGCGTCTCGCATTTTTTCTACTTTTGGCCAAAACTCGGTTACCATCATTTACACTCCAAGCTTGCATGCTGTCAGTAATTAGAGGCGCGTGTCCTTGAACATTTATTAGCCCACTTTCGATGTCGGGGAGGAAAATAGTTATAAAATATTTTTCCTTTTTGGCCGAAAATATTATATGATCATCCTTGCGCGTCAGACGTGTTTTCCATCAAGACTTTTATTCCTTTTTAACGAGCTCATTCCGGAGATTTTAAGTGCTGGAGAAGTCAATATATAGTGGAGCGAAGCGTGCCGAATAATATCGATTGGAATCTCTTTCTCCTTATTTTCACGAAACCGCAAATCCGTCAAGACGAATAAACAAACAATAAAACGGGCGGAGAGAGCGGCGAAAGGAAAACACACGTGAGTCAGGTCAATAATTTCCTTTGATTTATATTGCGAATGAAGACAGAAAGGAGATTGATGCACACAATTTAATTTGAAATTTCTTCATCAGTTCTTGAGGATTCATGTAAGGATTGAACGTATGTACAGAGTCGCTTCCATCAATCAATGCCATGTAGTTTTGAGAGGGTTAATACATTTTTAAAATCAGGTCTGGCGGATACCAGAATGTTTTAAGCATGATCAGAGTGTTTGGAATACAAAATGATTTATAGTTTAATCAAAAGCACTTCATTAAAATCGTGTGATCTGCCGGAGAAACTACACTTTGTGTAAAGGCAACAAAATTCCAATTCCAAGCTTGGTGGCAACGTTTTATGCTAATAAAACACGGCGATAAATGCCTGTAAAGCACTGCTTTCCTACTTCCACCGACAGCCACAGAGATATAAATAAAACGTGAGAGATAAATGCACTGTTCGGGTTTGTTCGTGGAATAAGAAAAGCATTGGTGACCCAATAACCTGCAGTCGCAAGAGTTATTATTTGTCCATTTATAATCGCGTGTGGTCATCTCACCTCCCGTCATTGCTCTTTAATCCTCCGGTTAATGGCATTAACTCGGATGCTGGCTGACGAGACGTACCAGACGCGAGAACACGCGCGCGCTTACCATTTGTGTAATGAGCGCATTCCGTTTTCTCTTTTGCGGCATCTTTTTTTCATCCAAACGTCATTTTAATCATCTTAAACACCATTAGATGCAAGAGAAATTTATTTCATAAGTACTTAAGAAGTTGATAAATTGTTTAACAAGTTAGGAGAAGATGAGTGAAAAGAAATTACAATTAATTTAACTATTTGTTAATGCGCACCTTTCTAAATGTATTATAACGTAGAGAGATGCATTATTTTGAAATTTTTATCACAATCAAAAAGAGAAGAGATTAATAATAACAATTTTTATGGACCAATTTTTGTTTACATATATTAAACTCTGGTCGAAAAATAAATTAGTTAGTAATAGGTGTTTTTTTTATGAAATAAATTCAAACCGTCTGGTCCTGGCTTACAGCATGGAAAGTAATTTTCCAAGCCGCGGTGGTCTTTCGAAATTTTTGAAGCACGTGTTAATGCTCTCCGAAACACAGTTAAATTAATTTGAACCTGCCAGCTGCCGCGCGGCGTACAATTTCATTTGCAGCTCCGCACCAGCATTAAATCAGAGAGATTGCCACGCGCGCGGCTGTTGCCCGTCGACATTTCAAGCAGTTGGATTAATAATTTTGCCGCGCGAAACGTGCAATTATAAGCGTGCTTCCAGATCTTCTCTTGCGGCTTTGATCAGCAGTGGGATTATGACACATTTTATAATGGCTGAGACGCGGATACGCATCTCATAACTACCCGCGGAGACCGTGTTTCCCTCATTTTAGTTGAAAGGATGTATATCATTTCCATGCCGGAAAGTGTAACACATTCGCAGGCTTCTCGTGTAATATCAGCTCATTATGTGTGAGTGAATGGGAACAGTTGCGAGCACGTCAAAAGTGTCTTGAATGGGGGCACAATCGAGTGTGTCAAAGATGAAAAGTGGTGATTTTTTGTTGGTTAACAACAACGATAGACGGGCGGATAATATGACAGCGGGCCATGCACCTTGATTTTCTTGTTTTCAGCCTCGCACACCCGAGAGAAATTGAAAACAAGGCTAATGCGAGTTTCGTTTTCCAGACGCCTATCGGCAGGAGAGATTGCCATTTTCACACATACATCTAGTGGTCCGCGTTCACTTTGCCGAAATAGCGCGAGAGGAAAGGAGAAACTGTCGTTTTAATTAAACTTCGATCAGCAGAGGTCCTGACCCAGGAGATACCAGTTTTTTTAGTTCGCAAAATTTAGGACGTAGGTAATTGAAGTATACATTAAAGCTTACTCATCTTCTCATGCGTTCAATGAGTTAATATTAAAATTCTTTTACAGTGACCAAGCCAATTAGTCAGAGCCTGAAAATGAAAATATTTGCAATAGACAGTTTTCAAAAAAATGATTAACTTACTGAGCATGTGATTGAATAACTGAATGGTTTTACAGAATACATGTCTGATTCAAATGCTATCTCTTAATTTTAACTCTCGTTTCTTTTAGTAGTGAGTGACGTCCAAAATATTTAATGTAATTTCGATAGGGCCGCGTCTATATAGGTTGCACCTCGTTACTCGGCAACTTTTCCCAAACTTCAATTACCGCATCTTCCTGTCCGAACTTTCAAATCGATCAGCCGAAAAAAAGTGGAATCGAAATTCAATCTCGACTGACAGGGTCGAGATCGGATCTCTTTCTCCGATCTCTCTTGCGCAGTTATTGTTATATGAATGGATTTCAATTACGGGCAGCGGGCACAATGGTCGGCCAAACCAGGATGGAACACTCGAAAATTAAATTAAATTCAAATGAGTGACCCAAAAACCCGCAGCCGAGGTGTTTCCGAACAAAAAACTCCTTGGCTTCTGCGGAACGCACAAAGCGGCTGAATGGTGTTATTATTCTCACGATGATTATCTCGCGGGCTGGGAGATAATTTAATTCTTGCGCCGCTCGCGAGAAGCGCACCCAAAGCGTCTGGGTGCGTATAACGGAGTAAGATTTTCTTTTCTTTCCGCCGCGCGTACCAATTGACGTGTGCATAAAAATTAATTTCAATTCCGAGAGGCGTTGGTTAATTTCTTCATTAAACGATCACAGAGCTTGAAAGAATTATCGTTTTCCGTGCTGGTGGGTGGTCACTCTCCGCGATAAAGCATTTTCGGAGAAAAACGTTACATCGTGATAAGAAGCTTTCCATGGTGATTTATTGTATTGTTCGTATTGTTCATAGTGCGATAGAGGAAAGTTTCCCCTTGCTAGCCAGCTTTTGTGTGCGTAGGTGGCCGCGGCAAATGAGTGAAACTAGCAGTTTACATTCCGGTGCTTCTAAAGTGCCTACATAATTAGACGTTAATGAGCTGTTAATCATTGTGCCAAGTAGAATGAAACTCGCATTGTTCGCCTTCAGGCAGCATCGTTTACAATTTAAAATTAGACTGTAATTGGTTTGCCATTTACTTTTTTCAGCAATGGAAATAGTAAAATATTTATCGAGCTGATCTGAACCTTTCGATTTTCACACCGCTTGAATTGAAATTTTTCTTTCATTTTCAGGGGAATTCTTATTTGGATTGTACATCACTAATTTAAATTTAAAAAGAATATCTAGAGCGTAATTGCAGAAAAATCAAATTCGATACGGAGAATCACAAATAAAAACGCCCCTGATGCACTTGGCTAAGTACTTGTAAACAAGAGCACGTGACAAAAATAGCATAAAACACTTAAAAATTCGCTGAGGCCAACGCGTTTGACCGTGAAATGGTCGCTCAAACAATGAGTTCATGATATCCTTTCACTCACTTGGACTATTTACAGGGGCAAAAATTGTGCTTTATTTTTATAATGCAACATACATAAATTTTTTGCGAGTTTGACGTCAACCAGCAGTTTGATTTTGGTGTTTACCAAGCAGAAAAGTAAGTCATTTGCTTTTTAGCCAGCAAAAACGGCACTGCCGGTGATTGAAAGCGCGCATGTTCGGCTCCAGTGGCGATCTTTGGCTCAGACGGTACGCGCCGAATATATTTTCACCGATTCGAGCCATTATTTGTGCTCGTCCACGTCTAGCTCTTTTTATCAAGGGAATGCCAGAATGTAATGTGACGCCACGCGATGAGACCGAGTACTGTTACTGCGTAAATACTGTAATTAAAGTCTCGAGGGGCGGAGGGAAACGGACATAATTGTGGAGTAGAACGCCTGCCATTCAGATAAAATGTACGATTTAGGTTTTTGCATTCAAATCACACAGAGTTAAATTTAAAATTAGCTACCCTGATATTAATGAGATAAAGATATTTATGAAATTTGATTATTTTCCGTGCACCCTATAGCGGCTAGAGAACATGATTTGATTTCAAAATGAATTTAGTGTTGGTTCATTCTTCATTTTTCCTCTATTATGGAGGTTAATAACGTTTTCATATTAAAAAATAATAACCTAATTCAGAAAACTTAAATGAGAGGCTTCCTGAACTTCGTTACAATTGAAATGATACGGAGTATACATTTCCTGAGCACAAGAGGTGCTTAATTGATGCGAGCACATTTTTAACACTTTATCAGATTTCATCTTTTTATTACGTCGTCTACAAATTAGCCAGGCCTATCTAGCTCAGTAAAAATGTGCAAAAATCCGAACAAAAATAACGCCGAAAGAGCATTAATTATAGCTGCTTGGCTGGTGATTTCTGCACACGGATCCCGCAATGCGCGTGTTTCCTGCGGCGATCTCGAGCCAGCAAATGGATTTGGGCCACCAGAGGATTATACCGCACGCGCGTCCCTTGTTCTTGTGCAGCAACGTGTGGTCCGTCTTTCGCGCATTTATTCGGCACACGGCAGGAACCGTACCTACACCGCGATATCGATCAATCAGTTTTGAATTATCCGACTTGAACACGCGCGGCCGTGCTGAGCGGAAAAAAAGAAAATTCAATTAGACCTTTTGATTTATTGAAACGCGAGCGTTAAGCTCTCCGGCCGACGCGAATTGAATTTATTGTGACCACCTTGGAGTGCTCAGAAATGATTCTGCGCTTTTCCCTCCGCGATTAATCCATTGATAAGTTCAGTGACGATGAGTTGAACATCTGATTGGGCGTCGTGTGTCCTATGCGCGGTGCGTGAAATTAGACAATCACCTGTCATAACACACAGCTTTATATGTGGAAGATCGATGAACTTTTCCCACGCTCTGTGCACTTTTTAGTCATGAACATTATTTGCATCAAAATCTCGTTTGTTAGGGTTCAAAATGAGGAAGTTAATTTGTCTCTAGAATTGTAATGCATCATTCCTAGACAAGTTCTTAAAATTTTCGATCTTTGCATTCTGCATTCCAGCAAAAATTACTTTTGGAACTTTGAAGATTTTCCCCAGAACCAATCTAAACGTATATACAAAATCTATTTCAAATCAATTCTTGTGTGACTCATTGAGACAATTCAATTTTTCGGAAAGCCATTTCACGGACGATTTTTTCCCAATTGTGAGTCGATTTCTCATCCTTTCAACTCAACTAGTGTGAGAATGGAGACGAGTCAATCGATTCATCAGCAATTCGGATTTTTCCCAAGCATTTGGCGTATGCTGAATAAGCGGTACTTCGGCCGACTGAGAGCGTCGAGGGTTGCCACTCTCTAACAGCGGTGTTGATTTTTCTGCCAATTGTCAGGCGAAAAAGCGCTTGCAATTACCGAGTATTGATTGAAGGAAAGCCTCTTTCTCTCGCTGTTAGAGCCTCTCGCGATTCCTTTTCTCCGGCGAAGTGCACGTCGACAAAAAACGGCTTGTGTGACTTGGCTCACGTTTTGCTCGCATTTCATTCACTAAAGCCATTCGAGTGCACTTGTCTTGTTTGTCATTTCCAGCCTGGATTGTGTCCAAGGAAGGCCGCAATTACAGAAGTGTTGCATGTGCATTGCAAGAGGCGCATATACGACGAGGGGGCCAAGAACACGTCACTCCTCTGACGTTTGGCACTGCTCCGTGTTTTCTCTCGAACGGGTTTTCAGTCACAATAAAAATAACAAACCTCAAGATGCAAACAGGAACTTAAACCTCATAAGGAAAAGAGCATCTATGACGTTAATTTTAAGAGTTTTTTTGTATCGGTTATTCAGGTCAGTTATATCCTGATGTACGCATTATTTTTTAATTTGGTGTTTTCCTGCAGGAACTTTAAATGGTAATTTCCCTGAAAATGCTTTCTAATGGGAGGAATTTCTTAAAAGCTAGAGGAACACAGTTAATCCTGGGTTAATGTGTCTAAAAACAATTAATTTTTTACACCGAAAAACATGTTCCCTGTTGGCATCGAGGATAATAATACAGAAACAAACGCCACGACCGTTGTAATTCATCCCAATTCAGCGGTAATAAGCGATCGCGTCATTTTACACGAGGCAATTAAAACGCAGCACACAAAGCGCGGGCGAAATTAAACGGGACAGCAGGTGCAGCTCTCCTCTCTGCTTCATTGAATGAGCTCCGAATTTTTTTCGGCTCCTTGCGGAGAGGCAGACGAGAAGATCTTTCTCTCTCGAGATTTCATAAGGCTCGACTGCACGCTCCACTTGCGGCGCATTCTCTCCGCGTGTTATGCTGCAGCTTCCTCCAGACCCGCGGCTTTTGATCGATTGCATATTGATGGACACTTAAATGCCAAAAGCGTCGCCGTTTTGCTCCCTGAATGCTTCGTTTGTGATTCTTTCGACAGTTCCCTGTCAGAAGTTTGAGAAACTTTGCCACTGACAGCTCCCTGGCTTTTGCGAATTTTCTACGCCTGTTTTAAACGCAATAATGTGATTTTGCTGGTGCGAGTGGGTGTAGATTATGAATGCAAAAATTTGGTGTTCATATGGGCCCAATAAAAAAATAAAGGGAGAGAGAATACGAGACATTTGACTGACACATTGTGGGCGTTAAAGTTTGAAATAAATGCTCATGAATCAAATTTAACAGTTAGTATACGATATTATTGGTGTTACAACTTAGTTTCCCAGAACCAGGCTCTGCAATTAATTAAAATTAAACTAGATTTTTTTTGTAAATTAAGTAATTATAAGAAGTATTATAAATATTTGCAATTCAATTAACCAGCAATTTGATCGCACTAAAGAAAATTCCCATTTCACTTCATTTCATCTTTTCTCGAGAAGACTTTTAATTACTCAGCGGAATTCCACTAGATGCAGCACAGCTAATTTGCCTTTTCCCGAACGAGAGTGCTTCTCTTCCCCGCAAATTGGAAAACTAATCGAGAGAGCGAAAGATGCATTAAAAAGGGCCGCGAAGGAATGCAACAGACGACGAGGTGAAGAGAGACGTACGTGCTGCCGACTGCACGACTCGCTTTGTCTCGCTTGAAAAGAGAAATTAAAATCTCAACGATGATAATTATATACGTACTTGCCGAGCCATGGCGAAAACATTGCCGTGTCAAGTTTCTAGAGCTGTGTGTGCGGTGGCACTGATACGTCAATCAAAAATTGAACGCCACAAGCGCGGCTTCAGCACTAATTAGCATGAATGAGTGTAGATATCTTCATTTTTAAAAGAAAAATCTCTACCTGTTGCACTCTAAAGCAGAGGAGAAATTTGTTGGAAATTCCGATGTGGATGACAGTAAGTAAAAAGTTTCTGAGAATTAAATAATTTCAAACTTGACACAGAAATGATCTTGCTAATTATGTTTTCTTCTGCTGTCGATACGTGAGCAACTAATACGCACGCTCATCTTGGTACACGACAATAAATTTCACTTGTCACATTCACGCATAAGCAAACTTTTTACTCATTACTTCATTAAACCTCTGCATCCTTTGCGGCTCTTTTTCCGTCTTTCTTTTCAATATCAAGGTCATTGCCGGCAGAGAATTACGACTTGTGCTCACCGGCAATAATTACGCGAGACAGCGCTGGTCAAGACAGAAAAATCCCACGCATTCGATTCAGCTTAATAATTTTGCTTCGCGGAAAAAGCGCAGACATGATTAGGCTGCGATTGATTTCTTAATTATATCGTATCGCGGGGCAATTAGAAGCGGAATGCAGTCTTTCACAACCACTGAAGAGCGATGGTCATCCCCGTCGGCGCGGTATTGCGTGGGCTTTTTGCGTCCGTCGGCAGCCTTGGAGTGTCTAACGCGCGGTGACTTCAATCATTGCAAAATTGCGATGCATGGGACGCGATTTATGCCTCATTTTACGCCCAGTTTTGCACAACGCGCGTCGCAAAAAAACGACAGCGCCGCGCGATAAATTTTTCCAGTCGTGAAACGAATGTTGCATAATCTCACGCTAGAGGCAATATGCGGATGCGATCGAATTGAAAAGATGAAATTGCGTTTTCAGCTCGGTTCCCGGAATCTGTCTCTGCTGTATAAAAAATATAATGCGCACGAATACCTTTGAATTTGGGAAAACCTATGTTCTTCTCCATAGAATAATTGGACCAACCAGGAAAATCCTGCGCTTCCCCTAGTTTTCGCACCGCTAATTGCATATCAAAACCTAAATTTTAAATTATGATTTTGAACTCATCTGCAATGCGATTTCCGGCTCAGCTTTCTACCATAAGAGGAGAACAATTTAAACTCAATTTGTTATCTGATAAATGGAATGCGTTTTTCAAAACCGCAGCCAATTCATCATCAGCGGCATTCGAAATTCGAGTCAAAATGCGCTCCTTTTGCCTCAATCCATCTTCTCGAGTTCATCTCAACGTCGACACATCATGAGTCTGATGTTTATTTAATTATCAACCGCTAACTCGCTCGCTACTCGTGTTAAACGGAGGAAAAGAAACATTAAGTGCTGGCTGGAATGGCACCGTAGGCGCCGCTTGTAGCTTCGTGTACCATGGTATAAAAGGTGAGCAACAAAGTGCTAAAATATAAATTGCTCACTCTCTCATTGTTTTTTAATTGTGGCAAATTATAATAGACGGGATCAGCTCGCGCGGCATCTACCCACGGGCTATTGTGCGCTTCGTAGTGTAATTGTGCCCATTATGATTACGATTGCAATTTTGTTGCGTAATGTCAGGCGTGCGGCAACGGAGTTTCAAGTTCAAAAGGAGATTGAACTTTCAAACCTGCACGGAAACTTGCATTTTTCGTCAGTCTCAGTGGAAGTTTCTATCGTGTCACTGAAAACCATTAAAGTTTCAAAACCTGTCTTTGTGCATAACTGACCCTGTAAAGAGTATGCGTATAACCTGAATTTCATCATTGAATACCGACTCATACACAATTAATGCACATTGGACGCCCACTGATCGAAACTAAAATCCGTTAGGCCGGCTGAAAAGCGCGTTTCCTGCAACGAGGAGGAAGCAACTTCCCTCTCACTAGCGCTGGACTAGAATCCAAAGTGTCACGATATGATACTTGAAATGATTCTCCGCGCTTCATGCTGGCGATTTAATGGCCAATCGGCACAGATAAACATATCAGCGATGACGGTAATTGATGTAAATCCTCGCTCGCTCACTATGCAAGAGTGCGGTGTGCAAGTTGGCCGATATTTCCGCTTTAAGTGCCCAACTAGGATGAGCTGTCGATGAAAAACACGTGTATATAGAGAAGCGTAAAAAACGCGACAAGGGCTTCCTCTCGTGTCAGCTGCTCTGCTCGAGAAGATTGTGTACTTTTACCACGGTCCACTTCGATGGCTATGCACCAAGAGCTCATTCCCGGCCGAAATTGGTGCAATCATCCGTCCAAGGCCGTATTCAAAGTCATTCCGTTAAAACGCTGGCTAATTGCAAAACCACTTTCGGAACAAATTTCTTTCTCTCATTTTTCGCCTTTTGTTGCCGCAAACTCTCGCTCGGCGGTGCAGAAGGCATCAATTTGCGGCTGCATCTGCTGGTTCTTGGCCCTGGGTCACGATTTCATCGATCATCGTTGCATCCGCGTCCGCTGCGCCACACTTTTACCTTATTTCGCGAAAATTAAATGGAAAGTGTGTAAACAAGTGCATGATGGAAAATGATGCTGCAGTTACACACTTTCGCAGAGTCGCGGCCTTGGCAGCTAAATTAGATAAATTCGAGTGATATCTTTGAATGTCAAGGTTCGGCTAGATTTGCAGAATCTAATGGGAAATCGTGACTAACCTCGGCGGCATCAATTTCGGATGCCCGCCGCTCGATTAAATAACAATCTTTTTAGAGCACCGAATCTCCGAAACAGCGATTTCATGGCGGGCTTGAGTTGTAAAAATCACTCAATTCGCGCGGAAAAAGATGGGATTCATGAAAAATTTAACAGGTGTGTGCGGCCATAAAACTGGTTTTTACGAGAGCAGACGTTCCATTCCCATCAAGTGCGCGTCCTTGGCAGGAATTCAAACGCTATTCAACAGATCCTGAAAGACCTCCGTCCGTGCCATTAAATGGGATTTTAATTGCTCATTGACGGGTGCAATTAAGCCTGTGCCAAGCAAATGAGCAGGCGAAAAAAGCAGTTGTAGTAGAACGCGTCGAGTGTGAGTAAACTTTGGTTTTTACGTCCAAGTGACTTGCAAATTTTACCTTTCCGGGGTTATCAACTGCGAAAATGAGCGAAATGTGGCAACGTGAGACATAAGAAATTAGAAAGAGTGTGACAGTTTTGTCAGGTGGAATTTAATCTTTTTGTGGCACGTGTGTCTGTGAGAAATTTGGGAATATAGATTTCATGAGGAAAAACGATTAAAAATGGCAAAAATCATGAGCTATAGTTGAGATTAATTTTCAATACAATACACCATGAATGGAATCAATTCAGGTGCAACTAACTCTTTTCACACGATTTAACTTCACATAACAGTGTGTACAACAGTGTATGGAATATCGTTTAGCAAGAGTAAGAAACCGCGAAAAATAATCTTTATAGGAGTCATAAACTCGCCTGGTAACCCAATGCGCGCGATTGTGATGTTAATGCGTTTACCGTGTCGGCCACAAGAAAATAAATTGAACAAGCAATAAAAAGTGTTCGACAAAGTGATCATTACCCGGCCCAGCCGTATTACCCGAGGTCAAAAATTAATTTCCCAGCTTCTGCTGCAGCCTGCAATTCCGAGCGTACCACACACAACCACACAATTGCAGCGCAGAGACACGAATCGGAGGAGTTATTTGAGCAAATAAAGGGCTTCTGTGCGGAAATTGAGCAAGTCGAGTGGATTTTCGTAACAAGCTACCTGCCTACATATTTCATGTACATGCACTTTTCACATTGCGGTCTTCCCGGCCGGGAGACCTACATTTTTCTTCAGGGTGCAGTGATTATTGATTTCAGATCTCTGCGTGGGAATAAGCCGCCTCTCTTTTTTGCCGTCAATTTTCGCGCAGTCCTTTTGATCAGGAGGTGTAAAAATATATATAGTGATCATGACAGCTGACGGACTTGAGATACAGTTATGGAAGAAATAACGCTGTTGATAAAATCTAACACGCATTGCTTTAAAGGATTCAATAACCCTTTCAATTTATGGATTTTAAATTTTACATGAAATTCAAAAATTTTACTTTGATCGTTGAACTAAAAATTATTTAAGAAAAATGCTTTTAAGCCTGCATTCCCATATAATTTTGATTTCTGATTTTTGACTCGAACAAGTCTCAGTAGAAATTTTGTCACAGCTTTGCTGACGCCTACAAAGCTTCTGGCTCACCACAAGCTGAAAAATGCAAAGCGAATTACACAGCTGGCGGAGAAATAGTTGTGTTCCCACACGATTTTCACGCAGTCAGCACACTCCATTGCCTCTTTACGGCCAACAAACAAGCAAACCGCTGCCATGTGTAAATTTGGTTGTTTTAAATGCGACACAAGCCAACTCGGTTGCTCACTAACTGCTCATTTCACGAGCTGCTAAACTTTCAGCAAGGCTAATTAAGTTGGGCATCGAGCAAAAGTATTCCCGCACACAAATACTTTCATTACCGAAGCACACAATTAACAATAAGAAAGGGAGCCACGTCATAAACTGTGCAGCCAAGAGTAATTGCCCTATATTTAGGAAAAGGTTTCTAATGATAACCTCTCAGGTGCGAAAGCAATTAGCCCGCCGTGGGTAATGATGACGGTTGTGCATTTCACTGCTTTTGGCACGGAGAAACGAACGGCGCGCCAAACGTGTCCATACGAACGTCTCCGGGGGCGTGTGAATTTACCGAACGTGAGTCAATCGTTTTGCTGGACTCTGCGTGGAGGTTAAAGTGCGTGCACCGTCGCCCATACCAATATGTCGCCGAGACAAAGTCACTGCCAAGTTGCGTAATGGCAGAAAAAGACCAAGGCATTGTTAGGCGCAGGCAGGGTCGATCGACTGTCTCGATTGTCAGCGCAGCGGTCAACTGTAAATCATGGCATGGCACTTGTGCTGCCTATCGATGCGACAGAAATTCCAATCAATGGATTGCAATTTGCTTTCTATCAGCTGACACCTCGTGGAATTTAATTTTTTTCTGCAACGGTATAGCATGTGCCAGGGATTTACACATCTCGTGATCTAATGATACAATGGCAAAATCGAAACGGTTCGTTAACATGGCAACTGTACACGTGACATTAAAAAAATTAAATTATTACTGGCTCTATTCTACGCAGATTGACTAGGGATGATTGGCTTGGGTAAAATTGTGAAGACAAAAATTATCTCGCACATTCCTGCTCTAGGCAGCGTGCAATCCCGCCCTCCCTAGGACACGACTTCCCCATAAAAAAGGCTGCAACTAACTGCTGTCCTATAAAATAAGATTTTGTGGCAATAAAAACTATGAAATATTTTCCTATTTGATATTTGATTGAATTTTGATATGAATTGATTGCAGTGGTGCTTCAAACATTTTTGCTCACGAATTTTAATTGGGGCTTCACTTTGAAAAATCACGAGCACGCCTTTTTCAGTTGCATCATGCATCCGCTTCAGAAGATTCGCGATTCCATCCATAGAGAGGCGTCGTGAGAACAGCAGCAAAGCAAATAGTATGCATCACCCGCGTCTGCGAGGTGCAGCAGTCTTTCTCTCTTTGGTTGGTATATAAATGCGCATTAGCAGCCTCTCTGGCGCACACGGCATTTTTTCTCTCACACCGTGCCGTGCAAATTATGGGAAAGTGCACGAGAAATGCAGTTGGCCGGTTAATTTTCATTTTATTGCATGCTGCTACTGCACTTTTATCATCCTCGCACGGCCTTAATGGGAAGCAACGAGTTGACATTAAGAGGCGACGAGTCTAGCTTTGCTTTGCATCTCGGCTCTCACGCTCCACTCGCTCCGTAATGAGAAACAATAATATGTAAACTGATTAATGCGACCGCCCGCCGTAAAAGGGCCTGAGCGGTGATCCGCTGGACCCACCCCGCGATAAAACGCGCGCGCACTGAGTTTGTCCCGGCCAATTTATGCTTTTGCTAACGACCTTTATCGCGCACGAATCAATTGGCACAAGGCAGCAAAAGTAGTCTGCAAAAGAGCTACAGACGTGACTTACTTCTTGAGGTAATTACGCCGCGGCAGCGGCACAGCCTCCGTTTAATTGCACTTATCTTCGGCTCAGTTCCGACCTGCAGCCAGCTAATAAACTATATTTTTATGCCGGCGACCGGTATTGATCTTACTTGCTGGATCGCCGGAATTCCAGCCGCGAGAGAGAAAGAGCTACCATACCTGTTATTGGATATTAATTTTTAGAATCGCGGCCAAGTTTGCAATCGATATTAAATTTATTGCACAGCATTTGTGTTGACCGGCAATATTGAGTTGTAATGAGGAATTTCAATTTACTACCTTTTATAATAATATATAAGAAATGCCAGGGGAGTGCCACAGCAGCATAAATATTGTTATACCTTTAGCAATAACGTTTTAATTATTTTATACAATCTTGTGCTGGTTTTAATCTGAGTGAAAATTTATAATGAAACTTTATCCATGAAAAATCTGTTTTTGCTTAAAAATTTACGATATTATTAAGATTCAATTTTTCACTTCCCACTCTGAGTCAGAAATGCAGTTATTGATCGTTCCATTTCGGGTTAAATCACGACTCGCTTGTTTTGAGTAAGTTATTCTACTGAATCAAGTACATCGTTACCTGCCTTTTACGCATTAGTCAAGGAATTCCTCTCAAATAATTGAGAAAATATTTTTCAATCGATATGCCGTAAGATCAAATTGAAAAAACATTAAATCTGCACAGAGATAAAAAAAAAGCCGACAGAAATAATCCTGCCAGTTTGAGTGAAAAGTCGGGAAGGTCAACAACCCCGAATTAAGCCCATTTTCCGCAACTTCCACTCCTTTAGTCGGGATAATGAATTCAAGTTCACTTTTCGCCGGCGAGAGAGTGAGGTGAGATACAATTGCAGCAATTTGAAATTCATTTCTGGCTGAGTTTCTTTTGTTGACAACCACAGAGCAGCCGGAGCACGTCCGATGCTCACTTTTGAATGATGCTGCAACATTAACAGGCGCGGGGTGTCCATCCATCCGCTCATGTGTGTGTGTGTGTGTGTGTAATTTGGAAAAGGACGAAGAACACTAAGTAACGGTGCCCGCAAAATGCAGCGCTCACTAATTGGCATCTTATTTTGCTCTCATCGGACGCGCAGGGGGCCTAATCACTCGGATCCACACACAAATACGCTCAAAATGGCCGAGGTGTCGCCGTCGCCAGCTTTTTGCAAATCTTTTTGTCTTGCACGAATAATCTTCGCAATCGCACAGCGTTATTACTTTTTGCCGGCTGACGCTTGCTTCTTCTCTGGCTGGCCGAACCTCCGTGCGTCCATCTGGCTCATTTTCTGTACTTTCTTTGCAGATCCTGTACGTGCGCTTTCATGTAGCTGCTTACTATCAACACTAATTTGCAGTGTCCATTGTGAATGCGCACAATTCCCGCTAAGCCGCTTCATTCGAGTCGCCTGATTTTGTCTCTGCCGTTTATATTTTCTTGTCAGTCCGTGAAACTCTCTTCTTCACTTGCCATGAATTTCATTTTTCAGTTCTCTTGTGCGCGAATAAATGTACAACAAAACGTCTACTTCTTTTAAGGACACTTTCCAAAAAGACCAAACGAATAAGAGATTAGGCGGTATATAGCAAGCTGTGCAACGCAAAAAAACAGCTGAAAGTACATAAGTAGCAAAATTTGAAATTCATGAGCCTGTAATAATAAAGAAATATAATTTTGTGAGAGAATGCCGCTGACTGACCAAGCTAATATTTTTTGGAGAGGCTTTCGTCGGCCGATAAATCCATTCTTCAAGGCGGTTAATCAAACATAAAAGTGCTCGTTAAACAGAAACAGCGCCGAATGTTGGTCAGTAAATTAATCAAATATTATGAGAACCTTGGAAAAGCCTTGCAGGCAGCAAGAATTAATATTTATCCTGATGGCTCGCCAAATTATTTGCCTTGCTGTTTCCCCGGGTCGGCTGCTCGAGTATAGTGTTTGTTTATCACGTCAAACGGCACCGTGACGCCTGTTCTTTCGCAGAAAAAGCATCTCTCATCAGGCTTCTCTTGTGAGCGTACACACGTTCACTCGCTTCGTCATTATCTATTGGCAGGCATTCCTTCTGATTTGGCAACATAATGGTAAATAAAAAGGCGGCCCGGTGGTGGCGAGCCGTATCATTATGACTGATTAAAAAGCTGTCATTCCCTAATACGTGTTCATTTGAGCCTGGCTAGGAGTGTAATCAGTGGGGATACTCGTGGTGAATAGTAACGACGGCCGGCCAACAATGAGAGCAGAAAAAACGCCGAAATGGCCGCGGGTCGCTTCACTTTGTGTCCGCCACATCATTAGGCAGCGCGTCGAGATTAAAAGCGAAAGGTGTAATCTTCCCCGTGGGGGTTTGCCAGCCAACTAGCCGCGTTTTCCCTACCGATATACAAAACAATGCACACACACTCGAAATGGAATTATCGATTTTCCTCTCATCTGTGCCTTACATGCATCGGTGATTGAACTCTTCCTCACAATAACTCATAAATTGCCAAGCATTGACAAGTTTCGTTGAACCGCACTCGGCACTGCTCATGAAATTGACCCCTAATGAATTCCGATTCGCTCGCACTCGGGCTTTGCAAAGAATCGTAACAATTGGGCGTTTTGTTTGGTCTAGCGGTTTCTTGCTTACCGTTTTTGTCCGCGTCAAGGGGTGAGCTGATGAGGTTGGATTATATTTTTTTCGAGCTTGTTTGAAATGGAAAAGTTTGCACGGAAAGAACACAAAAAGAAGAAGATTGGATCTTCACGAGGAGAATTTGCAAGCACATATACATGCCTTGGTCTGTATTTGTATGAAGCGGTGCAGAGAGGAGAAAAAATGTTTAGTCTGCATTTCACTTAGACGCAATAATTAAAAAATTTCAAACTGTTTGCGAAATATCTTTCGTGGGGCATTATTCAAAATAACAAAACTTTAAATCTATATAGCAGCAGATTTTCTGTTGTAACTTTCAAAATGAGTGTGATAAAATTGCTCGCAAGGGATTTAGTTAAAAATTTTTAGAATTGCAAATCATTCCTTAATCAAATCAATGCTCTACGTTGAGGAACCTAACTCCAAGGACATTCTACGAATCTAAATTTAGACAACAATTTGATTTCTGAACCTTAGAGCATAAGCCCCATGAAGCGGGACGCGTCACCTCACCTGACTTATTTCCAGGAATTAATAGCTAAGTGATATGGATCACAGGGTGCTAAACAAAGCTGAAAACTCAAGGCAATTGCCTTTGCTCTACCGCACCAATAAATCTCGGAATTCCAATGCGTACGGCCAAAAAGTCATAGCATCAATGAAGCGTGCTACGAGCCTATTTGCAGACAAATTCATCAGCTGGCCCCTACCCGCGGCGTTGCTCTGACTCTCGGCGTGTGTGCATACGCTGTGACAGTTTGCCGTTGTTCAGCGGTCAATTAGGGCCGCGTAATCGGCGGCGGCTGCTGCGATTTCGAGCGATAGTCCATGACCAGCGCGGCTAATCGCACCTCTGCAGCCTTTTTGTCTCGCCGGCTGCATGCAAACGCATGCAAAGTCTCAAGTCGAGCCGTGACATTCCCACACACTTTTGCCCCGAATCAACAATGGGCCGTAGAATCAGTGAGACAATCGTCTGCGTGCAATCGTCGCGGACGCCCGGCCACCGAGAGCTTCCATCTACGGACACCGAACGTTCAGCGCACCCATTGGACATGGCCCGACCGTGGTGCATTCGATTTGCCCTGAGCAAATTATCGGGCGTTTATTCCCATTGTGAGCAATATCAGTCAAGGGCCACAATTGTATTTTGCGCGGTAATGAACTCTCGTACAGACAAGCATGGTCTTAACGAGCTTGATACTTCAATGGGGTTTAGCTAAGAGAGCATTACCAAAAAATGGCATTGGTGGTAGTAAAAAGAACTTGAAATAATTTGTTGCGTTGTCCGGACGGTGCTATGAGAATTGCGTTTTCATGTTCCGCTAAAACAATAAATCTCAGTCGTCCTTACATTTTTCCTCCGTCATGCAGCATTCCAAAATTAAAAATTCTACAATTAATTAGAATGGAAGTCAGCAAAGATAATCGTGAAACTGGCGTCAGAAATTTCTTTATTCGCGGCGTGAGAAGCGCGTTCTCTCCTTGAACTTGAGGCAGACTTTTTGCTTCATGAATGATACATCAGCACACGCGGGCATTGTTTCCAAATCCGCAGAATTCGCATGGGCGAGCGAGTAACGATCATCAGCAGTGGAAAATAGGAGCGCAATTAGCGAGCGGCAAAAGTAGATCAGTGAGCCAAATCATCAAGAGAAGAGCAAATAATAATGACAAAACGGCACAAAAGTGAGGTGATGAGATGTGAAAGTAAATCTTGTGGTGGTGGGCACAATTTCCATTTTTGCGCCGAGAGAAGAAGAATGTGTATTCACCGAGAGATCTTATTAACTTGACAGACCGCAAAATCGAACGTCTTCCAGTGCTTGCTTTCTTTATTCTGTACGTGTTTCCAAATTTTACTCGTTATTTCTAGAACTCTTCTTTAATGCGTTCTTGTAAACGAATTTTATATGCCAGTTGACAGTTAAGTTAGAGATTTTTCTGCAGAGAATTGAACATGATCGGTGTGTTAGTTTATTTAAACAAAAATCTGACAACGAGTGATATATTTTTAGTCTGGAGTTTCATTTTGGAAAAACCGCAAACATTTGGTCAAGAAAGAAACCATTGAAAGGGTTCACAGAACCCTTCCTCAACCCTGCGGATAATTGTAAAGCCCGCACATCCGAAAAGCGTGCAACATCAGCCGACTGAGACAAAGAAAAAGCTCACAGCAAACAATTTATTTCTCATCTGCAGAAGGCACAAAGTCTCCGCGTTAAAAGGGCTAACGAGAGAGCTCGAAAAGAATCGTTTTCACACCGAACATGTTTAATTCCATCAGAAGACGCTTTCGCAACCTTGAGGGAAAACAATTAAAACTCGCGCGGCGTCTGCAGACGGGCGTGTGTGTGTTTGTAGCATAGAAAATCGTCCTTTTCAGGCAAGGAATGCGACCGAAATCGGGCAGTTTGCGCGAAATTAAACGCGCGCGGCACACAAGTGCAGCGGCGGCGAATTTGAATAGTGCTGCCTGACGGCGGTTCATTATTTCTCGGCGCGCTCTCAATTTATCATCTCGTTGTCAGCGTTTCCACAACAAAAAGCGCCGTTTTCGCCGCGCGCGCGATGATAACATAATTTTCGTCCGACACAAAGATGTGCCACTAGAGCATTACAAATGAGGCATTCAGCTGCCGCGATTAATTGCCCGGGTGATGCCCGCGAAACTATCCGGCCCTTTGTTTGCGCCCGATCAATTTGCCGAAATTACAGCCCAAAATCTGCGGGCGGCTCGTTTATGCACAAAAGATTGAGCCGCTAATTAGTGAGCAAATCGTGAACAATGCCGACAAAGAGCGGCCCAATTTCCTGCCGAAAGTTTCTGTTAAACAGGCGTAAAACGCAAACCTGGCTGCGCGGCTAATTAAATGCGGGGGCGTTTACAATGCCTTTCTACTCCGAAATTTTGTGGGTCGGTCTATATATCTGTTCGTAAAACGGTTACAAAGAAAGGGCGGTTATCGTTGTGAAACAATTGGTGATAAAAGTGCTCATGAAAAATAACTTCAGGCTGAATTTCTCGAGCTGCGGAAAACCTGGATCGTAGCAGAAAATGTGAAGGAACGCTCCAAACGAAATAGTGAATCTGATAATGCCCGAGCAAATAAAAATCGAATGGTTAATTTCGTAAGTTAAAATCATTTAAATGGAAATTTCCTCAATGTTATTAACGCATACCGGTTTTCTGATTGAAAAATTTATTATTCATGAAGGAGCATGCAAACACGCAATATTTCTCAAGTGAATTGCATGCTATTCATTCATTTTGCAGCATAGGGCAATATTAAATTTAGCTCATTAATATTTCTGCTATTTAATGGAAGCTTAAGAGGACGAGCTACTTTCCAGCATTTGTTGTGTAAAAAAGCGGCGCTTGTTATGAACCGCTGTCTTGTTATGATTAGGTGTTGCGAAATTAATTTCACTAGCAGCCAGGCGCCAGTGATGAGCGCGTAAAACAATCAAGGTCGTTCGAATGTCGATCGTTGCCCTGCGGACGGTCGATCGAAATTGCATTGCGTCGACGGGGCAATAAAGCAGGAGCGAGTGTATTTTCCGAGCCTCTGGCAGGCAAATTTCCTGCTCGCCGCCTAGCTGGCGTCAATATATTCCGGTGTGCGAGAGGAAAAAATTGGAGAAACGTCTCGTTTTGTCTGCGGCGTCGACGAGATTGATTGGAGGCAAATTAGCGAATTGGCCGAACGAAAATGATCGACTATTAAAATTTATGAGGTGTAACTCGTGACCGCAGAACTATTTCTGCTTGACCATAATGGTGAAAATTATTGAATGCCGGCGGTACAGATTGAAAATTTCAGAGGCAAAAAAGAAGACGAAGTAACAAAATTTAAATTCTTCTGCCCGCTGGAGCATAATTTATTCCTAAGCATTGACCAATTTGGTGATATATTAAAAATGAGCTCAAAAGTCGGTTTTAAATTTTCACATTACTTAAGAGGTTTTGAAACTCTACCAAAATATTAAAAATCGTAAAACATAAGAAATTTAAGCGGTATACATTAAATTTAAAACTCAAAATAAATTTAAAATAAATAATATAAAAACTGCAATTGAAAAATTGGGCAAACCAATGGAAAAATCCTACCTTTTCGAATTTATCCTTGGTGGAGGGTATCCCGGTGGAAGGTTGCAGGTAGCTGGAATAGGCTGCGATGCGACCTTGCCGAATGCCAGGAGGAATATGAGTCTAGCAGAGATGGCCACAAGCTTTTTGTATGCCGACGTAACGGACGGCGTGAGGAAGGCAGAAGAAGGAGTCGGCGGCAGGCTGCTCTCGCGCCAACTCCGCCGGGTGGGAGGATGGGAAACAGCTGAGATTGAGTGCGGAGGACGTGCATGCGGCTGCATATCCTGACGCCAGGTAGGAAAGGCAGGCAGGCAGGGGGATTTAATATCTGGAGCAACCAACTTTCCTTGCGATATGGATATGCTGTCTGCTCCGACGGCGACGCGAAATTAAACTCTCATACGTCGTCGTTCTCCTGTCGCAGCCGTCGTAATTCGTTCGTGGGACTCCCTTTTAGGAATGCGATTGCATTATTATAAGGATGCATTATTTAGCGCATCCTCCGCTCAAGACTGAGTCAAAGCAATCATTTTAAATTGAGGGATAAAGTCAAACGGGGGAATTTTAAAGCGGGTATTAATAAACTGAATTGTGTTGAAATTTAAGAACTCACAATCAGTCGCACTTGATAGAAATCAGATCCGGCCATTCATTTAAAAGCTCAACAAGTTTGATATTAATTTCATAATTACGCCAGACTTGTTCCCATTAATCGTTTCAGTCAGTAAAATATTCATGGTAATTGATATTTTCTAGTGTTTTGACTCCGCCGTTTAATAAATAAATGGAAAACTTCAGGAATATGAGCTATAACAGAACCTTTCATTGTATGTCCCTTATATTCATAAAAAACATTTTATGATGTCTTATATTTTTTAACACGCCATTTGTTTTGCTAAATGAGAAGTGACTACAGAAGGAAAAAAGGCTCTCATCCGCACCGTCTTGCACTTTTTTGCAAGAAGTACGGAGCTAATAATAAAGATTTTTATTGAAAACTCTCTCGCATATATAAATTGATACTTGTGCTAAAGTACGAGTAATGCTCTTACTGAAATGAGTACAGAGAATAATGGAAGAATAGCTCATCTGGGGGATTTTCAGAGCAAACAATCTTAAATGGAAACATTGAGATGAATAATTGCGATTTGCGCGGGATGTGACCCGCGCAGTGAACTGAAAAGTCTTTTATTTATTCTTATTTTTACTTTGCGTTTCTCCGAAGGGCATGCAATTCCGCTTCCAATAAAACCTCAAAGTACATCGCAATTAGCCGCGCAATATAAGGCAATAATGATAATAATGGTGTTGCTAATTTTCACGCTTTTCTCGAGTAATTGAAAGCCTAGATTTCATCGTTGCTCCACGCGCCGCGAAGAGGATGGACTTTATTGTTTGTGGCGTTTTATTATTTGACGGCCTTTACCGACTCATTAATTAATTTAATTCCAACCACACATCATTCCAATCAAGCATCTTTTCATTTTTGATTTCGTGCTCATGCATGCGCGTCTTGCAGATGGCGAAAGTGTGCGTCTCACATCAGCTCTTTATCGTGAATTTTGTTTTTTAATAAAAACACACGAAAAATCGCTGGTGTGTTTTGTTTATCAGCGCCACACGACTCGCACGCACTTTTCCTGATGAAGTGAGCAATTTGCTGCTCGAAGGAACGCACGAGGATCAAGTCTAGGTATCCACACGCATCTGCTGCGAGGCATAAATTGAAAAGTTGCATGCTGAAACTAAACGGTGTCTCATCACGCTCTCCGCCATTTCTCTTTTGTGCAAAATCTTGTACTTTCTTCTCCTTCTCTCTCTCTCTCTCTCTCTCTCTCTCTCTCTCTCTCTCTCTCTCTCTGCCTCGGTGTTCTGCGTGAATGCCTTAACCTTTACATCAGGTGGGCTGTTCGTCGTGGAAAGAAAGATGAGCAGGCGTGAAATGTAAATAAGTTTTGCTTGACTTTTTCTCAGAAGAAATATCGCGCTGTCAAAATTGCAATGTATCTTTCTCAGGCAGACACTGCGCGAAGAGGAAAAAATAATTCCATGAAAAAGATAATGAATTTCATTACAATTCAAATCTATAATTCAAGAAAGCACACACGGTGGAAGATTTTCTCCTTAGGAATTTAAAAATAATTGAATAAAAACGATGGGTTCCGGAAGAAGTATTGATATTTTCATACAAAACACGCATTTCCATTTTGGTTGCGTTAGTTTTGTTAGTTGCTTGTTGAAAGTAATTTTAAATGCTATATAATTGATTGAAATAGAGGTATCGAAACTTTTAAATGAAAGTTCCTGCTTCAGTTGGAAGTTCTAATTATTTTAATATTTAAGTCAAGGAAAATCTCAAAATTATGATTATACATTCTAACGAATAGAAGTTTCTTTGGGGCGAGAGGAGAAATAAACTGATTGTTTTGATAAAAATCAATTAAAAATCGTCAAATTTAATTCTAAATGACGTGTGGCAATTAAATTATAAATTTTGGTTTCATGGTTAGTAATCTACATTCATACTCAACAAATATACAAATGAGTCTTCAACCGACGATCTTCAATGGAGCTAATCTCTTCTTCGTACGTATCCGATCCGAGCATTAAACATCCTATCGGTTCGTCCTTAATTCAAAATAGTAGCTGGTCCGTGTCCACGCTACAGCCTATCGGCCAGGTTGCAAAAATTAATTTGAACATCAGTTCAAATTACAAAGGTACGCAGATCCGCATCAAGCGTGCGTCATTCGTGGACATGGCCCGTCGTGGCCATTCCACCTTCAATGAGCTACGTGCTGCACTCGGCCAGACACGCACTCCTAATGCCAGGCTTGAGCATTCGCTCTTGCCGGCTCACAAACATTCTAATAGTGAATTACAAATATTTCCAAACATATCCCTCAGATGGCGAAACATATCAATCATACAAGAAATTAAACGAGTGATATACAATTACTCGTTACAACATTATCAGCTAATTACCATTCACACATATTTAATTAATGACAAAGTGATAAATAAGTGCTACACCAACACAATGCAGATGTATATGTTTGTAGAGAGGCTTTTAATCGAGAAATCTTAAAATTTTTACCAGACTAAATAAATTGAAAACTCGTTAAATTGTTGACAATTTTATTTATCATAGCTGGACCAGGAAATGATAATTATTTGTTCAAATTAAGGTACCAGTTATTCTTGTTTATTCTCATCATGTCATAATACAAATACAGTACACATATAGTACATTATGTCAACGCGTTTGGCAGACAAAAATTATTTTGCTTTGACATTGGTGTTGTGTGGCGTGCATCAAGAAAGATCCCTCTTTACCATCGTTGACTTTAAAACTTATTTAAAATTGAAGCGGAGAATGCAACTCCGGGTGAAAGTGAGCACGACAACACTTTTTCTAACTCTGATTTTTGCTCGATACGCTAAAATACTGAAATAAAAAACAGTAAGAAAACGACTGGGGCACGCCTCTGTAGAAGGTGAATAATCAGAGCAACAAATTCAACAATGACTAAATTTCGAATGTTACAATTGAGAAATCTGCGCCTTTGACTGGGATTTAACCGCCGTTTTAGTCCCATTTCTCGTCGCAACGGGTAACACAAGTCAGAAACCGCAAAGATCAAGTGAAAGACGGCTGATTTCCAGATTTTCCGACCTGCACACACAAATACATTAAACAATAAAGAAACGCATCCGTGCACTCGCGGCAGGTTATTGTGTGAGAGATGAAGCGATCATCTATGAAATAAAAAGCTAACGTGTCAGCCGAACACGCCGCTTCCCATGTGTCCCTATATTTATATGCATCCGAGACTCGTGTCATTTTTCCATGTCAGTTTATTGAGAGCGAAAAAGAACCGGTGTGTGTGTATGTTGTGTATGTGTGTGGTGCGCGGTGTGGCGTGGTGTCGTATCCAGCCATAAAAATGTCCAATACCGGCTCGGGTGGGTATATTCATTATCTGGCCGGCATCGTAATTACAAAAGCAGCTAGCATGCGATGAGTGTGCACTATTTATCAATTATTCCATCGTTGCACGCCGCGCGCTCTTCGGCTCGGAATTATTATAATAAACTCGTACCAAGAGAGATGCATGTATAATACATGCAACACAATATTCTGTGCACCCATATACATAAAATGCGACACGGCGTCGTGAACTTGCATTTATTGTGTGTGTGCTTTATTAATCTTAATGATCGCCATTTCTGGAGCACTTTGACTCTGCTGTTCAACTTTGATTCTACGTTCAAATATGGTATAATTGATCGATATAAACATCGCTTCTAATTGGCAATCTCACGGAGCGGTTCTTTGATAAATGAGCATCAAACAAGAAACAGAGGAATCATTATAAACTTTCTTTTCAAATCAAAAATTTCAGATGAATGTTTCCGTTTAATTAATCCGTTTTTTACTAAATCAAAGAGACTTTATTACCAACGAGAAAAAATATACATGACTAAATGCAATTAAGCCCAATTATACCAGAAACAGCAAAGAAATGGCTTTGAGCAATACGGCATCGTAGAAACCTAACAGTTTGTCCTTTAAAATAAAGAAACCCCTATGTTTAGCCAATTGTAGTTTTAATTTGAAAATAGAAATCTGTATACAATCTATACAAATCTAAACCAAACAGTTAAAAATAAATAAAAAGAACTTCCATCCAAAGTCACCACACACTACACTTCATTTGTCTAATTTTCCTACCTGCTCGGTTCCACTTTATTTTCATAGTTAATTATCAATCTGAAATCGTTCAAATTATTTTTAATCCTTTTTTCTCAAAGGAATTACTGTAATTCTTCTAATTCTTCTTCATTACGCATTATCTAAAAATCGCTAAGTGCGCTAATTAAAAGATTTGTTCACGAGTATAATTTTTAAACTATCTCATTTGTGCTGTTGAATAGCAGTACTGCATTTTCGTACGAATTCCCTGAAAAGAAATTTACCTCACAAAATATAGGTGTACAATCTGAACGCAAATAACAGTTGAACGCAATTTTAATGCGCAATAAATGTCGCTTACGCAGAAACTCGTGCGAGAATTTCAGTGAGTAACACGCGCTTACTTCATGTCATGATTTCTATCGCGGTGAACGCGACATTTTTTCGTAAACACAGGAGAGACAAAGAGTGCCGAAAACGGATCTGAGTGTTGCTGCTCAGCCTGAGTGCGTTGGGCGGAAGAAAAATATGTGTCAAAGCGATAAAGGCAGCGCAGCTGATGTTATTCCCAGATCTCCGCCACTAATTCATAGAAGAAACAATAAGACACATGAGAAAAGGAATGCATTAGCCAAGATATGCATGCGTGCAAAAGAGAAAAGAAAGAGAAACATAGAAGAGTTTCGGCAACAAGCAGAGGAGCGCGGCAGCCGCGCCGTAGTTGCGCTTGGGAAATCGGCCTTGCTGATTCACACGCGGCCGCGGATTAAGGCCCAAACCTAAATGAGCTAACGAGAAGGAATCTCACTCTGCAGTTAGTTATGATCGCAATTATTTGAACGCACAACACGTTAATTGTATATTTGTAGTTTTTAATCCACTTAGCACACAAACGCCTAACGGTAAATGTTGTAAACTATCAATTTAAAAAATGAATGAGACCCCCAGAGATTTTAAAGAAAAACCTACACTCTTTTAACTGGAGAAGAATTTCATTTGATGATTTTTTTCTATTTGTCCTAAACGATTGCGTTTTCTTGCTTAACACGGATTATTTTCCTCTTGCAGTTTTTTACTTGAGCACTTATTGAAATAGAATTTGATTTTTCTGGTTCTAGAAATAGTTTCTATCAAACTTGATGCTTTTTTCGAATACACAACTCAACCTTCCAGGTAAAATTAAAGTTGCAGATTCGTCAACAAATTAAAGTTTGTAAAAATGATAGTTTTATTTTAATTCTCATCATCAAATTGATGATTATATTTGATATAAAAAATGAACTGGTTAGCAATATTGATTATAAAACTTTAAAAGTTTAGCGGTTGTAGCGTAAATTAATAAATTTTAGAAAGAGAAAATGCAATAAATCTTTTACAGTTTTAATTTTTAGAGTAAAAACATTTTTCACTTGCAAGGAAGCTTCATGGCTCATTTTCCCGTCAATAACCTGCGAAATTCGGTTGCGATTTGCGAAAGTTGTCAAATAATAAAAAGAAGAGAGCGGTAAACTTTAGGACGCTGATTGCTTACTCTTTTTGCTGCAAACACGATCATTTCCTGCCTTTTTGTATTAATTATATCAGAAGACATCGAGATATACGTGATTATTATGGGGACGTCTTTAGCCTTTAATGTTCATTGCCGCCTTTAAATTCGGCAAGAAAAATTATATGGCAGCAATTACCAAGTTTGATGTTTGCTTTTTGTGTGCGAGCGCATTTAAAACAAAACTTTCTGCAGACGTCCCAAAAACAGAAATCATTAAATCCATTAGCAGAAAGTGGCGGCGGGCAATTTTTCCTCCGAATTTCCAGATGCGTGTTTGAGGCGGCGAGATATAAAATAATTTGCTGTCTCGCGAGCGCGCATTCACACAGCTCACATTACAAACACTGCAAGCGCACACTTTAGTGTTACAGATGAGGCTGCTTCTTTCGTTTGTGCCGAGAATTGAAAATATGTTGCGGTGGAGAGAGAACAAGACACGGAGAAATTGAACAGAGTTCAGAGAAGCTCGGCTGGGTAGGAAAAAAATGAAGCAGCAGTGGAGATGAGAAATGTCGCCGTAATTTGACAATGCTCGACCTCAAAAAGAGGGCTCACCTTTCATCTACCCAGAACATGAACCATTTCAGTGCAATGATGAATTAAACGCCCGAAATGTCACGACCGTTCATTTATATTCTGGCATACACGTTTTCTTTTCCATTATTATCCGCTGGGGAGAGATCATGCAAAGCGGCGCACACGCGAAAAATGATAATTCGCGGCAGTCTCTCTCTCCGGGCGCCGAATTTAATTAAAACATCATGCATGAATACAACAAAAGCCCTCTGCGAGGAGGAGATGAATTCAACTGATGCTGCAATTGAATTTTAATCGACTGATGTCCTATATTGCTGATGACAGCGAAGAATTGGCAGGCGCCACGGTTATAAGCAAATCCTATCAGCAAAATCTATAGTGCAGATGGGCGATCATTAAAATTGCTAACTTTCTTTGAAACTTGATCTAAATTCGTTCAAAGCGGATGGGAGGCTGATAGTGAAACTGCTATATATCAACAAAGCAATTGCAATTCCATTTCAAATTGGTATTTAACTGTGCAGCCTCCTCACTGCCGAATTTATCGGAGAGAGAATTGGAGAAATTAAACAGTTGTTTACTTCAGGAAAGCGTAAATTCGCTCTAGTAAAAAGCGTGAAAATTGGCTTTAAAACAAATTCTGGTGAAGTGCTTAAATAAATGCGATTGCACGCATAAAGAAAGCAAAGTTCGCTTACCGATATTAGATAAAAATTTCTTCAATTTTTTAAATGTGAATAAAATAAATTTGCATATTAGCTACCAACAAATCTAAACTGTACTTCTTATTTTATATTTTTTTGCAAGAAAATTCCTAGCAAATAAACAATGGCATCTGATATTCTCAATGCGTGCAGAAATCATGCACAATGAGCAATGAGTATACCAACTACTAGAGCATAAACACGCACATTTTTCTCCTTTGCAAATTGTAGTCTCGATATGCAAACAATTGAAACAAAAATGTGCGATTTCTTGCACTTGTGCATGAACTTAACACTCATGTTCATTGGCATGCTCGTACTTCCTGCATCCTGTGTGCCAGCACACATGTGCAAAAGCACAATGCCAAAAATTTGCATTCAACGGCTGCAGACGCTCTTTCGTACGCCGCCCGTATCAAATCGCCGCAAAACACCGCAGTGGCGGCCTATTTCCCCATAAAAGAAGAGCCCCGAAAAACAATCGCGCGTAGCAATAATTATTGCCGAAAAACAAACAGCAGAAAGCGTGCGACGACAAGGAAGTTTGCTCAGGTGAATTCTGATTTGAATAAATTTGAATCCTTTTAATTCATTCTATGCTCCGTATCCTTATACGCGGGAGCCAGCATTATAATACGCTGCTTCTTATTTGGGTTGTCTGTTCCGCTGCGTAAATTTGAAGAAATATACCTAAATCGTGGAACGTTTGGGTGTAATAAAAACGTAAAAGTGAAATGCGCGAACTTTTACAATGGTATAAAAGCTGTTATCTGTCTCCGCTCAATTCTTAAGGCTTTTTCTCACGTCAAAACAGATTCAGGCAAGCTAAAATAAAGGTTCCTCGAAGATCAATGTCCATTTCCTTGAGCAGAATATTTTTAGAATGGATTCGTAAAAAATCTGCTTCTTACGGTAATCAAAGGGGGTTGTTTTTTACATTTTAATCTGTGTCGGTCCAAAATCTTCAAGTTGGGAGGAGGATATTAATTTCTGAGGCGGACAATTTGCCTGCCAGACTACATCCGAGAGTAATTAAAAGGCAGTGCGAGATTTGTGCCTCACGATAAAGTGTAACAAGCGAGAATGTAATTTAAACTGCCGTGTGCGTGCGTGTGTCTTGCTGGCCGCAAGAAAGCAGCGGATAATAATTTATTCGATAAAGAACTTGAGACTCGTTTAAAACACATTTTCACCGCGCACTTTGTTTATGGAAGTTGCGCAGGGGCGGTATTTGACTTTTGATTGCCAATTAAAAGCGAGCAAAGATGCGACGGCAAGCTTTTCAGATTAGTCGGCTTTGCTTATTCCATGTCGAGGTGTCGAAAATGAAAGGCTTATCGCGCCGCATTACACGAGATTTAAACGTGTGTTTCTCCGCTCGCGCGCAAGAGTGGATAAGAATATGGTCGTGTGTGTTGATGGAAAAAGTATTTTTGATGCCTTTCAAGCGATAAAAACAACAGAACAGGTAGTTAAATTGGACGCTCTCTTTGCCGCACACACACACACACACACACACGCGCACACACACACACACACACACACACACACACACACACGCATTTTGGTTGAGGCTCCGACAACCTGATGAATGTTGTGATGTGCGCTGATTAGCAGTTGGTCAAAATGAATTTTCTTCTTCTTTATTTATTGGGTCAGACAAAGACTTGGTCTTGCTGGTCTATGCCATCATTAGCAGCGCAGAGGGCTGACTGCCATAAGCGAAATTTGTTCCGACAAAAAAATAAAATAATATTTTATCGGGGATATTTTCCAAATAATTTATAGGAAAATTTGTACTTTTTTGCAATAAAGTGAATTTATCCCGGCTTTTAAACTGAAAAGTTATTAAATTTATGGCATTTTCTCTGGCAGAAATTTCTTCATACTTCATCCCAGAATCCCATCAAAATAAAATGACGTTCGGGGAAAAAAGCAGCGTAAAAGTGTACAAAAAATTTCACGTTAGGCCTGCAGAGATAATTGTAAACAAATAATAAAATAATACAAACTACATTCATGGGAACAAATTGCCAACAGACACCAGCTGAAAGTTTAGTCGTGATCGACATAAATGAGCTCAATTTTACTCATTCTTCACATGCATTCTTACTGGCAAATCCTTCATATATTATTTTGTTTCATCTATTTTTATAGCATATTTTTTTCAGGCCACAACTCTCAAGAAGTAATGTTGATACGAATTTAAAGGCGTAAAATGCCTTATTTTATTAACTTTTCTCTTGCTTTGCGCGTGCCTCTAAAACAAACATAACTGGCAGACAGCAACCATAAATTATCTCTCCTCGCATTTTACAACAAAACGAACAGCGACTTTAGTGGGATGTTTTGACAAGCTCGCGCACTCTGGATTGTCACTAAAACTTTCCGCTAATTGTGAAATACAACTTGAAGAGGCCATACATATGACTGAGAGCAGTTCTCGCCTCATTTTTAAGGTTGAGGCACGCGCTATTATCTCGAGACTCATCTCCGAAATGCGGATGCTCTTCATTAGCATTAAAATATTCGCGAGTCGGCCCGGTAAAGAGAGCACTTAAGCCCCGATCAAAACGACAGCTGTGAATTTTGACGTGGGTAATTCGATTAGCGAAGGTAGCGATATTTCAGCGCATGTGTTGCGTTGAGATTTCGTTCTCTCCACTCCGACACCTCTTATTCCCGGCGATTACGGGGTCAAACAATGCGGCGCACTCCATAATTTGGCGTGTTTCCTCTGAAACTCATCGTGCGCGACTCCGACTTCGCTCCACAGGGATTCGGATTAACGCCCAACGTACGAAAGCTAAGAAAAAAAATAACACGGACCTGAGTACACATACGCCGCATCATCTAATTCAATTTTAGAAACGGCCAGCTGCGATTTCAACCCACTTTTCTGCTCAACCGCTGCGAGTTTTGTTCGTGGCCATGTTGGAGATAAATATTTGATTTTACACTCCTTGGTCATATCGCTCTTTTTCTTCAGACATATCGTGTTTTGCATGGTTACCAAACTACTTTCGGCACTGTTCATATTTGAAAAATAAATATGTACCAGTTTCCAAAACATAGATTGGTTTGATTTCCACGTCGAACAGGAATTGCCCTTATTTTTATAAAATTAGGACAAGCACGAGTTGCATGTTTGGCTCTTATTTTTTTTTGTATATACCAAGAAATGAAATTAGTTTTTCTTTGAATTATTAATTTTTGACGCGTGTTTTGTGGTTTTTCATTAAAAGGCGATAGAGATGATCAGTTAGACATTTTTCCCACTATCTGTAGCCCAACTCAGACACTTAAATGCCTTTCTTGTTATTTTTAAAACAACATGTAAGTATGCTGAAATATACTAGTATTGCAAACTAATACGATTGTGTGTACGTCTGGTTAATTTTTAGACACTGAATGAGTATAAATCACGCAATTTCAATACTTTTGTACTTATTTAAAATGTTGTGTAAACTGAAGGAGTATACCATCAACTCTAAGCTGTCATTAAATTATCTAAATTGGTATCGAATCCAAACCATGATAAGCGTAAGATTTCCTACTCTACAGCTAATGGTGAGAACATAAGAAATGAGATTACAACTCCTAAATAAATAAGAAACTAAGATCTGATTAAAATTACTAAAATTTCTAGAGTATAAAAGAGCACAGGATTAGTATTCATCTTAGGGATCTTTTCCAAGAAAGTAAACTAGTTAAAAAAATGCATGGAAAGTTGCACTACAGTGTAGGCCTCGTCATCCTGATCAATATGTAAAATTAGCATGCATGGAGATTTTGTATAAATTGCTAGTGCATCGCTCTAGTTCCCACGGAAATTACAAAACGACAATAATATATCCTTTGGCGCCGCGCTTTCCTTCTTGGTAGATGTCACACTCACTCTTCGCCGTGATTTCGCATCGATCTTAAGCGTGAGTAGTGTGCTGTGCAGGCAGACACGGCATGTGATATGTGTGCAGAAGAAATAATGCATATTCACTATTTTCCTCGTCTACTTTGGCGGCTGCTCCGACACTACAAGAGAGTGGATGATTTCCTCGCGCTTGACCTTTTTCCTCAGAGCGGCTATCTCCTCGGCCAGCTAGCTCTCTGTGTCCTGTTAAATGGAACACATACCATTAATAATTGAAAACGGACTGTGTGCCGCGCGCCGTGATTGATTTACCATGTTACAATGAAAAACACGTCACTAATGTATAATGAGATTAGTGTGAATTCAAAAGCTGGGCAAAATCGTTCATTAAAATTCTTGTTAGCCATGTGTCGGACCCCTTTCTTTTCCCTGGTACAATTTAAAAGCGTGAATAGAAGAAATGCGCCGAGGATGTCGCAACTGTGACCCGAGACGTTAACTGAATTTTACGAGTGGCACGCTCAATAAAGTCGCAAAATTCCACAGGTCCAGCAAATGCCCGCCAGTGGAGCGCGGTCAAATGAGGAAATTTCCATTCGTTAAATTAAGTAGAAAGTAAATTTTCGCAGAGAATTCGTTTATTGTTGACTAGACTTGTATTAGTAAAAAATAGACCTCTGATACTGTTAAGCATTAAAAATTTCTAAAATTTATCTCTGCAATTTCGCTATCTTTATCTTTATTGACTGCAGAGCTCCACTCAACCGCAATATCGGATTCTCTTTCAACGCTCAAGGTCATATTGGCGAATCGTTATCTGCATTAGCGGAAGAATCGCCCGATTCCGGCCTAGATGCCGCCGCTATAAGTTTAATGTGCATGCACTCGAACGAGCTGCAGTTTCTCTTTGTTATCGTTCACTAATTTTGCTTTTACCGCGAGCGTTGGTGGAATTTTGTGCTCAGACCGTTACTTTTCATCTCCCAATAAATCTTTGAACTATATGAAGCCAAATTTTTACGGTGTTCGTTTAAAAATGAAAGTTGAATGAGAGTTTAATTAATTTTTCTTCGAGCAAGCTGTATAAACGATAAATCATTATGTTTAAATCAGGAAAATAAAAACAAGACGATCGCACCTTTTCTATTACCTTATGTAATTTAACTTAATGTTCATTTTCCAATTAAAATGCTAGTTATTGGTGGCTAATGGACTAACCCTCTAGATTGCTTTCACACGGATGTCAGCGTAAATTAAAACTTTTTGAGTACAAAGGCTGCTAACCTTTGAATTTATCTCAAGTTGTAATTAGGGAGATGACAAATGTGAGAAGTGAGAATCCACATTTAAATACTGCACCAGATTCGGAAAGAGGAACAATAGCAGGAATCAAACAGTTTTTGTAAAGTAGCAAAAATTCCTCTGCGCGGGAAACGGATGCAAGTTGCTTTCCGCAAATTTTAATTGCTCGCCTACAGCGGTTTTCGCTCTCTTCTATTGGTCGGCTTCGCCTGCGCGAGTGTCTATATGACGATGATTCACAGGCGATGCGTATTGTGTTAAACTGGCCGCTCGCGCGCAGAGAAACATTAATAAAAAGGCCATTATGCAAATGGGCTCGTCACTTTGTTTCACACACAGCTCTTTCTTTTCCCGATCAGATTATTGCAGCTGATGGAATTGAGTCAAGTTAAAGGCCAAGCTCGTGGCAATTAATGAACCGCTACTGTTTATGGATTCGCTGCAGGCTGGACTGCCAAGATATTAGATTCAATTACGCAGCCTATTATCACGAGCTAAGCCATCGGCGTGTCATTAAAGCAGTCCAAGCCATTGTAATTTGATCTGGCAACGCAGATGGATGATAGCTGTGATATCTATCAGTGCTCTTTTTGCGTAACCACATCTTTATGGTAGAACTTTTGCTTTATTATTATTGTTCAAAGCACAAGGGAGAGTGTAATCTAAAAATAAATGTGATTTTCTTCTGCTCCAAAAATGGAATGACCGTCAAAGGAAAATGAGAATTGTTTTAAAAAATATAATTTAACGATTTTTGAGGAAAAATAAATATAAAATTTCATTTGAGCATAGTATCTTCTTCAAAAGCAATTTAGGGCCAGTCGTTTCCTTGATTTAACCCCCCCCCCCCAAAAAAAAAACCCCAATACGTAGGAAAGAGTCCTGATGCTTTAGATTTAAACGGGGTTAGCGGCACATAAAATTAAGAAAAATAATGCACGGTTCTCTGAAATTTTACGCGTTATTTTCGAAACATGCTATAAGTTTGGTAGGGGAAAAATTATTTAATGTTGAAGAACCAAAACATTTGCATATTTTAAAATTGGTTCCATTTATTTTTCAAAATTTTAAGTAATGAATCATATCTGTGTAATGGATCATAATCCGATCTCCTCCTCCGTATAGCAATTTTAAGTAAAAGTTGGCAAATAAAAAAAAAATTAAAAAGTTTTTTTCTACATCGTCGTAAATTTTTGCCCATGTGGCAAAGCATGCTTTTAAATAATAGTTGCAAAATGTATTTTATAGATACTTTACTTTAATCGCATATCAAGACATAAACTAAGCATTTCCCACGCAACATTAAATTTATCCTTCTGGGAGCACACTATACTGTGAAATGAGAACAAGAATGTCTGATATATATAGGATTACAATTCTAAAATCCATGTGGCGCGACTCGCTCACTGAATCAGATAATCAAGATTGACATGTAGCAATTGAAAGTATACTATACTTTTTGCTGCCCGGCGACGACATCGGTGCGCACTTTACAAGCAAACAAGCGCAGACCCGTAACTCTTTTCTATAAAAGGGCAATGTCAATCCGCTGGATTTAATTAATAAGCACAGCTACAGCGCAAACAGCAGAAAATGCATCTCCGCTTCAGCTAATGTGCTCGCGTACAAATTATAATAAAAAACTCGATTCAGCAGCATATATAAATATGTGCGTAATTTGATCTTAATTCTTATTCTCAGGGGAGAATATCTCGGGATCCCGCAGAACGAAGAGGAAAAGTCGACTGGCTGGCCGGCCGGTGGTCGTTAATTGTGTTTACCTAATTGCAATGTCAGAGAGACGTTGCTGTTGACCGACTTCTTACTCTCTCGTGTGTCATTCCGCGAGAGCAGATACGTATGTGAGTCAGCACTTCGGCTTCTTTCCAAGAACACAAGAAGCATTTCCTTTTCGTTCGTGAAAAACTCACTTATTCATTAAGCTTAATTTGCACTTTGCAGCCTGAGTAAAAATGACTATTTTTATTGCAAAATTAGCACATCACTGCCTTGACCGCCGCGCGCAGTCTCCCTGTGTTTTATTTTGCGATCGAAAAAAGTAAAATTGATGACGCCACAGCTTTTTGCCCAATGAAAATGAAAACCGATCCTTTGTGTTTTAGATCGTGGTATCATTTGGTAAATATAATGACGGGACCATGCATTTGCACTTTTAAGGTCACCGCGGATTCAACAAGTGCTTCTGTAAACACAAGACGGCCTCTATAGTCCATTTAAAAGGCAATTTCCGCGTGTTGAAGCTGCAGTTATACTCATATTTTAGAGCTTTGAATCTTCACATAAAATACTACCGAAGGCCCCTGTGTCATAATTATACAAAGTAAAAGATTGCGGTGGTAATTAGTAAGGATGAAGATATATATTGCGCCATAAAAAGCTATAGTCAAGGAGAATGACGCACAGTGCAAATTTTAAAGTCCTTTTATCTTCACATCAGACTATTCAAATCTTAAGAAGCTTATTCAAATTTACTTTTCCTTCGATTTGTTTAGCAAGTGAGAGCAAGAAATTTGATTTTGACTAAAAAGACTAACAAAAACGTAAAATTTTCCTGATATTTTTCTTTTGCTTGTTTGGCAATATATGTAATTTATTAGAAAACGGAGCGACATGCACAAATTGTCCACCCAGTGAGCGCAAAAAACGCTGCTGCTTATGATTGAGTTCTCATTTTTCCGCTTTATTATAAATGACACACTGAACGACCGCGCCGAAAGTTCAATAGTCAAGCAATCGCCTGGAACAGTTAGCAAAAAGCATGAGACGAAAGCACATCAAATCGTTATACAGTACGGACAACCGCCCTTTCCTCGTAAACATGCATGTGGGTGCAATTAAAAACACGGACAACTTTCCAGGCGGCAACAACGGAGCCTTTTTGTTTTTATTTGCACTGGAGAAGTGGGTGGATGCAATGCTCTCGATTTTTTTTAGTCAAGTTTGGACAACGTTTCTCTTCTCTGTAATTCGCATATGAGATCATCTGTCTGTGCTGAGCAGATCCATTAGAATAAAACAAGCGGTATTATGTCTAGTGCATAGAAAACAAATGGCGACCTTTGATGCGTCATGCTTTAACTCATAAGTACATCTCGTTCGAACATGTAAAATTAATTGACAGCCCTTTTTGCTTGCCAGCTCAAGTGAACAAATATCCGTTAATTAAGCACTCCGGATGTTTTATTTATGTTTGCTTGTATGCTAAAAGACAATGCACGATCGATCTTCGTAAGGGCTTTTCAAATGGCGAATCGAAACAGCAATCAGCCATTTTCCGACAGCCCGCATGTCAATTAGAAATAAAATGCGGTTAATCTTGAGCGAATATTAAGTTCCTTGCATATGTGTTGATTCCATTTGATTGGCTCGCTCATGCTCGTCCACCAAACCTAAATCTACATTTCTCTTAGCTCGTTAAACGCTTTCGATGAGATAGTGGTGAGTTGCGAGATGTGCGTAATACCGTGGGTGGTCTCGCGAGTTAAAAGTGCTGAAAATGGAGCAGCGAGACATCAGAAGGACGTTTTCTCCACTCAACTGACTTTTCACAGAAAAAGAGCTCCGATGACAGATCTTAAGAGGGTCCCCCGCGGAGGGCCGGCTTTTTTCAATAAAATGCATCGGCACGCAGTGCAAGCAAAATTTCATGGAGCAAAACTCGCGGAATAATACCCGATTTACCATCGCTTTTGTGCTCATGCGAAATTTCCCAGAAACGATGACTTTTGACTTGTTCACTTAATGGAATCAATTTTTTGTCGTCACCGCGTCCCTTTCAATAGAAAAGTTCAAGGTTGTGCAATTCAAGTTCAAAAATGAAATTCCTCAAATCTAGCGTGAAAATTTATATGATAATTTGATATCAATGATGAACTTGTTACACTCCATAACCTCGTTCAAGTGGGGTTTAAAATTATTTGAAACAACGAGCTTGAATAATAACAGCCTTCTGCATTTAAAGTTCCAACCGTTCCCTTATAGTCTTTACAGAAAAATTTTAACTGGCGCCAAAAAAACCAGCGTCCGTCTTAAACTGAAGATTTTTGCAAATTGTTCGTGTACCAATATTCCAAGGAATGCAGTTTACACGCTAATAAATCTTTCAGCCAAGGATCCGATTAGGCCGCGAAAACGATTCACCGTCAGCACATTACTCCAGAGCACAATGCACAAATGAGAGCGGTTGACTTTGCCCTGAGCAGTACAAGTTAAACTATTCCGAAAGCGACAATAACACGCGAGTTAAATGCAGCCGAACGCATTGCATTGAAAGCGAATTTATTGGAGTACCTTTTCAATGCATGTGGAGTGTTGCTGCCGAGAATTTCAGCCTTCCGCAGGTAATTAGCTGCGAGATGGACGGCTCCACTTGTCAAATCAATCTCTCTGAATCTTCGCTCGCGGCGCGATAATTTGTTCATCATCAAACGGCCTGACTGGACACATTATTACGATCATTAAATTTAATTTAATATCCGAGAGTGTGAGCGACCTACGCAGAGTTTCAGCCGAAAATTACGCTTCCCTCGTTTTATACTGTTTTGTCGTCCACTCTGAAGAGAGGCTATTAATTTGGGATTTTCAGGACGTGTTTCGTTTTAATCTTGCTTTAATGAGTGCGCTGACTTTCATAAGTTGAAGTAAAACGGCAGGGGAAACACACTCCGATTTGTCTTACCGTAAATCATATTTCTTGAAATTAAAATTACCTACTCTGAAAATTATGATTAACAGTAGAATTCAAAATATTTCCTAATATTTTAAGGCTTATGCGTATAGAACCAATCGATTCCTGCACGAACTTTATTTTAGAAAAAACTTGCTTTTGTTTGCACTCTCTTTTGTTAGCTCGGATTGAATTTATTTTAAAATTTTATCAGGAAATCCTTGGAAGTATTTATTTCTCAAACATTTAAATGAAGGTAACTAAAAGAGGTAATTTCGTTATCTACGCATATTTTGAAATTTTGCTATCTTGTATCTGTATCATTGCTAACTGATATTTTGTGGCCTCGCTAGAAATCGACATGTTTTGAAAACAAAATTAGCCTAAAAGTGCAAGTGTGTGTATAATAATAAGAAACGTTGCAATTTACACTAACCGCTTCCTGCTTTTTAATAGACACAATTTATATTATAATATGCAACCTTCTCTTATATCCTGCTTTTATTTCTTCACACTAATTAAGGCCAAATATCTTTAATGAACCAATTTAAATTTTAAAGAGTACAACATTAAAGTGCAGCGCAGCGATCGCACTCATGCATGTTGTATTAATAATTGAATAATCAAAAAGCGAGAACGCGCGTAAACGACTCTTTGTTCGTTTGGCCCAATTCCTCAGCTCTGTGCGTTTTTCCTTTTCTTAATCTCACCGATCGGCTGCCGCGCGCTGGAATTAATTAAATTGATTGATGATACCAAGTGAAAGAGAACTCATTTTTCCCGCGCGAGAGAGCTATGCGGTGGTTATAATTAAACCTCGCGCGAGCTCGCGGTGTTTAGTTATGGCTTATGAACCCCCGCGACCCAGTAATCTGCTAGACCATTGTACAATACACCCGATGCGCGAAAACACAAGTGAAATGCATATAAAATTAACACCTCGTCAGGTGGTGAGATTAGTTTTTGCGCGTTTTGCTTTCTTTGGCTCAACATGCGTTCGTCGTTGACGATTCTTGTCGATTTCTGCTTGCAGACGAAAGCACATTGCAAATGACAACGAACAAAAAGCAATGATCATTATCCGCACTGAGGAGCTTATCAACTTTCTTTTCACTAGACATTCTCATAAATTCTGGATTTGTTAAACGGCCTACGGATTGTAGAATCCAATTTTGAATGAAGCGACATAATTAGCCATTTCCCTTCACTCTGGTGAAAGAATAGAAGAGGTAATTTTAATGGTCGGCATCATTAGACTGAAGCAAAATGAGACTCGATTTAGATCGAGAGTTCTGACTGAATGAGCGAGAGAGCGAGTGCGATTGGATTTATGCTAATCTGACAATGCGAATGAGATATTTTACTGTGAACGCGTGTAGAAACTGAATTTCTGATTCTAACAGAAAAATCGAACAGATTAAAGTCATAAACTCTACTCACGCACTGAAGTTATTAGTTTATTAATGCTGTAATATTTTCCAACTCACTGCATGGTTCATCTCGGGGACATTAAAATTTTACTCAAAGACTGCGAACAATAAAATTCACTCTTTTGTTGCGATTATCCAGACGGCAACCAAGGTCTCATTTTATGTGACCCATTTAGCAGCGGTTAATTGGAAAATTGCTTCGCTCTCGTCACGCACTGCTCTCATCAGAAAAGCAAAACTTCTTCCTTTCTGCATCCCACAATATAATAAAAGAGCCGACCGACCGGCGGTTGATTTTCTTTCGGACTATATAATGACCGCGCTCTGCAACTTTCGCACTCAGCAAAAGCTTTTAACGCTCGCTTTTGCATTAGCACTGCCACCGGCCCAATAAAATAATCAGCATGCATTCTAATGAGTGTAGACGCGCTTTCAATTAGCTTTATTGCATTCCACACTTGTTTGTATTTGATGAAGTATGCTGTAGGCGTACAATGATATTTTTATTCAAAATCTAATTGCTTATTGTTGTGCAAGGGCAATAAAATGAGACATTAGTCGCGTCGAGACAGTGTGTGTCAACGCTAGATCCGCATTAGTGGACCCGATAAATAAGTAGGCAGTGACCAATTTCATAGTGGGTGGGTTGCAGAATAGGATAGGTTCCAAACGAGCGGAAGACTAACTAACAACGCTGCCGCGCTCGTCGAGCAGAAAAAGCGTTTAGTCTTGATTAGCACTCGATCGGAAATCTCTCCGCTCGTGTTTAATTAACTGGCCGTGCAATTGTACGCTATGCGAAAAGCAGGCGATTATCATAATCGCAATTATCTTCTGAGCGGCGGAAAGCATATATGTAGAGTGTACGTACAACGCGCGAAATAAAAAGTGCTGCGGAAAATAATAATGAGCTCCGTTAGCACTCACGACCTTAATCAAAGAGTGTGCGAGTTTAAGTGGATCTGTGCATGTGAAACTGGAATAGAAGACAACGATGCAGAGGGGGAAACTATATTTTTTTGTCATTATTGAAACGTAAGCTAATTTATTAGCTTTGACTCTAATTAAGCTTTGCTTATCTTAATGTTTCCTATCAACCATAGAATATGTGCTAAATATTTTAAAAAGTTTCTCCTAATATGGAAACATTTATGGTATAGATGTAGTTTGGCCTTACTTTAAATAAGTGACTGAAAGTTCGGAAATCATTAAATTTCCACGCAGAGTAGATAAATTAAGTTTTTCTTAAATCTAAAGATCAAACCTGTGTGTGTATTTCTTTCTTCTCTTGGTAAATGATACTTATTATTATAATCATTAATTTGAAGTTTAGCTCTTGATGGCGATAAATTACTGTAAAGTTTATGCATTTTTTTAAAGCTTTTTATTCATTAGTTTAAATAAATATTCTAGTAATTATTGGCATGAAGAGTATCCGTAAGCAACTGAACTAATTCATTTTGCAATGAGTGGCAAAATGCTTGAGGTGTAAATTCTAAGGTTTATTTAAATCATTTTTATCACTTTCAGAAAAAAAACAGTTCTAATTTCAACTTTCAACGTAAAGCAAGGTTTGCTAATATGCGATCCAAAAGTATTTAAGGTTTTCTGAAATTTTTTAGAAGTCAGCCAGTTTGACAGTTGAATATAATCGACGAATTAATCACTTTATTATTTCTGTTAATGTCCTAAACACCTTTGCTACGAATATCCACAAAGTGATAAATGTCTAAATCAACTTTCCGCCTGCTCGGAAAGGTGTCGGAAAACAATCCGCCCACTTTTTAATTAACAAAATTGCGAGGTCATTATTTATCCATTCGGCACGCCTGCTTATCATTCCAGATGCGCACAAAAGCCGCCGACGCACGCTGAAGTTAATTTCATGCGTATTTTAACAACAGAGCATTCGCCTGTCGCACACACTCAGTCACTTTCTAAATAATAATATCGCGGCGAGCCGAGCAGTTTTTTGGGCTGATTCGTCGTCGCGGCCAAAAGCAGAGCAGCCTCTCATTGTGTTGTCATTTTATTGTAAATTTGTTGACTGGAACGTTTGGCCCAGAATTTTCCGCAGCACACTTGATAAGAGCCGTTTGGTTTGGAGAGCGAAAGAGATTGCTTGCAAACGAGCCTTGTTTTTTGTGCGTAAATTCATCATTTTTCCATCACATTTTGGCTGGTCATTCCTGGTTTTCCTCTAACATTTTTAGGCCACGCTGCTCTCTAGGTTACGCGCGTCTGATAATTTTCTAACTCATAAAGATGTCAGCCTCCCAGCGAGAAATCGGATTTCGCAGATAATTTAAGAGCTGCGCGGGTGAACACAATTATTGTTATTGGCCATTGGCCCAACCGGCTTGACTTGGTTTTACCAGATGAACTTGATCTCTTTTTTTGGGACACGAGCGATGAATTATTAATTTGTAAAGCAAATTGCTTTACTGCAGGACAACGCCCTGAATTGTGAACATTCAACAAGGCTTAATGAGATAAAGAACATGAAAGCTAAAAAATTTTACAACTTGAAGTCATCCGATTTTCTTTTGAATTTTTAGTGCTCTAAATTACAAGGGATATTAAATTTCGAGCGTTGGGTATTGTTAAATAAGACACTGAATTTCATAAAGGTGCATGTTCAGCTATAAATTGGTTATATGAGCGGTATTGCTGATTGCTGGCACTCCCAATAATTTGTAAGCAGATTTTTGTAGCGTGACAATTACTTCATGTTTAACGAAACGCTTTTTCTCTTTAGCTTAACGGGTTTAAGGCTGTTAATAATTAACAGTGTCATACCGGTATGAGTTTAACTATAAAATTTGTTTTTCTCAGACATATTCTGAAACATATATTAGTTTTCATTAACGCGCATGTCTGCTGATCGACCTTGCAGAAAACGCTGAGTTCATGAGGTGATATGGGGATATTAAACGTTCAGCAGGCCATAAAGGTTTGGATGTTCGTCGCTTATGTTTTTAAACTGACTGTTATGCATAACACATTAGGAAAAGGGCAAAGTAATGCAAAGAGCGCACTTTCGAAATTTGGACATTTAAGATTAGGTTATTGTACACTCGTGATTCAAATTGCCAGAGCACAAATTTATATGTTTTTGACTGTTACAAAACGTTAAAAAATCTCATTAATGCAGCACAACAACCAACAATAAAATTCTAGCATGGTTTGACCCAGCAGAAATACGGTTTAGCGCGGCAGGCCTCCACTAAATTAAGAGGAATGAACTCTACTATTTTTATTGGATCTTTACGCCTGATACAGAGTTGGCCGAGCTGCAGTCGCGCGGCGTGGTATAATAAATGCTGTTTGACGCGCGGTGTTAGCTTGGATCCGCGGACCTTGAACCCGGCCATTGTGTTGTGTTCCACCTCATCAACTAAAAACTGACCTGACATAACTCTCGAACACATACTTGCTTACTTTCGTCCCTATGTAAATCCAGCAGCAAAGCGGCCGCTGATGCTAAAGTAAATTATTGGAAATATACGCGCGCGCGCGCCGCAGAGATTTGCATGACTGCATCGTTTCGTTTTATAACCTGGGTATAAATTTCTCGTGTCTGGGTTCACATTCCAGCAGATCTGTATGCACAAACACAATGTCGACAAAACGAAATCGAACGCTGTCTGTGCTGACCACGATCTCAATTCAGGTGCCCCGATCGTTTTGTATGTGGCACGTTTTCTAACACGAAATCTGCAGACACACACGCGTTTTCGTCAGGTACATAACTGTTCTGGCAATTGTTTATTCGTTTATTTACGCTCGAACCACGCAGTTGAGAGCATCCGCACGTGCCTGTCATTCTGTGCGATGAGCGTTTCGTCACATCATTTGCATACTTAACTTTTTAATCCTCTTACATCTTGGTGACATTTTATTTCTGAGACACTTCGACGAGGATCTTAATTACACGAAATATCGGCCGTATTTCTTTGGATTTTTAGGCCATGCCGGTGTTTTTTACTAAAATTTGAGGATCTGAAGACACTTTGACGTCAACTTGAAACGGGATAATTAGCTCAATCATAATTTTGTAATATCATGAGAGGCAAGTGGGGAGAGCGATTTCAAATTTTTGGAAAGTTCGTCAACTTCTTTGTAGATCTGGAATGTTTCCTATATAAAACCAGAAATGGTCGTTTTACGCAACGTGAAATAATTTCCAATAGAAAAAATACGTTGATGTGGAATCCATATGGCTTGTTCTATGTATAACTTAGCATGCTGGCAAAACAACAAAGATTCGGTCAGAATATAAAGTTCATGCACAAAATGTGCGAGTCACAGGAACATTTCATGCAAATTCACCGTCGAAACGGAGAGCAGATTCATCTCTGCCAGACTAGCTGGCACAACACAATAAGCAAATTATTCAAATCCACGGTGCATTTTATCAGATGATTGTGCGAACAGGATCTATTTTCCTTGAAGCGCTAATCGGGCCGATTGAAATCAACGTCAAAATATTGCGGGAATATTTGGCGCAGCGCACATCTGCACCGCCATTCGCGTAATTATTGTTAGTATGCTTAGTTTCTCGGAATAATACGGCCACAGTGAGGCGCGCAGAGACATTTTAACAAACAGCCTGCAACATATGTTCCATCATCAACTCCGTGTCGTGCTTTCAAAATGAGATATCGTGCCTTGTGTTGTGCTGCTGTGTGTGCATCGCAGGTACAAGTGGCGCGCAGGAGAAAATAAAAATAAAATAAATCAAATACACACACACACACACAGCGTCAAGCGTATCGCAGAAAAAGAGAGTTGTTTGTATTTTGTTGCAACCTGATGTTAGACTGATAAAGGATCAAACGGCGCGAAGGTGAATTCGCCGGAATCCACCGGCGGCTTTTGAGAAGCGTGAATAGAGAAAAATGTGCTCTCCAGCGAATTCCATATCTCGCCAGTGCGTGATTCATTTCTGACAGATCTTTACATCTCATTTTACTAGGTTTTCTTCTCGCGCCTCGAGGGTTCACAATAGGGCTCACTGCGATTTTTATTAATTTATTTAAATATCTTTTAGACTTCTTGAATACAAAATTTTTTTTGGCATTCTTTGGTGGCAAATGAAACAAAAATATATCGTCATTATTTTAAATGTGATCATTTATAGTCTTGGAAAGTTAATACGCGTAAACATTATTGGTGTACTAATTTTGATATTCCGTGCAACCAATTTTGCCCATTCAAAACTAACTGCTGATTGAGGAAAAATATATTACCATATTATGGCAACAAGTTTTGGCCAGAATTTTTTCAGAAACCAGCAAAGGTCTGACTGAGCTTACTGCTTGCGAGGTCAGCCGCTATAGCCTCCGGGAATTTTGACTAAAATTAGCTGCTCCAGCTACTGAACAAAAGTCAAATCAGTTGGAAAGGACCAAAGAAAAGAATTTGCGCTATAAGCGCTATCAGACAATCCGCTTCCACAAATTATCGCAGCTTACAAAAAATAAGTAAATAAAAATTGAAGCGTGAAATTAAATTAAATTAAATTGTAGTATATTGCTTTTTCATTACAATACTTATAAATTTGAACCTCCTCATTAAATATCTAATTACTGGAAAGGATAATAATCTTTGTAAGACAATGTGCGTTCGAATGGTCTTCAATTCATCATTGCAAAATAAAAATGCTACTCTCTTGTGCACATTTCCGAATCATGAATTTAATAGTCGGTGGGCGTGCGGCTGGGACCACCGAGCAGTCGGACGCAAAAGTAATAACAGTTTTGGATTACACGCAAGTGAAATGACGTGAACATCGTGGTGTTGTCTGTCTGCCAATTCGGGGTCGAAAGGTGGCCAAAAATCGCTGCGGCCAGTCGACGCTGGAAGAAGTCATTATACGACGAACTCGTCACGTTCAGAACTCTCGCTGATCTGCGGCCAAAAATTTAATCAACAACACGACATGAGCAAAACGTCAATGCACTCTTTCTTGGCTCTTGCTGGTCGTTGAAAACGAATTTTGATGACTTCATGAGATGCAAAAGTGATTTGAATAAATAAAATACGTGACTGCTGATATTGTCTGGCGGCGGCGAGGAAAAATTCATTTGTGGTGAGAGAGTCGAGATTTTCGGTCCTTGATCTTGGTGATTGATGAGCCTGGCCACCGCCTGACACCCATGTAAATTGGGAACATTTGTTGATGATTATGCTCACAAGTACTTTTGAGTTAGAAAGCCTTTCCATCGATAACGGAGAGCCCAGTATCACATTTGCCGAAAAAATAATTCAAGGATGTTTGCGAATGCAACCAAATGATAAATGAGTGGCGTAAATGGTCGGGACTTTCCTTTCACCGTAATTTGGGTTTTTCAAATGCTGCGAGAAAGAAACAGTTATTGTCTGCAAGCCAAATGCCCCATTATTCGTCTGGAAGGACTGCGGCTAATTAAATTTCCTCATTCCCATTTTTTCTAATGAGACCAAGTCGCCCACTTGAACCATGTGCACTCGCACATAATTATGAAGTGGCGCACCTCGAGATCGGAGGCCGCTTGAGCATGTTTTTCGTTGACCTGTGACCGCCGTTGTCGAGTGGCCGGTGCTGGTTGGCTGCAATAATGCACCGATTATTAATGACACTCGTCCTCCGCCTGAATAAATGCAAATAAATAAGGATGAAACACAAGACTCGCGATTCCGGCTGTGCATTCGCGCAAAGGCGGACACATTATTCATTGCGTTTGTTATAAAGTCCCCGCGAGAGGTTACTCTGGGTCTCGCCACTCGCAGATGGCTTAATTAATGTGCGCTGTACTAAATGGGTCGATCAAAAAGACATTTCTTTCAGTCGCGTCATTGCTCTTTCCTATTCACATGCAAATTAGAGAAATCACGATAAATAACGCCAATTGACACTCTGTGAAATGTTCACTTCTTACCCGCACTTGTCTTTCCGCTGCTGTGCTTCTGCTCTTGTTGAGAATACTTGAGAGCTTCAGTTTTGATGCAAAGATAAAGCAAGCAATCGAAGGTGTGATTGGATGTTGATTTTCTCGATACACAGCATTTCACTACTTCTTGTTGTGCCATGCTAGTCAACATTGTTGTACAAACCTAGAGAAAGACAAGGTGAATATCAGGAGGCGATTGATTTATATGAATAACGAGTAAGACTTGAAATCAATATGTGATTTTTCTGTCTTAATTTCAATAATTACAATTTTTTTGCAAAAATTTAAACCTTAAAAAAGTTGGTACCGTTAATATTAACAACTAAAGAAGACAAAAAAGTTGAGGGGAGATTTTAATTTATTTGATCATATTCCTAACCAAAACTTTTATGTTTAAAAAATGTTGTTTTTAAATTTAAAAATTCTTGGAAAAAATATATTTTTTAAATTAAATTTACCAAGAATCAACCAATTTTCCAGCTTCAACAAAACGTCTTTGAATTTAGGGGCAATATGCAGCCAATTATTTTAAAAGACCAAAAGATTGCCAAAGTTGATTACCAAATACACTCACCTCAGACAAAAAGCAATTTTTAACACGAATTTGATTCTAAATTCAAATCTGCTCGGCCGCAGGAAGCGCGTAATAAGCGAGATGCCAGTGATTTCCTTTCAAGTGAGCCGCACATCATGTGCTCCAATTTTATTCCTACTTTTGCTTTCCACACGCCAACAACCCGATTGGTCACGTGTAGCGAATTTCATTTTACAGCTACGGGGAGACGCCGTCGGTACAAATCTAGAGTGTAATTGCTTTATTTTTCGCGAGGGTCAAACCGTGAGCGGCGACCATTGACCGGCGGCTGGCGAATCACATTTTGCTGTTTCTCTGTTGCCGAGTCGGAGACACGACCGGTGCGACTTTTACAAAGGACAAGGAGCACTCTTTGAGCGCCGGTCGGAGTAATGTTCGCGGTCAGTCACCACACACCAACAGACAACTCGTGTCCACGCCCTTTGCTCCGGAGCGAGTCAGTAATGCACATGGCAAATGCATTTTCGAATCGTAAAATATGCTTTAATGCGCCTGCTGTGCTGCTCTCTTCGTGTGTTTCCAGTGCAGCCCACGGAATATAAATTTACTAAACAAGGGCAGTGAAACAGCATTATCGTTGTAATTAATGAAAAGAGAGAACTTAAAAATAAAAATTCAGGAGCCTAAATCGAACCTCATGTTTGATTCTCATTATGCTAATTTTTTTCCTTTAATTTGCATATTGAGAACATCCAAGAATAGTTAACCTTCAGGCAATAAACGCTTAATGCTAACTTTATACACACCCCTACGTGGGTTTAAAATTCATATATTCAGCTGAGGAATCCGTTTTGAATTTTATTGCCACCATCAACACAGTTTTGTAAATGCATTTTTGTGTGGTTTAATTCCTTTTTGACACCAAAAGTCACTCAGAAACCTCATTAATGGAGCCACTCTTACTATCTGGACGATTACTTTCTCACTTCCCCAAGGGGCAATTATTACTCTGGAGCAGTAAACACACTCTCATCTGCATGGCGGACTTGTTCCTTAACCACTTTTCTTAAGTAAGCTGCAGGAGTTTTGCTGACGATATTATTCCGAGAAGTTCACGTGTTCCCCGCAGCCTCCGGGCTAATTAATTAATAATAATGCGGTATTCAGCGTCAATAAATTCATTTTCTAGACGATGAACATTAATCAGTGATCGCTATCTGACAGTCTACAGCTTTGTTGTCATTTCGCGTGTATATATTTATCTGTGGGCACGCGTATTCTCTCTCGATATTCCGTACCGACAGCACAGATCGAGTTGGGCTGATTTTGGTTTGCCTTTGTTTCAGTTTTATAATCCTTTTATTTCCCATTGTTTCAGTCCGCGGCCGAAAATAAAAATTCCAAGCTGATTGGAAAATGGGCTGCAAACGTAGGGATGCAAATTCCCGTCTCGCGTATGTAAATTTACTGCGAGTCTTCATCAAGAGGCAATAACTCAGCCGGCATTGGCATTGTGCTCTCGCTGGGTAAACTCGGCCGACGCCTAATTTTATCAGCCTGCTGCCTATGGCCGCCGTGCGGGTGGCTCTGACTTTGCGAATGGTCAACACACAACGTGAGCTCAGGTGACGATAATCCTGTTGCTTATAAGTTAACTAGACCTGTCGAGAGAGCACTCCCAGGCAGCTGCATTTAACCTCTTTGTCCAACCCAGGTCCAACCAACCGGATGTGGGCAATCTCTTGTTAAAGGCTTGGATAGGTTGACAGCGACGTTGTTAAGGAAAATAAAATATTTCTGCCATTAAATTTTCTGTCGTATATTTTTTGTCTATTTTGGTTCCTGATTAAAAGACGTAATTTTTAATTATTTGAAAAATTAGCAAAATCTTCACGCCATTAGGGTGATTTTCATCGCATGAATTTATATCTAAATGTTAAGGTGCTGTTGCATGAGTTATATTTGAAAAAAAAAACTAATTCAAAGTGCGGCGTGATTTTAATCCTTTTTAGGCTTGAATAAACTGGACCCTTTCTCTTTGACACAAGTTGCAAATTGTTTATTCCAAGTTGCTGTTTTCTCTTTTCACTTCCCTTGTCGATCTGGAGAACACAAGAGGGACTATGCATCAACTGCACTCCAATAACGACCACTGCTGCATAATTTATTGCATTTTTGCAGCAAACACGGCAGCTGCCCGACTGGAATAACACTCTACCCGCGATTCATTTTTAAAGCCTTGTTCTACTGCGGGAGAACACGGGACATTTTTTACATTTTTTGTATCCACACCGGACTGTGCACGTGGTCATCTGGCGTAAAAGCAGAAAACCAACAAGGTAGGCACCGTGCCAAATGGTTTTCTCTTTCTCAGCGCGCACACTCTTTTCGCATTCCCGACGTGCATTACTATTGCGATTTTATGCTCTCTGGCGTTTTGTTTTCCGTTACCTTTCACAAATCGCCTCCACCATTCGCACGAGAACACAAGTAGTGAGATCAAAAGTCGAAAAATGCGTGTGCGAGACCAGAATCGCTAATTTTGCTTTGACCCCTCGGATGCCTCGGATTTTTCAGCTTCTTTATTTCGCATTTTTTCGTGTGCAGCAAAAATACTGTTGAAACGGAATGCCACAGCTCTGTTGGGTACTCCTTACAGTAAAAAAGTTATTAAAGCAAGCAAATGTTAAAATTCCATATTTGTAAAACAAGCAACTATTGCAAAGCATCAAATATCACCATGCTCATTTTTTTAACACCACACATCTCTATGTATTCAAAAATCTCTGCAATTCTTTGAATCAAGGCTAAACAGATCGTTTAGCTGGATACGTGTGTGACCCACCCAACCGATACAATCAGATCCGACATTAAGAGGTCATCAAGAGGAGGCAGATTGAGTTTGTACGCGCTACGAACATCGGAAGTTGACACACATGAAACCATAGCTGGAGCAACGCGCATACAAATTGTTGGCATTCGCGTTGAGCAAGTGGTCAGCGCAGTGCACACGCTTCTGCAAGCGCGGCATGAATAAGCAGCTAGCCAAGAGATATCGCGCGAGATGATTTAAACTCCATTAAAACGTCCAACGAGCGCAGCATAACTCGGCTTAATGCGCGCAGCTCATATATGCACACACGGTTGGCTCGGAATCAGATGGTAATCGTTGCTCCAGATTGTTTGCCTATTTTATCGCCGCTTTTTGCAGCGAGCTGCAGCGAGTGGAAGCTCATTGTTACTTATCCGTCCGCTATTGTGGCCACGATCTCGGCTGCTGAAAGTGGCATTCTCATTTTCAAATAACACATCTCTTCGCACACACCTCCGTGGTTATGCGCGGCTGGCTTTTTTGAATAACAAGGTCTTGTTATGGACATCAGATACACAACAGCCTCCGCACAGAGTCCTGCTGCATTTTATAAACGGCGAGCTACACAATCGCGATTATTTTATGCACAGACACACTGACATCGATCGGGCCGTGCAGACAACGAATAACTCAAGTTCTGCACTAGCTGCTCTCTAGCGTGCTTTGTGTTGCAGAAAACTGTTGCTGGCACGAGAAAATTGTCTCGTGCCAAATCACTCAAATAGAGCAATTTTGCGTATTTTTCTATTCGTACCATCTTACGTCACCTGCAGCTGCTAAAATAATGCGAATAAAAAGCTGTAATTTTAAGGAAGATTCTTTTGATTTTAAAGAATAGCTATATTATATGAAATTTTAATTTAGAGGTATGGAAAGAAGTCAATAATATACTACTGAATAATAATTACTTAATTAATCTTTTTACATTTTGCTCCATTTTGCAATTGATTTTTTACTAACGCAACTTTTCCTCGTTTTTTCGACACCATTTGAATTTTAAATGACGTCGATGTATGTTCGCGCTCTCAAAACTTGTGCAATTAACTGCGTTGTTTAGTAACTCGTAACTTCTAAAAAAAAACTTCCCGTTGTATGTTTTATGGTTCATAAAATGTAAATATTCACGTTATAGACTTAAATATATCTTATTCAAGATTCAATTGAGGTGTACATTGTTATTTAAATTAACAGGAAATAACTCTTCTCACGGCTTGAGGTGCATTCCTTGCTTATATTCAGCAGATGCATTCTTGCTAGATTCAATGATTTCATTCGTTTTTTTTACCTCTGCTCAGCATTATTTCCCGTGATCTGTGAGCTCTAAGTGTCCCAATAACACCGTCGAGAGGATAACATGGGGCCAGTGGCCACAAATGAGCTTAGGCTCAATATGTGGCACTATTTTTGCCTTCCTGCACCGAGGACTTTGATTGAAACGCCAGACATTTGTCCCTAAATAAAGTGTGTTTCATTATCGAGTCGTCGCTTTTTGGAATGCTGCACCACCCGCATTGAAAGACGGTTCCGCGGCACAGTTTCCTTCAAAGTGTAAGGTGTATGTGAGTGCGTGTTTTTAGTGCAGCTTATTCACCTCCCGACCAGGCCCATTCCGGCTCTGCCCTCCCGGGTAGAGTTTTAGCGAGATGTTTGCCAGGAATGGTGCCTTTTCTCACTATGTACTTTATATTTTTTTAATTTTTGACAAACTGTTTTTAACATGTATGTACATTTTTTTTCTTGGTGAGAATAAACAAACAAACAAAGCCGCTGGAAAGATGCGAATGCAAAAATCAGAAAGAGGTGAGTCAGCGCTGGTGCGCCTACCAGCCCGGGGAGCTCTTTGAACATTTCAAGTCTCTAAAATTAACCACCTTTTACTATCTTCTGCCACTGGGCAGCCGGTATTGGATTCGTTTGAAAAACAGAATAGAAAACACAAGACACGCACCGTGCGTGTGTCAAAACAGCCTCCAGGAAATATGAAAAAATACTGTGTTCCTCTCACACACTTCCCACTTTTATTGGCCTTTCTAAACAGAAGTAGCGTATAATTTTCGCTTTTTATAGCGAAGAACTATGAGAAATTTGAAGAGGTTATCAGCAGCGACAATCTGATTGCATGCTTAAAATCCATTTTCTCGTCGTTAACATAGGAAACCCTCGCAAAAAAGAGAAAAGAAATCGCGGGGGAAAACTGTGCTCTATAGCGAAGGCGGATTTCTGATTCGGACACTCGACAATTAATCGAAGCGAATTTCGCTGCTTGCATGATTCGTGTGGCTCCGAGATGTAGGACGCAAATTAAATTAGGCAAATAAATAACGATTAGAGTCGGACAACTCTCTCATTATTCGCAATCGAGCGCGGCTGCACAACCTGTGTTTATGAACGCGCTTTGAATTATTGTTGCGTTTCGCAGCCTCCATCTTTTTCTCTCGAAACATATTTACAATGTGTTAATTTCCGATCGCTCCTCTAAAGAACCCAAGGAGATAATAATCGCTTACTTTTCTGCTGCTGTACTGGTCATGATTGCGAAGGGAATAAACACACTCGCACAAAAAGAGTTTTTTTTTTATCTGTAGGTCAGCCGGCCAGTTTTGAAAGTTTGATCGTATTTTTACGACACTTGATCTCCTCTTTAATATTTTCCTTCCATCAGACAAAAATTATTCAGCTTTATAAAATTATAGTTAATTTGCGATGCACCTGAAGTCTTTAAAATTGGATTTGAGGTTTCTTCTGTGTGATTTTGCTAATTTTCCGCTAAAGTAAATCTGAAAGTGATGTATCTTGAATGATTCAGAGTGTAAGGTATTTTATGAGATCCCGAAAACGTTTTTGCACATTTACCATCAGACACATCAAACAGCTGCTTCAACATTCCAAAGGGTTACTTTTCAGACGTTTATTGCACCGCTCCAGATAAAACGCTAATTGAATGCGTGGGCGGTTTGAGGAGAAAATGCGTCAAGCTGAGAGCAGGCGAACAGTACGTGTGCACAATTATTTATGTTGGCGGTCACCAGACAACTTCGCAGGGAACCTTTTATGCGCGCTCCGCGGGGACAGCATGATGAATGCATGGCGCTCTTGCATATTGAAACAACCGGAGACGGCTAAAAGCAGAGGTGCCAGGCTGGCTTTGTTTTAACTGCTGTAGCTTTACAGCTCCAATTTGCCCTACAAAGAAGGCTCAAGTGCATTTTAAAAAGGGTCAAAGTTGTTAATACAACTCGAAAAGTGAGATAATAAAAAATATCTAAGGCATTATATCGCATTTGAAAGACACAAGCATTACTGTTGTGTTTTACTGGCTTAATGGTTACCTTAGAGAGGTAATAATTTTACGGACAGGGGTTAAAATGTATTTTCTAAAAGCACAAAATTGGGTGTTGATGTTGAAATTTATGAGTCTTCTGTGTGTGACTAATATTAGTTTATTAATGGAGCTCACTTTATATTGATTCATCTTGATAAACTTTATTGAAAAAGAAATTGATGTCGTACTTTCAGAATAAATGGTGCGCCAACCTTAATTAAGAATTTTAACCATGGAGAATCTGATGATGTGTGTGTCATCTGATCTGCTTGGCTATCCTTTCTTGTGGAAAAATCTCGCTAAAAAAGATTTCGATCAAGCCGTCAATTGCAGAAAACTTGGCGCGTTTCTTTTGGCATTTGTAACGTACAGGAGAAGGGGTTGAGAGATGCTAATGTGCGACTGCTAATCAGCAAGGTCCGAGTCGTTCCGCTTGGTTGATCGCGATGATTATTAGCCGCGCGCAGAGAGCGTCTGCTGCTGATCTGTGAGACACAAACCACTCGTCTCTGTTGATTTACTGGCAAACAAAACGAGATTCCTCAGTCGGTAAAAGCGGCCAGGCCTTTTTTATAGCACAGCCCCAACTGCAAAACGGCCGCGTTAATTATTATTTAAGGCGGTCGCTACTCCAATTCTTCATTGCAAATCTAAATGCTCTTGATATCACCTTTGATTGATCTCTCAATATACATCTGCGTGCCCAGCACGCAATGGACGTGGGCAATTTATCTCTCTCGACGCCCGTGCGTAATCTGATATGCAGCAATAATTGTAACGCGAATAACGCCAGCACTTAAATTGCAATTTATAATGATATTTGGCTCCGTTCCCAAGGGTCAAGGTTACTGTTAACCTCGCACATACTACTTTTATTAAGACAGATATAAGTTCTAGGAGTTTGGGTCAGTTGAATGAAACACGACGAGTATATTAACTCAATTACTCTTACAACTGGTGACGGTCCAGGGGCTGGCCCTAGACCGACAACCAGAACACCGGACCTACAACTGATGACACCCTGGAACCTGGACACTAGACCACCCGGACAGCCTCGACTGACAACTCTAGCTGACGCACTGGAATGACTACTGATTAGGCACCGCCGTTCCGATCCCAAGATGTCCACCCACCACTCTCGTTACTCCTACAAAGTCATCTTCTAGATGGTAGGGTATCTTAAAATCGCCTGGAAAATCATTTGAATTAATGATGGATAAATAACTGGCACTAAATAGATCTCTTTCTAATTTATTTTAATAAATTTTTAGGACAGATAGAAAGACCAACAAAATAAGGAAAGTGCGCACATAATAAAAGCAATCATCTGCTACGTTTGGACAGAATGAATAAGGATAAACATGATGAAATGTTAATCGAGTTCAGATCAGGGCTATAGGGCGCTGCACTTTTTATGGGTGGCTCGACGTCCAGCCGCCAAGGCGCAGCGCGATACATAATACATCTCTTACTACTTTAGTGACGGCCCCGCTCGTGCATATCGCTATTATACTGCTGATCTTCAAAAAATGTTCCAGATTACGACGCGACGACACGCATGCACCTCAGTGACTGCATCCTTAGCACAGCAGCCAGCGGCTGCACTCACAATCAGACCTCGACCAAAAATAATGTTTAATTTTCGTGACTTATTTTTAGCAGTGGAAAGATATATATTTATTTATACGACCCGCACTGAGAGGCTGTTCTACGGTACAGTTTCTAACCCTCTGCAAGGCGTACAAGCGACAGCAAGATAATATCATAATAATCATTTGCTGGATTACTTACATTTTGTAATTTTTGTTTTGTCTTTATCAACTCACTTTCCAGCTTTGCCCTCCTGGTCTTATGCTCTTATGTCTTACTGGTAGTCGAGTTGTTCACCGGAAATTATTGCGTATTTTAGTATTTTAGCTCGATGTTAACTTGTATAACGTTATTTACATCATGAGTAAAATATTCAAATGCACGTATAAAGAAAATATATTTATGAGCACCTCAGTAAGAAAAACACAAAAAAGTATTTTTTTAAATAAATATTAGGCAAAAAATAATTTTGCTATTTACCTCCCATAACTTTTAAACCAAAAAAGGTATTAAATACCGTTTAAAAAAAGAAGAAAACATTTATGACATAATGTGCATCTTTTTTAGATGGATGACCATTTAGCGAAATTATATGAGTCTTTAATTAAAACTTTCAATAGGGATAATCGTGATGACGAACACCGTGCCCAAATTATTAGAGAAATTCTAGCGCCAATTTAAATAATAAAAATTACAGTAATGCTGCAAACCACCGCATAAGTGTTTTCGATTCCTGATTTGATTTGATTATTTTTTAAATCCAAATAACGTATATATTAAGGAAGAGTCTAGTGTAGGTGTACCAATTGGCATAATATACTGCTGACTGTGGAAGTCTGAGGCACAAACCTTACTGTGCATATAGGCAATGTGCGTACCTGGAAAACTAAGCGGGTTGCATAAGTTCAGTATCTATTATGAGCTGTAATATATACCAATTCTGCAACAACTGCATACCCTGCGTTATTTGTCTTTGAGTGGTCATTTAATAGATTCGATAAAATCATTGTTCGCACACTGGTGCTTATTTTGATTTAAGTATATAGGCATTCCGTAATTTACTAGTAGAAAAATAGCAGTTTTATAATGCGCTTAAAATAACTTCAACGATTTAAAAAAATATATAATGAGAGCCAACAAAATTATTAACTTTGCTGACAACAACGAGGCTATGAACTTAAGGGGAAAATTGAAATTGTACGGTCATTAAAAAAGTTTGAAATTCACTTAGGAGCTTATTGTCAGCTCAGCACGGAGTTACTCAGGATGGATAAAGATTGTACTAAAAATTCGAAATTTTTTTTATTAATTTAACTGCGCGTCCATTTTTTGTTAGGTTTTAAAATTACTCCTTAAAAATGAGTTTTGCTCATTTCTAATAGTTATTGCATAATTCATATCTGTGGTGGCAGCGGTGAACCTCATTTTCCCAAGCAAATTTTTGTGGTGCTCATTTCTCAGGAATGTGGTTCCCTTTCAGATAAGGCAGTTTGAAAAAAGTGCAAGTTTCTATTCATTAATTGTTTAAAACTGTGTTCAAATGGTTCCAAGAGCTGCTATAACATACGATTGGTTCCAGAAAAAACATAGGATGTTTGTCAATAAAGGCTGTATTTCAACTATTTTACATTTTACCACGAAATCGCTCAATATCATTTCCTACTAACAAAATATCAACAGTTTTTTTATTCATCTCCAGCAGCTGCTGCCGCATCCCTCATTCCACTGCCGACTGGTCCGTGGCGCCTCTCCCAAACCATGCGATGCTTCTGCTTCATGTAAGCATCCTTCACATTGCCGTGGAAACCCAAATCTCCATCTGGAATTTCAAAAGGAACATCTCTCTTGATTTTAAGGCGAGCCTTTAAGGTAATTTCTCTCACATTTGCAGAACCAGTTGGCTTCGGCCTCCTTATAGGTTTCAACAAGAGATTTGCACTTGGCCTCCGCATCTGGTCCATGGAACATATTGCAGTCCTCCATTCGGACACGAAGGATGGTCAAAATTTCAGAATCAACAGCTCTGAAGGAGATTATTTAAATAATTAGGTCAAGTAAAAAGGTTAAATTGAATTAATACTTGTCTCTCTTGAACTGCGAGTTAGCTTCATAAAAGCAAATAACATCGTCCGTGTAGCACTCATCAATTGTCGGCACTCTGCGGAACTTTTGGTGATACCAAGGGTAGCTTTCGCGGTTTGGAGTGACCACTCGCTCTGTTCATGAAGAGGGTAAGATTCATGCCATTAAAATATGTAATGTATGTACAGTTTCAAACAAATCGGAGCAAAATATTGTTCAAAGTAGTGAAAAATTACTTTTTCAGCCCCCGAAAGTAAATTGAAAAGCAAAATTTACCTCTGAACCAGGTGACAGGCGAGTCAATTAAAGTGACGGCAGCATTGATGAAGCCATCAAAAATGTTGCGGGGTGTTTTGTTGTCACCCATTTTAATCCCAAAACCACAAAACTAGTACTTTGTTTTCTTATTAATTTCACCCAGACTATGGCGGTGCCCTCCGAACAGGCGTGAGACGATTGAAAAGGGCGTGCCTTTCTTGAGAGAGGCGCGAATAATTGAAACTCCTCGCTCTGCGGAAAGTAGTGCGAAGGCACCCTTACTTTTACGTCCCTTTAAATAATTAAACTTTTACAAAAAAAAAATGTTCATTAAAAATTAATATACCGCAGTATTGTTGGGGGGAAATAATAATGTAATATGGCAAATTGTTTTATACCATAGATTGTAACCTATTTATATGACCTCAACTGGAGATCCAAATAATCTCAATAATAGTTTTATTATTACTCTAAAGTACCAAAATTATGGGCGCCATATAACCAAAATTACAAACCCGGAGATTTCCCCCACCAATCTGATAAACCCAGGTTAAATTTTGGGACCAAAAACCCAATTACCTCATCCCTTGTTGAGTTTTCAAAAAATAAAAAACTCCGAAGATCTCAGGGTCAAACCCAGAGGTTTTTGCAGCTCTAACTAGAATTGATAAATTTTATTTTGACAATATTTTAAAACAAATTGATAAGGTCTCTAATAACTTTTAAAATGCGTTAATTTTCTGTTGCATCTAATATTATTTATTATTTCACTCTCACAGTTCTCATTCATTGCAACATTCGGCTGGTTTTGCTGTCAAATAATGTTAAAATGCAAAATTAACTTCATTCGCTCGCTCAAATACAAAAATTCTATGAAAGGCAGTTTATCTGCTTTTCTATTGAATCTCACAAACTGCCCCAACAGCAGTTAAAGCGGCTACAAGCTTTTCCGCCTCCTCTTTAGGTATATCAGCTTTCACAACAGTTGGCGAACTCTCAACAAATTTCTTGGACTGTAAAAATGAAATTTACACAATTAACAACAAATAAAGATGTAGAAATCTACCAGGTAGCTTTTATGAATTATTAAATTAGTACGTGGATAGGGTGAATGTGCTATTAAATTAATTTTAGAATGCATCATAATTATCATACAATTTGAAAGGGGAAAGTTTGGCGAAACCAAAAGCATCACAAGTTTTACATTTAACATGACGTGAAAGAAACACAGTGGATAATTAATTTCATTGGACAACACAAATTTTAGACCCTGCACAGAGGCAAAAGTTCGGCAAAAATTTAATTACCTGAACAAGATTCATTCCTTCGATGAGATTTTTCACTTCTTTGATGAGAGCAACTTTCTTTGATTCATCAAACTTCATAAGTTTGACAGTGAAAGCAGTTTGAACTTTCTGGGGAGCAGCTTCTTCTTCCTCCTGTGACAAGTAGATTAATTTGAATATGTCATGTGACTAATATAAAGCCTCAGTCAGCAACAAGATTTTAATAAAGGCAATAGCTGGCCAGTCACCCCAATCTGCCTCAGTGACTGGCGCAACTAGCATGTTTGTGTATGATAAAATTTATCTATGAGTGTAGAAAGGCTGCATGACAAAAGAATTTAAAAGGTGTCATTTCTGTGAGCCAGCTGGCGTGAATTATTGTGACTGCATGGTTGCTTTGCTCCAAGTCTCAGAAGCGGTTGCATGACCCAACTTTTCCAGCTGACTGAGACCTCTAAACAAAAGTTTTTATGTATCATACATACCTCAGCAGCAGGTGCAGCAAAACCTCCAGGAGCAGCCATCATTGCTACAGGTGCATCTGGTAGATTCAGTGCTTTTTTGAGGGCGCCACTTAATTCAGAAACTTCCAGGAGGGTAAGTTTGGAAATTTCAGTCACCAGAGTTTGTATTTTCGGACTGATCGGCTGTTCATGCCCGTCTGGAACCGGCGCCGCAAGGCTTGATTGATTTAACCTTTGGAAAGCTGGGACTGCAATTCTAAAGCCAAATAAGAAAATTAATAAAATATTAAAATTTCAATTCGTGAGCATGCAGTTCTAGAATTAATAGACACAAAATGATGATAAAACAGAAACCTTTTAGAAATGGAGCCCACATGGTTCAGAAGAATTCGGCTCCTGCACAGCATTATAAAATCGAGTTTGGGAGCTACACAAGATGAATTTAGCGGATTAAGCACTTCAGGTTATTTTCTACAGATTTTAGGTGCTTTAAAATATGTTTAGCCTATTTATGCAAGAAAGATTAACAATAAAAAGGTGTATGCAATCAAAAGTGCTGTTTTTGTGTTGGAATCAAATGCCGAACATGGCCTGCTAAAGAAGGCGTGGCATAGCAGCTGCGCATTGCGTTCCATGAGGTTAGTAGTCAGTCCCTTCTCTCCTTTCACGTGGTCATGGGAGAATCCGTAAAAATATTTAATGCAATATATATTATGAACTGCTTATGTTCATCTCACAACGATCCTTCTCATACTAAACTAATGCTTTTACATTTTGGTTTGGTTGTGCACTCCAAACAAACTTATAATAAAACTAAAACCTTGATTTATTGAAGAGCAAAAAATGTTCCAATGAAAATATGGAAAACAAATCAAAGCTAGGTGAAGAGGGAAGACAGAAGAGGTTGAGTTAAAGACAAGATTTCGTTCAGAGCTAGGAATATAGTTGTTTATTTTAAATGCTTAATCAGATTAATCATCGAATTTCATTTTCTTATTTTGAGGTCCACCTTCTCCGTCAAAGCTTTTCCTGAAGCCTCCTCGCCCTCCGCGGTCACCGCCTCGGAAACCACCTCCGCGGCCACCACGTCCGCGATCTCCAAATCCACCACGTCCTCCTCGGTCTCCGAATCCACCACGACCTCTGCCGCCACCGAATCCACCGCGACCTCTTCCACCACCTCGGCCTCCAAATCCACCACCGCCTCCACGGCCACCGAAACCACCTCCACGGCCACCGCCGCCGCTTTCGCGTGGTCTTGCAGCTTCCACGACAAGCTTGCAGCCTTCAAACACGGTGTCGTTCTTCTCCAAAACAGCCTAAAACAGCGTATGATTGATGTGTATAATTATTGATTTTTTTCTTAAGAGGTACCTTGAAGGTTTGCTCATCCGCTACTTCCATGTGGCAGTAGCCCTTTGGCCGGGGAGCTTCATCAAAGCGTGGCTTCATGATGTGCATGTCATTTAGCTCATTTTCATTGACTCCTAAGTGATTCATGAGAGCGTCATGATTGGGACTGTAAAATAGTGTTATGTTAGCACATAAAATCGTCAAAGACAAGACCTGAACTTACGCATCAGGAATGTAGCCAACGAATATTCTGAAAGAGCTAGCACCGGAATTATTAAACGAATCTCTTCCTCTGGGTTTGAACGCGGGTTCTTCTTGTAGGAAGTCTTCTGTGCATGGTGGGCTAGCTTTTCTGGGTGATTCACCCTTAGGTTTCTCTTCCTCATCATCCTCCTCCTCCTCACTTGATTCTTCTTCTTCAGATGATTCTGCTTTCTTAGCAGCACTGCAAATGAGAAGTTTATTTATAATTATACTGATACGACTGATTCTTAAAATTACGCTTTAGGGGTAGCCTTAGCAGGTACTTTAGAGACGGGTTTTTCTTCTTCTTCCTCCTCCTCCTCCTCATCATCATCATCATCATCCTCATCACTACTTTCTTCCTTAGCTTTGGCACTGAAAAGTATGCATCAAATTCAGTAAGGTTTTAATTTCACAGCCCGAGTGGGTTGCTGATATTGATTAAACCTAGTAAGCAAATCAACATACCTTTTAGGCGCAGCTTTTGTTTTGGCTACTGGTACCTCCTCCTCCTCATCATCGTCATCGTCATCATCTTCACTTTCAACTTCCTACAATGAGAAAAAATTATCCTCTGATCTCTACGCGCCCAAAACATCCTTAAGATTTGGCCTTGGAATTGTTCCAAAATTCCAAAATATAATCATTAATATTGTGATGTTTATTCTCACCTTGGCCTTTCCATTTCCATTGGCGGTCTGTTCCTCCTCAGAATCCTCTTCGTCCTCATCATCATCATCACTATCTTCCTCTGAAGATGGTTGCTTTGCCTTAATATTAGCGCCCTTCTTGCCCTTCGGTTTGGCGTTAAGAATTGCTTTAGGAGTTGAAGGAGCAGCAGGGGCCTTGGCCACCACAGCACCCTTCTTGCCCTTCTTGAATTTATCTGCTGGGTTGGGCTTCACTGCAGCCACAGTACCATTAGCTTTCGATTTCGCCATGATGTATTATTCTGTAAAAAAATGGAACCTTATAACTATGTATGCAGCCATGAGCCATGAGGCCAAGCTCCACGTGCATAGTAACCACATTTAAGTGTAGCAATGAATGCGAAAATCAAAACTTTCCTTATTATAATCGATATTAATGATACAGTTTGTAAATCAAATCCTTAATTCATGAAACATTCATGTATCCCAATCCTTTTGAGATGCAGAAAACCAATAAACAGAATGCAACGTCCGATATGTACCTAAAAAAATGACGCTCCCGCTCACACGCAGAGAAGTTTCGTTGATGCGATTAAGCGAGAATCTTCAAAATTGTTCGTATTTTAAAAACAAACTAAATCGCTTTAGTATTGAAATATACTGTGCATATTTGAAAGCAACTGTAAAATCGAAATGATAACTTAAAATTTGATAAAAGTAACATAAATATTACACGCGTCCGCATAAGCAAACCTAAACAAGCGCACGAGGCAAACGTGCAGTTTCAAAGTGAGCATTTTGGAGAAAATACGAAAATGTAGAGAGCAGGATCGTTGTCAAATTGATCCTTATTTCCAATATTTTAGCATTATAGAATAATTATAAACGATAAACAATCAAAACACGAGGAAAAACATTGTAACCCTTACCCACGTGGTGATACAGCTTGATTTAGCGGCTTGTTTCCGTGTGTCGCTTCTACTCAACACGAGACTTTAACAGAAAATGGATATCAACGCGAACGCGACGTGCTGCAGCGCCAAGAGGTTCCCAAACAACCTTGTCATGATTCCCCTACATCTTCATTCCTCCCCTCATCCCGATAGTAACAGGCAGCTGTGTTATTTTCATACCTGTTTCCTCCTGGTGTGTTCAGAGATGTGTAATTTAAAACTCCCACTCCTCTCGGTTTTGACTCTTCCTACTCAAGGAGGTTTTCTTTCTCATCTCTATCCTTGTTTATGCTGATGTGTGAACTCTGATCTGTATGTGACTGTCTGTTTATAATGTTCATACGCATGCCGGCATAGAAGGAATCCCAAAATGCAGAAATTGCAACCTTGCTAGAGAGCAAAACAACTTTTTACTTCCAGAGCCATGGTAGTTACAAAGTTATTATCAGCATTAAATAGGTTAATCTTGTCCAGGCAACAATTCTAGCTAGTGGATTATCATGTTTTGGAATGGGCTGGATTCGATCGCACAACCTCTGGTTTCTCGCACTGCTCTTTAAGTCAGCTTAGAATTGTATTGTACAGCATACTTTTCATTTATTTATGATTAAATTTTAAAATATGGTTTTAAATTAGAGAAAAGAGCGAAAGTTGATTATCCAAAAAATTGATATATCTATTAATGTAGTTTATGATCTAGTTATTGACGTGTGTATGTATCTATGTACCAGGATTTTTAGCATCTTCATGACGTATAATTATCATGTTTTTGAAGTAAATTAAATCGATCATTTCCTTTTATCGCTTTTTTATTGTAAAAATTAAAATATAACATCCTTTAAAGGTTAACTTAATAATAAATATTAAATATAAACATTTCTACCGTTTTATAGATCAGTTACATACACACATTAAGTTTCAAAATATAGCCGAAATCAAAAGCTTCTAGATAATCTTGCTATTCAAAAAGAATATATAAATGAGAGTTGAAAATGGTACCCAGATTTTTCATACAGCCTTGATAATATCGTTAAATGTTTGCATTTTCCATTTTTCCAGAGCTCTATTAAAAAAAGGAAACCAGGGACAGCTCGGAAAGCTTCAGCATTGCAAAGAAGAGACAGTGTGGCTTCCTCACGAAAAAAAGAACTGAACGTGTCAAGTTTAATAAATGCAGACCAAATACACGTTATACAGAAACACATTTCAAGGTTGATAATTCATTTTATTAAATTTAAAAACTTTTTAACGCTTCATTATTTCAGTAACAAGTCTGTAGTCATTATCCCGAACAATGTCTCTGCTGAAGACCAAAGTGGACCAAGCACATCGTACGCCATTTCAGATGCCAGTATGGAGGAGGACACAGACAACACTCTGCAAATGCAATCTTCCGAGGCTGATGATGGCTCAAAAAGCAGGAAAAGCAAGAGAGGCCGTCCAAACAAATACATTGAGCTTGACAATGGTGAGATAGTTAAAAAGGCTTCAGTTGTCTCAAAACAGCCGGAGAAAGCTTCAAAGAAGCCCAGTAGTATGAAGAGATTGGGAAAAGAGGTCACCAGCAAAGATACGAAAGAGTCAGTCAGGAGGACTTCCAGAGCAAGCGCTGGCAAAAATCAGAAATATACTGAATTCAGTCATGGCGACAACAGTGATAGTGAAGCTGAACAGACATCTGACTGTGAGCAGAGTCTGACTGGAGATACTGATGATGACGTTGCTGCTCCTGTATCGCCTGCTCCTAAAAGTACATTGAACTCTCAATCAGTGAAATAAATCAATTAATCATAGTCAGCGTTTAAATTACAGAACGCAAAAAGGGCCCAGCAAGAAGAACTAACAAAGACGAGGATTACAAAACGGGGGAGAATTCAACTCCAAGAATTAGAGTGAAAAAATCTGGGCTCTTCAAAAATGACGTGAATGACCAGAGTACTAATAAGGACCCTTCCCTGTTAAATGAAATAACCTGCGGAGCATGCAACACCAAAATGACAAAGAATATGTAGTAAAGAATGGCTTTTGTTGCAACCCTAAATATTAATGATTAATGCGATAGGTATGTAAGTCATCGACTGGAGGTTCACCATGGTTTGACCTGGATTGAAGGTGAAGAGGATCCAATCGACTACTACAACACAACCATCCTATACCAAAATAAACTAGGATTGCTAGTGAAAGAAGCGTTTTCTAAATTTGGGAAAGGCACCCATCCTAAAAAATTAAGTATGTCTCCTGACAAAATGGAAACTAAGCTAGATCTCAGAGTACATCTTTTGTCTCGCAGCACTTCCATGTCAAGTATGCGGCAGGGTGATCGCTTCATACATGGGCTACGTGTCGCACTTCACATTTTGTGGTGTTTCTGACGAGGAGCGAGAAAAGAGAATGTTCCAGTGCCCAATCTGCAAAAAGTCAGTGACCCCGTCAGGTCGATATTTCCATGAGAGCAAACACAAAGAGAATGATGGAGTTGGTCATAGCAACTCTGTTGAGTCTGAGCGTGCCATTGATAGCACCCCAAAGAGAGCTGCAGCTGTAAAGGCTAGGGGATATTTGCAGAACTTGGAAAAAGACGACGGGCCAGTGACCACAACAGAAAATGACGGGCCAAGTGCTGAGTTTAGCGTCATCAAAATTGAATCGAGACGGGTTTGTTAGAGATACTTACTTTTATTTATAAATAGATATCTAGCCCTGAGTGAAACCACCACACCAGGTGATTTTGAGGTGGCGGCTGGCTGCCTGGCTGGAGCTGAATTTCAGCCGGGCAGCTTATTTTTTTAATAGAGATTAGATAGTGCTTCATGACCTGAAGGGCTAGAGATCAGTTTTATCTCTAGCACTGTTCGATAGTTTTTACTTAGACGGGCAGCTGACACAGTGCAGCCTAACGTGGCTGGCTGAGACCCCTATAATTAGTTAACATTAATCCCAACTAAGCGAACTTGAAATTTTTTTTTTAATTTTATATATATATATATATTGCATGTCACTTTCAGGGAATGTATGCACTTGAATCCACTGAATGATTAACATACACAACACTTAAATATTTAAGACAACCTTAACCTATCTGCCAGTTTTAAAAAATTGCTACTCCCGCAAGTCTTTATTGTATCTAAGAGGGTGGGTTCATAAGCAATTTCTTTGCAGATAAGAAAAAACACGTTGGAATTTAAAATTTGAGCAGCTTTTTGACATTATGGTAAAACAAATATCTAGTTTGTAAAAAGATTGGTTTGATTCAAAATACATGTTTATTGAGGCAACTCGATTTCATATCTATTGATATTACAGAAATCCATAATATGTATTTACGTGTTATTTTGTGGTAACAGGTTTTCTGTCTGTTGTAGGGTATTACATGGAAAAGGAAATCGTGGGCTAAGGATTTGATGTCGCTTGGATCTATAAAATGCTGCTACATTGGCTGTGATCATGTATCTACAGATGTTGCTGAGTACGAAAAACATGTTGTTGATGAATGCCCTCACAAATCCACGGTAATTATGCTTTTATTTTTCTTTTAACAAGTTCAATTTTTTAATTTGCACTTAAAAATTTTACCTCTTGAAGAATTGATAATTATTCCATGATGCAAGCTAGCTAAAAGGGTGCATGTGCTGCAAAACGAGGATATTATGTAATTTGGCATATATGTAACAAACGAATGTAAATTTATAGAAATATCCAAGGTATGACAAGCCAAGTTTTTATGTGCAGGAGATATAATTTTTGAACGCGGTTTTATTAAGTCGTAAAACGCCATCCCATTCAAAATAATTTTTAAGTGTTTTAATGTTCAGGACAACTTTGACTTAAAAGTTATATTTTACCATTAGTTGAAGGGTTCAGTTTGAAATCATGGTTGAATTTAAAATTTTCCATCTCTTCAAATACCAGCATATTGCATATTAAGAACATGAGAGGTTCAGCGAGTTAAAAATATATAATATCAAAGTGGCGATACATTTCACTGATATCACATACAAGTACAATTCTCTAATCCTACAAAAAAGCAAGGTCCCACCGAGATTTGAACTCGGATCGCTGGATTCAGAGTCCAGAGTGCTAACCATTACACCATGGAACCCGTTGATGACCCATGAGATTTAGAGCGCGTAATATCTTGCGCATGTCCCTGTATTGCCCACTAAAAGTCGATTGAATCCAATAACATGAATGCAGGTGAACTAAAATAGCATCATGTATAATTTTCTCCTGCAGGTCCCCACAAATCCATAAAAAAGTCTTCTTTTTCCTAAAAGAAAACAACCACACAATTTATTTATTTACAATGTAAATATTAAGGATTTTTTATTTCAAATTAGAACTGACAACATGTTATAATTATTTATATTTTAATTCAAGAGCGTTATAAGTAATTAAAAGTACCTAGCTTTGACACACTTATTTCTTTATTATATTATATTTTTTTAAAGGACGTTTCATCTTGTGAATTAAGAACATTATTTTGTTTTATAAAATAATTCCTTCCATATTGTGCGATGCGCCTTTACGCCTAAGTATTTTCCGTATTTTCTGTCTTAAATATCAATTAAAAAGAAAAGTCCCACCGAGATTTAAACTCTGATCGCTGTATTCAGAGTTCAAAGTGCTAACCAAGACACCATGGAACCTATTGTTCATTGTTAAGGAAATTAATTCCGTACTTTTTTGCTTAAAAATGACTGGTCTTTTATTTACAGTTATATGTCTGCAGCCAATGCAACTTAAAATTCCAAAGTGAAGAATTGGTCCTTGCTCATTACAAAGAAACCCATAAATCTATCGTAGAAGTCCTTGAAGAACAAGAGGAAAGTTTGAGATTGGAATAAAATTTGTCTTTCTAATCCTGCAATTGCAACTTACAGGAGGATGTTATAGAGGAAACTGAAGATTTTGAAGATAAGTTGACTCCAACCCCTAATAAAAAGAAAGCCAGGGGAGCGCAGGAATCACTTGAACCTGTTAATGGTCTCTCGATCCACCACGGCTTGATCCTCAAATGCTTTTCTTTGCAAAGATCTTGCAGGGGTGTAGCCCCATTCAATGCAACCGTTAAATGGACAATGCAATTCATCAAAGCCAACCACAGCACTGAACTTTTGTTTCCCAAGCTTTTTGATCAGTCCGACTTCTGTACCTTGAAAGACCCAGAAGAGTATCTACCTCTAGCCAAGACCTCTGTACTTTTTAGCTCAGCCTCCACAATGAAGCCAAAAGTTAACAAAGCATTTGTTGAATCCTCAGAGTGGCGGTCTTTAAATTGTCTGAGTGGTAATTGCATTCACATCTTACGTAAATAATGATTCTATTAAAACTTCTCCACAGGGGAGGTAGAGAACAATGCTCCAGTGTTCTTCGCAGGAGGCCCCATTCTGAGTTTGGCTTGGTGCCCAACGCCTCAAACTTATCCGGAGAGTAAACAGTATCTAGCAGTGTCTTGCCACAGGAGTATGGACTCTAAACTGGGCTTTCAAGAAATTCTTCCACAAAACAGTCTGATTCAAATATGGTCTCTCGGCCTCTTGAAAAACCAAACAGAGACTGTCACAGCCCCAACCTTATTAATGACCTTAGGTCATGAGTGGGGAGCTGTCAGGCAGCTGGAATGGTGTCCATCAGGCTGCTGGGACATAGAAACAAACAAACTGGGTTTGCTTGCAGCAGCTTGTGCCGATGGAACAGTCAGAATCATCCCTATAATCAGCACTATTCCTGAACAACCACATTTGAAAGCTAAGGTATTACTAAAGATGTTTAAATTAAGCCACTCCCTGAAATTATAGAAATTTGCTTCTCTAATTAAGTGTATCAATACTACTTGCCAGTTTAAATTAAACTAAAATTAAATGACACCTGCCCTTTAACGCATTGCCAGCATTTTCAATGCAATGGTAGATATTTGGATATATTTGGGATATGTTACTGATTGCCAATGTGAGAGATGGCAAAAGGTGTTTATTTAGTGACTCAAAATTGAAATTATCAAAAAGTTTAACAAGCTGGGACACGCACCTGTGCCGACTCACCACTTGCTGGTTTTCACACCTTTCCAGCAGCTTTGGGGGAATTATGTAGTGTTTCATTATTAAGTCCTCAATGTGGGGAGCCGAAAAGATGGCCACATTGGGCCCAAGCTCTTCTGTGGCCACCTGTGTCTCATTTTATCTGCTCAACGGTGTTATTGGTACCCAGTCGGTGAGCCCATAGCCCACGGGATGTGCTGAGTAGATGTTAAAAATACCAGGCTCATACAATACTTTGATAGCAATTATATTTTAAAACAAAATACAGTACTACATGAAATTTATTTTGTTAAATTTCAACTTCCACCTGCTAACCAAATTATGATATTCATGTTTTCAGGCCTCCTTGACCTTGGTTCCACACAAAAATTCAGAGAGACTGAACCAATGCATCAGCGTTCACTGGTACAGAGGCAAGGGCCATCAGGTTTTGGCTGGTGGTTTTGCTGATGGACTGGTTTGCTTTTGGAATGTAACGTCAGAATCGCCATTGCTCAAGATAGCTGGCAACAAACTCCTCCCTTATCTCAATTTTTACGCTCATCAAGGCCCTGTGATCTCTGTTAAAATTTACCCACACACGAAGCCAAAGTTTGTTGTGACCGCAGGCATACAAGACAAGAATCTATTATTTTGGAACTTGGACGAGCGAGGTGAAAATGCAGTTATTCAACACAATACAAAGAGGGGCAGGTTCACCAGTTTAGACTGGATGCTTTGTTGGCCGACCCCGATAGCCTCATACGAGGAGCAAACATTTGCGACGCAGGCTTTGACCCCGAGGAACTTCATGGGCAACACCGCACTGCTGCCGCAAAACTCGTCCGGGAGCGATTTGACCAAGTCTGACTGGTTAAACTGTGTCGCGCACTGCACAGGCGCTGGCGAAGTCTCCTTGTTCCTCTGCAATCAGATGTTGTTTGGTATTGACAACGTGAAACCCGTGAAGGACAGGAGGGCAATGCTGACGAGGACAATGGTGACGGCGTTTGACTTGCGTCAAAGAGAAGGAACATCTTTCACATGCGACAATCCTAGTGATTCTTTCATTTCAAACTACGAGGAGGCGAGCAAGAGAGGACTTGTTTTTTGTGACTCATTGCTGGACATTGACAAAAAGTGGCCACCAGGAAGTGAGGCAGCACAGCTGACGGAGAAAATGGATCCTTGCTGCTCAGCAAATTATCCACTTTCAAGCATCAGCCGACTGGCTTGGAATAGCAACATCTCCAGTTTTGGATGGATTGCCATTGGCTATCAGTGCGGATTGGTGCGGCTACTCAATATCAAAGCTAAAACAACGGAAAAGCTCTTGCAAAATTATCACTTGTGACATGTTAAAGTTTTCGAGAGCAAATAAAGACTTGCCAAGTATTGCAAATTATTAAGTTACTTCATTTGTTGTTTTTACTATATCCTTTAGTTCATACTGCATTCATTTTGAAAATTTCCTTGTTATTTGATATCTGATTTGGCAGAGCAACTGCATGGATCAATAAATTTCTCTAATATTTTATAGTCAGTATTAAGGAAATAAAAAATTTTCACGCAGAGCGAGCATCAACAAAACTTACCTCACGGGTAAAACTGGGAATCCAGTGTCTTTAAAATACAATTATTAAAGATTATAATATATCAAAACTTCCTTTAATGAAACTTTAATTTACGCAGAAATGAAGTGAAAATAAATTGGCAAACTTCATACTGGATTAGTTTTAGCCAAAACGAAATGGTCTTGTCTATTTGGTAATGAATGCAATCATATTTTCCCATTGAAACTCTAATTTGTTAAAAAGAATTGGTGTGCGTTTTAATGCAAAAACTATAGCAAGTTTTTCATCTTAATAAGCCGTTAATTAAGTCAGCATTTTTTGTTTTTACCACGGTGAAAAGACTGATAATTTCAGATTGCTATAGTTTGAAAAAATGGTAAAATAGTAGTTTTTAGTCTGGTCCTTTTATGTAACACATTACATTTTTGATCTACTCAATAAACTTTGGAAAAAATAAAAATTTAAATTACTTTCAGTTTAATATGACTATGCATGACCTAAGGTCAAGATTAAAACAATGAAAGGCATTTAACAATAAAATACACTAATATTTTTCGTAGAAAACTGTATTTTTTTCTAAAACGCATCTTGAGGACAGGGAATATCAGGCACATATTTGTGTAAAATATTCATACAGAAAACATTGCAGGTTGGCACAACATTGTGAAACATGCTTTACTTTACTCGATCACAATCTGTTTTTGACCTTGGACATAAAATCATGTGCTTGTTAGTAAATTAAGACACAAAATACTGAGTAAGCAGAAATGATTGCTGCCTTACAAAGTATGTTCAAAAGAATACTCCAGATTCGAGTAAGTTATTGTGATATAAGCTTTTTGTTAAACATTTGGTCACAATCACAAGGTAAAACTTCCTCTAGGGACCAATTAATATTTGAATGGTGTAAAAAGCTTTTAAAATAGTATGAAGATTGCTTCCATGACAAGAGATACACTTTATCAATAAAATTAATTGCAATGACCAGCAAATGATATATTTCGTAACAATTTATGCAGTCTTTGTAACACTGGCTGCGCACACAGACAGTGCAAACCATATCCAGCATTGGCAACAATCAAGACTAGCGCTGAAACAAGTCCTAACAACATACAAGTGTTTGTTATTTTCCTACTGGGGAACCAATCAGTAAAGCTAGTGAGATCTAAAAAATCCCCACAAACAAAACAAATAAAATAATATTTTCCCTGTCCTTCCAATTAAGTTGTGGAAAACATTACCCATCACATTAAAAATACATATTTTTTAGTGCAAATCAATTGGATTGCTGAAGTTGGCAGCTAAGCGAGAACGGCCTGTGAAAGAACGTGTGTTATTTAGATCATGTACATTTATTTGTATTGAAAAAATTACGTTTGGAGGGCACTGGAGATGAGTGGTCAATTCCAGAATCAGACAAGTCCAGAGCGGATTCAGCAATGTTGGTGGCCAGATCATGGGTTGGCATTGGCAGCCTGCTCAGATCAGGAGATGGGAGTTGTCTGTGTGCCTTTGGAGGCGACCAGGAACTCATGGGGTTGATGGCTGCAGCAGGCCAGATGCCAGTATTGTTTACACCCATGTCCTACGAATGCGCACAAAAATGACATCAGCATTTTAGTAACATGTGTTTAAGTTGGGTGAGAAATTACCTTGAAGTAGCTAGCAGGTTGGAGGCCCAAAGGCTTTCCAATCCAAGGCATGCATGATTGAGGCGCAAAAGGCAACTAAAAGTATGCAGTGTTAAAAGTTGCTAAGCGCAAATTGAAAAAAGGAATTAACAAGCAAGTGAGATCAGACTAGATTCGCTTCGCAGGATTAATTTCATTGCAGGGCAAAAGGAGAACTTAGGTAAATCCTCAACTTTCGCGCCATAAAACTCGGCCTTTTTGTCATCATGTCTCAGCTTGAGTGGACAAAAAGTTAAAAATTATATTGCTGAAGTTTTAGATACCTGAGATTGCTGAGGGGCTGGTGTTGGCAAGAGGGAACCCCAGGTAAGTAGTCCAAAGTCTGGGTCTGTCCCTCCTGCAGCACCTGGAGTTTTGATGGAGAGTGTGTTGTTGTTAAATGCAGGCATGGATTGTGCTTGAGGCTTTGCAGATGACTTCAAACATGGTTTTGAATCTATATAACAAACAAAAGGCCGCTGTAAAATCATACAGGACACATTCAAACAAGTTTATACCTTCAAGTAACTGGTGGATAGAGACAACTCTTTTGTTAGCCTTTCCAGTGATGGTGAACATCTCTGGCAGGGAGTTCAACAGTGACGTAACTGAAGGGTGGCCATACTGAGTGGTGTTGAGTGGCTTTCCCCATTTAACTACGAACAGGCTGTACAGATTGTTGAGGAGCACAGAGTCTCCCTGCTCACTAATCACAGCAAATATCTGCGCAGCACAAGTGTAAACAGGAGTCAGCTTCACTTTGCCGTTTTCCAGCGACAGCATCTTGTCCATGGTGGTGAGATCAGACATGCTAAGTGACTGATCATAGATATCAAAGTAACGAGCTCTCAGATCATCAATTTTGGTGACGACCTGCAAAACAAAATTGGTTAAAATTATGGCTTGAGAATGACCTCTTGTAATTTGACCTTCCAAAGTTAAATAGAGAACTATGTTTTGGTATCTTTGATTACTTACGCCTAAGTTCTTGACCAGGATGATCAATACTCGAGTCTTGATGTTCTGGGCCTGCTTAACTATTTGGACACAAGGTCCTTGAGCAGTGCTGATGACTTGCAGCCAAGAGGATATATTGTTGACCAAATCGAAAATGTTGGTGGCTCCATACTTCTCAGGGTCCAAAGCGACACCATGCTCATGTTGGTAGCTTGCATTGATTTGGTCAATAGGCATGCGGCCACCGTTTCGGAGCAGCATGCGCCTCAACTGGTCAGCTAGCACGCTCTGGCGCTCATGCAGAGAAAGGATGATGTGGCGATCACCATTGGGCAAATCATTGATCTGCAGCAATTATTGGACAATATTTTAAAATGTGTGCATCATGGATATATTATGTGGTCACGCAAGGCAAAATCAGATAAGATCAAAGCTTCTGTGGTCAATGAGCGCTATTACAGGCTCCGGAGCTTTGAAACTCGGTTCAACCGCAACTGCGTCCTCTACCATTCTCGAATGTCATCATTTTTATGATAAAAACAAAAGTGAGCAGGAAAAATTTGAATTACCTCTACCACATCAGAAACAGCAATGAGCAAGTCTGTGAGTTTTGTAACACCATAGTCTGAGAGCCGACACTGGCGACCAAAGTGGTGATGGTATGCAGGAATGAACTTGTTGAATGGAATGGCGCATCTAGGAGCATTTCTCAAGAGGCTCACAACCTGTGATGAAAATTAGCAGAACATATTCAATGATAATGATTTTTTTTTATTTAAAACTGAAATTCTTGCACTAACACCATTTTTTTAATTAATTTTATAACTTTAAATTTGGAATTTACCACAATCTAGAAAAATTGATCAGTGATATAAATGAGCAATTAACCTCTTTAGCAAAGTGGCGAGTTCTTTCAGCCTCCTCTGGAGTTTGTTCCCTCTTAGGCAATGAAAGCATTGTATTCAGGTCAGGCAGTTGACCCTCTTGGGCAGGTGGGTCGAATACTATAGTGTTTGGAGGTACAGAGTGGACTAGATCCTCAAAGGTGCACAGGCCGTAATCAATGGGATCAAAGGCCTTGCTGAATGTTTTGGTGAACAGGTCAGGCATCTCTTTGAGAGTAGCTTGCCTCTTGGGTTGCGCCTTCAAGATTCGGATTAAATCTGAAGTGAAGCGGCGAATCTGAGCCTGTTGAGCAAGAACAACAACCCTATTCTCGCCTTCTCCGATAACCTTAAGAAAAATTTACACGATGTAAGATGGGCATATTATCAACAAAATTAATAAGGAACATACCTGGATCACAGTCGGGATTGCATCCAACAAATCAATCAGTCTTGTAAAGCCATAAGAGGCAACACGGCACTGCCTGCCAAAGTGGTGGTGGTACGAAGGAATGAACTTGGTGAATTGGATCTGGCAGTGGTTGGCTCCTCGCAGCAGCTCGACGACCTCCCTACCAAAGAGAGCAAGCTGAGCAGCCAACTGAGCGGGAGAGGTGGCTCTTTCAAGAGCGACCTCAGTGGTGCTAGGCTCATCGAAAGATGAGACGGGGCACTGCTGGATGGGTGTGCCAGTGCCCCAGCAGAGCAGCTTGGAGCAGCCTCCATTGGGAGACGACTTGAGCACCACACCGTGCACCCAGGTGACCATGTGCTCCAGCGGCACACCATGCGGGTATGCCTCCATCTTGCCAATCTCGGACTCGTAGCAGGCGGGCAGACTGAACAGTGGCAGGGAGCCGTTATGCGACTGCAGCAGCTGGTAGATTTCAGCGCTGAACTCAAGCAGGCGAATCCTGACATTGGGCAGCGGCTCCAGGCTCTTTTCAGCCCAACCAGCCTGGAAGGTCTGTTTGCAGTGGCGCGGGCAGTAAGGTAGCTCACCATGGTGGCCATTCTGTCACAATAGATGGGACACAATTTAATTAGAATAATGTGAAAAATATAAGCACCGGCTCTATTGGAAAGAATATTACTTTACAACATTAAAATATGACAAAATCAATGGAAAAATAATACCTTCAATGCTGCCTCTGCGAGCTCCATATAAGATGGTGTAGGTGACCTTCTAGCATCTGGAAGCAGTGTAATGGTTCTGCCAGCATTGGAGCTGCCAGTGATGCTGACCACATCACGCATGCGGTTCAACTCAGAAAGGCTGACCTGAGAATTCAGTTACAATTGTTTGAATAACATTGGGAAAAGTTAAAATCAGCACTCACTGAGGAGAGGAATCTGCGTTCATAGAGTTCGCAGAGCTTGAACAGGGGCAGGGTGAGCTCAGGTACGTCCATGAGAAGGGACTTGACGTTTTCCCTGATAAGCTGAGAAGAGGGACTGACAGAGCCTCCGCGGCTCTGGCTGGACATGGTGATGCGGACGCGACGGTTGCCGATACGCTTTCTGTGAAGGGCAGCGATTGCCACCTGAGCATCCTTCTTGGTCGGTACCTTCACCCTGGCACCAAGCTGGCCATCAGACTGAGTGAACACAGACATGTTCAGCACCTTAACCAAGATTATACATCAGCAAATAATGCCATTAGTCAAAACTTAATAGAGCATCAGTTACCATGACATGCTCCTTAAAAGCTTCTAGCAAAGTTTTGCGAACTTCCTTGATGTCCAAGTTGAAGTCCAGATTTGCTATCTGCAACTCCACTGGGCTTTCAGATCTCTCCTTTGACTGCAATGTAATAAATTAAATATTGATGTAACAATGTAATGAAAATATGCCCATACATCTGAACCATCTGCATCTGCTCGAGTTGGGAAAGGGCTCACTCTTCCTTTACCATTGCTGCATAAGTTTGGAGAAGCTGTCCTACTCTTGCTTGACTGTCCTGAAGTCAGCACTTGTGAGAAAGAAGGGGCTGGTGGATGCATTGGCATAGCTGGCGGTGGCACAAGGGAGTAGTTGAACAGTTCAGAAGCAGTTGCCAAGGACGTAGCTCCATTTCCTGAACGAATGAGCAACAGTAAATTAATCAAAGAATTGTTTAACAAACAACAAATAAATTAATTGTAATCAATTTGTACCTGCAAGTGAGTTCGGATTGAAGTAGTTGGACTTAACAGCTGGGCTGTAGTGATGTTGATTGGAAGACACCGCATGTTGGTGGTAACTGGTGCGGGGAACTTTATGGAGAGGCATATTTGGAGAGTTTGTGATATTGGCTTCGGCTGCACCTAGAAAATTGTTGGAATTATGTAGAGAGGAGACTAGATATTTTACATTCTTTGCGCTTACTTAGCTTGTTCTCAACACCTGCGCTCGCGCTTCTTGCTGTTTGGGGAATTGAAACAACTATTTTTCGTCCTAGGACATCTTCACCATCCATACGAATACAGGCTCTGGGGAAAATAGTGAACCAGAATTACTTACATTCCACACATTTTAATAGGAGAGAATGCTTGGAATTTTTAATGTCTTCCTTGGTGAGACGTTTTTAAGGAAAAACTATGAAATGCGCTCAATTAAATTATATCAAAATTATATATTTGAAATCTAGATGATTATGAGAAATAGATATGATATAAAACAGAACCATAACGTTTAACATAAATAAGACTAGAACTCTGATTTCGAACCCTGAGAGAAATATCGCAATGCTGGTGGAAACCCTAATTATACGCAGTAAGTAACAAAATTGTTTTTGTCCAATTCAAAAGAAAAACAAAACCAGCATACAAGGATCGCAAATTTCTAATTAGGTACAAGATTTAAATTTTCAGAAATGGACAGTACAGGAAATTAGGAAAGAGCAACTTACAGAGCAAATAGTATTCTTGGCAGATGGAAGAAGAGTGAGAAAGATTAATAGTAATGGGAGCAGGAGTAAGGGAACCAAAAGAGTGGGAGTTAGGAGCCAAGAATTCTCGAGAATTTCAAAAATTTTCCATCGACTAGGAAGCAGTTCTGGACAAACGAATGAAGCCAAAAATTTCACCTGCATTCAACAACTTGCAATCCATACCAAAGTCTATCTGCAATATTACTTTGATACATGAACGAATATCCTGAATATCCATCCATCTTCTATAACAGTTTCCAGACAGTTTGAAATAACGATTCTAGACACAGGATACGACAATCAACTTGTATCCTATAGTTACTTGCCATTTGCGAACAATAGCAAACTACAGTCCAAGTTGATTGTTGTATCCTGTGTCTAACATCCTTAATTTAAATTTAATGGGTAATAATTACAATTGCATACAAGAGTTCATTCATTATTGACCATGCTTCAAACATTCTAAAAATATGTCAATAGTTGTATAAAGTCACTTCCATAATTTTTTTTAAATATTTTTGAGAATTAAATGAGTTCATAAAATGAAATGCTACAATTGTGTGAAAAAGCAGAAAAAAGGGAAATTTACCTTTCTGCCAGCTCCCGACTTCCAAATCTCACAACAGCCTCATATCTTGTCACGCGGATTATTTTTCCACCGCAATTGTAGGAAAGATACTTCAGTCTTTGTCTCGTCTTATTTGTCCCATAAATTGTACTATCAGGTAAATTTTTGACAATAACGTCAAAATGGTCTGTGCAAACTGAGCCCTGTTAACAGCAGTTTGAATTACAATAATTGCGAGATAAAAGTGATTTAAAATAACTATTACCAAAATTGATCTGTGAGGAAGCGAATTAGTTAGCTCGAAAAAATTATAATGTTCATCAGAACTCATCAACATAGCATCACTTGTGTATGTTGGGTGTAGAAGAATAACCTTAATCTGTTTACTGCAAAAAAATCACTGGTTAAAGACGCAAAAGAAAATGCAATGCCATATTACCGATATTTCAGGTCCCTTATGTCTGACGCGAAATTTACATCGCCTGTCATAAGAACAACAGCTGCAGGGCTTCCATGCCGCTCAGCAAACCTTCTCAAAGCTTGCCTCAATTTTTCGTCAGCAGCATTCTTGCAAATCGACGACACATGAACTACATCAATTTGTGCCGCATTCAGTTCTTGCATGACCTTGATTACAAACATATACATTACAAGCAAACGTCATCAATTACAATTCGCTCCACTTACTTGACTGTTCTCTTTTGTTACGTCGCACACAACAACAAATTCCTCCTCACTATAGCCTTGAAAAAACCTATCGCGGATAAACTGAACGACTGTGAGAGCAGATATTCCGCTTGGGACCTGGCAGTTCTCTATGTCCCAGAATACGCCAATCGGAGGAAAAAATGCTGATTGAGCATCACAGTTAGGTGCCGAGGAACTCAAGTGGGTAGCTGCAACATTAAAAAGTTCATACCCTGCGTGTCTCAAGCAAAATCAACGATATAGCTTTAGATCATGTGTGGATAATTTTATTTTTGTCTTTTCTTCGCGAAAATCAAGTTTAAAATTTAAGTTTACCGGCCAAAACATCCGTGAGCCGAATTTCTACATGGTTTTCAGGCGTTATCCTTTTAAAGTCGGTCTTTGGAAGGGATGATACTAGCTCCTGGAGTTTTGATACAGACAGCCAAATTCCAGCCTCTTGACCTTGTACTTCCACCGGACCTGATATGCTGTCAGCTAATTTGTTGCGAAGACTAATGTCCACTGCGATAAGAACGAAGTTTAGTCGTTAATTAATGATTCCGTTCTTTCATTGAACTTACTTGGTTCGCTGCTAGACAAGTTGTGCGTCATTGTGTGTAAAATTTGTTTTACTAAAACTTTGTCTTGATTTTAAATTATATAGGTGATGTATGTACTACATGCGGCTCGCTGAAACACGGAAAACGGTTGATCCGTTTACATATATTGGCAAAGTTATAGAATTCAAACGAATTAAGTCCAAGCTTACTTTAACTGTGCGACGATGATGCTTACCATTGACAGTCATATTAAAATCGGACAGACTTTCTAGAGCAGCAGGCCATTCGATTTTCATCTGTGTGACTGTGTGTACAAATGCGGTGTGTAGTACCATTTTAATGACGACAAACAGTTTTGCGAAACACAGCTACATCCGAATCTGATCCAAATTCTGAATCGAGACGAAAGTAAATAAACAAATGAGCTGCTTGGTTTCGTGCTGTGCTGCGCTGCGAGGAGCGTGAGTTCATGTATGTACAGTTATATACACATGCCATGCACAACGGCCAATCGTGAGCTTTGCGCAGACGTAGTTTCATTCCTGTTTAGTAGATCCTCCAGCTCAAACACCACGGGCGCGAAACAATTTTATAACTTTTATAACATTATTTGTATCCAAATATTGTATTTTTTCGAATTGTATCTAATTCATACTTATTTTACGCAGATTTAGATTTCTGACTGGTTTGTGGTCTATAACTGGTATATCAAGAGAAGCAATATAATTATATTTTATATATATATTCACTATATTATACAGATTTAAGGTTAAAAAAATGGAAAAATACAAAAAATCCAAAAAATTTCTGGCGCGCAGCAAAAATTTAAAATTAATGCAAATTTTTAATTTCATTTAAAATAAATATGATCAATTTAGTAAAGTACTGCTCTGCTTTTTCCAATATAATCGTGTTTTAATTTTTTAAATTCTCACAAGAGTGTGTTACCGCTCGCGCTAATGTTAACTAAAGAGAAATCCACTTAATAGTTTATTAATAGTATATTAAATTGACCCCAGACCTAAACGACCAAACTTTGCATTATTCAGCTATGTTCAGATCTCCAACCTGCTCGATTTGAATCTCCTACACAATGAAGTATGATAGGACTATAATTTGCTAAATTTTTACTACATATAATATTTCTTAAATTATAATAATTGTTTCCAGGTTGCTCCTTCATACTACACTGCATCTATAACATTGTTGTTAATTTCCATAGCTCTATCTAGTCTTGGGACTTTCTGAGAGCAAAAAGTCAAAATTATTTTCAATTAATTTTATTATTTTTAAAAAAGTTCACAGCATTGACATACAGCTCGCTTATAATAATGTGTTTAGTAATCGATAACGTACACGTAAGAATAATAATTGTGTATTTTACAATCAATTTGATGATATCCTTGTTAACGTGTGATGGAATGTTTAATGCAATCCAATATTAGGTCATCTCCTATAATTTTACATTTGTTTTTTTCTCGTTTTCGTTTTAACTTTTCGTTTTACATAATTATTTTTTTAATCACTGGCGTGAATTTTCCTGCGACCAATGGTGGGAAATGGAACAAAACCCAATAATCTCGTCTCTGTTCTTCACATTTAGGCCTCTACTTGTCCGGACAATTTCTGAGAAACCCTTAACATAAATTTTGCGAACTGAGCATTCAGTGGCAAACTTTTACGGGGTGTAAGTGCTCTTTGCTACGAGACAGATTTCAAGTATAATTTTTATGCGCGCGCGTCTTACTGTACCAACGTTTAAGTGCAAGCTGTTAGTCGAAGCTGGTACTTAATGAAAAATCAAGTAGTTTACAACATAAATGCAATCACAATGAAAATAATATCATTATGTCATACACATACACTTTTTATATTCATACAAGAGATATGAAATCCACACTCAATTTATGAAATCATCTGCGGTTGGTTGTTGAAAATAAAGGCTTTCCAGAATAACAGTAATATTAATCAATAATTTTTTCATGAAAACTGGTGTGTACTGTAAATACGTTGTTGTTAATCATTCGCGTTTCCTTTACAATTAAAATAAACTGGTTTCATTGTGATTTGTTGGCTAGAGGGACTAGACAGGAAATAATATACGCTTTTACAAGGGCTTTCTTAATGGAAGAACTAATTAAAAAGTCTTCGGTCGAATCATGCAATCAGCTCTTTTTGAGAACGCATTGCTCCAGGAATCATTTTTTGAGATCGAAAACGAGTCTTGTACTAATTCAACAAAAGGGTAGTTTTTTACAATTAAAAATTTACAGGCTTTCAAACGACTCTGATTGCACTTGATGCCAACTTTTCTTTGTAGCGAGTTTTGACAGTCAAAATGAAAACCATTCTTTCTCTGATAATCAAACCACACATTTGCCAGCAATGTTGGCAAAATCACAACTTCATTTGTTAATAAGCAGCATTTATATGTAATAAGTAAGATTGCTGTGTAATTAGGATGTGACACAAGGTGGGAAGTATTTCATGTTCACTTATAATAATAATGGCATATAACAAACAGAAAACAACAAACTGTGTCCATTTTCCGAATTTCTCTTTTCCATCATATTTCAATGTAACACTTTTCTGCCTACATTAATGATAGTCTTTAGTGAATTGCCTGGCAATGCATGTCGTCGTCAGTATCGGAGAGTCAAATACTTTTAGGCTACAACACATCGCTCGTCACTGAGAAGAGTCAAAGCTTTCAAACGGCTCATTTTTTCAGTTGATATCACACGGCTGCACTGTGGATAAAAATCAGAGGTCTTCATATCACAAACAACTGTCACTTGATTAATCTGTAGTTCACCATTTTCATATAACATTGGGTAAATACCGGCCGACTTAATTTTTTTCTTTTTTTATCTTAACAATTCCCATGCAATCCCAAATTACGCATTCTTTGGTTGTATAAAGATGCTTCAACTGAGAGAAGTGGCAGATCGAACGAATCATACAAACATAGCTTGCAATGAAGAAGAAGTTTAAGAAGAAGAGATCAGACACTATCATATCGTCTAGATCCAGGACACAGCAGTTCTCATTTTCTCCGGGGAGGGTTGACTGGTATATTCACAAACGAAGAATTGCAAGCTATGCGTCCGCCGCCGATTTTTCGATTGAGAGACAAAACTTCGAAGTTATGCAAATTACCCCCCTAGGTGCGCCATGGCCTTCGATGGTGCTGATGATGATGCAGCACCGAGGGGGGTCGACGTCATACGATCTCGTCGCGTCCAAAGTTTATGTCCTGCTCGGCACAAAACTGTGACGTGATTGGCAGACAGTTGAACAGATCACACAACGGGCAGTCTATCACTGGCACGAGATAAAATATTGCTACGAGCGCTAGGAATAAAAGCATTGCGCCTCCCAGACACAACCACACTTGCAATCGCTTCCTGTGCCTCGAGAACGGGGCCGAGCCGATCGTGACGAATGGCAGCAGCGCAGATGACAGCAGCAGTCCGAACACGAAGCCGAACACGTGCGCCCAGTTGTCCACCCACGGCAGCAGGCCGAGCAGCAGCAGCAGAGCCACCACCGCCAGTAGCTTGAGTAGAGCCTGCTCCGGTCTTCGCAGCATCGGCCACACGTCCAGCACCTCGACCATAAGGCAGGCCAGCAGCCCAAACTGTGCACCCGCAGGACCAACCTGGGAAAAGTGTCCATATATAATAGTGGCTCTAAAAGGACGCGTATTTAAACTGTAGTACCTCTGCCCGGTATGGCACAAAGATAGCACTCGCGAGGTTGCCTCCCATGCCTGATCCCAGATATATCATCGCCATCCTCAGAGGGCCGGTCATTCTCTCAACATCTCTCATAATACACAACTGGACTACCAGAGTCAGCAGCAAGTGTACAAATCTGCAAGGGACAGTATTAGGGGTTACATTATTTTTTTGAAACGATCTCTCTTAAAATCTATACTAATATTTTAGTGTTTTCCAATATAGTGATTTAGTAGATTTTATAGTCCGAAAATAGTATATAATATAAAGATGCTAGACCAAAAAAGTTTGAAACAAGTATTGTTAAATACGAAAAAAAAATAGTAAAAATACCGTTCTTTTTTCTTATTTAGTGGTGACCAAAATACTAAAAATTATAAGTATGTTGATCGTAAAAACCAGGTGATAAGGAAATATGCTTGTGAATCAGTTAGCGCCCAGGTTTTGTTGTGTGACTTGGTTAGTGGCCGCACTTAGAAAAGTACTTCGTCTTGGCATGACCAGGATTTTGGCCACTAATTGAGTCACCACCATAATGCAATTCTGATCAAATTATTTCATGAGACCACGCTCACCCTGCATGCAAAAACAATGAGGTCCAGAGTCGGTAGAACTGGTCTGGCCTGTCTGGGTTGTAGAATGGAATCATACCGCACACATCATCCAGGCATGACACCTAAAAATAATAGTCAAATTAAAATTATTGATGATTTTGGTAAGCTTCTTGGACAACATGCCTGTGAGCACAGTGAGGCTTCCTCATGGAACTTTCCTCTGACGAAATCACAATATTCTTTGGTTGTTATGGAGCAGGAGCCGTGGATGCCGATGCAGCAGGGGTGCGCGATGACCTCGCAGACCATGTGTTCCGCGGTCTTGTCCCTTCGCAGCTGCGTGCCAACCCCGTTGACTCCGCGTCTCTGCACCACCGAGCTGGGTTTTCTGCAAATCGGCCACTTGGTGATGTCGTCAGGCCACTCAAACGGCGCTATCGAGGCGGGCAGCTCGCAGTATTTTGGGTCGAGCCCGCACACTGAACCAGAGATGCGTCCCCCTGGACCAGATTCGCCGGCAGACCACTTTTTCCAGGTAGAAATTGTTTGCTATAGAATTTATCAAAGATTAGCGGTTGTTGATCACGACAGTGAAAAGTGGGAAAATAGGATATTGGGATAAAAGCAATAGAAATTCAAGGTGAATGCAAAGGTGAATGAAATTCAGTGAAAAAGAAGATATATGTAAGAAAATGAACTGAAAACTCTCTGGACACTACAAAAGCATGCTGAAAAGTCTGCAATATATTCACGTACCGTTGGTCTCAATCCTCGCAGCTGCAGCAGCAACAATAATGATCAAGATTAGTCTTTTGAACATAAATTATGGTTTTCCCTGATATCATTTTACAGTTTCCCAGGGATGTATGATTTTCCTTGCGATTTGCTTCAATTCAATACAATACTGAAAATTATTACTTACTGAGCACTCTGCCTGTGATGATTGCACACAACCTGAATCATCATTTCTTATGCAACATGCTGTTTCTCTTTCTTTTTCCCTGGCCTTGTTTATTCTCCTCCAAATCCTATGGTCTTTTCTCATGCAGGGTGAAAATTTAGCTCCCAAATGTATCAGATCGGCCTAAGAGATGAATTAATAAATTAAAACCCACAGAGCAAAAGTAAAAATGCCTTACAGCTCTAGGTCCTATCCAAAAGTTGGCAGGCTCCAGATAGTCAACCTGCTGCAAAGACAAGCTTGGCACCATCACCTGAAATTTTGGAAAATTTATTTATGATGAGAAAGTGGAAAGAAGAGTTGTGCATTTTACCAAGCTTGATCTTTGATTTAAGTCGATGCCAAGTGGACCCAGTCCATAACACAGGAGAGATAAGGCCATGACCATGACGTGCACGGTCGTTACCCAGTACGTAAAGAAAGGTCTGTAGTCTTCCATGTCATCCAACTGCCTTTTGTGGCGGTGGACGACTGAGCGCTTTCTTGAGCGCCTACTGCGAAATATTACACAATTTTATTGCTGTGACTAAGTATTTTTTTAAATTAATAAAATTGCTGCTTTTTGAGAACATAAAAATAAATTGAGGGCATGAGATTGACTAAAGAGGTAAGGGAAAATTCAAATAGATAATCTGTGTCAGAGAAAGATTAAATCAAGTGATGGTAAATTAAAAACTTGTAATCTCATTACTGTGGTGCCTCCACAAAGATCTGATAACATCATATATGGGGTTTTGATTATATTTTAAATATGCAATATATCTAGAATATATAATGGTCTCACATATTATACCTCAACATTCTGCCAACAAATCCCATGCCATATTGTCTGCGGTCAGAGTTGTCAAGTGCTCTGTCAAGAACGTGGCTCCAAATCCTTGAGGCGCCAACCTCAGGAGAAGTAGCCTCGGCACCGGGCTCTTGTCTACTACGACGCCAACTGTGTGCTCTGAAAATGTCAGCAAATGAGTCCCACAGTTTCATAAAATTGGAAAAGTGACATAGTACCTATCACTTGAGAATGATCTGTGATCTCTAATTGGTCTGTGGTCAGGGTCATCCTGAAGGCTTTCAGATGCCCCACTTTGTTGACCAGATCTAAAACTAGGTTCTGATGCAGCCGTGTGCAAGTTTGAGGCCGAAGATGCCTTTTCTTCTTGAGCCTTGTTTCCACCACTGTCACCCTCTCCACTGGCTCCACTAATTGAGGCCGGTTTATCGAAGAATACCTGAGAAGGCGATTTGGAAAATTAAAATAGTGACATTATCTGCCAACAAAAGAGTTCACCTCGTCCTGGAAGAGTCTCGGTGGTGTTGCTGGTTGTTGCTGTTGTTGAGGCGGGTCCAGAGCCGCCGAGGGGGAATAGCTTCTCGACCACTCCCTACTCCTCGAAGTTGCCCTCGCTCTGTGTCTCGTTAGCGTCTAAAAGCACATTAAATTTCGATTAAAAACCAATTCAAGGCAGATTCTTGACATTTCTATTCACCGTAATCACATATCCAAGTCCACCAAGTGCCATTCTGGCCACAGACTCTTTCCGCCTAACTGGGGGCTCCGTCCATCGAGGACCTTCAGGTTCCGCGCTGCTGCTCCCAGGGTGGTCCGGGGAGTCAGTAGGAAGAACATCGGGCCTTGATGCGACCTGGGCCGCCCTTTGTCTGGCAGGCGCGTGTCTCGCCGCAACCGGAGCACACTCTTCACGCAAGGGTCCACACTTCCGCACTGCAAGTCTCTTTCGCCGCTCCAACCATCGCAGCCGCAGCCGTTCTTCGTCTTCATCATTTTCACACAGTCCAAAGAACTCGGCCGTTCCGCGTTTGATGTAACTGAAAATTTTTAAATCGTACATTTTCAGTTATCTAAAGCAAGCTGGTATTTTTACTCTGGTTACTATGCGGGCATTACAAATAAATCATCAACTAATAAAAGAAAAAAGTTATATGTGCAAGGGGAAAACCCGGAGCACCTTTTTAATAATTCACTTAACTGTTCTGGGTGCAGTATTCTTGTAGACGCTAAATAAAAAGATTTTCCACTTCAAGCATCTGATTGATTTGTTAACGCACTTTCTCGCGGTATTTGAATTGAATGAATAATGGGAAGCTAAAAGGCGGCAATGGAGCTGCCTTGGGAAACTGCCCGTCACAAAAAGGATCGAATTTGAAAGGAAAAGTCAACCCAACTCACTTTTTGATTGTTTCAGTTCTTGTTACAGCTCTCGCCACTCTGGGTGTGTCTGCAGTTGTGCTCTCGATGGGCGAGGAAGGGACAGGAGGGGTGATTGTGGGGTTCTGAGGCGGACTAGGGGCCAGGGATGAGGTGGTGGTTGCGGGAATGGTGGACGCAGCTGAAGAGACGGAAGAGACAGAGGAGCAGGTCTGAGAGGAACATGAGGCGGTGCTGGAGGTGGCGGAGGCAGAGGGTGAGGAACTGGAACTAGGTGATGCTGGTGTGGCCTGGCCCGATGGAGACGTGCCAGGCGGGGTGCAGGGAGGCACGGACGCAGAGGCAGCAGCCGCGGCAGATGACACAGCATTCCGCCTGGAGAGATTAATAACGTGCAAGGTTAATACATTAATTTGTCCTCCAGATAATGGGTGTTACCAAGAAAAATATACAATTTAAAATTTTGTTTTCAATGGTTCGACAAAAATATTTCGAAAAATAGTCTCATGTAAAGTTATTGTAAAAAGGTTCAAGGTTCATATTACAAACAATTATACATAAAGTGCTGAGTTTAGAATGGCGAAGAATTTTTAATGAGAGAACTCAAAGCTCTTGAAATTGGATCCACTCATGAATTTCGCAGCGCGTATATGGTGCATTAAGTTTTGCCGCCGTAAACAAACTTACTTCACGGCACATTGTTTTACGGTTATGAAATTCGAGCTGGTAATTAGAACTGCACAATTCGCGTCTGGTGGGCCGTAAAGTGCGCTCGCGCTGCCAACAAAAAACAAAAATCCTATCATGTGCCGCGCGCACAATAAAAACAAGGCCGGAATTAGACAATGCAGTGTGCAGGTGTACAGAGTACGGAAGAGAGCGCCATCGGGGGGAGGGTGGACTTCGCGGGGGTAGGCCGCTAGGTGTCAGCAGTGCGGCCGTCACTGGGGTAAAAAAGGTCGTCGCTCGAGTTTCCCTGATCGATTACTGCGGGGCGGAGAGATATAAGGGAGGTTGTTGGATGGAAACTCGCTTGCTCTCGCACACACACATATACAGTCATTATTATCAGCCAGCTCATGCTGGATTTGACCGTCCGAGAGAGAGAAAGAAGTGACGGAGAATGCTCCGCAGCCATAATTTTACCTATAGAAATATGTATGAATGCGGCCAGAGATCGCATTTTGGCGTGCACAGCGGTGCCTTTTATATATGTGCTTGAGTGACACTTTCCACTTTCCTTCTCGGTCGACCAGGAAATTTTCCGCCACTCGGCCTTGTAGCGTTAAATTAAAGGAGTTTTTGCCCTCTTTTGCGAGAAGCGATAGGACTGCATCGAGTTTGAGAAATACACGTATGTCGCAAGAAAATGAACTCTGCTGTCAAAAGACTTTACGGCGCATTAATTAATTCCAATGAGAAGGTGCGAGTTGAAACCGGTTGTAATTAATGAAAAGGCTGCGAGCCGTGGAAATGCCGCCGTTTAATTCTCAACCCCCATTAAGGGCGTGAAAAAATTAATCCTCTTGATAGCCCTCGCGCGCGTGCGACAGCATGCAGCATACACAAAACCAGTGTAATATTTCACTCGCATTATGGAGTTAGTGAAAAAATGCCATTATCTACCATTAAATGGTAACATAACACAGCTGCGTGAACAAAAAAATCGAAAAACGCACCAAGGATCTGGGAAACTACCATGCTACACGCGCCACTTGGTCGGCAGAATAGGGAGGATATAATGCCAGATAGATTCCTTGATACACCCCCGTAGCAATCCGCCAACTTATTATCACGGAGCATAAGTGGCAGGCAAGTAGAAATTCCTTGGCAGGAGCGCTCGTTGAGCGTCGTCTCACGTTCCTGCTACATGAGAAAATAGGCAACCTGTGCAGCTCGAGTGGCAAGCCGGTTGCATATCCATATCGAGACAGACACCGTGAAGCGCGCGGCTTGTTACTATCGGAGCAGCACCTCCGCGAGTGGGTGGAAATTGCGAGCACTTATTTACATACCCTAGTCGGTGCACTGCACTACCCACTTGGTGTATCATTACATGCGCGGTGTCGGTGGCCTTGGATTATCACTGTGAACTCGCAGTGTGTGTGTCCGACCGCCGGCTTTTTTGCCGCAAACTCACTCAACGACACGCTCTGTAATTTATATTTTATACACAGACAGCGAGCGGGGCGGATTTATTAGCCACTGTGTGTGTCTCTTCCAGTTATCTGCTGTCTTTGCAGAGCCTGCCATTACCCAGCAGCTCATAAAAAGCTCTAATGTATACGAGCATTCTTTCCGTCCTAGTTATCCTGCACGCCTCCTCTTTCATAAATAATTTGTTAATCTTTTTCTGCGTGAAAAGTAGCTCACAGTGCCTGTCAATGCTGGAATCTGTGTCGCAATAATGACGGGAAAAAATTGCTTGTTGACAACACACCGTGGAGAACTAAAGGCGCACAAAGGAGGATAGAAAAAGACGAAGCCTTTGTTTTTGCTGGGTAATCAACCGCGAAGATTCCAAAGGAGTAGAATGAAAATTTAAAAGACAAATTAAAACTGCATTGCGTGTGACATCTTCTTGAATTGAGCTTATGCGGCATACTTTGGGTTGCAATGCAAAAGTAGACGTTAAACTCACGAGAGATTATGCAGCCTACTTCAGCATAAGAGGTTTATTCTATGATCAATAGTTTTTGCGGCTTTTCTGTTAGCCCCATTTCTCTCATTTTTTATTTTTTGAATATATGAGCATTTTTGAGACCAAAAAAATAACAATAAATAAATCTAAACAATTGAATTGAACTTACCAGGCCAGGGGCAACGCAGACGCACTGCCAGCCACACTACTAATTGAACACCTGGATTCTGGTCTTGACGGCTGCACTGCGCCTGTCAGGCTGGACGACGGCTCTTGTGACTGCTGCTGCTGTTGCTGCTGCGATTGGTACGACCTTGAGGACTGCTGCGAGGGCACCGGACTTGGGTCTTGGTACAGTCTCGAGTTGGATTGCTGCTGCTGCTGTTGTTGTTGCTGCTGCTGCTCCAGCACCGCTTGCTGCTGTTGGTACCTTTAAATGGAGATGAAGTTAGCACAGATGTAAAGGCGCCGAGATAAATTGCGCAGTAAGCAGATTGTGTATTACTATGAGAACATGGTGTTGATATTTTGATCTTTCAATGTATTTAATTTAATAGTTGACGTGATGTAATCTACAAAGCATTTTCTATTCATTAAGTGCTGCATAATACAGAGTTCTATTCTATGCAGAAAATAACGAGCTCAATGTCAGAATCCCTGGTTTCACGCAACACGTAGATTGTGCTAACTTTGCCTCTGCTTATAATAGCAATCAACAAGGCCGTTTATAAAATGCCACGAACAAGGAAAAATGGTTTTATGCTCAGTGCATGCGACGTTAACACATTCGTGCTAAAGAACGTCACCCACTCACTATACCTGGCGAGAGCAATAAACGTTTATGTGCATGACGCAGGCGGATTCTGTCGCTTGACGGAGCAGGGGAGGGGCAGAACCAAATTGCAGATAAAATACAAATTGAGCGGCAAATTGATACATGAAATGATTGTTTCCCTCTCTGCAGCAGTAAACTCGGAACAAAATGAACGTGCTAAAAGTTTCAAGAAGGAAACGGGATATTCACAATATGCTAAAAAAAAGTTAGGCAACCAATTAACCACTGCGGAAAAAATACCTTCGGAACAATCAACGACAAGGAAGGGAGCTAAGAAGTGTATTGTAGGTGGCGAAATAAGCACGTGAGTTGCATAGGCCTGCGTTTAAGCACGATCCCCAAAATTGAATAAGACAGCTAAGGTGGTACACGTCTACTGTAAAATTCGCTTCCAGCGGAATCGAAACGCTTCCAAAAACTGCCAGGGAAGCGGATTGGTAGTGAAATGAGAATTTGAAGCAAATTCGCTTCCCGACTTCGCGTTGGAAGTGAGCCACGCGAGATTTAGTAGCGTTTGTTCTTCCTCGTTAAAGCATTCACCTCTGTTTGAAACTGTTCATTTCCATGAAAGGTATCAAACGCTCCCAACTAATTATTGGTCAATTCCACCGTGGAACCAAACGTTTTGCTGTCGTGAAACCAAATAGTTCAGCGACGAAAGAGGACGGTTCCTTGAATAAAATCGTCAGCGAAATTTTCTGACAGCACGCTGCTCTAGTGGAATGCAAAATCGTACAGAAACCAATGTAATTGACTCCAACTGAAGATATTTGATGAGCATTGTAAAGTTTCTTCGTCAAAATTACAAAATAATATTTAAAATTGGTAATATATATTATATGTTTTTAATAGGCCTATTAGCTCCGAGTTTACGCGACTTTGGCATGCATCAGATAAGAGATAAGATAGACGGAAAGCAAGTTGCTAGAAGCAAACAATCTATTTTTCATGACAAGCTAATCAAAGAAACCGAGCATTCAGTATCCGAAGCAGATCTTACCTGCGGGAGGCCCTGGTGTCGAGCGCCGGCGCGTCCACGAGCGAGTCGTTGGACGGTAGCGAACGGGTCTGCAGGGGCGGCGTGGTCCTCGGGGTGCTGGGGGTGGGCGGAAGGCGGGGGCTGGGTACCCTGTTGGAGGCGGCCGCCGCCGAGTTGAGGAGCTCCTCGAGGCGAGCGCTGCGCGAGCTGTGGCGCAGGTAGGAAGCGCCAGGGCATTGAGACGTGCTCAGGTGGCGCCGGTAGTCAGGGTGGTGGTGGTGCGGCGACCGGTGGTGCGGGTGCTGGTGGTGCAGTGAGCCGTGGTGGTGGCTCGGGTGGGAGATGGTGTTGTAGTGCGGGTGGTGGTAGTGGCTCGAGTGTGCAGCAGGGTGGTAGTGCGAGGCCGAAAGGTAGTCGGCCGGCACGTGCGGCAGCGACCTGCCGCTGCCCGAGCTGCTACTCGAGGCCCCGCAGTCGTAGTTCTGCAACAGAAAACACACACGGTGAGAAAACCACGAAATCGCGACTTTTGACAGTTTGTTGTTAAGCTATAAACGCCTGCGAATAGGGCGAAAAGAGAGCCGCCTTTCATCTTGCAAGCAGGCAGAAAATACTGCCGCAACTTTTCACCGGGAGAGTAATTGCCTTTGCTTTCATCCGGGCCGATCTTTGATCACAAGGCCTGACGTGAGAGGAGCAGAGGGAAAACTTTCGTTGGCATACATACATATCTGTGTGTGCAACCAAGGCAGCAAGTAGTGTTTCTCAATAACACCTCTGCAATTCCCTGTCGCTGCCGCTGACGCCACCCGAGCGCGGCACCGAGGGGAAATTAATTAAGGTCAGAGATTTCGCGACTAGCGAAAAGGGGACGGCTGATGTGGGGGCGAATAAGAGGAAAACGACGGCTTTCATAATTGGAGAGGCTGGAAAAATAAACTGCTAGAGGAAACGAGCTGCCGGTCAAAGTTGCAAGACACGTCGGCGGGCCTCTTGTAATTGACTTCGTTATTTATGTACGAGCAGGGAAAGCAATTAACGAGTCCACCACTGAACGCGTAGGTTTGTCGACAAAAGTTGAAATAATATTGTAAAATATATCATAGAAGGACACGTGGAAATTCGAATCTATTTACTCGCTAATTAACAGGGTTTTACTAAAACATTGTAAGCTCCCCGGCATAACGATGTTGCTGGGTTTCCATTTCACTGGCACCAAGTCAAGAGAGAACTTGTCAGAAACACAAACTGGCAGGGAACTCGCGCAGTCGGTCAAAGTTACAGGACACGTGCTCTTTCGCAATTGGCTTAGTTATTAATGCTCCCTGCGCGCTTCACGGACGAGCCTTGATAATCAGGGCACGAGAGAGATTTGCAGTCGAGTGAAAAATCCAACCCTTTCTGCCGAACGACGGCAATCGACAGTCCCCGAAGACTAATAGGGGTCGTGCGGACTTATGCTGCGCCCCATCGTCATTTCACAAATTACAGCTCTCCAGCTCGCTAGGCAAAAGGCACACATTCATGATTTGGTCGCTTTTTACGAGGCGCAGGCATGTCATACTCTCTCGCTCTCAACTTTTTGCCCCCGCGCAGATGCCGAACGCGCGATAGCAAAGTTTCGCCTCTGGAAATTCCACGCCGTCGATGTAAACTGTCATTATACTTTTCCCAGCTGACGTGAGTTGCGGAATTAACTTTTGCTCACGCGCACAGTTAATAAAATTCGGCTGCCACCGCACGGAGTACGATTGTACACGCACCGCTTTTTGCTGTCTGCCTTTCCCACTTTTTGTCCGTCGCTCTTGCAGTTCGCGCCCTCCTTCTGCCAAAATAAATACAATTCGCCTCTCCCAACTCGAGTATTTGGTGAAACTTTTTCACAAGCGCGAACTACATTTCAGAATCCGGCGAAATTTCACCGCTGGCGGAAAATTCTAAAAGCACATTTTTATCATCTTGCTTAAATGCATTAAATAATACTCTTTTGATTCTTAACCCATACAATTACACGCATAAACTTAATTAAATAAAGTTAAGTAGCATCGATTTTCAAACATATTTTAACAAGGTTGTTGCAAATTTAAAAAGTTTCATGATGCTTTTATTGAACACTGAAGTGTACAACAAGGTTGTTAATCAGGTTTCATTTTGCTAACTATACAATCTGACTTATAAATGTTTTTCATAACTATCTTATCGCAAAATTTGCACTGTTTGCTTTCAAGTCACAGTGGTAATTTCGAAGTTTAGATATTTAATTTTATAACCTTTCATTATTTATAGCGTTCTTCTATAACATTTACAAAAATTTATCGCATTTTAGTTTTGATGATGTTTTAAAATGTTTACCAACTTTTAACATTGACAAGAATGCAAAATATCAAAATCTGTCACAATAGCTGACTATTCTTCATTCCGTTATGGAATTGCTTGAGCAAGATTGAAGTACTGCTGTATATATTTCATAAGCTGCCAGCAGACAACGTGAAATCACCACTCAGCAACAATAACAGAGATCGCATTCAACCCGAACGAAACGAAATTATTTGCTCGAAATTTCTACTTTCATGTCTTGTCAAAGAAAGCATGTGCAGGCGAAAGAGAGTCTCATATGTGCCGATACGAAAGTGCTGCGCGGCGCGTCGGATGGAGCAGAGTGGCAAAAAATTGGCGATAAGAAAATGAAAAAATAAAAAAACCGGCGCTGTCTCGAATCTGATATTCAATCCGGCTATACGCGCACATTCATCCAAAGTACGTGTGCGCTCGAAAAAGAAAGCGGAAAACTCTCGTTTCAAAAAAGCGAAGTCGTTGCTATTGATTTCGCAACGTAATATCTCGGTGCAGCATCCTTCACTTCAAAGCGTGATTTATTTCAGGTTCTGCCCCGGCCTTAATTGTGGCCAGCAGTTTTCCTTCTTACTACGGGATGATATATAGGAAAAGTAATTGATCACAAGACCCGGTGATAAATCATAAATGGCAGCTCGGCGAAGACGTGACTGGATGTGTGTGTGAGTAATTACATGACACCCATTTGCAAACTCGACGCGGTGATGTGACATTGAGCAGCCCGCAGCCACTCTCCTCGGCTGCGTGTGCGTGAGGTGTAATTGAATTTGCATCTTTCGCCCTATGCAACATCATCAGGCAACCCCTCTGCCGCCCACGCGCGACGAGCAGATAATTACACTCACGGTCCCTCGTCGCGGAAAAAGTAATGATATTTGCACTCGAGAGGGGTGAGATTCTGCCAGTTTGAAAGTTATTAAAAATAATTAACACGGTAGATTCTTCAGTGTGATACTCGCAATTTTACCGCCACTTTTTACGCTTGCGGGTGCCGCCCCAGCTTAATCCGTTTCTGTGGCGTGAGGGTAATCTCGTTGAAAATATTTCTGCTGCTGTGATGGTATGTTATTAATTCGTAGTTTTGAGTTCGTTAAATGCGGCTTTCATTCGGTGGAGTGAGGGAGAAACTTTTCTGAATGAAATAGCTGCCTTTGGTTCAATTTACGGTGTAATTTCAAATTTTCTGTGGCAGGCGTGCTTACTGCTTTGCGATAAATTTATTATGAAGCACCAAAGATATGGATATTTAAATCTAAATAAAGGACGGGAACAAAAATTTTCATCGTGATTTATTTATATAAATAAAATTTTTAGGCTACATAGGCATCACGAATTTCAAAACTATTTATTTCAAGCTGCGTGTGACCCCTGTGGGTCAGCAGGCCTTCTGAGCCGTTTCCCCGAATTGAGACGCCTCTTGCTTTCACGCACAATCCTCTACTATTATGTGATGTACGTGTTTACACGGGAAAGAGAGAAAGCGGGCGAGTAGCGTGTCTTCGTCGTCGTCAAAAGGGTCAATATTAAACAGAGAGAAAGCAGTTGCGCAAATAACATCAACATCTCTTCCACCGAACTACAATTTGAATTCACCGCATACCATCGTATGCATGCATATGTGTGGTTGTTCACTCACACTGCAAATTACAGAGAAAACCTCTCTCTCTCTCTCTCTCTCTCTCTCTCTCTCTCTCTCTCTCTCTCTCTCTCTCTCTCTCTCTCTCTCTCTCTCTCTCTCTCTCTCTCTCTCTCTCTCTCTCGTCGTTCACCAATCTGTTGCCCGCTATACAATAACGACTGAGCCCTCAACTAGGGATGTGAAAAGTAGCTCTTATGTTTGCTAAAGAAAAATGCTTGACAACAGTTTATGTGTATAGTTTTGATTTAGAAAGGCGTGAAAAAAATAAAATAAACTTCTGGAACCTCTGAAAGGAATATACTTGCATGATTTCGATCTATGAAGCAACCCAGCTTGTTTCGTTCAATCAAAACAATAATCTTTATGAAAAGTTATTCTGAGTATTTTTGGTTTAGCAGGAAATATTAAGCATTGTCTGATTTAACAATTAAGAAAAAAAATTATACTTTTTAAAAAAACCCTCTGTCACTTCCCTGGGCTCCGCGCCTCCACAGCCCAGCAGCAGTTTGTTCCTTGCTTTTCTCCCGAGGCTGCTAGCTGCGGATCGATCGATCAATTCCAATTCCCACCGATCCGGCGTATCCCGAGTACATGCAGTGTTATTTTTCGCCAAAACGGCAGCCTTTTGTGCTCTCCCCGCCTGGCAACATGTTAATTTAGCCGCACACGCTGCATTTGCATGCGTCGCCACCATAAAAGTGCTTACACAAGTATAATGATGCTGACAAAGGGAGAGAGTGAATTCGCGTGTAATCTGCCGCCGCGTTAGCCGCTGAAACAAGTCCCCTAAAAAAAGGTGCTCACAGATTCCGCAAAAATTTTCTCGCAGCACTGCTTTCGGCCGGCGAAATTGAAATCGCTCTTGGACTGTTAGCAGCAAAGGAAGGCTATTTTTTCCTCTTCCGACAACAAGCTAGAGCAGCTATAGTGAAATGAAATTTGATATCTAGTCTGTTTTCAGCCAGCTCGCTTGCACGAGTGTTCCAAAACAAATTCTGTGGAATGTTTGCTTGGGTGGCCCTTTTGTTGAATTTGTGGAATAAGCCGTTTTCCTTGTTGGGCTATCATACAAAGGATGAAAACTCTTTGAGAGGTAAAAAGGAGTGCTGTTAGATGAAACTCCCTCTGAACCTTTCTTTCGTTCATATTATCCTTTTGTCTTTGCACCTGGAAACTGATTAAAGGCACTAGAATTTGCTCTGGGCTGACTGTTGACGTTAAGCGTTTTTATCTTTGACCGCCGTCCACACTAAAAGCGGACTCTGTTCAATTTACCAAGCTGACGGATCATGTGATTAAATTTAATCATTCATGGATAAAAAGGTTGGTCTTTCTGTGTAATTGGAACCAATCAATTCGGTATTTTATATCGTTATAAAGTGGCGAAAAATCACTTGAATATAGCAATTATTATAAAATCTGTCCTCTCAAAAAGATGATGTTATTCCGCTGCACGTTGCGCTAGCGGCTACAAAAGGCTTCTTAAGATCCACCGCGCTCACTTCATGACTAAAATCAGATCTCAATTTCCTGGCATTTATCATGAAAGCGGAAGAAAAAGTTGCATTGTTCAGGAATCTTCGATTTTCGCCAGCGCGTCTCTCCAATATTGAATGCTATTATCCGGTGACGGTGGGTGAGTGCCAACCAACTAGAGAGCACAAAGATAAAAGCTACGCGGCGGCACTTCAAAGGGCCGACCGCAAAACGCTGGAAACATTCGCTCTCGGCAGTTCGGACCCTAGAACACACGTCGCCGGCACTCTCTGCGGTCGTATTTCATTAGCAATGGCTGAAAACTTATTGCGAAAGTTACTTAGCTTCGATTTATTATTGACAGGGCACACATGCCCATGCACACACACGCGCGCGCGCTGGGGCGGGCGGTTTCTCGGTGTTGCGAGCACATTGGCTTGGTGCAATGCGACCGCAGTGAAACTGGCGCTGCATGCAGGCGCGAGTGAGCTGACCTTTACGGTCATAATTTAATTTATTTCATTACAATTTCCATGCGTGTCCGCCCCGATATATTCCCTGGACGCGGTTAAGAGCAAAAGTTATTGATTTATCGCATCGCAAGTGGCGCGGTTAATGAACCGGGACTGCCTCTCTTGTTTGCCCCCGCGACTGAGTTACGGCCGCACTTACTTTGAGGAACAAGGCCGCCGGAGGGCCGTTTGGGGTCAAAGATGATGAATTTATCGCTTGAAAATTTAATCGCCTAAGCTGCAAGTAACGCGGGCTTTGCCTTTTGCCCTGCTCGAAATTGTGGGCTTGAATGTTGCATGGGCCGAGCGAAATGCGGGTTAAAGGAAACCTGCAAAGTGCAACCTACTCCAGCTTTAGCAAAATTAATAAGGTCGCTTCTATAATTTCAAAGAATAATTTTGTCCTGACTATTCTGAAAAAAAATGCTGCGCAGAGTTTGGTAAGTCTCTGTTATCAAGTGAATTTTGGCGATTAAAGTTATGATTAGCTTTGTTATAATTATTCTCAGGATCGTCTGGTCTGAGGTCGCGTCTCTTTTTACTTACGATTGTTGTTAGCCGTGTTTATTAATTCCCTTCTGAGAACTCAGCGAGAGTCGAGGGAGAAATACAGCTCATCTAATATTTCCTCATTACGCTCGTCGACGGAAGCGTTTTGCTTCGCATCCGCGGCCTCTCTGCGTGATAAGTGGACTTTGACGTCGCGATGAAATTACGCTTGTGTCTCGGCACTGACACAATTTTTCAGCTTGTCTCTATTCCGCACGTTGCGCGCGTATTAAACCCAAACAGCGCGATGAAAATGAAAAGGCGCCGGGCATGTAGTCTCTTGTGCAGTTCTTTTTTTTAGGAGACGCCGCCAGTCTCTTCCAAGTGGATCACTGGACATACAAGGTCGTTGAACGTACTTTTTGCGCAGTTAACGGTAATTTGCACAGCAATTATTTGCCCAAGTTTGTTCGTGCGTCAACACATCCTCGTTGGTTCTTTCATGCGTAACTTTGATATTTTGGACGCGCCCAAACCTATTTAGAAGGCTGCACGGCCAAAAAACACGTCAAAATGTTTTGGTGGCTACATAATTTCGTGATATCCTCATTTACATAGCTTGGGAAAATATTCGGGCTGATGCAACTGAGGCGAAAAGACACTCAAAAGCACAGGCAAGGCTGACTCCGTATTTATTTCCCGGCAGCTTGCCCGCGACTACAGAGAAAAACCGATGGAGTTATTTACACGGAGGGTAAACAAGCTATCGCTGGACCGTGTAAACTAATTTTTGCCCTGCCCACAGCACACATACCTGCGTTTGGTAGGCGGCGGCGACATGAGGGGGCAGACGGTAGTGGTAGGAAGAACTGGGCGGCGGCGCGTCGCGCCTCATGTACGCCTCGCCGACGGAGGTGATGAGACCGTTCGACGCCGCGCCCTGGGCCGAGGCCGACGAAGGCTGGGGCTGCTGCTGCGGCTGGACATTGGCCGGGGGTGGCGCGGGAGCTATGGGCAGAAACCTTTCAGACGGAGGTGGCGTAGCGCCGGAAGTGCGGAGGGCGAGCAGGCGGCGGTAGTCTTGGTTCTGCCCGTCAGGCACCGATGTCATGCCACACGCCCCCGGCCCGCTGTCAGGACATCTGAAAGCACATCAATACACATTTTTAAACAAGTCGAAATTACTCCAAGAAAAAACTAAACTTGAAATTACGCATCTTACGTATGTATATAATATAACTAAACAATCAATTTTTAAGCTTATAAATAATTGTGAAATTTTGCATTATTTTGGAGAATAATAATCTTCAAATTCAAAATGGTATTACAAGAAAGAAGAGTTTCATTAAACTCAGATTTGTCAAATTTTTAAATTAAACGCATTACATTTGGTTTCGTTTGGCGAGTTTTTTTAATCGGTGAGTTATTTACCATAATATCCATAATATATATATCGTTAACACGGGACATATGTTAACAAACAAAAGGATAAAATTTCTATGAATTGTGAATTTTGTTGGTTTTTTATTGCGAAAAATAATTGCTTGAAAATTTAAAAGCGTCCAACAGCCTTAAGCTGCAGTATTTCAAAGATGTTGTATTCAAAAGGATGGTCTAATTGGAAATGCTTTTGTGTAAGATGCTTGTAAGAGGATTTTATTTTTATTACAATTTCAATAGGAACTCAAACCTCATCTCCATTCAGAGTTAGTTTATTATTTTTTAATTTGACAAGAATACCTCGTTCCTCAAACAACCGAGAAACAAAGGAATAAGACCACCCATGGTAAAAGTAAGTCATTTCGCAGAGGAAAATTAAAAAGGGAACGAGAGAGAGGGGGGTATGCACGAGCATAATTCATAGTTGGCTGAACAAAGCGTGCTGCTTATGCAACCAGGAGCAGCACCTCTGACAAGCCGGTTGCATAATTTAGCGAAAAGAGTGCGGCGGAAGCTGGCAAAAAGTTGTGTTCTTGGCTAATTTGTTGGTTAGGCAAGGGGCGCACACGTTTGCCGTGTTTCCAGGTTGAAATAATTTGCATGTTGCATGAATAATGCAAGATTTTTCAGCATGATACCGTGTTAAGAGGCGCGCACGGACTCTGCGAAGCGGCAGCGCCCAAAAGCCAGACAAACGTGACTCTCAACTTGGCTATCTGTCAACCGGAGAAGCGCGCAAACACACGGAGGCCGTAAACATGAAAGAAAAGTTGGGTCGAGAGGGAGAGAGATGGTCGGTCGGTCGGTCGGTCGGGGCAGGGGGTGAGTGGCGACCCACCCCGGTCCGAGTCAACGCACTCAGCTCACACTCACTCTGCATGCATTTGCTGATTAAGGCCGTGACGAGAGCACAATGCCGTTGAATTACAATTCCGATATAAATAAAAGATGAGTGACGCTGATGCACTAAATTGTACACACACACGTGATGCAACCGAGTTGAACAAGATTGAGCCAATTTGCGTTGCGAGCTCAAACAAACGGCCACAGCACTAATTTGCTTCAATTTCATTGGAATCGTGCATAGCATTCGGATTAGCATAAATACAGTACCCATTTTTGCATCAAACCTATTTAATTATCTGTAACTGTAGACTATTGTTTTTGTGCTTGTACTAACAGAAATTTTACTCAACAGAAAAAGGGCTGTAAGCATTTGCTAACCTAGGGTTTTTTCTGTAAATTCGACTGATGGATTCGGATGAGAAAACCGTTGGTGCAGTCTTTATTTTAATATGTCCTTGAGTCAAATATATGAGGAATTGATCTCTGAAGTTTGGGGGCATTAATTTTAAGTTAGATAATTTATTTAAATATTTCTGACAAAACTTTTTATAAAAATTTGATCAGCATTTTTTGAAATTCCAGGCTAAGAATTTCCTCCTTTGGTAACTAAATTAAGTTTTTCATTTTGACAAGACCTAATTACAGCAACTTTCAGCTGAAATTCAATTGGTGGCCCGAGGCGGCGGCTCAAAATCCAATTATCTTGTGCGACCTGATAAGCGCAAACTCGATTGTTTCCCGGCATCAGCAGCATTCCTTTCAAGAACAGCGATACATTCTCATCGGTTGGCAGCCACGGATGCAAAAGATACAAGGCAGAGCGCACACACACAAAATGCCAATACCACTTTACTCGATTTTATGCCCTGAATGCAGCAGCAGTAGCTCGCTCATCAAATAAAGAGCACGGAGAGGACGAATTTGACCTCGATTCCACGTCGACGGAGACAAATAATATTTCAAACGGGACATCAAGGACCGAGTAAAATGGTCGTGTCAGGTTTTAGGATACAAGTCCCAGTCCGCAAATAGGGCAAACTGGATTTTCTGAATTTCTGGTCACGTAATAGATGGATCATTTCATTTAGAACGTGCACCAACTTTATCACTAAGACAAAAGGGAAATATAAAATTAGCAAATAGCTATGCTTTAAAATTTCGTAAAAGCGAGTGATTTAGATTGTATTGTTGAAAAGCTCTTAATGACATTTTTTTAAATTTGGGTTACTTCTTGTGATGAAGTAGATTAAAATGTATCAGTTAAACCTGGTACTGGCTGTAATCTCTATTTTCAACATTTAATTTGTCAAATTGAACTAATTGGATTCGCAAAGAAATCAGATGCTCCGAATGAATTTAGATTATATAAATTAGAAACTAAACGAAAAATCCATTATTTGCTTTAGCAAACCACTCCTGACAGGTTTATATCGGAACCGTTTCGCAGCTTTGATACAAGTTGACCAATACCAAAAGCAATGCTCTCTGTGCGTTGACATTATTTTTGACGGATTTTCACTGCTAGCGAGCGTGCTTTGAATACGCGGTATGCATCACCATCAAAGTGCGGAGCATCGCAAATTTACAAAACGCTGCAACAGTTAGTTTCAGCACAAACAGACCGCTGTGCAAAATTCTGCCTCGGTCAGCAAGTCCGACCGACTTCAAAGGCGGGCGCATCTGTCCTAGTTGGAATTCGAGAGGAATCCCGCGATGGCCATTACGGTCCATCACAGCATGGCGACCCATCGAAGTCTCGATAATGGCTGTGAAACGCAATAACAATTCAATTAGGCTAATACTCGGCGCAGGAATAATAAAGCGCGGCCTGGCATGATTGATTACGCGAGTGCCTTGCCTGCGCCGGCAATAACTTTGTTAACGCACCACGCACGCATTACGCACCAATTAGCAGGCATCGGCTGCGTACACCATCGCGCCGAGTTTAGTGTGCCTTTCTCTCTCTTTCGCAAAAACTAATTTTCCGTGGAGCTCTTATTAAGGATAATCGCTTTATGCGAATTAAGCAAGGATTAAAGCTGTCTGCGCTCATCCGTGCGCACAATGTACCAGGCCCAGGATTAAAAGAGCCCGCAGCAGCCGCAGGTATCGGGAATTATTATTTCCCACTTGGCTGCACCCCACGTGCTCCGGCACCCGATCGGTCCCCACTTTCTGGCACGTGTACTGCCTCCCAGGGTTGCCACTCACTAATTTAATTGGCAATTGGGTGCAGAAAGTTTGCAATCGAAAATGGAAGCATCTTCTCCTGATCCAAAATAACTTTTGATATTCTCAGTCGAGAGAATTGAATTAAATCCATCTTAACAACTTCAAAGGATTTTTAAAAATGATTTAATTGCGATTTTAATCGGTTTCCTGTCTAAAGACACTCCTCTAATAATGCAAATGTTACACCAAATATTGGCTTGTTTGAACATCAAAACAGAGGCAACCGGCAAAGATGAGCAGTATCGAAATATTATGGAAAAATCTGCTCATATCCCCTGGCAACCATAATTTGAAAATTTTGTGCTGCTCCATTTGCTTCCTACAGCACGTCCCAATAGAATTACAGGTTGGCCACCCCCAATCATGTTCTGCATCCGCGCTTAAAAAGAGGCCGGGTTGTGAAATTTTACGCGTATGGTGCTTCAGCATGCTTTTCCACTAATTGCCTTTCACGCAAGCATGGCAAGCATCAAAAACGTTTTTCCATGATTGGTTTCAGCTTTGTCCTTTTGAAAAAAGGAGAAAGCTGCAAATGCGTATGAAAAGTTTTTAACTTGGCTCTGAGGATAAAAAACTTTCATATTAAAATTAACGAAATTAAAAACCAAATTTTTAGTAATAAAACAACTCTGTTTAGATTTCCAAATTTTGTGTTCATTCATCTCTTTTTAGATGGGCGACCCCCTGATAGAGAACAACTCGCAAAAATTCCGCATCCCAACAACATCGTGAACGAATCACATGAGCACACGGGCCAGGGGCCTGAAAGCCTAGTCCAGAAATTGACCAGTTTGTGTTCCTGCAGGGTCTTCAATTGAAACGTTTAACATCCGTCCCGTGAAATTAATTCATGCATGTTGGAAAGGTGCAAACCAGTCAGAAGAGAGTCTGAAAGATAATGCAATTCTCCCAAATTCGAATGGAATTGCAATTCAAGACATATGTAGGCGCAAATCAACCCCCCAAACATTGCAAGTTCACGCAAAACACGAGTTCGAAATGCTTGGTTTTAAGCAGGAAAAAAGAAGAGAGATTATAAACAAGAAAAAACATAAATTAAATTTTATCAAAGTTGAATTAGTTAAATTCCTTGCGAGAAAAGATTATAAAAAAGTAGTCCCTGCCATAAATAATACACTGATCATGAGTTCAAAATAATTAGATGGAGGTGAATGGGAGCAGCCCCATTTTCATCGCATGTTAATGAAGCAAGCCATGTAACCGAAATACCAATCTCATTATATTCTCATACTGTTTCTTCACAAGAGATTAAACCTAAGCTGGAAATCCTGCGGCGCTCTTTCTCAAAAGTTTACAAAGCGACGGCGTTATTTATATTTGCCCTTTGTGTGCTTCAGCTCCGCTTTGCCAGTGGCGGGAAATCTTGCATCACTGATTTTTATAGAAATGCATACTTTCAATGCATACTTTCACTCATGTAGAGAGAAAAAATAAACTTTTCTAGTATCTAAACACCCGCTTGATAAACTCCGGCGGCGAGTGCGGATGTGGATCCTGCCTCTGTGGCGCTGCCACCTCACTATTGTCCGAGCCACTTTGGAATATTCTTTGGTGCGGTTTTGCAGCGCGCAGCTAGCGGATAAAAAGCGGTAGCACTTGATGCGACCGTTTTGTTCTTCTTGCTGAGTGAGAGCCGAACACCGAGGTCAGCGCTCACACAGCGACGACGGCGAACGGGTTAAAAGTGGTGGCTGCGCCATCCCCAAAGACCGCACCATGGACCAAAAGCCAGCGAATATTAATTAGGAACTTATCAAAATCAGTTTAACTTGCCTCCGCTCGAGTGGCGACGGCTAAAGTTTGCCAGGGCGCGAGATGACGAAGTTGCTGTGGGCTGATCGATAAAACAGCTCGCCAGACATCACCATACCCGGATTTTAATTTTTTTTATTGAAAATACCAATGAGGAAATATAAGTATTTTAATGTTATCAATTTTATATTCTACTGTCAGGAGGGTAATGAGCTCCCAGGAACTAGGGCTTCAGTTATAATGCTGAAACTAGTTGGGTAATAAATTGACGCTTTTTGCAATGGGGACAGAAAATGTATGGGTTTGTATTCTTCAATATTTTACAATGTTGACATGCAGTTTGAGAAATAAAGAAAAATGCCACACCAAAATTTGATATTAAAAACAAGATTATAGGTTTATCCATCTAAATTAACCTTTTTGCTGGCGTTGTCCTGCTCTCTGACAACCTGGGTGACATCAATCATTACTTCCTTCTTTAATAGCTAATTTATCAGAAACTGGAATTTAACTAGATTTAAATTATGACGATTTTAAATTGTTTATTTTTTCAACTAAAGTTAGAGGCATTGAACAAATTTCAAGCTTTATTATGTCTGGTGTAATCGGGTGTAATAACAAAAATTTCCATTGTGAATCGACTACAGACTGTATTTATAATCTCTGCGATATGAGTGTGAGCTTTTATCATTCTCTCATTTCCTTAATTGTGAAACAATAGATATTAGTCTTACGGTAGCTATTGAGACAAATTAATAGAAGGGAAATTTGATAGTGCTTAACGGCATGAGGTCGTATTTATTCAGATCAATTTTTTTTGTCCGGACCTTTTCAATTTTTCGACTTTTTGGCCGGCGTGGCTGGAGCAGCCTTAGTAAAAAGAGAAAATGTGTCATAAAATTGTAGCTCAATATGTTCAGTGGAAAGAGGTTCAAAAAATATTCATCACTACTGAACACGTTGAATATTTTACTCGAAACTGAATTATACCATGAAGTAGAGCAACGGAATTGGAGATGAATGAATTATATGACTGCGATTATTTCCAGCAGTTAACGGGCGTCAACAGTCGGATTTGCAGACACGATCGATCGATTTGCAACACGAGCATGTTGCGGGCTGCCTAAGCGAGGAGCGTGCTGCCGCAAGAGGCCTGACTAATTAATCTGCTCGCGATGGCGGCTCCAGATTCACGCCGGGCAGCAAGTCTTGTCTGTTTCGGAAGGGACACCTTTTCATTGATGCATTCTCGGGATTGCTGCTAATTAATGCAAAACTTGTTAAACTCGCTGACAAGTAACTGGCTCTGATGCCACTCGGCAACTTGCTTACTTTTTTCTGTCAATAACTTCCAGGAAGTTGATACTATGTACTTCCAGTTTCCTAACAGGGGAGCAAACTGTTGCGGGAAGTATAAATATAGTACACAAAGAAGCATCATTGGGGGGCGGGAGGGTTTCATTTCCTGGCATCATATCCTGCTCGCAAATGCAAAAGAATTGAACTCGACTATTCCTTAGTTTCTCAAAACGTCATGAACTGGTTAAGAAAGAAAACCATTTGCTCTCAAGAATAGTTCAATTCGTTTTCATTTCTGGTTATAAACTATATGTTCCGACATATCTTTAAACACAGACTCACAGAGTAATTCAGCTTCTCTTGTTACAGTGGCATTTTTAAGGTCTCGGAAGCTCTATAAATATTTCATAATTTAAGAATGCATTTGAAAGAATCTATATGAGTATTTATTACACTATGAATTCTTTGATAATGAATTAGGTTAACTATTGCAAATGGAATTTGTCATTTGCTACTGTCGCAATTTTTGCTTCAACCACAAAATTGCGCTGCATTCCGCAACTGATGATAGGAGAGTAATTTCATTGCACCCTTATAACATAAGAGGGTATTATTATTTGCCAGCAGCCAAGACGCAGCTAGCGTCTCGTCAGAAAAATGTCCCTGAAGAGTCAAGCCTCATCTCGCAGCCAATCTGGCTGGTGGTTTTTCCTTTGCTTTTTTTAACAAGGAGAGGCGGCGGCTCGGCTTATTGTTGGCGCGGGGAGATACCCAAAGGCAGTTTATTTATTTTCCGGCTCAATACTCGACGGAGCGCCTGGCCCGTGGACGAGAAACTGTGCAATTTTTGACCAGGAAGGGCGAGCGTCTCCCGGCACACGTTCCTTTATTAAATTTCCTGAGCTTGACAAATGGAAAATAAACATCCATCTGCAGGAATAACACACGCGAGCGTAAATTCATAAATCTGCTAGCGCGATGAATTTTTAAGTAGGTTTTTGCGACTCGTCACCGTTTTACGACGTGGATTCAGGATGAAAAGGTTCTCTCTTTTCTACAGCAAAGTGGCCCATTTTCACACTCATTGGATGCGTGTGTATGCGAGTGTGTGGCATAAATGTATGCTCGTCTGGCGCTTTAGAACAAGGGCGTAAAAGTATGAGCCCGAGTGGGAAAAACTGCTGCGCTTTCTCTCGCCCCCTGTTCCCTTTATTTCTCGTCTCGTCGGTGGACGTACTTTCATGAATAAAGAGAGGCGCGCTACGGCCGTTTTTTCGCACTTTAGCCGCCAGCAAACAAGCAGCGTGTATGCCTACGTGCAAATACCGCCGTCGGCTATCCCATTAAAATCCACGTCGATGCAGTGAGATGTGTTTCGGCTCAGGAAATACACAGATCGTAGATTATCTAGAAAGGAATTCACCGCATATCCCCGTCCAACCCACATAGAGATAGCAATAAATTTTCTGATATAATTTCTATGGGAATTCAATTTTTGCCAGGCATACTAAAAATTGGGCTTTTTTATCATGAAAAAATCGATATTTTAAATGGAAGTAATCATATAGGTGCATTTCCATATAAATTGAATATATGAACTAATTCACGGATGAGAATCTGTTTTATAATTGGAGAATTTCAGTAGTTTATCCACCACCACTACCAGAATTTTGTTATGATGAATTTTCCAAAGCACAATTTTTCACATTCTCACATCAGCTTGTCGCTTGACCCAGTTAAAGACAGTCAACTTGGCGCGGGAAAATAAAAGGAAAACGACTTCGTGCTGCGTTGGATTCAATGCCAATCGGGCTGAAAGGAATATTCCATTGTCGGCTGACACCTCAGACTCAACTATTTGCGTACTAGGAATGATGGATCGCAGCGGTTAAATCGCAATCTTCGCCTTGGATTTGCCGACTTTTGAAAATATATTTCCCCACATTGCGTGCGAATTAATGGTGGATCAAAAGAAAAGCGAAGGACGCGGAACGATTCACAAGGGATCGCAAGAATTCAGCGGGAATGCTATCGATTTTATTATTAGGTGTTTGCAATGGAAACGGGTCAAGCAGGAAATCTCGCAGCAGGGCGGAAGTTTGTCGAGAAAAATTACTGCAGGCCTTTCGCGATAGAAGGGCAGCTGACGTCAATAATGGTTAACGCACGTTTCGCCTGCCCAATTCCTTTGTCAGCTGAGCGCACGAACAATGGATGGCGTGCGTTAAAAAAATTACTTCACGCTAAATGGCGAAGCAGAAATCTGTCGTGAGAGCGTTTGCTGGTAAATGATACGAAGGAAATTTGCCACAGATATATATCACAAGTGGGATGTTTGGTACTGCGGGGAACCCCTTAAATTTGGTTTATTAACTCGCAGTAATTTGCATTGCAGAGGTGCATTTCTCTCTTGACAAGCCTGGCAATTTGTTAGTCAAATAGCGGGATACACAATGAAAGGCTTTCTTGATGAGATGGAGATTAATTTCAATAAGGTCTGAATTACTATGGTGGCTATAGATGAATAGAGAGGATCATCTGTTCTCATTCCTATTTTATTACTGCAAAAATCGAATTTAATGTAATTCCATTTAAAATTGAATTTACTTCGCATCATAATTGAATGAATGTAACCGTATTACTGTATGGTTGGTGCACTGCTTTATTATAAGAGAAGGTTCAATGTTCCAAGACTAGCATTTTAGGAAAAATAAATGTGAATAGAATCTCCAACCGAACTGTGGATGTATATTCCTGTCTGCTTCAACCTTTATCATTGTCACAAATCAAGATTAAGGGGTTCACCCACGTGTTAAAGATTATAATTATTTTGAAACCGTAGATAGGAGGTGGGGGAGGGGAGTTTGCAAAAAATAGTGAGACTGACCTGTGACGTATGCTGTTGTGTGGAAACGCCGTGCTTTAAGGGTTGGCGGCGTCGCCCGGCAGGTGGCGCCAGCCCAGCCGAGCGAGGGTTGCGCGGCGCCGAGCCTGGAGTGCGGCCAGTGGAGGGCCACCTTTTCAGAGAACTGCGGCCAGGGCGGGAGCAGAGTAGCCAGCCTTACAGCATGCTGCGGGGCCGCGGCGTCCGGCGCACGACAACGGGCTCAGGCCACTAATTGCGTCGTCGCCATCGTCGTCAGCCGCCGATACAAAGGCCCTTCTAATTACGCTGTTTACTTGAGATCGTCTCGTCGTCGGCGCCCGCTCACCATTTCCTGCCTGCAACAAGCAGAGAAAGCACTTTAGTCGATGCGTGCAGACTTAATTTGCGAACGGAGGGTGAATGGCAATTTGCATTTGAGGCTTTCCCGTTTGCCTTATTTTGCGTTTGTCGCACTCAAAGGAAATCGGGTGCGACGTCAATGAGCCTTTTAAATATTTGGTTGAACGAAACTTCTAACACGATACTCAGAATTTCACAGGGCTGGTAGATGCCGACCGCGTGTTCCAACAGCCTTCATTGTGCGTGGTGTAACAAAATTTAAATTGCCTCTGTGTGTATTGCTGTTTCATTTTACAGCTCGTGTGCGAGTCGCAAAACCGTGCAGAGCACACACAGCATTCGTCATTTCAGTTTAAAGCCGAACGGCATTAAAACGGAACTATACACTCACATGCCAAAGTTTGAGAGCAAAGTAACCAATACAAATGGTTGGCGGCGGCACATAAAATACGTTTGCGCATACAGTGCTTGTTGTCCGGCGAGAGCTGCTACTGCGCGCCGGGCATCTCCGCTTTGCCGGGTGAATGATTACACGCTTTATGGTTTTATTATACGGACAAACATTTTATAATTGTTGCTGTCAACTTGTCAGGCTGGTTTTACTTCATGGCTGCATAAGACTATTTATATTCATGCCGCTGCTGCCTCTGTTCTGCTGACTCGCAAAGATGGATGACGACAAATTGCATACACTGCGCGACACGACTGATTTGACGAATATATACATGTATGCGCTGCCATAGAACATGCTTTTTGCAATGCATGAGCAAAAAGAGAGCATCCATGCTTGGCAGGCATCTTGCCGGACAGCTGCTCTATTCCTAGTCTACTAAGCGGTTTCCTGCCCTTTAAAACATGGTTCTCAAGGTAAAAGAAAGAAATTTAACGAGTGACTCTGCTACGCGGATTTAAAACCAGATGGTGTGGCTTTTAGTGACCTTTTAGTGAAATGACAATAAAATCACAGGTTATTAGGTAAGGAAGGTAAGGAGGTTTACCTTCTTTAGGTTTAGGCCCTTCAGGCCACTTCATCAGTATTTCACCTGCATTTCTTCCCATTTGTGCAAATTCAATTCTAATTTATTTCCAGGGAAAATAGAGGCTTTAAAAGAAAATAGCTTATGCTACACACTTGAATCGGATGCAATTTGTGAAGAAATAATACACATATCTCGCATTTCAAATTCTTCAATAAAACAGATCCACACAGGACAACAACAAACACCATTTTCATTGTTGGCTACGTAAAGTGGTTCATTGTAAATAAGTATAGTATGGTGGGAAAAATAAGGATGGTAAATACAGGATATGACAGTTGACAGCCAACTTGGATCATAGCTACTTTGCTATTGTTAGCCAATGGCGAGTAACTAGGATCTAATTCGACTGTCAAATCCTGTGTCTACCATCGTTATAGCCAAAAAGGATAGCAGAGGTTAGGATTTTAAAAAAATATTCTTAGTTCATTAAATATGCTTGTGGAATCTAGCAACAATTTATCTTTGAGTAAGGACAAGCATAAGAACTAAATCAGGACCAAGGACAATTAAAAAGTCTCCATTTTGCCCAATTTCTCGTAAAATCAAACGGATTGTCCATGCAATGGTTTTCGCTTGATTTCGATTCCTCTGGTTGAGATCTATCCAAGGTTATGCAAATTATGAGGTAAATTTTCCTTCACGCCAAATAAATTATGAATTTCAATGAGGAAGCTTTGTTGCTAGTTTTCTCAGATATATGAACGGCAACCAGGGAAAATTTTAACTCTTACCCATTATCAGAGAATATTTAAGGTAATAGTTAATTTTTTTCAGAATTTTGTAGTACCTTATCCACTTAAATAGAATGAATGGGTATACTGACTGACAAGTATCATCACAAGCTGCTCTGAAATGACGACACCTTAAACTTTGCTACTTGTGCAATAATTGAGTTTGGAAAACCAAACAAGAACCGACTGCAGAGTCGAATCCGGTTAAAGGCGACGAAATCACGTTCGCGATGATTAAAGGCCAGAGAGTGCGTTGGGCAGTCCGTCGCATCAGTCGGTATCTAGCAGTAGCAGTCGCCTAATGTGCGCAGGAAAGGGAAGCTTCGCCTGAACGCACGCCAAAGTTTGTGCGACGAGCAACCCCCAGAATATAGATTTCAAAAGTCTCCTTATCGGCAATCGAAATTTCCATCATCGCGCGCGCGAGTAACAAGATAAATGTGCTGAGCAAGCGAGCCGAAAACCGCCGTCGGCACAGAGCCCGGTGCGGTTTTTGAGGAAAACGTGCATAAGCTGATTTAGCTTTCATCTCGTGTACAGAACGACCCGCCGGGATACGCCACACTAATCACGATTTTGCATTATTTATCAGCAGCTCTGAATGAAAGCAATTAGAGGCGGAATGAAATTAACAGAGCGTGTGGGACGAGTCAGCCGAGCAAACTGTCCGTATTTGATTAAGCAGCACGCGGGCCGAACCCTCCGACAAGGGCGGCAGTGAGCACACGCACTTGATTGACAGCTTTCTCCACGTTTTGTGGGAAAGTTGTGAGAGCTGAAAAAATACGTCCTCCCAGCAAATATCCGATGTTTGCAATCAAGAAAATGCTGGAGTGAGGCGGGTATTTTTTTATTTTCCCCTCATATTAATCTAATATGATCTAATGGACTGGGTAAAACAAATGAAGGTAATCGATACAAACAATGCAAAATACGCTGAAAACGTGCTCATTGTTCGTATTCATATTCACTCACATTTTTTATAAAAATTAAAAAAGTATTTTCGAAATGTAAGATAGCTTGAAATTGACATGGCTTCAGCCAGTTATCTGCGGTTAGAAGCCTTCACAAGCACTTCACGATTAAAATTTACGTTGTGGTCAATATAAGTTTGCTCTTCCTCGCATTAAAAAGAAGGTTTAATTTGTGACATCAAATTGAATTTTTGCCTTGTAAAATAAAAGTATAGATATTTAAACCAGCTAGATGGCAATTTGGCTGCTTTTTGTTTCCAGAATTTTTAAGGTATTATCTTCATTCTTATTCTCACCCCGGTAATTCATGATGAACCGTTGACAAAGAAAATACGAACTTAAATTCAATTATGAGAAGATAGGAAATCTTTGTACAAAATGTATGATGGTTAATTTTTTAGCAAAAACACATCAATTTACTGCGTCAAGATGCTGAGAATCTTTTGTAATACGAGTTTCAGAAAAAGGCAGATATATGGAACGAGAAAATGAAAATCAATTCAAGAATAATCACATTTTTCATTTTAACATTCATGTGAAGCAAAATTTGCATAGCAGTTTTAAAAAATTACTTTCAAGCCACTTGCCTCTAAGCGCAGTGACAACGCAGAAACTACGAAATCGTGTTTACTTTAGCGAAATGGGAGGTCACTGGGGATAAAAGCAGTCCCTCTCTCGCCAACGAAAGCTTTCTTAATCAAATCGCACAAAGGGAAACGGAGCCGAGTGCAGAAACAATGGGGTCGTGGCGCCACCCGAGGCCGCGTTGCAGACGAAATTGTGCGAAATCATGAGTGCGAATTTAACTTTTCACGTCACCGGGGAAGGAGTGACTTTCATGCGAGTGGGCCGAGAAAAAGGCTGATGAGGTTAAATGTCATTAAATTTTCATTTGGAACAACGGCCCTGCGAGAGACGCAGAGGCTTGAAAAGTTTGATGGAAGTGCACAGAGGAGAATGCTGACGAAAAGGCTAATAAAGAGAATGCCTTTCCAAGCTCACCTGCGAACTTTTCTTTCGACTGACTGTCAACGCATGGTTGCATTGTCAAGATATTTCTTTGTTTCATTCGTGCCTCCAAAATTTTGTTTAAATTAAAATTGAATGTCACTGATATTGATATGATTTTAAGATGAATTTGAAATAACTATAAGCCATTTTAATATATGAACTCTTCTAACTATGGAATAATATACTACAAAAATCACAAAATTCCATGCAATTTTTGTTTGAGAACTTTTGTAGAAATGGGATCGATCAGCACGACGATTTTTTAAACAAATCGTCTTCATTATTTATTTAAGGAAAGCCTCATTATAAAAATAATGATCTGAATGACTAAACCTTGTCTCAAATGCATTGCATGGAAAAATAACGAGCCAATGCACGAACAGGATTGCATTTCTTGCATCACGCTGGAGAGAAATAAGATTGCAAACTCAGCAAATGGGATTCGCAATTTAATATTACGCTGCTATCTACGCGATACTTTCAATCTTGCAATCATTCAACAACTGTGAATCCTCAGTTTCACAGTTAAATTGAAAGCCATTATTTATAAACAGAATGATTGAGTGAGCTTTAATGATCAACACTGAATTCTTAACGATAGTCACGCGGCTTCCTTTTGTCATGAATTCAATTTGTACAGCAAAATTCGCTCTACCTGCGAAGCAAACTTTCACCAAGAAACTTTGCGGCTGACGTACATATTTTTGTCGCACAACTCCTCTTGCATTCATTCACGCCATCTTAATTTTTAACATCATCAAGCCATTTTGGCAAAACTTTCCGGCCGGCGTTGACGAAACTTGCTCGGCGGAGCCATTTCTCTGTCTCACTCACTGCTCCCTCTCGAGTCAATTTTATCTCTCGAGCAAGCACGCCGAATAAATAAAAAGCAGTTTTCATTGGCGGCATCAAGTATTGATCCCCATCGAGTTGCCGACGCAAGTGAAAGAGTGACTCTGCTCTCTCGACTACATACATACATTTATTTATTTGCACCAACACGCGGCGCGAGAGCTCTTTTCCTAACTCTTCCCTCATTTTGCTATTTATTCGTGTTTGCTCGTCAGCGCTCGCTGCACAAAAGAAACGAGCCATTTCAATTCAAATTTGCGCGTCGCGAGAAAATGTTCTGCTCGCTCGTTGGCACGACATTATTTGCATACACGCAGCCAAGGGGTTGAGCGAGCGGGCTGTACACTCGCACGCATGAAATGTATCGCTTCTACACTGGCCGCCCTTTTTACATTTATCACCAGGGCGGACAATAATATAAACCTGCAGGAATGCGCACAACAAAAAGGAGCGGTAGAGGGAAGTGAAAAATCCTGTCTAAAAATGAAAAATTATCCGAATGAAAAAATCATGTGCAGAAAATAGAATTAAGAGTCTTGTCAAAATGGTCTCACCAACACTACAATACAGGAATTGCAAGTTTACTTCAAATTGTGAGCTTTGAAACAGAAACACTGGGTCCGCATCCGCAATCCCATTCAGGAATATCCGAAATATATCCTTTCGTCCAAAAAGTTAGACAATTTGATATTGTCTGATTTCATGTTGAATCCAGTAAATATATTTATGTTCCAGTCAACTATTTTTCATTTCCCTTGAGCGCGGCTTCTCTGCGGAAACAAAAACGCGGCGCGAATATTACTCTTCTGGCCGGCTTATCCTTCTGGGCTCTATTTGTGCGTCCGATTTTTTGTCCCGGCGGAGTGCGTCGCGCGCACCAGATAAGCCGCCCCAAGCAGGGCAAATTAAGCGCGAAAAACAGTTAGCGGTGAGGCTGGCAAAAAATGCGTGCGCCTCTCGAAATAAATCGAAGCAAAAGCGCCCGCCTGCCCCTCACACTTGTGAATTTTTAAGGGGTTGTCTTCGCAGCGAGCAAGCGTGCTTCAAATGAAAGCGTCTCATTTTTTGTGCCCCGAGCCAGGGAGTAGAGAGCGAGTGGCGCTGGAAATCGTCTATTTACTTTCCGGCAGGGCTACGGGGCAAATAGACTTTAAATTTAATTTGGTTCTACCACGCCGTGCATTATTGAAGCCGGAGCGGCTCCGTGTGTGTGTACTGCTAGAGGATGGATATGTTTGTTTTCGCTCACAAGTTCGCATGGTTGGTTTGTATGTAAACGCGAAAGTTTCGGCGAAAATGCTTCAAACAGCCTCATTTGAATAAATTTGATGCGCGCAGGAAGTCCGTTTGGAAAATTCTATGTTCGGGTCTTTTAATCGGGAACGAGTGCGCTGAATACTGGTTTGGCTTCCCTCATTTTCTGAATAAAACTGACGAATGCAATGAATAAAAAACTCGACATTAAAGCACGAGTTTGTTTATTCAAAGAGGGAAAGCAGCTAAAAATAAATTATTCAAATGAGGCAAAAAAGTCTGCATCTGCTGAAGCAACTTTAATGCAAATTGGCAAACTTCTAAACTCCTCAGCGGAAGTACGTTCGATTTGGAGAAAAGGACTCAAACGATGGGAAAATAAATATTTACTCGTCTCGTCCACCAAATCGTTTGCGTGTCTCTTAGTGAATTACAGCTCTTGCCGGCTGATGTCAAAGTTAATTTTAAACTCGGGGTTCGGCGCGAGGAATTGAGTGAAAAACGGGCCCGAAAGTGTCGTTAATGTTGCATTTAAATTCTGGCTCAGCACAAGAATAATGGCGTTTGGCTCACTCCCGGGCCATAACTCGAGGAATGTGTATCAAAGGAGTACATCTTAATGAGCTCGCCAGCCAGCAAGCCTATTCTCCAGCAGCACAGCACAAGAGAGCGAGAGCAGGTCCTCTGCGCGCCGACGATATTATCTGTTTAAATTTTATTGATTCCCATGGCAGATTGCCAGATTTTATTAAAAATTGAGCCCCCTCTGCAGCGACACAACTTCTGCTGAATAATACAAAGCAGGAGAGGGAAAAAAGAAGGCAAGGATTGGGACCGACCACCTCATAAGGTCTAGAAAGAAAACATTTATGTCAATTATCTAACTTATGAGAAACAATGTAAAATTCCATATTGGTGTTGATGACGTCTTAAAACCCTGAAAATTAACTACAGAATTTCACTAATCCCTCCTGAATGAATCCACGCAGAGGTGTACCATTTGATCGTTCTACATTCCCTGAAAATAAAGTTTCCCAATCCACTAAACCAACTAGTCTGCATTTATTTACCCACGCTTTAATTAATGGCAATTAATTAGAAGCAAATATCTTGCCTGCAATCTTCACATTCGGTGAACACCAAGAGAAAGTACATTTCAGTTCAGACTAACCGAGGCTCCCCAGTGGCGCTGTTGCTTAATGAATATATCACAGCCGGCTGAGAAAAACCAGCGCCAAACTAACTCAGTACAAAAACGAGCGAGAGATTCCATCTCATTGCATCATTTCGTCGTTTAACTGTAATTTCAGCCGGCTGGCAAAAAGCGGGACGATGATATATTGCTGCGATTCGGGCGGAAACTCGTTTAACTTTTCTCAGCCGAGTGGGAGCACTTATTTCGCAGAAGACAAAGGCAGCGAGATAATAATTGATTTAATGAGATTACACACATTTTATTAGACTGGCGCGCTTAGCACATTTTATTTATTGTTATGGCCGCCTGCCTCTCGCTTGATTTAATCCTTATAACGCGCGCCGCCTTGAGTTATGGCGTTTTGATCGATTCTCCGCCTACGCGCGCACAGATTCCGCGAGTCGGTTTTAATTAAAGTTAGAGGCAGCCAATTACGATGCTTATCGCCGAGGTCATTATGACGGTGCAAATTGCGAATGAAGTACGGCTTTTTCTCACCCAGAACCATCTCGAACTTGTGCGCTCGTCATTATCAACATCCATTGACACAGAAAATTTGAAGAACTCGTTAAGAAAGGCGAGCGTGAGATGAGGTTGCACCGCTGCTGCTCTTGGCATACTTATCGAATCGTCGAAGAACTTGGGCCGCTAATTGGATTAAAATTGCCGGCTAGTAAAAGTTGACGGCCAATTATGAAGGAATTATTCTTTAAAGCTTCAAACGCGTGAACTGTGCAAAAATAAGAAGAGCTAATTTAAATGAGAGAGAAAAGGCGATATGCGTTGCATGAAAAAGGAAGTGTCGTTTCAATTTGGAAATCATCGGAAGTATTCTCAGAATCATTATTTTATAATGCGTTCATCATCAAATTGATTTAATTTTTATTTTTCTTTACAAAACACATTGCTGTGCCTTGCCTTTGGCCTGCCCGAGTGTCGAAGCGCCGTAACACGGGTAAAGATATTTTATTTTTATTAAGTTGGCTTAAACGGACTAATGAAGTTTTCATCACATTATAAAAGGATATTTTATCAATGAGGATGAAGTCTGTTATTAAATTTCCACTATGGATATTTAATTTTGTGCAATATAATATTTTTAAGAGATGAATGTGTGTCAGAGGGACTCATTTTGAAAACAGAAAATTAAAAGTAATGAAGTAAATTTGATTAAAATGAATTATTTCTTCAACAGTTTTTTATTGTTCCTTAAAATGAGAGTCGTCAATCGTTTTTTCAACGGTCGGTGATTCAGATTTCAAAAATCAGTAATTCAAACAGTATATTAAGTAGCCATTTCCAAATGATTTAAGATAAAATTTACTACTTCGTCCTAAGCGTAGTAACAGTTCAAGTGAAATTGTGTAAAAACACACACATACATTTATTGGCGTTTGAAATCGTTACAAAATAATGATTTATGCAATATTTCAACATCCCAACCAAATGGCCACATTTAAATTTCATTCCAGGTTCACAACTAACAATATTAAAATACACAAGGGAATGGTTAATATCATTTAAACACCATCGCGAACGAACTTCGGCCTCTGAATGTTTGCAACTTTCTCAGGATAAAAACAATTTCTACTCGGGCTTCCATGCCAATGCTGTCGCTCCTCCCATATTCAAGCCGGCGCTCTCTGTACATTCTCCAAGTCATTCCATTTTAATAATCGTGAAGCAACTCGGCAGCAGTGGCAGAAACTATTGCGAAACTCCACTAATTCACCAACAAAGGGTGGCATTTGCAAGGAAAACACGGCTGGCATGTTAAACATCGGGAGAAATATTCTGCCAACAAAATAAACTGGAGGAAATGAAAGTTCACGTTCAAAGTTCCGTCATAACTCGCGAGTGAATTTCGCAAGCCGTGAGGGCGTTGTATCGTAAATTAAATGCAGTGCAATACAAAAGAAACATCCACGCTCGCTGGCCGAATCAAGAGCAGCTGCACATTGAACATAACGAACGCCTGCGATGCTAAATTTAAGTTTCAAGTAGTGCTAATTAGGAGACAATCGCTCCAAACTATATCTCATTTGAAATCCCCACCTTTTAGATAGGAGGAAAAATAGGTCGTGAAGAAAACGCAAGAGGCAATTAACTGGATCCGGACCAATAAGATAATCAAAAGAAAAAAGAACATACTTGCCCTGGGGAAAACAAGGGGAGTGTTTATTTAGGTCACAGTTCCTCCGCGAGGGCCAAAAGGGGGCTGCCTAATGCGAAGGGCAAAACTTTTCTGCTGTCTCGGCGGGACGGGTAGCATAGGCAGCAGCGTATATATAATTTTTATTTAATGACTCGACGCCCCTTTCTTGCAGAGACAAAAGGCGCGGCGACACTTTTATTGCTGCAAGCCACGCGGCAGTGCCAAAAGATGGAAACATTTTTCCAAAAGCGGGCTGCTTGGAAATTTTATCAGAATTATGATCAGCAAGCTGCTCTTTTATTGCACTCGCTGACGGTCTTGTTAAAATAAAAGAGAGTCAGCCGCCGAGCACACTGGTCCGCTGGATTTTATTGAGCGAGTATGGCACAGGCGGAAAAATTGCATGCTGACGAGAGGCGGCGGCGAGGAGTAGCAAAGCGGGGCCCGGGTCACCCTTTCTCTTTGTGAAATGGAAAAGTATGATCACTTTGTTGGTTGAATTTTAGGCAGGAAATAAAATCAAAAGCCAGGTCCATTAAGTATAGACAAATAATCATTGAACTAAAATCACATCAGTCGTTAAAAACTGAACCGATCAAGCTTAAAAAATTCAATACACTACTTGAAATGACGAGTATTTTCCGCCATAGGAAAATAACATTTAATTTAATCTTTTCCTTCCAACAGCCACCATAATTAAAAATAATTTAGCTTCTGAGATTCGTTATTATTTAATCAGTAGCTGAATTAAATTAAGCCCCCCATGTTCTGGTATCTTATGTCTAAAAAAATACACTCGTTTAGCTTTTATTTACAACCATTATTCAACTCCTAATCAAAAAAGACAGGTTGGCAAAAACACTGTTGTGGCAGCGATACAAAAGAAATTGCAACAGAGTGCGGTTTCACCACGACGAGCAAACATACAAATTGCGAATTCTCGGTAGAACGTGAGTGGTGTGCGAACTTTTTCAACGGCGGATGGCAGTAACAGCAGGCTACGGTGTTGGACACGAATCTGGTGCCAAAACATTCAAAAATAACGCTGGCGAATGTGCACGCGCGCAAAGAGATTGAGCGGCGTTCGCTCTGTTTCGTGCGATGCACGCGGAAATTTCGCACGGTCATTTATTTCGCTCTCGTTTCCAGCCAAACAGCGTCCGAGACAAGGGGCTGGAATTCCCCTGGGTGGATGAAAAGCTCGCGGGGATGAATCAGGCGCGGTGATGCCGGGCTGGGCACTCGTGTGGGCATCAAAGTGAACGTGGGCGCATTCACTAGCAACCGCACAAAGAGATTGCTTTGAAAATTATTTTGGCTATCCTCCTCTCCCCGCGCTTTCTTTTTCTCTCTTGATGAAAGATAGTATCGCAACAACTCTACAGAGAACTAACTTTAGGCCAAGTGATGCTCGACCGATTCCCTTTCATGCAGCCGTTCACTCTCTCGCCACTTGGCCCACCAGCTGTTTTTCGCCGAGAAATAAAGACTAAAGTTTGCTTTTTTAAATCCACCTCCGCTATACTATGTTTGCCTCGAGAGTGTCAAAACTGTGAACAGAATATCAGCAAAACGTGGATAATGAGCGGCTTCAATTTTATCAACCGTGTTTGAAGGTTTCCGCAAACCCAATCCACTATTTTTTGTCCAGCTCTACGACCCGACTTTGATTTACCGTCCACAACCCCTTCTAGATCCAAATAATGGACATAGGAATCCAGCAGGCTGGGAGCCGATCAAAAGGCGGCAATCAATCGTTGGCTCGAAGCGATTTCCAAAGTTCTCCGCCCATCTGGCTGCATCGGCAGGCCGGACAATGATGGCCAAATTAGCCGTGAATGCTTGAAACGCGCAGAGACTAATTGAACCTGTTGGCGGACGGGTGGCGAAAGCGGCGGCTTTCAACCCCGAACACTCACACACCAACACACCCTAATTGAAAAGCCTCGGCGCACGGTCCGGTGGTGAGCATCCCCTGCGTTTTCTCCCCGGAGTAAGATGAAATTAGCTAGCCGCCGAGTGCAAGCAGGAATCTCATAGAGCCGTCATTTAGTTTAATTTATTTGTAAAGAAGCAGAGTAGAAGAAGCTGTAGAAGGAGAAACTGCGGCCCCTTTAGTGCCGAGCAAACCAAGCTCTGCTTTTAGTTCTCGCCAGTGCGACGATTGTTTGTTTCTTGCAGCGGGCGGGCGAGTGGGCAATCTCGTTTTCGTCGTCGACGACGGCGGCGGTTGCTACCTCGACATACATTATACTACCGTGCGGACCGGCGTGGCAGAAAGTAAACTTTTCGGTACACGGAGCTTTAATGCCTACGAAAGCCGCTGCTGACGCCGAGCTACATCGCGCAGAGCAGTTTTCATCGATTAACCTCGCCGGCGCGGCACGCGGATAAGGAGAGAGTCAGGGCAGAGTGAGAGCAGCGGCGAAGAAAACACGCTAGCTCGTTCTAATAATATTTTACCAAAAAATCCCCACTATTTATTCGAGAGCCACTCTATGAAATTTCCGTTTTCTAATCGAAATTTTTAAAACATGGGTTTGTTTTTCTGATACACACAATGAAAACACGACGAACAAGGATCTTGAATTTGCTGTCCTGATGATTTGTGTGTATTTGGCTCAAACTGAAACCCCCATTTTATATTCACTATATTCTAAGCTCCTTTGAGTGTGTGTGGGAATTTGACGCCAATATAACAATAATTTGCAGGAGTTCACAACTAATCCACGATCCTTTTTCCACCGCCCTGCGCGGATGTGTTTCTGGCTCTTTTCGGCCTGAGCCGCGCTGTATTGTTTTCCTTTCTTTCCTTTCCTTCTTTTTTTCCAGCACTCCCACGTCCAAGGATGGATATAAAAGCAATCGTTTTATCTGCAGCTGAGAAAGAAGAAAAAGGCTGTTAGTGGGATTGCATTTTAATTCGCAGAGGGCATTATTTCTGCGAGGCACAGAAAAGTTGAAAAGCTCGTATGATGTATTTCGCGTTCAAACAGGAAAGCCCTTTATGGAAAAACAGTTCCGCTGTGCCGGCAATTTTTTCATGAAAAAGCGTATTCGCAGAAACGCAGCAAAAAAACGGTAGGTATATGCTCCTTAAATGATTTACGTGCGGTTGGTATGTCTGAATTGTTCGCGATAAGCCAACTCGTTGCCCACTCAGCAACATTGACGTCAATTTCTTTGATTTCTTTGAGTTTTGATAGTCTCAGTGGGGGTACACCTATAGCCGTCAACTCCAAAAGTTGTTGACAGCTTGGTATTTATTTCATGGCTGACATATTTTTAACAGCCGCCGTCTCTCCTAAAATTTATGAAATATAAAGAGGGCGAATAATAAGCTCAAGCCTAAAAATCCGCGGAAAAAGTGCCCCATCAAATCGCAATAGTAGGTCGATATGAAATTCATTTTCAACCCCCCATCCTACCAGCTATGGCATCCAATTCCACTTAAGACGAACGTAAAATGCACTGATCTGAAATTTCATACATTACGCCACTCTCGATGTAATATCACACAGGAATATCAATGACTGAAACTTAACTCCGTCGCTTCGTTTTGCAGAAGCCAAAAGAATCAGCGGTTCACTTGAGTGCATCGTGCATTTAGTTTGTATGTATACATAAACTTGAAAATACGCGGAACGTAACACTAGCGTGTGGCTCCTTTAGCTCGCGCGTGTGTATAATATACATATGTATATAGCAGTGGAGCGGCAGTTTTCCGGCTTGGCTCATTCCGAGGGCGTCCGCCGATATTTTTCTTCGCACGCCGCTGAGACGGCTCGCAGACCCCAAACATGGTTGCATAGTCGGAACGGTTGGTTGGCCGCCGTTGTAAACTTTGATGGAATTAACTTGGCAGAGATGAACTGTTGCTGTGCTGGTGCGGAGTGAACGCGCGTGTTTTTGACATGCTATCTAGTTTGCAAAACGGCTGCTTCATTGTGATGCACGAGGGAGAGGCGCCTAATTACTAACTGGCAGCCGCCGCCATGCGTTTGACAGCGGCCACCGCAAAAGAACACCATTTTTGGCCGCAACTCCGCCGACTTTGTCACGAACTTTGACAACGCTGATGTGGCACGTTCAAAAGACTTGAATTTGCCTTCTGCCCCTAACTGCTGCCTATAGTCAGTTAGCTCTCATTGTCTGCCGTCAGGCTTTGCAAACTCTGTGCGACTGACTACAAAGCAAAGGTGGGTTGGAGCGACAGCCACAAGCCCATTTCACTGCTGCATGGACATGAGATTTTGTATCAATCAAATTTAGCCCGATACTCTCAACATGGATATTTTTGTGATCAAAGCCTGTCCAAAGTCAATGAAAAACGAGATTTCATTCAGAGTATGCATGAGCTGGAACGTGTGCTTTTCCTACACACACAAAAAATGAACTTTAATATTTTGTGTTGTAGGAAATTCTGATTTTTTGCTGTGTCTCACATTTTAATTAATGGCCGGGAGCTTCTGTTTTTACATAGCTAAAGTTTAAACTAACTTTCGCTTCAAAACACGATATCACATAATTAAAATGAAGCAGGGCTAAACTTCATTAAAAGCTTGACATTTCTATTTTGCTCAACACGTCTGATTGTAAGCCACGAACGAGCTTTTTGCAAAAAAATCCACATGGTGCAAACCCACCTTACATTTTGCTGCAAAATATTGAAGGACAGCCGATCAGTGTCTCAAAGGCCCTTTCAATCCTGGGCCTGGGCTAGAGTCCTTTTTTAGATATTCAAAATTATGTTTATTGCGGATCAGCAAACATCCCCACATCCAAAAATTTTATTCTCCGTGTGCCCAGTGGATTTACATCCATCCCATTCTTGAAAGCCCGTGTCTAAAAGACACAAATGGATTATAGAGTGGTAAATTTTAAATTACATTGCTCGGCGGCACAGTTTTCATCCCTCCGAAAGACGCAAGTGATAGCAAGATTATTCTGGGTTAGTTAACTTGTTGTTTACTAAATAACATTCACCTGAAAATTGTTGCTTTGTAATTAGTATAATCAAATAAAAAAAGTTGTGCTATGATTGATCTTACACACGAGGCTCGTCACAATTGATTCCTGCGTTGAAACAATCGTGTTCCAAATAGCTTGCTGCGCTAATGAGGAATGCGGTGTCGCGTTGATTGACTGACTGGGCAAACAATGACTAGCACGGGGCACACAATAAATCAGATTGCATTCAAGGGAGTTGACAATGGTCTGCTGGCGTTTGCACGTACTCTCATACGTACGTACGTATAGAGTTCTGTCGCACCGTGCACTGCAATTTAACACAAACACAAGTCGACAGCTTCTCTGTGCGCTGTCGTGCGGCCAATGTAAATAGGTGGTCGAGGGCGTATTAATTAGCGACTGGCCGAGCGTCCTGACGGCTCCTGCGCTGCGCTGCGCCATTTGAGCGGCGCCGAAATCAATTTCGATTAGGATTACGCACCGACGACGACTGCCCTGGCAGATTAATTTGCGATACGCGCGAACCGTAATCCCGGGAATCGGACGCGAGACACGCACTGTTTGGGATGGGCTGCCTTGTTTTTCCAGCTCATTTCCAGCCTGCAAATCCAGCAAATCGCCCGGGCCAAGCCGATTTAGTCCACTTCTATTTGCTTCCAGTATCGTTTGCCGCTGCGGTTCTGCATACATAGCCATTCTGTTTGTGTGTGTGAACAACTTTCTCGCAGATCACAGTCGATTTCGCAGACAGGTATGTTTAATTAAAGCAAGATTATGGGTAAACGTAAACTTGATTCAGAGAGCAAACTCGACCATTTCAAGCCGTCTAGCAAAAGGCGGTATTTGAACTAATTTCAAGAACAACAAGTTTGATAGCAGTTTCTACTGATAATTGAGGTAAACTTTTAATATTAATGATGCAATATAACAACTACTTTTTTCAATATATCTACTAAAAGCTTTTCCAGAGGCCTGTTAAATTACGCCTAGATATGAATAGTCAAAACTCAATGGGAACTAATAATAGGCTCTCTGCATTTTCCTCTTCACTACTAGATTGGTAAAAAAGAGACTTATCTATCCTATACGCGAATGAGGAATGTGAATGTAAATGTAAATTCATTCCGTTCCTAGACTGTGATGAAAAGAAATTAACTGTCTCAAGCCGCCAACGCAAAAATGAGCAGTGAGCATTGGTAGTATGGAGATATTCAATATTATGGCGATGTATATTGTCTGTCGTACGCATTTTGTGTCCAAATAAATACTTCATGCATTCATTTTTTATCGGCAGGTGAGAATAATTTCATAATTCACTTGTACCTAATCCGAAGGCACAAACTTTTCAACTGCACGACATGCTTGCCTCGTTAAAATATTCATCGTTGAGCGGAGCTACAAGAATGATCGCGCACACGTCTCAAGCATCCATCTCTCTTGATGAAGCCGCCTCGCGTTGTAATGCAAATATTATTGCTAACTGTGAGAGCACCGGGATGCAGCCCCGCATTTATCAGCGAGAGGGTGCATTTGCAGCATCACATAATTAAACATTAATGCTGGGAAAAGCAGCCAGCCGAGTATGAAAATGCGAGTTTTCTTCGCTTTGCCGAGCTAAAGGCGAGATTATGCAACCCGCGAGGGCAGCACCGTCAGCGGCAGCCAGGGCGTCGGACGTGTTCATTGGGTTGCATAACATTATAACTTCGCAGGCGTGTGTGGCGGCCGCATGACAAGAATTACGTTTGCGCTCCACTTGCTGTTAGGGAGACCAGACGCCTTCTTACTCGGTAAATAAACACTTTCAACACAGTCTTGAATTCAGCAGTTTGCGCTTTACAGTAAAGCCTCGATTTTTTTCAGCTCTGATTACGAATTCTTGTAATTAATTGTTCGGAGAGCAATGATCTGCCACAAAAGCACTAGGACAGCTTCGTTACCGAATTCTCCTTCCTGTGCAAAAAGCACTTGTGGCAAGTTAACAGTGATCAGTGACTTAAATCGTTCGTGATTGCGGCTCAGTGCGGCGAGAGATTACCCTGTAATTAATCGTGTTTGCAGTATTTTGCTTTCTGTAAGCCCATTATAGCATTAATTTAATTTAATTGTTTGTACTTGTTTATTTATGTATCTTGTATTGACTATATAAGAGACAAAGAATTATAAGCATGCACAAAATTAATGTCTTTGATAGTTTAAAAAATAAATCATATGTGAATATGATTTACGAGCAAAAATTAATGCATGTTGAAATTTATAAAATCGACCAATAAAACGTTTTCCATTTGCCAGGCGCCAGTCTGACCCAGTTCAACACCTTTATATTGACGCTAACGAAGCATTCCCAATCACGTGCAGTGACCTGCACATCATTATTGTCTGCAAACACGGAACTGCAGCTGGCACAGATGGCGGCAGTCTAGTTTTTCCATGGAAATGTTCCATGTTGATTATTCGTCCAGCGCTGAAGACATTAACTCACACCCGTGACTATAACATACACGGGGCCTTTTAAAACACACGGGCTGCAACGAGTCCGTGGAACGTGGTCATCCTATCACTAGCAGCCACCCCTCCCTCAGCAGCTCCATCCAGTTTCTCAGTATACATAGTGAGAATTAACTTTTATGTGCAGGCAACCGCTCGTAGACAGTTGATTTTTTCCTTTAGCAGAGTGCCGGAATTACTCGCGTTTGTCATATCGTAACGTTTTATGCAAATTGCTCTCTTCCGTCGTGAGAAAACACGGCAATAATTGTTACTGCCTTCGAGCGTGACGATGACGTCGGTGTGGCTTGTGCGAGTACTAGCGAGTTGCCCTCTGAAATATGTCTAAAGTTTTTCTTTCACCAAGGATGCGGGGTATGCAATCAAATTGGATTATCGTGCAAACTTTTAATGAAACCTTTCTCGCATGTAGCGGAGAATGCGAGGGCTGGAACAAAATAGTATTAATGGGGTAACTCAATTTCCCTCTCAGATGAGCAATTCGACATTCTCCACAAAAAGAGATATTTGGGAAATTCGCCCCTATTTGCACTAGGCGATTTTTGCGCAGCTCCCAACGGATTAGCCAATTTTACGATAATGAAAGCGCCACGAGATTATTTTATTCAATAGCATAGCGAAGCGCCCGAGGTGCGGTGAAATATTCGAGCGGCTACTGTTTGCATCAAACCACCGACCACTTCGCCGCCTGTGCACAGTCGTTAAAATTAACTGCACCGACCCACCATTAGACTTTGCGAAACACAGACGTTCTAAATGGCCAAACATGTGATGCGTTGGCTTTTTTGCTCCTTTTGGGTTGTATTACATGTTTTTTGTGCAAACCCCTTGAATTAAAGCTTCAGCTAACGGTAAAAAGGTGCCTTTTGCTGCTATATAAAGCGAGTGCCAATGACTGGTTTAATAGAGTAATGAAATATCAGAGCATGTGGAAACAACGCAAAGAGGAAGCACTCAATTCGTTGACATGATTGTTTTCCAAAAAAAAGCGACAGCTAACCACATTCCTTCTGAATTTCTGAATAGTAGAGGAAATATAAAGGAAATACATTAATAATCGACTTTCAGGAAAACACAGAACATCCATTTTGATGTGAGCATGAAATGTATGCTGACGTGTTAAAAGTGAAGGGCCGCCGAATTTCCGATTTCTTTCAATTTCGATCCAATTGAAACACGCCCATATTTCGAGCATCGGAACGGCAAACCCTTGAAAAAGTCGTGAATTTCGCAGCAGCGCGCGTGGCAACAAGGAGAACATTATGCTCGCACCCTTTCACATCTGCTTCGCTCCCGGTATAATTTCGCAAGAGTGGGTGCGCAATCAGCACCAGCGAACAAGGGGAGCTGCGTAAAAAAATACAACTTCTCGCATATTCGCACAAAAGAGTACAGGACGCGGGACGCGGAGCAAAGCAAACAAAACACGCATCGCGAAAAATTAATCGCGGATTAGCGTCCAGGTGTATGGAGAACAAAAAGTGGCACAATATGCGTGGGCGGGTGGGAACAGGATGGGGGTGCGCGCACACACACACACATACACAATAAGGGGGCGATGATGGAGAATGATAATTACACTTGGTGTGGCGCGCGGCGCACTCTTTAGTCCTTCATAAGTGGAGCAGAAAAATTTACAGCATCATTACGAGCAGCGAAGGACAATGCGAGCGGTTGCAACGCCAAAGAGCCTCTCACCGCCGTGCCCAGCGCCCGCCCAGAGTGCCTGACTCGTGCCTGCCTGCCTGCACAGGCCCTTTTACAGCGTTTTGCATGGCGACACATTCGTCCTCGACACCCAAAGAGGAGAGCCGCAAACAAACTAGCGTCCTGCTTTTCTCGATTTTAAAATACGGTTGCTAAGTAGCTCCATTTGCTGAACCTTTTTAAACATTTTTTTTACATTTCATTGAGACCGAGGCCAAGACGTAGAGCTGCCGGTCTGTCTCTCGTTTAACATTGTAGAATTATGGGACTGTCTTAGGTCTTACAGTTATTTTCCTCGTGCAAGACGCAAGATTTATTTTATGAATCGTTTTAAGCTTTGAAAACATCCTATTTTGTTTTTCCCCTTGTACTCAAATCTCTAATACCTGGTTTCCCAGTTCGCGCAGCTCAATTGCAGGTCTTTAATGCGCACATACATGACTCGCCATCTTTCTCTTATGTGCTTTCAGCGTCTCGTTGCTATTGTCATTACTCTTATTACGGCGGGCGAGTTATGGTGCGGTAAAAATTTGATCGCGGCCCCCTGCCTCGCACTGCAAACTCTGGTTTCCTCTGTTGTGATGGAAACTAGCGCATGAATCGCATGAGTGTTTGCGTCAAGTTGCAGTTGGTGGTTGTTGCAAAATGCATACTGTCAGCGCAGTTATTGCATTGGACACGGATATTGAAAATACAGAATAAATAATCTCGCGCTAGGCGTTTATTCACTGTGTTATATGTAAGCCTTTTGATCGAATAGTGTGTGGCTTTCCTCTTTACCATGGATTGTTTATTGATTCCGAGTTACGTGTTTGTGAGCAGACGCAATAAAGCACTCGAATAGTGCCGTTCACAGTTAATATTAATTTTTAAACATAACTTCCTCGTTATTTGTATTAACTCTTAGATGGGAAACGTTTTGTATGGATTTGATTTGTTGGACTTGTACATGTTTAGGTAACAAAAAAGACGGAACAATAATTGCGATTCATGGATAGTTACGCCAGAAGCCCCACAAACAAGTTTCAAAACTTTATTTAAAATCATCGCATTTAAATTTCACAAGTTATGGTAATCCTATATGGATATAAAGATTTGTTGGTAGAAAGCGTGTCTCAATTCCCATGTGGAAATAATATTTTTTAAGGTCAACAATATAATTGCATCTCACTGTCAGAAGGGTAGCTCGCATAATTATTTTTGTTCCACTTTTACTAGAGAGAGAAGCTGTCTAGAGTACCTCCACTTGTACTCTAGCAAACGTAATCACCAACATTATTGCACGATCCCGAAGTGAAAACTGGTGTTTATTTTACAAAGCGACGCAATAGCATGGCTAATTGGAGCCGTACCTGGAGAAGAGGCAATGTGGATTTATTTTCTGAATCAGCTTTGAAATTTTACAAGGGTGATTTGCACGCGACGGACGGCCTCAGCCCCGGGCTTGACCAATGCAAACATCCGTCGCGCATATTGAACACGCGCACAATAAAACGCGGCATTCGGCCATTAAGGGATGATGATTTTATTGCGCATATCTGCACAGGGTGTGCTCATTTGTATAGATAGATCGCGGGCCGAGTGGGTGGCTTCGCAGGCCGGCGCGGTGTTGTCCGCCGTCATAAATAAACATGAATCACTCCAACGGCTGGCTAGGCAGGTAGGTGAACTGCTCTGGGCGTCAGCGGTGCTGCTTGTATTCCGGCAGTGGCTGCGAGCGCGCGCGTTATTTATATTTATTGCGTACACACACACACACACACACACACACACACACACACACACACACACACACACACACACACACACACACACACACACACACACACACACACTCGCCCGCTTGATTATTCAGATCGAACTAGGATGCGAAAACGGTGAATTATAAAATCGGATGTGTCTGCAAATCGCGTTGACGAAATTTGCAATCATGGGAATAGATGCGGAATTGGATGAAATGCAAATTAAAGTTAGCATCCTGGATGGTGCATATTAAGAATGAAATCAATGAAGAAAATATAATTAACATAGGAGCAAGATTAGAATTGATTGAAAATCCCTATGAGATCCATATGCATTGGTTTTAGGGATAAATGATTTGAATTAATAATAAAACATAATGAGAAAGAAGTTTGTTTAAAATTTCAATACGCTCGAAGAATATTCCATTTTTTCAAAAAATAACAAGGAAGGCGTTCACGTTACTGGGTCCATTTTGACCCAATCTAAATAGTGTACTTACATTGGCCAATTGAGGGTTGATTCCTGACCTGCGAACATACAATTTGAGGTTAGATAAGTCGAAAAGAGTAGAGAGTGAGGAATGACTTTGAAGATTAAACAACTAGTCTCTCATTTTTTAATCTAAGTCGGTTTTTTTAACAGAAGCAGGAAATCGAAACAAAAGATCCTAAAAAAATGGCTGGTTACTCTTTGAGTGTGGCTGGTTTTGCTTTGAGATTCCCTTTTCATTTTGCAAATTTAACCAGCTCAATAATATGAATGAAGATTTTTAAAGTGATTTTTTACATTTTTAATATTAACGTGTAGATAATGTACCTGAGGATGCATCTAAGTAAGCTTCACTTCATAGGTTTATAAATTGTATAGTGCATGTCTCTGACAGGCGACTTTTGCCGTCAGACTTATTTCCCATTCGCATTTGCAACCCCCTCTATTTCCACCCTGTGCGATATAGAAATGTGTGCGTCGTTATATACAGACGGATGGCAAAACCCTCCATTTACTTTGACGCTTTTGCATCGATTTCTCAGCGCTCCTCGACAAAGTGTATTTGCTCTCGTAAAAACACTTGAAAGCGAATTACCGATTAGCCGAGGGTGAAATCGCCCTCTCGAGACAAATCCAGCAGTAACGATGATCTTTATGCCACGTGTTATTCGAACGCGGCCACACTCTATGGAGCACGTTTGCGAAACAAGTCGGTGTGAGAAATGCCTCTTTCGAAAAGCGCGCGTGCACACTTCCGAAATGGTTGTTACATACACACCTCTCCTGCAGCGGAAAATGGGGAGCCTCATTATGCCGCATTAGTTGGCTCAGAATCAGATCCACAACACCGCAAAGCTCTCTTATGTGGATAAACTCATGTTATGGGCCACACGCATTTATGCGTCCGAAAATGGGGCGGGCAGTGAAATTCAACTAAATTCTTAGCGTAACTTGGTTTTGTTGGAAGCCTCGACTATAGGTAGAATAATTTAAAAGTTAAAAGCTTGGTGGTATGGTTTATTTGTTTCCAAATCGATCAAGATTCAAAGTACTGATTAAAAGGGGTTTTGGATAGAGGGCACCGCCCTCAAAAATAATAATCAGCAGAACCGTTTTATTCTTAGAAAAAATGATGATGATCTTATTATTTACATTTTCTGCTTGATATAGTCACTGTCTATGATCCTGGTTTCCAGATCAAAATATTCATGTTACTTTAAAAAACATTTGAAATATTAGAACGAGCATCATGCATCAACGGTACTGTAGGAGCGGTAGTCGTATGAAGTAAAACACTCAACTACTGATTTTTAACTTGCTTAACTTCGGTTTATTAGACTGAGTGAACAGAGACCGGCCTAAACGGCTGGCCGTAAAGTGCGTCGCGAAGTAGAGTTTTATTTGAATCATATTTATTGCTGTGCATTACTAATAAGGGTGAAATTGGGTTTGCCTTTATTGTCAGAGTTTATTGTAAATTCTAATATCGATGAATTGAGGAAACAATTAGTCAGCTAATTAATGTTGTTAATTTAAGTACATTTTGAGATGGGGGAAACTTCTGGAGGTTTTCAGCACCATCTTAAGTGGGGGTGAGAAGTCACAAGAGCACAGGGCGCACTAGCACAAAGTGGGGGAGAGAGTCAGAGAGAGTCAGAGCCACCACAGTACCATCTATGGAAGTTGACGAGTGTCATATCCGAGCCAAAAAACGAAATCATGCAGCTTTTTTCGCTTGTTCCTTGCTTCGCATTTTTATGTGTAAAATTGGAGCTTTGTGATGTGAAAATTTTTAATTTTCTTCGCAGTTTTATGCTTTTCTGATCACTTTTGTCATCATCGTGCTCGATTCTTTACTTTTTTTGATACGTTTGCTTTTCGCAGCTGTGCTACCGGTTTTAGACACTCCTGATTCTCTTCTCATATAATTACATATTATGAATCATCAGACAAGTTGCTTCACACTGCTGCATCAACAACGAGATCATCGGACATCCGTGTCGAGATCGATGGCAATTTGAAGCGCAGTAGGCTCGCAACCATTTGCGTACACAAAACGCAACAAAGCCGGCCGTCGGCGAAGATTTATGCAACCGGCAGGCCAGCCCCCGAGCTGGAAATATGGCAATGCATAATGCAGCACATCGGGCAGAGGAAGAAGCCCGCTTTTACGGCCTGTATAATGCGCAAAGTTTTCGCTCTTGATGCAATAAATAAGAAGGCCCGGCGAATCGCGGGCTGGCTGCCGGTGATGGCTGCGCCTCAAATCAAACCTTGATGACTTTGGCTCTCAAGCATCCCTTTGTTCGCGCGTCGACGGCGGATGTGCGCCGCGCCCCCTCCAGCCTAAGCACTTCTCGAAAGGGTGGGATTTCAAATAAATTGGTTTTACGGCAGCCTAAGTGATTATGAAATTAGAGAGAGCTTCAGCAGCCAACTCCCGGCATCTTCTTCAATTGCATACTATTCGTGGAAACGGCACACATGTGAACAAGCTCCACTTTGCGAGTTTTGTTTTTATATTGTTGCTCAGCTTAACAACGCTAGATCGACGGAAATATACATTTTTACTTTAAATTGTATTCCAATAATCAATTCCTAGACATTCTAGAATGTAAATTAAGCACACAATCTGTATAAAATGAAGGACATTCTCACGCACTTTTCTCAATTCAGCAATAATAATAAATAAACACTGTGAAGCACACGATTTAAAACTTGCGCCACTATATTAGTTTTATGAATGAAAACTGCACTAACAGTAAGTTGCTTTTTATGCATCGCTGCCTTAATTTGCCTGGCTGCTTCTGTAAATGCCACGAGTTGGTTTCGCCAGAAAACCAGCAGCGTGTTCCACCGCACACTCGTCATTTCAGCGATGCAGCTGGTGGATGGCGGTGGCGTTTTTAAAACCAACTTTCCACGAAGAAGAGCTCGCAATTAAACTACGCCTCGTCGGCTGCTGCATCTGCATAATTGCGCTTCAGCTTGGTTTTTCTGGAAAACTTTGATTGCAAAAATTCAGCAACAGCAGCGGGTATTAACTCGAGAGACGGACACTGCGCTTCATGTGAGCAGCTTGCAATTTACGTGTACTCGTTGCACGGGATTAAGCACAAAACCTATTTATGCTCAGATTATTGTGCGATGGGATTAAATCCAGGCAATTACGTGCAAATTGCAGAGAGTTTGATTTTCTGGGAAACGTTTCCAACTGAGTGCTAGCCTTGGAGCAAAGCAATGCACTCCAGGAGCGACGTTCAAAGGCAGATTATTGCTAAATATATGTTTAGAAAATCAGCCTTTGGTGAACTCTCAAAATCAAGTGTAATTTAAGACTCTAAAAAAAGGAACGTGTGGTATTTTTGCGAGAATGTCAGAAACGAAAACCAAACAAACGCTTGTTTTATTATTATTGCCGCGCAAGGGTATAATCTACATCAAAAAGCGTTTTTTTCCCTCTCATTTTTATCCAGCACGCGGTACGATTTGGCGAACAATAGTTGCCGGTGCGTGAGCCGGGTGCCGGAATAAATTAATTAAATTGGTATGTGCGGCACGCGTTAACCAAAAAAGCAGCTGAATAAAGGGCAACACGGATCGGAGTGAAAAACGCGTAGCGGGCCGATCATTTATTTAGGCCGCACGCACATCAAGATTCCACAAACTGCAGCCGTAAATTTGCGTTCTGCTGCTTCTCACCGGACGATTCTTTCTGGTCGCCGACACCTCGCCTCCATCACGCACCCCTCGACCCGTCTTTCCGTGTGCAGTTGGAATGTGCGAGCGCGTTATGGGTCTCAGGGCACGTGCACTTCCATATTACAACACAAACGGCGCCAAGCATGGCTCTTTCTGGCCTGTGACGTGCCGCGATCGATTTTCCTTCCACTCGCTCGGCGGCCTGCGTACTTTGCCTGCTTGCCTCTGCCCTGCTTGCTGCCATGCCACCCCGACGAGGGCCGGAGAACGCCGCGTGGCGCCGCCACCGTCGGCCCCGTGTGTCGGAGAACCAAAGAGATCGGTACTTCGCCCTTTGGCTCATGCTCACTATGCCCGACACCCGCCTCCCAAACTCTTTTGGCCCCGCATTCTGGAGCAAAGAGCCCCTCTTTCTCGCTTCTCTCTTTCTAGTCTAGAGAATCAATTTGGCGGCTTCTCTGATTTATGGTGTGGTAAATTTTTTGCACCATCTTTTGAAGTTTCCCTCCGTCAATATCCTTAAAAAGCGCGCGTGGGTTTCTGCCTATAATACGCTTGACCGTCTTGGCTTTTTAATCTCTAGTCGTTAATGCCTCTCTCATTAAGTTCATCTATGGTTTCCTGATGATTTTTGTCCGCGCGGTATGCGACTTTTGAGCGTGTCCCAACGACTAGAAATGGGTTTGCTCTCTGTCGAGTGTCGAGTGCATGGTCGCAGAAAATTAAACTTTTGGGAGCGGTCTCGAGCATACTGTACACAGTTCCCACTGTTTATTTTCACCCACAAAGGGATCTCGTGAAATGATGTTTGAGTATGCTCTGTAGAATTGTTTAATTGTCTTTGAATTCTGGGAATTCCAGAAACGTCGTTCACAGAGGCAAAATTGACTCAAACAAATCAGAACAATGTTGATAATCTATACGGGTTCTATATAAAACGACTGTGGGTAACACAAAATAATTCATTTCCTTATAAAAATTTCATGACGGTTAATGTGAACTTCCGTTTATTGATAGTTGGAAAGTGAAATTGGAGCGCAATTCCATTTGATGGCAGCGTTTAAAAGAATCAGCTGCTGGAGTATGAAAATGGAAACTGCCAATTCACTGCTGGGGTCATTTAGTGGCATTGCCAGGCACTCCAGAATTTCCGCAAAAGTAGTAGAATAGCCTCGCGTAATAAACTTACAAATTACACGCTGCAGGAAATGAAATTCGCCATTTCCGTCCCCTGATGATTGCCGCCCTCTCGTACATAACCCTTGCCCACCTCCTGGGGCCCCCGCATTATTTCTGTTAGTAACTCTCTTTCGAATAAAAACATCTCTTCCACCTGCAGAGGCGGCTAATACGGTTTCCAATTTGCGAGGAGAGCCTCGCGCACAAAACACAGAGCAGCGAGCCCCTCGAGCGAGTGTGCGCCCCCAAAAGAGCCCCAGCCCCGGCGTATTAGAGGGCAGAGAATCCAAACAGCACCAACTTGCATGATCCGCTCGTTCTCTATTGCCATACTCGGCGCGCTTATCGCCGGTGCGTGCTTTTGAGCCGGCCGAAAGAGATGTCCCGATAGAATTGGGGGAGCACGATTTTTGGCAGGTCTACTTCTGCTGTCGTTGCGGTGGTGCTCATGGTATCAGCAGCCCTTTTCTTTCTCTGCTTGTGTGTATAAATTTTTATATACCTGTGAGCCACATGTGCGCACCTCGTAGCAGATAAAAATGGAAGCTGCGCCTGTTTTATTTTGCGTCGGCGATAATTTCCTGCTTTATGTGTTTTCCCGCGCGCATGGTTCGCCTTTTCAATAAATTTCGTACCACTAGCGGTGCTTTTACCGAAGGCCGAACGGGGAGATACAATATATAATACACACAGGGACGATAGGGACGGGCGAGTTTATCTGGAGGCAAAGTTACGGCGGAGATTATCTTCGATCGCATTTAAATTAGCGCTTTTTGCACTTGGAAAGTGGAGGGAACGCGGATCGAGAGTGCACTCTTTCCGAGATTGCTAATGTAAACGACCAAGTGAATTTGCAGCGATAAAAAGTTAGACAGCAAACTTGTTTTGATTGGAAAGTTTGTTCTCCGCGAAGTTGGTCGCTGCTGTGAAGAACGAGCATAAAATGTGAATTATGCAAGAGGCACGCTCGTAGATCATTCGCCCTCGTTTATTGCCTGCCGTTAAACACTCAGCAGGCTGGAAGGCTCCGATCAGAAATATAAAGGGCAGGAATATGCATGTATTTGTCAGACTGTACGTCCAGAACATCCATTTGGTGGGAATAATACCGTTTGATTTATGCTAAACGTACTTGACTTATTTTGATAAGTTTCAAGAAAGAAAAACTCCATAAGCCGATTACACAAGTCTCCGTAAACAGAGGGAAATATTTTAGAAAGTTAAATTTTACTTACAATTAGGAACATCATTTAGGAAACAATTAATAAAATTTTAAATGAAGTAATATTAAATTACTCCATTTACTTTACATTTAACCGAAATGTTTGGCAAATAAATAAATTAATCAACTAGTTAAACATTAAATATAGCAAACGCTGCCTGAATACATACGAATTATTTTTACGTTGTACACTGCTGCAACATGAAAGGGTCCACCCAGTCCACCGACCCCGGCAGGCAGTTTTACCAGGCTGCTGATGTTTGCAAATTGAAATTTCCAATTACGCATCACCATTTGAAAATATGTACGTTGGGCGGGCAGCATGCAAATTAAATTGCCGCCCGGCGGATTGGAACACGGGAAAAGTGTGTTATGTTATTAATTTGTATATATCGGCACAGGGCTCACTTTGTACAATTACCCACCCGCATTCACATTGGGCCGGGCGGAGGACGCGGTGCGAATGTGAAACTCACACTCGGCAGCATAATGCCCGCCGGGCAGGGCAACCGGCTTTGATATAATATAATGAAGCAGCACGGTCCCAGTTTTGTGCAAAAGTGCAATCGTAGCACTCTCTGCCGGGTTGCGTGATGTGAAACTTGAATCAGCGCCACCCGAGAAAATGAACTTATGCACAAACACATTTGCCGAGTGGATAGACGAGACTCGGTTCTTTATTGTCATTCGCATCATGCACCCTACTCCGATTCTAGCTGCCCGGGGGAGGTTTTTATGCTCCTACTTATAGTGCGCTCGGAGGCGGAAAATCGATTGGCATAAATAGTGGCGCGGTTTTAAAGCTGGCGAAACGCATGTGGATCTGCGTTGGGCATTATTTTTTTCGGAGCAGGCGAACGACCTCGGTTGTTCAAGATTAGGAATATATACGAGGCCTTCGCAATGTAGCTCGTGGAAATAGTGTGCGCCGTGAAGTGATAATAAATTTTCTATGAATTTAGATTAACCGTTAATGCGGGTAATGCGCTTCAAAATCATACGTAAGCCCATCCTAATAATAATTGCATTATAAGGGGCAGGTGATATTACGGGTGTGGTATTGTGGAGGTACAGAGAGGTAGACTGAAAAGCTTTTCCCCAAAGAATTCAATAGAGCCGCAGGGCATGTACTTTGCTTCGTACAAAAAGCTCTGGAGCGTGTGGAGCTTCTGAATATATGCATGATATTAAAAGGTTGCCATTTAGTACGTAGTATTAGAATCCTTTCGTCACTTCCTTTATGAAAACCAATTTTCGTTCAAAATTAAAAGCTATCCAGAATTTTTATTTTGGAACAGGTTAATTCTGCTTTTTATTGTGTTTCGTTTTTTAATTATTCTATCATTAATAAATTATTAATATTTTTTGTTTTTATGCAAGTGCATCTTATACCTGCAAAATAAGCACGGGTCAATAATTTTTCTTAATGTAGCCGTTAAATTCGACCGATTGTAAAATCGTCATGTATCACACACCCCATGCAAGCAAATTGCAGTGTTTTGGGGACAAATGAGTCGAGACAAATTTAAGAGGCCTTTGAGCTTTTAGCGCAGAAATATAAGCAAGCGCTTTTGGCATTTATTTATTTTCGGAGAAGCTTTAACCGGCGAGAGACTTCTGCGAAAAAAGCTGCACACTAAGTATCATTTTTACGTCTGGAGTGAGATAAGTGAAGCAAAGTTGAACCTGCGGCGGGGTATTTACTATCCGCCCTAAGTAAAAGATTACAAGAGGGGATAAATTTAATGCCGCTGCAGCAGCAGCACGAGAGTTTTGTTCCGTATAGCGTCAAAATTGAATTACACACTTTAGCGGCAGCGCACAAGCTCAAATGAGTTAATGCACGTGCAGCTGCACTTCGAAATAATGCAACCTATTCTCTCCAGGCTTTTAATTAGACGGCACGGACAAAAGTTTCGTGTACGTGAGGTTCAGATATATTAAATTTCCGCTGGATGACATATATATCTGCTCGCTCTCTCTGGTGTTATTAAACGAGAGAGCTCACTTTTTGATGACGATACGAAAAATTCATCGAGTTTCCAGATAAAATATTCATCTAGAGCTCGAGTATGTGTGCGGCACGAGTGATTAAAAATCTGGCAGCGTACGACCGCTAAATGAGAATATTGCTTTTTTTGATATCGAGCCGATAAAAGAGAGTGTGCTGAGGGTTGACCCGGCCATATGAGTGGCCGATTGTGTTGCATGAGCTCAAAACACGAGTGGAAATTCTGGCGGTCATGACTAGTTAGTTAGTGCGTGGTTAATTTATACCAGTATAAATTCTACACAAATGAATTAGGAAAATAGTCTTTCATCTCACGTAAAATTATTACAGAAATATTTGCTAAACGAATCTTCAGTTGAATAACACAAGTTTATACAAATCGATGTTTTTGAAACCCTTCGTCGTGATGTTAAAGAGATCCAACACCGATCGCGAAAGAAAAAGATTGAATTGAACTGTTCTCTTCTGTTCTCAAATTTGCACTGACATGACAAATTTGATTCTCCTTGAAAAACAGGTTGTAGTAAACGCAACCTTTATATCCAGTCCTCTGCGTAGGTTATTTTGTGTTGAGTACTTAACTGGTATTTAGTCTACAAAGTAGAATGGAAAAGTTAAGTTCGTCGTTTGTCTATTATTGCGGCTCGTAAAATTCGTACTCGATTTTCCGTATTTAATTCATTCCACGAATTCAAAACCACGAACCACCAGGTGTGGAAGACCTTCCGCTCGCGTAATGAATCTGCGGTTGACAGCAGTAACAAATTGCCGGCTGAAAATGATCACTGACGTGGCTTCCAATTTGGGGAGGAATTTCCAGCGCACCGTTTCGCACAAATCGAAACGGGCTAATCGAACGTCTCGTTTTAATACTCGTCGGCAGATAATAATTTTTTGGCCAAACGCACACAAATGAGGAAGGGACTCAAATTTTTATCGCTCCAGAGGAAATAGAATGACAGCAATCGTCATCGCTTCAGAAAATACACACGCTCGCGAACTAACCATATCAGATAATTGAATTTCATCATGCGCGCGCCTCCCTCTCTAGCTCACTCGCTCGCTCGCTCGTGTCCGACTGGATCACATTCCGCATTTGCAGTGCGCGTCGTCAGTTTTTCAGTTTCCACTCAATTTAGCACGGCCGCAGCCAAATAGGCCGTCGGCAGCAAAGTCGGTGCTTAAAATTCGAGCCCGCACTCGAGTGATCATTTGCGAAATTAGCCGAGCGGGTTGGACCTGCTTCGAGTGCCACTCCTTGCCGCACCGCTCGATTTTCCTCCAGCTCTGTCCTCCGCTTTTCCATCTTGCTAAACACACATCGGACGTATTTCACCGCAGCCAACAGTGGAGAAACTGACCGACTGGCAGGGAGGTGCGGTCTCGAGTGTTTCGGACATTCGCCCAAGTTATTATCATCAGAGCAATTAGACGCCAAAGAGGGTACCGCCACTCGAAAGGAGTAATTTTAGTTTAGGCCTCTCAAAGGGAGCTAAAAAGGTGCAAACCCATTTCTGCTGTGATCTTGTTGCTGCAGGAAACGGATATTTATGTATGCGTGTCATGCTGAATACGTCTAAAAGGTCGTTCTAAACTTGGCCAATTTAAAGTGATGCGAACGCGGAAGCGAAGCATAAATAACCTATTAACACGCCATCACAGGAACCACCGCCATAAAAAATCAGTATATCTCAGCTTTTAATTTTTTTATGTGATTTGAGCAGGTTAACATAATAATAACGGACACAAATATTTTATCATAAAAATAAAAACTTGCTCGGTAAACAGTCTCACTTCTCCTCTACAGATTTGACGCCTCAGTTAAAAATCTGGGGTTTCTTGTGTCAAACAAGTTTGGCAAAATAAACGTTCTTCGATGAATATTTAGGCTAGGCACGACATTGGAAACACAATTAACTGTATAGCTAGTAAAATAATACAGCACCTTATTTCTGGCAGAAAATGAGACACTTCCACGAAACCGATTATTTCCTATAACACGTGAGTAGGAAATAATTTATAGCCGTGTTCCCTGGCGAGCCAGAAAGTGTGGAGAACAATCCTCCGAATTTCCCGGCAACTCGGTACATTTTGAATAATTAACTTATCGACGCTGGTGTGCGCAAGGCGGTTTCCATTGCATTCAGCTTCTCCAAGATTGGGGGTCGTGATTAGTCGGCGTTCGCGCTATACTTGCCACCGCTTTCTTCAATTTACTAATGCACGGGTCTGGAATAAAATAATGGTGTGTGTGCCTGCGGGGGCTGTTCGAGCGGACGAGGGTGAAAGAAACAAGGTTGCTCAGAATGCACAACACGCACCGCACGCTGCCGGAGGACAAATGAAAATCGTGATTCCTGGCCCGCGCACTAGAAAATGTTAATGAGCATTATTGTTTTCGTGACCCACAGCCCTAACTTTCCACCGGCCAGACTATAAATTTGAGCGAATAAGTGCAGCTTAAAAAGCTGCCTAGCGAGAGGGATTTACTATTTATGATTCAGTAAGCGACGCTCTGAGTTGTGTTGTATTTCCGTGGTGCACAGCAAAATTCGTGTATCGTGAAACTTTTTACTGTGACTCTTGAAAGTTGCATATTTCCAATTAAAACTTCCCTGAAATCTATTACTTGAAGAGTTATCTGGCTTGATTGTTTGAATTCAGCTCGGAGCGTAAATATAAAAATCGGCACATTTTATATGCACTATCAAACGTGAAAACTGTAAAATAAAATGTTCTCTCAGAGCTAAATTGGTGACTGATCATTTAGCAAACACAAATGTCTGTTTCAAAGCCAAAGTGTTTATTTATAGAATCAACAAACTCGATAGATGAACAAATATTAGCGCACTTAAAAATGGTAATTTGTATGTTTGATTATATTGAGGACGCAGTGTTTTTAATATACAAAATACAGACTTCTGAAAAGCTACAATCAACAAACAGGCTTCATCACAATCCAGATTGAATTGAATCGAAATTTGTCATTTGCAAACCAGGTCTTCCTCGTCGAAAATAAAACGAGAGGGAAGTCCGCGGTGACTAGGAGCGAGCGGAATATTATTTCTGTCAGAGCAGCGGCGATTCAGCCAATGAGGGTCGCGTGTGTTTGACAATTTGCCTATACACCGAGAAAAATAGGCGGTGCGCGCGTTCAGTTAATTTGGCTGACTTGAGCCAACTGTGGGGGAAAAGTGCGGCGGCGTTTTAACAGTATAGTTGTTGGCACGCAACATGCATTCGCTCAAAGGCCGGCTTGATGTATAATGCAAACCGGCAGCGCGTTCATTAGGGGCTGCTTAATAATTTAGGGCCGTCTCATCACTCAGTGCGATGTTCGCCACCGGTGAGCACAGTGCGCGGGCAGACAATACGATGAAAAATTAGCTCCAGCGGCACTGGGCAAAGTGGGCTTAAAATAAAAAATCAACCCTCTCTCGCCTGGTGCGCCTGAGGAGGGATGTGTGGGACTGAGATTCTTTCGCAAATACGTTCCGCGCGCACGCACAATTTTGGAAATTGCGACGCGCGCGCTTGCCGACGTGCCAGATTTTTCAGGGCGTTGTCGGCGCCGAGCGTGTTTTTATGCTGCGCCCGTTTGATGTGCTGCAGTGAAATTAAATGGAGGCGAATGACAATCCGAGAGTGAGGTGTGTTTTGAAAGATGGTTTGCAAAATGGGAATTTCAGAGATGTGACGGAAATGCTTCGAAAGTAATTGCGCGTGGTGAAAATTTCGCAATCACTGGGCAACTTGAATCATTAGTCAGCCTTACAAAAATAAATTTGAATCGTCAAGATGTAAACTACACCAGAGAATATTGCACGTTGTTTTGTTAACGTTGACTAGAAATAGACACCCAAGAGAATTTGAAACCGAGACGAGAATTAGGAGCGTCAGCAAGATTTCTATGAATCAAGTCGGTTTCTTTTTCTCAGGCGGCGGCATGATAAATTTCGCAACGCCACTGTTTATTCGTCCATAAAATGTGCCCTCCCCTGGAAAAGCTTTTATAGACTGGCATTTCCTCGTTTCCACCATCACTCTCGCCTGGCAAGAATCACACCAGATTTGTGCGCGAGGCGGGCGAGACACCTTTTTGCAAACGAATCTGCTCTCCAGCGGTGGTGGGCCGTAAAATTTCCATTCGCCTGCACAATGGAAGGAAAAGGCAGGCGCGCAGAAATTTTGTTGATGAGGTGTAAACAAAAGCCGCTCCAATTGTTCCCGCTGGAAATTTCGCAGGCCAGCTGCCGGGGGGTGCGAAGGGGCGGAGGGTAAACAGCCTGCTTGCCTATCGAGCTGCAAAACAACTTTTCCAGCCAGCCAGTCGGCGTCATCATGAGATGTGACAGTTGAATAATGTCGTTCCGTCTGTCTGTAAGCACTCTCGAGCGGCGGCAGTTATTACGCTCGTTTGTACCACACGTCGTTGCTCGGTCGGGTCGATTGCCAGCCGACGAGTCATTCACCGAAGCCGGGCGTCGCAAGTGGAAATCGACGCTTCGGCGAAAAATTTAATCTCTTCTTCGAGTGCTCTGCGCCTGCCTGCTTATGCCTGCGAGCCGGGCGGCTCGGCCGCGCGGGTTGCGTGAATCACATCTCGCAGGCGCTTGATGGAGTGCTGCTACAGGGACGTGAAAAATCGAGGCGAGCCAAGACCTATTACACAATTTGTGCATTTTTTGTGACCTCGCAATAAATTTCATACATAGAGGAAAGAAAATCGAGCAACTTAATAATTTGATTAAACTTCAAGAATGAAGACTGTCATTTTAGCAGAAGTATGGTATTAATCACCAAGAAGAAGAAATGAAAAAGTAGGTGACACACACTTCGCTACTTTCCACACCCCTATTAAGAGTGTCGGAAATTTCTTCGACTTGCTCGGCGCAAAAATTGCTCTCCGGCGTAATTACGGTAATTATTATTGCACAGCTGCACGAGAGCACGTCAGCCGGCTCAAGAGTGAGCTGAAAGCGAGCTGCCTGGCAAGGACGCGTGTTTGTTAATTAAAATTTAATCCGCCGCCTCGATGGCGTTCAAGTTTGCAGCAAGACTAACAATACGTAAGAGCATAGTGTGCCTTTGAAGCATTGATTTATGCTTTAGTGCGCGCGCCTGAGTAAAAGACGAAAATTTGGTGGAATTTAATTTGGTTGTTTTATTGCATTTGAGGCCGAATGCTGCCAGCCGAGGGGTGACTCCCGCTATTTGCATCGAGTTGTAAATAAATTCTCGCTGTTGTGTCATGAATTTACTTTAAACAAACATGAACAGAGCGGTTGAAATTTCATGCAGCTGAAAATAACAATAGAAGTATTGGCAAAACAATTGAAAATATAATTTCCCAAAGAGTCTTGTATGCATATGCTTTGTGATCTTTTGGTTGATCGACTTTTCAGCTTCAAATTTCGTCTTTTCAATTCTGCTGCAACCAATAATAAACTCTCTCGATAGTGATGCTTTCTCTGGTTCAAAAATAGTCACGACTTCTTTCAGTAACAACACTTTTAAGGTATATCAATAATTTTTTCAATTAGTCCTTCAGATGACTTTTGCAAGATAAATAATTATTTATGGAAACTGCTTTTTGTAAAGCGCAGTTCCATATTCATGAAACGAGCAGCATACCAAGTGTAACGAGCTGATTTATCAAATTGTGCCTTTGAGAATATTGTGAGCGGCAAACGGGAGGGAAATGTTCAAGTAATGAGTTGTATGGTTACCAACGGTGCGTAATTAAGAGCAATAATTGGCTGTGACAGCGCTGCTGACGCATCGTGCATTTCCCAAAGCGTCATCACTGAAGTCACCATTTTAATCAAGTGGTCTCGCATTCTTTGATGCGCAAACGGGCACAAGGACTTTTGGAATCAATTTCTGATTGCGATGCTATTCACTGGCAAGTGCCTGTTCTCTTTTGCTTTGCGGCTCAAGGTTTATGATGCTAACGATTCTGCTCGCCAAAGAACGTTGTGTTTGCACACACGCGCACTTGAGCTGCAAAACAGATTCCAATTTATTAAAGAAACTCGATCTCTCTCCGCGGAGAAAAATCCTATACAACGCCGGACTTTTGCTATGGTGTGTTTCCATTATCGTCGCAAAGCTGGTTGCATATTATGCAGTTCTTGAGCATCCTTAACCCACTTTCCACTGGCCGGGCTATTAGCAAGATGAGTTGCAATATCACACTCGCACTTCTAGTAATGACACCGAAGAGGCAGGTAAGTTCAATTGTTGAATAGAAACCATGGATGGCTAGAGCTGGTCGAGCGGCGTGATGAAATTTTATTTTTCCAGTTTGCACGAGCTCAAGAGATTCAAATTGAATTCACGCCCATTTTGCAAAGAACGGAGAAGATTATTTTATACTGTTCTCTAATGTCACAGACATCAAAGTTAGTGTTAAAATTGATTCGATAAAAGTTGATTGTAAGTTGACTCCTGCGTTCTTAGTTTATAAAATACGTGTGTGTAGAATGTGCGTTGTTCAGATATTCTTTAGAGCCAAAATTAGATGCCAAAATTTGATAACTGTTGGTAGTGGTGAACTACAGATTATCATGTCCTTATTACCAAACGTATTAGGTTTATTTGTTAAATTGACCGAATAAGCGTTCATAACGGCAAATAATTTCAGAGTGTAGATGAATGGAAATATTCGAGTCAAATGGGCCGTGAAGACCATTTCGGACATTTTCCCAAAGGCCAATAAATTGCGTCTCACGAAAATGCAGCAGTTTGAACAGAAAAAGGCTCGGGAATACAAAAGAGCCAGCCGCGCCCCATCAAAACACGCGGGCTCTCGTAAATTATTGTCTAGCTCCCTCTTCTACACAGCGCCTAGCTTCGCGAACAACATTATTAAATCAATAATACAGTCAACACGATATAAATAAGAAACGAGTGTCGAGACGCGAGGAAACAGCAGCCAAGGGCGTGCGTTTGAAAATGAAAAAGAACACAGAGGGCTGCTGTTGTGTGTGTACATCCGTATCGCGCACACACACACGCACACACAAACACCAGTTCTGATACACGAACACAAAAAGCGGCAGTTCCCGAGAACTGTGCAGAAGACAATCTCCCAGCGCCGAGTGGCGCAAATCCTTATTTATAATTTAATGCCGGTGTTGGTGGTGGTGGGCACGTCGAGGAGTGACCTCCACCCAACCGACCCACCGTTCGTATACACGTGTGTGTGTGAGCATGTAATGTGGTTTAACCCTTTTTCTTTATGCCCACACTGGCCGGCAGGCAAGATCGTTTAAATTATTCATAAATTATTTACACAACGGCTAGAAAAACGCCGACTGTGTGTGCGAACTGCTGGGGGCACAAAACGGCAGCCATATTTGCCCGGCTGTGAATGTGTGGCAATGAATAATTGACGCGTTTCAGAGGCACAATTCCATTCCACTGCCCCGCGAGTACGGTGGGCTGGATAATAAAATTCGACTGCTGATTCCTCGCTTGATGCGCATCTGTCAAAAATTATTTGCCGTTTGACCTGTGCACCACCCTATCGCAGATAAAGGAGGCGGACTAGTTGGTTAACGTAACACGCGATTGAAAAGGCGCTTCAAATGAAATTCGTGATATTGTACGATTTTCTTCTTTTTTATAGTAGCTATCTGTGAAACACCTTTTTCATTATCACAGCAACAATTGAGCGCGCACGTCGTGTAAAACTTATTTGCAATTGAGCTCAAATTAATGGAGGTAAAAAAATATTCAATTCGATTATGTCAGTGATGTGAATTTATATTTCTCGTTCAGTTGTTAATGACTTAAATGTGAATTTAAATGTGAATTAAATTTTCATTATCTGCTTTTAAAATGAATTTCATGTTGAAATATTTTTTCAAACTAGATAAAGATGCTTTAAATATTGTACAATTATTTATGCTTGATTTTTGCAACTTCTAACAGTTATTCAATTCGTCAATTCTTTGTCCATAAACAACAGAAACACAATTGCGAGGCAGTTTTGTTTGGGACTATTTCTCCAACCCCTAAAATGCGTAAAATAATCCTAACAATGCAATTGCTTTATATGTAAGGTTTGAAATTGCCCTTTTAATTAAACGTTTCAAAAAATCACAGTAGATTTTAAATAGGGAATATCAAGCAATTTTTGACAATCAAAAATGCATACATTTCACACTAGTACAAAGAAGAATTTATTTTCTCGCACTTTAAATTGGTCGGATCACCGGACACTGCACAACTCAGAGATAAACATACCCTTTTTTCGCAACTATTTCTCGGCCGTAAACTAATCTATTAGCGCATTGTTTGCGGTCGACCGTTGTGCGTGTGACAAAGAGAGCTTCTAGCAGCGTGGTAATTTGGCCAAAGGCGCAGAACCAGAGACCCAACACCGGAGGAATGCTTGCGGCAGAAGCACACACGGCAAGAGTGTGTAATTAAAGTTTCTGCTGTGCGTCGGAGCCTGATTTCTTTTCTTGCATGAACTTCACCGTTGGCGGGTTGACTTCTTGGCACCGTTAGCAACAACCCCCGCTTGCTCGCCGACTCGTCAACTAGAGCCGAAATGAAAGCCAGATTAAATTTTTGCCCTGTTAGCCAACCAGCACAAATTATTTCTTAATTAAAGGAAATGTGGATTTCATCAGTAAACCTCACACTTCAAAGTGAAATTCTTAGAACGAAACAAATATATGTGCTTACATTTCCTGCTGGATTATCTGGTGTACATGTAGTACACTAAATTATGCTGCATTTTCTCATTACTTTCAATCAATCTGGATGCGGCTGATACAAATTAGATTCATATAAATTGACTGCATGGACAAATTTTTTAATTTGTTTATCATATTTTTGTAACTTTTTTGTGCCTTTATTGTTGTCTATAAAGTTTTACTATTTTCCTAAGCAAAAATATAAAATGTTCAGTCATAACGAGGTGTCTGCACTGGAAACAACACCTCCATCTTCCCAGCGCAAATCACATTCCTGGAAATCAGTCTGTAGTTTACAGCGAATTTCGCACCGATTGTTTCGCAGCGGGTGGAATGTGGCGGTGTGGCGGATGCGGCCCACTCTCACAATTCATTAGTCCCGTTTCAAGCCAGCGAGAAAGGACGAGTCAGCCGGCCTGCTGCTGATGCCCCCCAGCTTGCAGCCCTGGCAGCAGCCATTAGGTGGTGTGTGCGCTCGCTAATTGAAATACGGTATGAACGACCTTAATTACCTCCTCCTCCGCCGGCGTGCGCCCGCGTTTTCCAGCAGCCCGTACTACAGGGAAGTGTTACCGTCGGCACGCGATTTAGGTCGATATTTGGTATCGCTCGGCCAGAACGTGACCTGGGGCAGGCAATGAGACGAGAAGGCGTTCGCATAAAACTTCAGTTTTATCACTTCGTCGAATTTTTTTGGAGGAAACCTCTGACCATTTTTTGGATGGTTCTTGACCAGGTGGTTTGTGTGGCTGCTAACTTAATGGCCAGCTGTAAAATAACGGCCGAAAACTCTAACAGATCACGTCTAATGTTTATATTTTTTGAACCAACTTACGGTCTAAAGTTTGAATATGGCAAAAGAAATCGACTGCTCTTCCATAGACGCCCTTTTCATTTTATTTTCAAGACTGGCAGCTTATTGTGGGGCTTGGTAAAACTTCTTTTTCCCAGATTGTGAGTTTCGTGCCGCTTTCGGGCCATAACCGAGTGGTGGGCAGGCGGCAGTGCTGGGCTGGTCGTTTTGTTGGCCCTTTCGTGTGTTCTGCTGCACGTCGACCTCTACAATAGCTGCCATACTAGTCGTGTTTTGTAATAATAATAATCTGCCTGTTACATTTCACCCAGGCTTGTAGTGTGTGTGCATTATTATGTGGCTAAAGGTGTTTGCAGGCGGCGAGGCGGTCTCGCCAAATATGCAGCAGCAAAATACGATGCCAAAGTTTGGTTTTCGCCCGCTTAATTGGATATTGGAAAATTTATTTCAGCCCGGGCTCATTCAAGGAGAAGGCAGCTCGAAATAATGGGGCTTTAATTGAAAAGCAGGCGACTTCATCAAATCAAAGGAAATTTTGACGGTTAATTAAATTCGCGAATCACGGAGAACAACTCGCGCTGTGCTTTTGGCGGAAAACATCGTAATGAGCAGGCAGAGCGCGCAAATTCCGCTCTAGACTAATTGAAACAAAGGGGGGAACATTACTTGAATTGTTGTTCGTCAGATTTCAAAGGCAAAAAAGAGTGGCAACTCGTGATCGTAAAAGAGCAAGATTATTCTTTTACATTTAACTGTATAAATTTGTCTATTTATATCTGCTTTGCTAAAATAAGACACTCACAAAGCTGTAACAAGAGCAAAATTAGAATCAGTAGTAAAACAGAACTAAAATCAAGCTTAACTGAGAGGCCATTCTCTAAATTCCCGTTTCGCTATGAATCGGCAGTCAACGACCTGCCCGATTGGTTCCGTGCTTTCCCAACCGCAGTTCGTTCGTTGTTTGTTGCTCTCTTTGCTCTTTGCAAAGCACACATTTTGTTCACGAAGGCAGCAGTAGTTACAGAAAGCCTCGTTGCGGTTCAGGCCATATTAAAGCAAAATTACGTTTCAACCGTTTCAAGAAATAATGGGCTGGATTTATTGCTTTGCAGAGCATAAACTGCTGCTTAAAATTCCGCTCTGCTTGTCAAATTGCTGCGAAATTTTGGCCGCGTTTAAATACGTCAGCTCTCATTTTGCTCCGACAGTATCTGCGGGCGCGCAATTAAAGCGCCTATTGAAAATGCAGCTCGTGTATGGAGCCCGAGTCAAAACACATTTTCTGCCATTTTTATGACACGAACAATGCTTTCAGCATTTTCCCCAACGGATCTGATAAGCACGTTCTAGGCATGACACTTTACAGCGCTGCACGGCACACCGCTTTTTTGCCATAAATTAATTCCACAATAAAACACAGCGGGAGTGCTCTATAAAGTAGAAAGAAATTCAATCAGATCTCACTCGACAGCGGCCCTCGCGACGGGGAAAATTACTTGAAGAGCTCTGTCGTAAAACGCTTTAATAAAATTTCATCGTAACGCCAAGCGGGCGAGAAAGAGCGGAATCAATCATTTTGCAGCTCACAACATCTGTCCTTGCGCCTCACATCCTCATCGGTCTTCCCGCGGAGAAAAAGTTGTTGCATAATTCATCCTCCTCAGCTCGACACGTTTCGGAGGAGGGAAAATGTTCATCACCAAAGGGTAGCCGGGAAAACTCTGAAAGCGATGGCACGACTGGTTCAGGGCAAACCATCAATTGAACGGCTGAAGAGCTTAACTAGCCATCAATTCTTTGCTCTTTTTGTGAACAGTTAACCACAATCACAAGAACAGCAATATTTTATTTCAATGGTAGCAGCAATTGTTGTGGTAAAAGTTTACTGTTTTTCTGTGATATGGGTTATTACTTCATTTAACAGCTGACTACATAACTTTTTTAATGATTTTAAATAATATTCTGGCTGTCTTGCTCTCAGCGAAATGAGAAAGGTCCTCTAGATTTAATTAAAATCCCACACATGAACAAAAATGGTTTCCTCCATATTTTACAGCGTCAATTTTTCCATCACAATGTGCGGCTCGCAGCTAAAAATATGGTCCCAATTTCGAAGTGAAGGGGAGCGAAAAGGGATGATGAGTGATTTATGGTGGAGAGACAAAAGGAAATGAAAAACAGCGAGTAATGTATTCCGCGTGCCGGGCCTGCTCGTCCGGGATTCAAATTTATGTACAGAGGCGTGCTCGCACAATAAACACCCCCTTTAAAGCTCCGGAGCACTTAAACACACACGCTCTTCGGAAAGGAGCAGCGGCTTCGTTATTTACTTTTTCGTGCGCAGCAAGCAGGCAAGCAGCGGTGGCGATGCAACAGACCCGCGTTTTTTAATTTGCTCTGCCACCGAGACGACGGCGTTGAATTAATGAGAAATACAATCGTTCGATTCGGTCTCGCGTCTCGCTCTCTATTTCTTTTTGCTCTTGCTTGCTAACGACAGCATCTCGCTCTTTCGATTCCGCACCGGCAATAACTCTCGCCAGGATAGAAATAAATTCGCCCTCTGTGCTGTGCGGTACGCATGAAAGAGAGCGCCGAATGTCGAGTGATGCATGGAGCGGATTTCTGATATTTTGTGTGCGCGTCGCGAGATTTATTGCTCGAATTGCTTTCGAGAGCGACATGCAGGGCGAAAAATTCGCAATGAAGAGTGAGCACCGGCGGCAGTCCTAAATATTTATGGCGCACACACCAGCAATTTTGCACGATCCATTCATTGCTGTTATACGTATACACTTGCAAATAAGATTCCAGCAATATCGAACCAAGAGTGTTATAAAATTTTAAATCGATTTCTACATTTATTTTGAAAGGTTAAACAATGTCTTAAATCACATGAAAATCGGCATCACCAAATTCAGAACGATAGAAACCAAAATTAGGCAACTCTCCTGATTTGTTTCAAGTATCATCATTTTAAATTAGGTCAATTTTTCTAATATCACCGACAGCTGTAACCCTACAGTGTTAAAATAATTTTAATCGGTTGCAAAGTAAAGATGAATTTAAAAATTAAGTAAACAACGGAATAGGGGTGATAAAGGAACGTTTACGAGCTCATAAACTCGATATCTAGATGAGACAATTTGGCTTTTCAGATTGAAACAATTGCGCGACTAATGAATTTGATTGCGGCACTCAAGAGTCTTTTTGTTTACTCTAGAGCGTTCATCGGGAGCTGGAGCTAGCGGGATTCCCGAAATTTCCCATCCCTCCCGGTCCCGCGGGACTGTCGTTCGTTGACCGGAAAGTACTGGGAGTGTAAAGTCAAACGCAATAGGGACTGACGGGAGAGCTCTGAAATTGAAATTTTTCAAATATTTCGCCATTTTTGGAAATTTCTGAGTTGTGTTTTTATTTTTTTGAAATTCGTTCACTAAAAGAAAAAAAAATCGATTTTTAGGGTTCTTTGCACCTCCAAATCTCGGTTTCTAACCATCAGAGTTGCAAATACTACCCGCCTTACAATTTACACTCGTTTCAACATTTACTAACCAGCCAAAGTTTTAAGGAGTCGCTTACCTCCATCGCCTTTCTACCCCATTGCTACAAATTTGATAGCAAAAATTTTAACATTCATCTTCTGGGCTTTAAAATATTTTAAAATATCCAAAATTCCTATAAAAAAAATCACTCTTTCCTTTATTTAACACCAAATCAGGAAAAATGTTTTAAATTATAAGTACTATTAATTATTACAAAAATCCAAGTAATAAAATGTTTTACTTTTTTGTGGGAGTTCAAGTAAAGCAATTTGGGGGTGGTGGGTTAGTACCCCTTAAACCTTCAGCTGGTCAGGCAAGGTCAAGACGTTTCCAACAAGTGGTAGTTTTCTCAATTCTGATGGTCAGATCCCGAGATTTGAAGTTGCAAAAATGACGAAATATGAAAAATTCATTTTTTTCGATTCTTGAAGTGGAATTTCTTGAAAATTAAAATTCCTGTTTAAAAGACCGGGAGTCTCCGGGAGTGCACTCGTGAAATTGAGAACCGGGACAAGACCGGGAGCGAGTGGTTACCAAATCTTGGGAGGCGGATCAAAACCGGGAGTAGTAATACGGGACTAGACAGGAGCGGGAGCAGTTTTGCTCTCCCGATGAACGCTCTAGTTTACTCTTAAATCTATTGAAAGCACCAAAATGCCATGCGAACAAACCTGCTTCCAAAATCCGCCATTTTATTTCCAGCGAAAATTTTAAATTTTGTTACAAAAGTGAGAGCTTTATTCAATTTGTAAGAAATTTACTTTTATAGCAAAAACAAATTATGTACTAGTATAGAAAAAAGCTCATATTTTAACGATGCGCAGATTTCGTATTTTAGAATAGTCCTTACAGATAAAGTAAAACTACACCAGCACGTGCAGATATTGGAAAATCAATATTGCAGGCCGGGAAAAAATGTGCTTGGGATCGCACAACGCTGTCTCCTCTTCGCAATTAAAAGCCGATGGAAAATTCCAGCAGTTTCCACTGGATTATGTTCGGCTAATTGAACAGGCGTTTCCCCGAGAGCATGCTCGTGAGGCAGTTAATAAAGTTGCGCGCCTTGCAGAAAAACGGCGGGACAATGAGACTGCTCGCGAGGATTAAGTGATAATAAGGGAAAACGCCTAAATAGGTTAGGCGCGCGCGCGCTTTCTTAATCCATCGCGGGTGCATGCACGCGCCGACCCGAGCGAGTAATGGCCAATGCATGGCAGCGACTATATATGAAGAGCGGCCATAAAATGAGAAGGAACAAGAACCTTGCACTGCTCTTGGCTGACTGTGCTTGGCTATGCATCTCAGAAGGAGAAGCGAGTTCTCATTGTCAGAAAGAACAAGATCCGCAGGAGCGATTTCTTTATATAAGACATGCATAACAGGAGAAAAAAGTTAACTTTTTCTTGCCGGTCCCGCCAGCCGCCTCCTTAAAACTCGCGGCTGACAATGAGAGCTCTAGATTTTTGTCGCTCCTTCATCTTTTTTATCTGTGCTCAGCGATGAGAGCATTCGATCTTTTCCAATGACCGGTGATTCTGAAATTTCACAAAGGTTAATTTTCTCTCTTTCATTATTATTTTTTTCTGCTGCTAATGAGGCCCGAAAGGCTGTAACAGCTAGCGGTACAGCATGGAAACGTGTGACATAATTTATCTCTTCAAAATATCAACTTATACGTTATGTTTTCAGTTTGCCATATTTTTGTTAATTTTCATTTGTCAGGCTTGGCTAACAATAAAAACTGTCCATGAGGGCAATACTTGAGCGCAAATTATGAACTGGAAAACTCCGCGAATCTCCATTCGACGTCTCTTTACTTGGAACTGTTCTGCCTCATTCTAGATAGAATCATTCCGGCGAGCATTAGAATGCAAAAACGTCTGTTCCGCTGTGGAACACATTTTATAGTTGGCGCGACCAAAATTATTATTCATGCGAGAAAAGCCAAAAGTTTAAGTGCGCGCGTGATAACTCACACAGTGGTATTTTTTCGGAAGCAGCACGCAACAACAAAATTTGGCCCAATTTGATAAGAGATGGGCAAAAAATCTCTGGGTGTGCCTTTGTTCCAAATGCAATATGATTTATGATGGTAATTAGAGCACTGGGATGAATGCTGTCCTGTAGTGTTTTATTGCAGAGTTTCTCTGCTTCTGCAATTGTGCGACAAGAACAAAATCGGCTTACTAAGGTAAACAAAAAATCGAATGAGAGAAATTCCAATGTTTGAACAAATAAATATAAATATAGCAGCTGCAAAGGAGGAGCTGGCGCGGCGGCGATAGTTGGGATAAAAAATGGAAAGAACCGCCACAACATACCTTTCAATATCAGTTGAATTACAGTCATTATTCATTGCGTTTCTATAGGTTTGCCGTAACAACTCGGATATCAGGCTTTTTCATACTAATAAACGTGCTTCTACCATGGAAATGGAGATTGATAATAAGTGAGCACATATGATAGCTGATTTTTAGAATAAACTATGAAGACTTGGAAGATTCCAAACAAGACAAAACCAAATTTTTGCGCACACAAGATTAGATGTAATTTTTTTCATTATATGTATAGCTTTTCATAGCTTACTAAGAGAACAGTGCAATGGAGAATTGAAGAGGAGCTAGCTGTTTTAAGCAGCTTATTTCTTTTATAATTTTACTTTTGTTCTATTCTCTCAAGGAATAAGACAACTTTGTAAATAACAACAACAAAGCAAATGCAAATTACTTTTATCCCCGGTTTTACGGCCAAAGTTAAAATCTGTAGGACAAGGGAAATCACTCTGCAGACAAAGTGCATAATTAATTCGAAAGGAGCCAGCGAAACGAGAGCAGCGGAGAATCAAATTGCGATTAGTATACATAAAGTACACTCAGCATACATAAATACATAATGCGTGTAATAAATTTCACATAGCTCACAGCAGCGTCTCATTACAATTTTAAATGGCCTAGGCGCCGGGCCGCGCCAGATGAATATTCAAAAACCGGCGAGAGTGAGTGTATGGAGTATGAGTGAGCCGAACCAAAAGGTTTCAACGAAACTTACGAGAGCGAAATTCCATTCCAGCTGGTTCAACGTTTAGTTGGTCGGTCGGTTAGGCCAAAACACACAATTAGAGCTGATATAAATATTCGGTGCAGAGGCATTTGAGTGTCAAATGCGTGAGCCGAGCATAATTGCCGTAATTGATTACACTGGGTCGACTCGGCTGACTATCCTGCTGACGGTTCGTAAACAAACCATTTGCATTCTGCGCCGTTTTTCGGCTTCTGTTCCGAGAGGGAAATAAATTTTTGATTCGCAATGTCTCTCTAATTCAGGAGAGAAAGCAACCCAACAGCAGAAGGGCGGAGTTCGTGTCTGTTAAATCAGATTTAAACTTCTCCAGGGGTGTGCTAGACTCTGGATTTTCCTGTTCGAAGGAGTATAGTATCTCGAAAACTATGCAACAAATTTAATTTAGGGGAAATCTAGAGGGGCGTAAGAAAAGTTAAGCTCTGTTTACCTCGGCAGCTTTCATTTGCAATTTTAACAGAATAGAATCCATGTTTAATCAAAGTAAAAAAAGCACTAAAACGAATTTATTGAATGCAAAAAATCATATTACTTTCAATTTTGAAGGAAGTGAGTGAAATTCGAAAATTTTCATAAAGGCATATTTGCAGCAGTTCTCAAATCTCAAACAGACGAAATATTAAATTTTATCAAGTCAACGCAGAGCATTTGAACCGACTGCTTTTCACACCCCTATAGCCGCCCCCATCTATTCACGCACTCTCCTCCAAAGGCTTTCCCGCTCTCTCATCCTTTTAGCGAATGCACACACGCACTAAACTTGCCATCCATACGCACAAAGTGAGTGTTGTCCCCACGGGCCCCTGAAGATCAAATAGCGGCGTGTAACTCCAACGCGCCCCTTACTTTGCATGACGAAAAAAGCATGATTAATCTCAACCTGAGCGCTAAAGTTGCGAGCTTGCAGGAATTGTCTTTCTCCTCCCCCGACTTCTCCAGCCTCCAGTCGCAGAGATGCAAACTTTACGCCTTAAAAAAGTTGCACCAGTCGTTGTCGACCGTCGACTTGCGGCTGTGAGTTGTGCGTCGTTTCGGCCCGCTGTACTGTGTCACGCAAAACTAAGGAGAAAGTAGTTAAAAGCATGAGCGGCTATGATTTTATTCTGGCGCCACTTAGGAGTGATTAAAAACAGAAGGGAGACTTATGTATCGCTGCCCCCCTTCGTCACGGGACAGACTGGTGCCCGGGGAAATTGTCGTTTGCATTCATCCTTTTTATAATCATGGCGAAACTTTTTTAATTTGGAGCGCTGCAGTTTTTCAGAGACGAGAGGTAAATTTGTGGCTCAGCGAATCTTATGTTAACTTTTGTTTTGGGGCTCAACTTTTTCCTTGTGGTGCGCAAAAAGAGCTCAGGCCTAAATTTACATAATTTTAAGTGCAAAAAGGAAAAAATTGAAAATACGCAAGTTTAGTGCTGGGTAAAATCGCTTTTGCTTGTCTTCCACTCTCTTGAGTAATCTTGTTACCATGTAACTTCAGTCTCTTTTGCGTTTAGCATCCTTCCTTCACTGATTTTTTATTTTAAATTTTAACACAAAATCTAAAATCTAAGAGTATCCATTTTGTAAAACAAGGAATAATTATAAGTAACTCCTATCGCTATTAATTCCAAGATTCCAAGCAATAACTATGTTAACTCATGAGTTGCTCGACGTTCAGAGCAAATGCTCACAAAAAGCAAAGTCACCTTTCCAAAATTTTCTCTAGAGAAACGCAGACGTCTGGACGGGAGTTTTTGTCATCCAAAGGAATGTACAAGAGGCAGCCAGCAAGCACGAAGAGGAATGTGAATTATTTTCACCCGGAACTAAATTACGCGTCATTATTATTCCGGCGACAGCCAGCCTGCTTGAGTCTCGGCGTCACGAGAATGAAGACAAATTTACTTTTTGCCCCGTTCTCAGGGCACACCAAATATTTGTAAGGTGCTCTCGGCGCGTCATTAGACGGCGTTTCAATTTGTAACTTCATTCAGCGAGTGAAAAGAACCGCACAGTCAGTCTAATGCTGAAAAGCAATTTTCGTGCGCGTATCTTTTATTTAGCGTCTGTGTGATGCAAATGTCAATACGCCCATTAAGCTCAAAATATCATCCCGCAGTGGCATCAAGCAAGCCGCTTTCATTGTTGGCAGCAAAAAAAAAAAGAGGACGTCGGGCTCATTTATCTAAATGCGAGAGAGCAGAGAGACGCATCGCATCAGCCATTCAAAAGTCGCCGTCCAACGCAGGAAATTGGCACTGAGACTTTTCGCACAGCAAACACGCCACAACGACATCGCATTTTGTTTTTTGGGAGTTAATCAGATGGAAATAGCCGTTCTCGATTCGGATATTCTACGTACTGGTTGAGGAAAAGCAAGCTGACCAAAGAATTTGAATGGCAAATTTAATGCTTAAATCTCAACACAAATATAAATATTTAAACTTGATCAAGTGACTTACTCTCTAACTTTCTCTAACCGTAGACGAGTATTTTTTTGGAATTTCTACAATCGTTTCAGTTAGTAATAATAATATTATGGTATCCCTTATGATCTTTCACAACAGCCACCCTGCTTGCCCATTTTTTTTCAATTTCGGCCACTTATTATCTCGAAAGAACAGCGATTGTTGTTTGTTTCAGCTGGTGTAATTGACGGTTTGATAGCCTCATACGGCTTTTAGCTCAAAACTTTTCGATAGCTATTTAACTCACAAATTTTTTCTAATTATAACAATCAAAGCAAATTCTGTGTAATTCAAGTTCATTTCAAACCTAAAATTAAGGTAGCGGATTATCTGATTTTTTTCATTTCAAATCAAGACTTTGATTGAAGGAATGGAATATTTCCCCGCAGCCGTGATTGGCTTTCATGTTTAGATCTGTTCGACGAAATCGTTACTTTTAAAAGCGCATAAGCATAATTAAAATCACTTTCTATGACAACAAAGTGCTCGACATGTGTCAAGCGCAATTTGTGTATTTACTTTGTGATTTGCAACCCCACGTTCATGCACGAAGAGTGAAAAGCTTTGTCATCGACAGTTACATAACGTGTGGAGCATAAAAGCGTGCGCGCCCGAAGGCATCCACGGCAATATTGCATTTTTATGACGATGAGACAGCAGCATCCGCGATTTCAATATTGTGCAGGATTGCAGCGAATTAAATTTCCCCCATTATTTTCCCAGCTAAGCTGAATAGCGCAATTTAACATTCTGCGTTCCACTCGAACTTCCACAGTTGAAAAATTGCAACACGCTGTTCTTGAGAAGTTGTGTTATTAGTTTCTCTGGCAGCATACTGGTTGTCGTCAACCCAAGAGCAGGATCACATACAACCCCACTCACAATCATTTTGGAGACAAAAACCGCGAATAAATGCAGCACACGCAGAATAACACACTCGTATAACAAGCACATTTATTGATTTTCTCACGTCCCAACACTATGGAAGTGGTTGGTTGCTGGCCGCACAAAATTAAATCGCATCACATCAGCAGCAGCAGTGCAAAATACACACCATTGGATATCTTATTACGGATGAATGCTCGATTTCTACAACGGAAAATAGGCAACAACATTTATGACGAAACATTGAGGCTTGTGAAAAACAGCATTTTCTTGGGTGACCATTCAATTAATTGATAAACAAATATTCACCAATCTGAAATTTGATTGATATCTAATCGGTTTTAGAAAATTTTTAGAATATGATATAAAAATAACAACCTGTACAATTTTGGCCAGCCAAAAATAATTTTAAATTTAAAATCTATGCTGTTAATTTCAATGTACCAGTTTTGTGGTTTATGACATGACTGTCACATCAGGGCACATTATCCATATTTTCGAGCAATGAATTAAGTCATTCAAAAAATAAATCTTGTTTGCCAAATGTTTGTCAAAATTATCTTGAGCACCACCCACCCCACTGAGTGAGTCCGCCCAAATTAAAGGCGATGTCACTGGGAGACAAATTAAGCTCGTCACGATTGGGTGTCAAACGTCCAAAATCAGAAAAGCATGTCAGAGTAGATAGTGTCAAATAGAAATGTCACGGCACTTACCCTTAATGACTGCGTATCCTTTTATTTACACGGCTGGCGAGTATTGACGTTGCACACGGTATATCCTATGAGAGGGTATCCACCTGGAAAACACACTGCGTCGGCTGACGCGCCTCGGTGGTCGAATCGGTCGTCGGCGAGGCTGTCGGCCTGCGGGGAGTGCGTTCGGGGCGAGTTGGGCCCAAAAGTGGGGTCTCCGGGTGGACTATCTCAATGTGGAGCGCGGATCGGAGAGGACCACCACGTAATGGCGGTACCCAGGGTGGGGATTGGTGCTTACTCGGGGTACGTAGGTGCTCGCAAATCGCGCCCGCTGGCTCGGCCGACGTGCGGTGGGCGGCCAAAATGTGCGTGTCCGACTTGTCTATTCTGGGTTCGGCCGCGTGCAGACGGACAGACGGCGGCCAGACTGCTCTCTTGACACACGCCCCTCGAGTAACCTAAAAATAAAGTCGCACCACCAGCTCGGCCGCTGTGTCGCCGAGAGAACCCGCTGCTCGCAGGACGGCCGAAAGGGTCCCCGCGTCGCCCGCGAACACTCACACGGATCACTGGTGGGGCTCACACGACCCCAGAGGTGTCCCCGATTCGCGGAATGCGGCGGCCAAAGGGAGGTCCGTGTGTTGCGAACTCACTTGGTTGCCACCACCGTGTAGCAGCCAGCCAGCCAGCCAGCAGGATCCGTCAAATGGGGGAATTGGAGAATCAACACAAAGCGGCCGCCCGACCGGAGGGGAGACTCGCGAGCTCTCTCCGCGTGTGGGCGATCTGCCTCCCTCGCCGCGCCAGATTCGCATGCCATCTCCTGCATCAGCAAAGAAACAACCCGCTCAGTCCTTTCCCTGCCCTTCCCGCTTTATTTGATACACACATTCATGATACGTGATAAATTGAGTTGTAGCAACTAGGTGATGTTGAAAGGTGGATGTATCAATGAACTGGTTCCCCTGCCAAAATCTAAGTATGCAACCTGATTCACCGTTGCGCCGTGCAACTTGCCTATGCCTATACCTGGCATTTTAAATAACTTTTTAAGCTGATGAAGTTAAGTTATATCTTTCCAATTGTGCTATCAAGATTTCCCCTCCATTTATCGAATTAGAGTCACTGGGGGGATTACTTTAAATGTCATTTCTTTGATTTAAAAAAAAATGTGACCAAGCTCAAGAGAGTATGTACACCCCTATATTAAAATCATGATACAGCTTCGGCATAGTTAGGTTATCGCTATTACACTGATCTATATTAAACTATATTTTTTGTTTAAGTTTTAATTTAACTCAACTTACTGCACATCAAATAAAGAATTAAGCTCAAAATATTTGGTTTAAAATGCCAACACCTAAGATTTAATTGTTTCTATTTCTCAAGCAAGTCAAGAAAATTGCCATATTGAGTTGATTTTTGTTATCAATATTGTCACTACACCATAATATTTTAAGATATCATGCCAACATCATTGAGTTAAACTTACCATTATCTTTCATTTTAAATTTATTTCGTGATATAATCATTGAGCTTCTTCAGGCAATCCTTAACAGCCTCTAGTCATTTATCCACTTGATATCAGCCATGCTATTGAGACGCATAAAATAATTTTCAACCGAAGTATGAGTGCGATTTAATTGATGAATCAATTGTTTTTAACATTACAAAGAGCCGAACAACTAATAAATTTACAAGTGAAATGATTTGAAGGATGACGCTGTTTTGGAGTTTCATTAAATAACATTCTTGAGATATTTTTGTAATTATTTATTGTAAGAAAAACACCTAGCTTCGTTTGGACTTGTTGATGTCCTTCACTTGAAGGCCTGCAACAAAAAAAATGACATTCAATTAAAAAGGATGTATCTGTATAACGGGTAATTAACACATTTTAAGCTATCAAGTTTCAACTGTACACTCTTTATAGGACTGTGTCCTATTAAATTTATTTAGTTCATTAAAGGGGATAATAATACTTTTTTGCTTTTTTATCCCTGTCCGAGGACCGGGAAGGGCGCGCACTGTACTAGCATGAATGCTGAAACCCGGGTCCCAATAACACCGCGAACGGATAACATGGACGCACAGGGACCCAGTCCACTGAAGGGCCACTTGCCTCCGCACCAAGGACTTTTTGAAAAGCTTGACTAAGGAGAGTAGAGACTACTCTCCTTAAGCTTGACATTCATCCTGTGATGCCAAATCACGCATGCTGGAAAGGTGCAAACCAGCAAGTAGCGAGCTGGCCTAAAGTTATACTGGTTGCAACGCATGCTTCTTAACTTCGGTGATCTAACGAGAACCGGTGTGCCCAGCATACTGCACCCTACTTCCTTACAATCAAATTCCTCTAAAACCAACACCAGCCATCATCAAATTGAATTTTTTTCCAATTCCTGACATTGAAATTGAGAAAAGAAAATGGACCAATGAATTTAATTTTTTTTAAAATTTGTTGGTAGCTTGCAATCATGTCTGCATGAAGTATCTATGTAAACCCACAAGTATAACGATTTTTCTGTACTTCTAACCTAAAAAATGCAGCAATGTATGATAAATAATTATGTTATATTGTTATTAAAATTATATTAAGGTTATATTATTATAAGATCCGTAAGATCCTAATTCCAAACCATGAAATTGGCGCAGACAACAGATAAAAATGACAATAGCGTAGTACAACAAACCCTTGTGTGCATCTTACACGAGGCAGTAATAATTTTTATGGTATTTACCAATTTGTCATCAACATTACCAAGTCATTGTCAATATAAAATGGTCAATAATCATTTTAATCATAGAGAAGCATAATATAAAGCACGGAAAAATTTATCAATTTTTTGGAATGAACTTGTCAGCAAATAAATTTCATTCGTTTTACATAAATGAAAAGTTCATAATACGCCAAACAAATTTTTATTTCTTTAGTAGTTTATACTCATCCAAGCCACTAAACAGTACCGTTTTTATCACCCTTAATTGTTAAGCTATGCTCTACACTCGCAATTCAAATTTAAAAGCTGGTGAGAACTGTTGTTTTCAAAACTAATTAATTTACTGTACAACATACTAATTAAATCAACGTTCCGATAATTAAGATTAGAGATGCCAACCTCCCAGTTTGACCCAGATATCTCAGGGTTTATTAGGATATTCCGCGAATCTGTTTTTGAAATTTAAACACAGGAGGTAATAGGGATCTCCAGGTTTAAACCTGACTGTGAGTTATCTGGCACACCTAATTTTAGTAATGTAAACAATGATAAACAGCCTTGACAGTTTGCACAAATTAAAAAAACTCCCAAACCAGAAATTGATTGGAATTATTGGCCACTCTCTGATTCAACTAAAACAATAGCAAAAATCCAGTTTGAACTCTCATTGCAGGCCATATTATTGTTAAAAATGTTTCATGTATTATCTACCGTAATCACATAATTTATTGAATCGTATAAGTGAGCACTCACCAGGAGGCAAAGACTGTCGAACTTTCTCTGCCTTTTCTTTGTCAGTGATAACAAGGGTGTAGAGAAACCTGCTGCAGCGGATCTTCATCTTGGTGTTATCCTTGTTCCTTTTGATGGTGACGGCTAAACACATTTTTTTCAGTCTCGGTAACAAGCAATTCAGAAAATATTGATCTTACATTTGGCATCCTTTTGATTCCTGGCAATAAGCAGGAACTGCTTGATTTCCTTAATTTCCCTTGGCTGCAAAATAAGAAGAGTAAGTTTAGTAACTGAATGACAACAACACACTGCCATGCTCACCATTTTAGAAACGTTTTGTTTGGATCCTGTAAAAATTAAAGTACGGAATTAATTTCACATTTATTTGAACATGTGTGAAGAGAAAATATATCAGTATCAATCTGAGAGGTTAAAAATTGGAAAATGTCAATGACTTCAGCAGATGATCAAAGATTTGGAAAATGAAATATTTTAACCTACCGCGGTAGCGTTTCACTTGCTCGCAAGAATCGAAAATGACGATGATTGATGATTATGTGGCAACGTTGCTGTGTGGTGGGCGCGGTAAACGCTGCTTGCACGCCGTTTTATCTAGGCTTGGTACCTACGTACGCCATCTGGCGTTGAAAGATGTATCCAACATTTTTTTGTTGCGCATTGAGGCCAACGTAGTAGAGTTTTATATTTAGTTATTTCAGTTTCATTTCTAAATTATTAAGATATTATATAAGGTTCTATATTATAACATTTAATAAAAAACACTCATTCGAGGTAAATTTGTTTAATATTTATGAGAAATGTGAAACAACACACAAACAATAATTATGACATGTTAAGTTGCCCACTTGATAATGTCGGCCATGTTACTTTTGCCACTCCACCCCACCATTCCTCAACAAGGCATCATTTTTCTCAGTCATTTGAACACCGACGACTAACAAGATGGTACGTATTTTAGGGCAGCTCTCAAATCTTGAATTATTTCAGTCATCCTCTCCCCATTCTATTTCATTTTGGCTTGAAAATAATTTTCATTAATGTTGTTTTAGTATTCAATGCTTATTTGTTTGCTATATTGTACGAATTTTGTGGAAAATACGAAAGCCGACAGACTTAGACAAAATGCCACGTTTGGCGGTCTCCCGCATGGTTACATCCGAATAGGTTTTAGATTTTCTTTGCTAAATCATCTATTTCTAAACATCTACTCTAGTAATATTGTTGAAGCCACTTAAGTTTCCGAGTTACATATAATTATGGAAAATTGGTGAACTAACTACATGGAATTGTGTGTTTAGTCGCATCGTAAGTTCAGTGCCCCTCGTCATGGCTCGATGGGATTCTACCCCAAGAAGCGTTCACGCAGACATCGTGGCAAGGTGAAGGCTTTCCCTAAGGATGACCCTAGCAAGCCTGTCCATTTGACCGCCTTCATCGCCTACAAAGCGGGCATGACGCACATTGTCCGAGAGGCTGACAGACCCGGCTCAAGTAAGTTGAGACCACGTGTCCCACGCCATTGGCTCGTTTCATGATGAACTCTCACATGTGTACAAATCTATAACTATGAAATTCTTTAAGATTAAAGACGAGCGGACTGAACCACCTAATTTTGTTAAATTGTGAATTGATGCAGGGCGTATTTTAAAATTTAATATGTTTTCAGAGGTGAACAAAAAGGAAATCGTGGAGCCTGTCACCATTTTGGAAGCGCCGCCAATGGTCATTGTTGGCATTGTCGGCTACATTGAGACTCCTCATGGCATGCGTGCCCTGAAGACTGTTTGGGCTGAGCATTTGGGAGAAGAGTGCCGCCGTAGGTTCTACAAGAACTGGTGAGAATTTTAAATTTTGCCATTCGTTATGGTGCCCTAGTCAGTTTTTTCTATCCCCATTAAAATATTTGAAGAAGTGTGGGTTAAGTGTTGAATTTTGCAATGATGAGAACAACTAGACTTATGCATCGTTTATGGACACTGAGATTCCTTGATGAGACGTCTAGGGCGGTCTGAGCATTTTTTATGAACTCCCCAAGTGAAAACTTATCTTCGAACAGCCCTTATTAAAATCGCAGGAAAATTAAATTACAACTTAAGTCCTCCTCTCGCGACTGCGGTCCCGATGAGGGCTTTGTTGCCTGCTTGCGGCTGAAGAAGCCGAGCATTCATTGGTCTCCGCTCAGTGTACTGATGAGACCATGTGTGCGCCCTTGACCAAAACAGGTACAAGTGCAAGAAGCGTGCTTTCACCAAGGCCTCCACCAAGTGGAAGGAGGATATTGGCAAGAAGGAGATTGAGAAGGACCTCAACAAAATCAAGAAGTACTGCACTGTCGTCCGTGTCATTGCCCACACCCAGGTGTGTATTCCATTTTTAATCCATCGTGTGCTAAGTATTGTTGGAAGGATGCTTGGGTGATGGCGGCGACCGCCTGGTTGCAGTGGTTGCTGCCTGACCCTGTAAGTGGTCGCTGGAGCTGCTTGTGCAGTCCATTCCCAACCGCAGTGTCCGAAATTAAATCCTTACTCGCCTTCTGGCTGAGGAAGGTCGCGGGTATATTCCTTGTGGTCCGTTAGTCCATTGGGCTGTGACGCGTGGGCAAAGGCCATACTCTGCGACATTTTCTAAATTCCATTTGATAGTTTTTCAAAGAATTAATTAAATTCACTAATTAAGGAAGATATATATTTTCTTTATTAATTATTTCTCTCTTCCTGTTTGCAGATGAAGCTCCTCAAGAAACGCCAGAAGAAGGCTCACATCATGGAAATCCAGGTCAACGGAGGCACCATCAGCGAGAAGGTTGACTGGGCTAGGGAGAAGCTGGAAAAGCCAGTTCCTGTTAAGGCTGTCTTCTCTCAAGACGAGATGATTGATTGCATTGGTGTCACCAAGGGTCACGGCTACAAAGGTGAGTTATTATTCTCTTAAGTGAGCTGGTTACAATCGTTTGTTTGGTTATACCCTGAAGATTATAGCCAAACCAACGATTGATCTTAGTCATTAATATGTCGAATACACTAGTGATGAATGTTCTAAGTGCAATTCTGAATTTCTATTTTGAAGAAATCTCTAGAACTGCTGCCTTCCTTCTGAAAAAATTGAATTCATATTTCTTGGCCAAGTTTTATCACAGATAATGGAACAATCTATTTTTATGTTCACAGGCGTGACTTCTCGTTGGCATACAAAGAAGCTCCCCCGTAAGACCCACAAGGGTCTGCGCAAGATTGCTTGCATCGGCGCGTGGCATCCTTCCCGAGTGCAGTTCACTGTGGCCCGCGCTGGTCAGAAGGGCTACCACCACCGCACTGAGATCAACAAGAAGATCTACCGCATTGGTGACGGCATCTACACCAAGGATGGCAAGGTGAGAACTTATAAAATAACACCCATTTTTTGCTCTTCCCGCAAATTTTAAGTAGGATGCTTGGGTAATGGCGGCGACCTCCTGGTTGCTGCTTGATCCCGAGAGTGGTCGCCGGAGCTGCTTGTGCAGTCCATTCCAAACCGCAGTGTCCGAAATTAACTCCTTTCTCGCCTCCAGGCTGAGGAAGGGCGGGGGTATATTCCTTGTGGTCCGTTAGTCCATTGGGCTGAGACGCGTGGGCAAAGGCCATATTCCCGACATATGTCTTATTTTTTACATTCTCCAGTCAGTGTACCTTAGGTTTTCTAATTCTAACATTCTTCTTTTTTAATTTGCAGGTCATTAAGAACAACGCTGCCACGGAGTACGATCTCTCCGAAAAGACCATCACACCTATGGGTGGCTTCCCCCACTATGGTGAAGTTAACAACGACTTCATCATGCTGAAGGGCTGCTGCATGGGATCGAAGAAGAGGGTCATCACTCTGAGAAAGGTAACTTCACCTTGTCCGCTGTAGCATCTCTTAACTTAAATTTTCAATGATGAATAATCAGAGCCAGTATATCCCTAACTGATTTTTTTGATGCTTAATGATAGGACTGAAAGTTTAATGCTTAATTATTATTTCTTCAATTGTGTGCAGTGCATTAATGTTGAATTTTATGTTACAGTCACTCCTGGTGCACACCAAGAGGGCTGCCCTGGAGAAGATCAACCTCAAGTTCATCGATACCTCTTCCAAGTTTGGTCATGGTCGCTTCCAGACCCCTGCCGACAAGTCTGCCTTCATGGGACCCCTCAAGAAGGACCGTGTCAAGGAAGAAACCAAGGCTTAATGGACTTTTATCAAATAAATTTGATAGCCACGAGAAAATGTGTTTTATTATGTAAATGTGACAGCTGTAAATAATATTAAAATCAAAGTTGAATTAATCTGATGACTATTGCATTGTTCTAATCAAATTGTGCCTGCAATACTCAAAAGGTCAAGATCAAAAACCTGTTAGTGGATAAGCCTGAGATATGTGAACAAATAATATGCATCTTAGAACCTATCAACATTAGCTGAAAGCAATAATTCACTAAAGTTCTAAATGAAAGTTGCTATTTAAATGGGGCATCAAAATGCATAGGCAAGGCAGAGCTAATTGTAAGTCAGCCAGATTAACTGCTATGCTATTAGGGAAGTGAATAAACTTGAATATAAATAATAATACATTTTTGAGATGAGGTATGTCTCTACCTTTACTTGAACATTGATCGGTGGTTTTTTATTAAAGCTTTAAAGATATGATAGCGTGATTTAATCATCTCATGCACGTGATATGTTTCATACGACATGGATATTTCTGCGCGTTTTAAACTATCGAAGAAATAAGGCGCACAAGAAGCTGCAGTTTATTTTACGCTCGGTCTTGTAATAACTGAAGACAATTATCTCAAGTCAAATATAGCTAAAAAAATCGAGATAATACGTTGCATTTTTTTCATTTCGAGTAAAAGAGCGCAAGGCCTATATAGATTTAAGATTAGCTGAAAGCCAGAAAGGCAAAGGATAAATATATATAGGCCGTTTTAAATTTATTTTCCAAATGTAATAGTGTCTGCGTTATGGTGATAATCTTAGAGCCCCTGAGCGACACTCATTTTAATTTGCTACTGTAGTCGGCATAAATATGAATTTGAAGCTGCTCAGTTCTATGTTATTAACAATATTACAGGCTAGCTCGCGCGTGGTTTATGACCCCCTGCATCAGTTTTTTGTCAGACCGCGCGAAGAACAAAATTTTATACCGTTAGGAATGCAACCCTTTTAAAGGAAACCTTTAAAGACTACTAGACTTATTGGCGAAGGAAAATATTCAGGGAAATTTTAGCTGTAACTTTAATTTGATGTTATCATTTGACAAAATTCCCTTCGGATAGTTTCTCTTCAACTTTTCAACTTTTGGTTTACAGAAAAAGTGAGTACTGTGGATCAACAAAAAAGAGGACGCATGCTAGAATAAATTATTTCGCACGCTGACATGCCGCGACGAGCAGGAGGCGCAAAATTAATTTAGTTAGCAGCAGGCCCCTTTAAAGTTAATGAGATAAAAAAGGAATGCGCGCCACACAGCTCGTTTCAAATTTATTAATGCTCGGCTGCGGCACTTTACATTCGCGTCGAATCGAATAAATATATAAAACCCATAAAAAGTGACGGAGATTCGTGTCTGCTTTCAAGATTCTCCGCGAAATTCCCTTGCGAATATTTTTTTGGACAGCAAAAAGCATATTTCGCGCGCGGCATTTACATCTAAATTGCTGACAGCTAAAATATGTATGCCAGCTTGACGTTTCAGAGATGTCTCCAATGCGAGGACGGGTCTCATTTCGTAACTCTCGCACCAGAAAACGTCAATAAAATATCAGATATGCGGGAGTATAAATTACGCAAACAAGACAGTTAATTTAATAGCTAGAGTTTTGCAATGATTTCACTAAGAGTTAAACAATGGTGGATTAATTTAGTCACTTGGAGTCGTTTTATTTGTTGGTATAGATTTTAAATGAAATTTGTGGTCTGCTAATTTGACATAATTTGAAAATTTTCTGCAAGGTCAGCTAAAAAATGAGTACCCGTACAAATCAGGCGAAATTTTTTTGATGCAAAAAAGGTTTAGTAGAAATGCCAGACTAGGTTCCCTTCCTCCTGGTCATATAGACTCATGGGCTCCGGGAAATGGGGGACGGGAAGGTTTGAGATCACAGACAGTGTACTTATTCATTCTATATAGGAACTGTAAAGAACACAGACATTCAGGAAATTTCGAACCGATTTGATAGCATTATATATATCTGCCTTGTGGCTTGTCACATTTACAACAAAAAATGTATAATATATCACTCCACTTATTTCAAACACTATTCAGAAATGGGTTAAATCTTAAATCCCGATTAGTGAGATAGTGTCCATTATAGTTTTCTATAACCTTTAAACAATTTTACGTATTATTGTAAAAATTTATATAAATCAATATTCCAATTAGGTCAAATTTTGAACAAAAATTATTTAATTGCTTTTAATGGTTAAGTTGCATATCTTTGTTAAAAAATAATTTATGTTAATACTAAAATGTTTTTCTAGAGCCAGTGTGAGCAACTAAGAATATTGTGACAAGTGATATGCAGAAAGAAATTTTAAGTGAAAAGAAAAACCTATTTTTGGTTGATGAAAATCGTAGAAACAACTTTGGAATTAATTTCAATTTAGAAAAAAATCCCTTCCTCTGTCCCATTAAAAAGCAATCTTCTAAACGACAGAAGAGGCGTTTCTGATCCTCATATCGTTATTCTCGGAACTAATTGAGATGTAGAACAAAAGAATAAATCCAGGATATTTCTTCTTCTATAGGCCTACAAAATAACGTCATAGTTGCACTTTATGTATCGCTAAATACTATCCGTCCATTCAAAGACAGACAGAATATATGATAATTAATTGTATGTTATGGTGCATAGTAATTAATTATTCGAACGATTGCATTTTCACACCCATGTGAGTCCTAAAATGGCAATGACGTCGGCCTGCATGTTAATAAATTTCCACCAGCGCGACCCGCATATTACTTCACTTCTTGGTGTGTATCTGCCGTCTTGATCGCTGCGAACGTTAATAATCAGCAATAAAGGTTCACGCTGCATGGTGCTATTATGAAGGTGCACACGCTGCTGCCAGAGTTAATTGAAGCAATAAATGTCATCTCTCACTTTGCTATATTAGTATTGAAAAAGGTCAGTGAAATAATTTGCATCGATGCGGGAAGTTGTAAAGGCAAAAGGGTTTAAAAAGAGAGCACTGCTTGCATAAAATAATGAAACCAGCCGCAAAATCAGCACTGGTAGATTATATATGATTATTAACTAAACCTTGGCACAATTTTCTAAAGCCCTAATTTTGTGACAACTATTTGAACGCTAATGTCCGTGCATTTTATAAGATCAAAAAAGAAAGGAAAATAATAAATAATATATGTTGCCCCCACGCCACACATCATTGAGCGTCAGTGGCACAGTCAATTCGAGACTTAAAATAAAAATGGGAATTTGATTTAATTTACTTCACAATTTAATTGAATTTATTAAAGCTTATTGGTCATAAAAGTTAAAGACACCAGACAAAAATTATTGCAGATAAATAAATGGACTTTTCCAATCAACACATTGCTCTAAAATTCAATTCATCACCTCACTAGAAATATTCCTCCACTTAAGCCCGCCCTAAGGTGCAGGCAAGTCTGACTATTTCGACTGCCACCAGGGGACACGCAGCGCACGCCCTGATTCCAACCCTCTCAGACGGCTCAGGGTGCATCATGTCCTTTCGCAGTTGCCTGAGAATCTCAGAATACTTTTGGGCATCCGGTGGTTTGACCTCGCCGCTGAGGATCTTGATGGCCAGTCCTGGCACCGAGGTTGCATGAAAGGGTCTGGTCAGGGTCATCATTTCGTAGAGGACGCATCCCAAAGCCCAGACGTCGCTTTTGCGTCCGTAAGCCTCGCCGCGACACAACTCAGGGGAGAAGTACTCAGGGGTTCCCACAATCGAGCCTGAGCGGGACCTTAAATATTTTTATATATATATTCTAATCGATCCAGAATTTTAATTATTAATTTTTACCTGCTTGACTCCAAGAATTTTGATATTCCAAAGTCTCCGATTTTGATGATGGAGTGATCGGCAGAGAGTAGGCAATTTTTCGGCTTGATGTCTCTGTGCAGCACCTTTCTCGAGTGGATGTGCTCGACAGCGATCACCAACTGGGCGAACAAGCGGATCACCTGCTCCTGAGGTAGGAGATTTCCTTTCCGACCCTTTAGGTAGTGCCACAAGGAGCCACCGGCCATGTATTCCATGATGATGAACATGCTGTTTTTTTGCATGAAGCGGCCGAAAAAGCGGACGATCAAGGGGTGATTGAAGCTTGAGACGACTTTTACCTCCTCTTCGGTGATCTCAGGTTTGTCCTGCGGCTGGATTTCTTTAAGCACTAGCAGGTTCTTGTCCGATTTGCGGTGGCACAAGGTCACAGTTCCGAAGGCTCCTCGTCCAATCACGTCTAATTCAACGAAATCCTCCATAATCTGCAGAAAAAATAAAACGATTATATTTTTTCACTTGAAAACAATGGTATCAGGAAACCTTGAATTATTGTTCTCTGTGATTAATGCGACTGATCATATGCCAGCGAATAATTTGTCATGGAAGAATTTGTGTCATTTTTTGGAAATGCGCACACATGGGGCATACATATTCCGCATTATACCTGATAACCAAAGACATTCCTTATTGCAGAGAAATGGCATCTGAAAATGAAACATCGACCAAGTTTTTTGTTATTGTTGCTTTTTTATAAAAATTAAAAAAAAATCACACAGGGAGTTCTGAAATGCGTTGGAAATAAATACAAAGTATAAGATGCACAACAAACACGTGTATTTATTTTGTTAATATATGCTTATCTTTAATGATTACGAATTTGAACTTTTTTTATTGAAATATAAGGAAATTTAGATGTTTATGAGGCAATGACAATTGCTTTAGAAAGCAGTCCCTTTTTGCTTGAAAACTCACAGTCTAATTTCTGAGAATAATGTTTTCCTTACTCATGAATAAGGACTTGAAAAATTGAATTCACGACTACTGCTCATAAAATATGTGGCTCTAATTAACTGTTCTCAAAGGTAACCGCTTACAGGCAGACTAATTTGCATTAGCATCACGCGTGCTCGAAGAAATAAATATAATACACTTCAAGAATATAAATAGCGTGTCCCTAATACAATTTTTTGCCTTTTTTTCTGAATTACGAATGAAATTGATACAATTCGAGCCGGATAACAATACTTTATTTATAATACAAAATTTCGCCGACGAAAATTTCTCTCTGTTGATAATAATTAGCCCTTTTATTCCTCAACTCTATGGTTAAAATATTTCAATTTTTTGGGTGGATCGAGTCACTGATGTTTTAAAGCAAATTGCAAAATGTAAATATATAGCTTAAGTATATGATGAATGTAAATTGTTGCACACATTTATTAACTTTTTCAGGAAAAGTGTCAAAATTGATTTTGCTATCTGTTCATTACCACTAGATTTTAAACTCCCTAGTAAATATATCATCGTCAGAAATCAATGTCCACACACAAGAGTCAAAATTGTATTCCAGCATCCAGCAGGGAGTAAGTCAACGTGCGCAGCAGCAGAAAGAAGCGCCGTTTTACCTGCTGGCAAATCAGATCTGTTCACTATTTAATACGCACATCAGCGTGACAGCTCAACATGCAAAATTCCATCTCGCAAAATGTAGCTGGCGGCGATTGAGATGAAGAAATAAAGAAAGAAAAGCTCTGTAGAATATTATCGACACCGGCTTATGTGTACCAATCAGACGCCTTCATAATTGAGATAATTGCTCGGCAGACCGAATTGTGACAGCTTAAGGATGCAGGGGAAACGGATGATAAATGAGCGTGAGGCGTCGAGTCGTTACGCACACACAAAATATGGAAAGAGCTGCGTGGAAAGGCTCCTTAATTAAGAGATCCTATGCTGAGCGAACAAAAATAATTAAGCGACTGGAGTTGAGAGAAACGGAATTTCCAGCTTGGCTAAAGTAGCAGAAAGAGATTGACTGGAGATTAGAATTTATGAAGAAGTGAAGCGAAAACAACGAAGTTCGCTCCGATTTGGAATTATAGTAAAGTTGCACACACGCGATCAGATTACGTGTTTGAATGCACACTCATCATCGACACGACGCTAAATGCACGATACTCACAATTTATGGCACTTGTGCGAAAACTAGTTATTTAACTCATTGCTAGTGCGTGCGCCCTTTTCTCTGCTCTCGGTTAAAGGCGTGTCATTTTATTACGCCCTTTATTAATTTCTACCCGTGGGGAAAATAGAGCAAATCAATTTCCACCTCACAACAATGGTCCCGTTTTTCATCCTGAAAGCCCGTCCATGCAGAAAAACGTAGCTAATCCAGCACGTAGTGAACTATCGATTCTCTCAGCGTTATATTAAATCAACAAACTCTGAAGTTGAAAATAATTATGCTCCTTCTTATTATTCCAATGACGCTCGATTTGAAGGCGCAGAATTTTGTATTATATACCAGATTTCAATGAAAAGAGTAATTGTGAGATCATAAAAATCTTTTTCCTTGCCACCGCTGTTGAATGTAATCTAAAAATGTCAAAATGTAATATTTTTTCAATATGTCATTCTTGGCATTGAAGTTGACCTAGTGACATTTTGACAATGGATATTCACACCGTAAACGAGCAGTTTTTTTTTATTTTTAATCACGAGAGCCAGAAGCTGCTGCGCTTGCTGCTGTGAAACAACGTGATAATAACTCCCTTTTGTTCTGCGCGAGTGAAAACGTGTCGCATGCAAAACGGCAGCGCGTGCTCGGCGGGTCAGCAAGCGCGAAAAACACGGCGCCTGGCTCTCGGCCGACACTTGAGTTGCACTTTATTTGCACACTGCGGGTGCGGGTGCACTGCACACACATTGCCACGCTGCATTCCGCGTTTCATAACTAACTGCCATATAATATAACAGCTGCAGCATTTTGCAAAATATGATCGGTGCAGTAAAACAATCACACACGCCCCGCAATGTTTTCGATTCTGCATCATTGCCTTTCGACTTTTCACTCTCTCAGTCAGTTGTAAAAGTACATGCCGTTGATCAATCCTTGTAAGCTATAATTGGCACCCAACGCGTTCATCGTCGTTACTAGAATTGCACAATTGAGGTGCCATCATGAATCATGCATTGATCGTTTCTTGTATTTCAACTTCTCAAGAATTAATTTCAATAAGAATCTGTGAATCGAGAAATTGCTAGAAATGATTTAAAAGGCGGTATAATTCATGCTTGAACATTCTATGACAAAAAGTGGCAGAAAATAATCCATCGGCAGCTGAATAAGTTCAAGCGAAGCGAAGCCAGAATTTGATTTGATTTTAGGCGTGATGAACATCAGATATTAATCGATGCAATTATAGCTGTAACAAGATCACTTTACACAGCGTAATAGGCTTGCGATATGAAAGACCAAGTGAATTTTATGGCTTATAGAAAATGCGCATTGCGGGAGAGCCATAAATTACATTTTTTGCCAAAGAATGTGATAAAAGTATGGAATTCGTAGCAATGAGATAAATTCCATCCGCAGTTTTTGGTGCACGCCACTCGAAAAGTCACGTACTGAAGCCGCTTCTCCAATATTTTATTACGCGCAGCATGAGGAGCGCACAATGCCTGGAGAGTACAGGAGGAAGAATTAAAAACATTTTATCTCCTGAGAGATGCTTATTCTTGACAATGAGGCTTGATACAAAGAAGAAAGGCAGCTGGAGGGGGCCAGGGAGGAAAAGTGATTTATAGCGCGGCCAAGTGAGTGCGCAGGGCATTTTCTTTGAGCGCACACGCGGCCGCGAAATGAAAGGATGGCGGGCGCTAATTCCCTGGTTGAAAAGCGGCGGAAAAAAGATGGCAACAGAATCGCGAAAGCAGCGTCCCGGGGATTAATAAATTCGTCTCAAGTGCAAATCCCGTGAGAGCAGCTTGCATGACGACAACACGCACGAAGTAAATTTTTCCAGGTTAAAGACAAATCGATGTAATACCATCAAAGTAGAACATTTTTTCATGTCATATCTCGAAAATTCATGAGCTGATAATGGATTTATGGCAAAAAGGGTGTAGACGTTCCCAGCAATCTTAAGCCAGTTTAATGAGCAAAATAGACAGTTTTAGGCTTCTGTGATGGTTTAAATTGTTTTTATGTCAGACGAATTAAATGCAACTTCCTCGGTGTGTAGCGAGCTGTTGATTTTGCCATAATTCTACAGAAATTTCCTGCTCTACTAGTTTCGACTACTGGTTGCAAACCTAATTAATGAACTAGAATGGAAGCATGGGTTTCAAGTTTCGTCTCAAGTTTCCTTGATCAGTTTAACAGTATAATTAAACTACCTAGTCTTATAGGAACATGTTAGTCGGTTGTCAGTTTTTAAACGTATATTCACTTATTAATTATTTGTTGGATTTTTCACGTGGAATCAACAAGTAAAATTATTAAATCAGTAAAAAATTAAATGAAACTTACTTTTATAATGCCTGGAAATACTATTCCTTTCGGGAAACCGATAGAAACATTAAAATGATAGATTTCTAAGCCAAAAAAATATGCTAATCGATTAAATGACCTGATATCCAAGATCGAAACAAATTATAGGTGGTTCAATTGAGTTTTAGCAAATAACTTTCAAGGTTTTGAGACGCTTTGCAGCTGGATTTGGCAATTTATAACGATTTTGGATGGTTTAAATAGCATAGATCAAACTGCATAATTATTATTCATTTGAAGCTATATCCGTATATATATATATATCCCATATGCTCATTGTTAAAATAAAACGTAAGTACAAGCACATATAATCTTGAAAAAATAGTATAATATATAGCCTCTTATTACATATGAGGCACGTGTTTGGGATTTTCGAATATTATTTTTAGATTACAATTTTTTCTCTGCATTAATGGCTTCAGCCTCTGAATTTAAGCAATGACAAAATTGTTGCAATTTTTATGCTGATGCAACAAAAATTTATTCATATTTTATGCCCCTCGTATGCTGCTATAAAATGAGTCAGTGTGAGCAACAACTTAGCAACTATATTCGCACTGTAGTTGGTTGGACAGCCAGGATATAACTGCCGACTTGCAGATTTCGCATCTATCACGCATGACATGTGACACACAATTGATTCCATGAGCAGCCAGCGCCGTAGTGCTATATAATAAGAAGCAAATAATAATAATAATGACATCTATGAGGTCGCAGGCTGTCAAGGCTGCTGGGATATTATGTTTTATTGGTTCAGTTCGCGCAGTGTTCGCACCTTCTTTCGACACGTACGCACCGAGTTGGCCGTGCGAATTGGCCCCATTATCCGCTGCACCAGGGACGCGGACTTTTCTTCCACTCGCTGACGCAGTTTTTGCCGCCGACGCAGCTAGAATGTGCACGCGCGGCAGCAAATTATTGCGAATTTGTTGTGCAGATGATAATAAAAAAGTCTTCCGACGTATAATCTGCAGAGAGCTCTCTACCAGAGGATGTAGCGCGCGCTCAATTCAATTCGCGCAAATTTTCCGCGTTTCCGCTCTCATGCAACTAAAAAGCCATGTCGAGCAGCAGCACAGGAGAGATCACTGCGACAGAATTTCTATTTGCATCCTATTGCGAAAATCCTAGGATTGAAGCAAACGTGATTTGATCAAGCACACAATCCTTAAAAAATTGCATATTTTATCAGAGTGTACGACGTATTTCCGCGTGATATTGAGATATTGCGCACTTTCTGATCTTTTCATTCTGTTAAGACATCGAACTTGAATGAGGAACAATCTTGATTTTTCCGAAACCCAGCAACTATATAAATTAGGAAGTGGCATTTTAAGTTTTTAGAGCTGAAAAAGTCAATCAGTGTTGTGAGGCCACGGATTTTACGAGTTACTTTATCCATTAAAGTTATGCTCAGCAGCAGTAGACAGGCTGAACCTTTCAAAACTCACCTGCCGTGTTGAATCTTGTATGTTTCTTGAGGAGCCGAAGCAGCCAACTTATCGACGTAAATTTTCATTAATTTCGCTTCACATTGCGAGCGACAGGAGCAGATTTTTTGGCCTCTGCTGCGAGACGGTCACCGACCTGCTCAGCAAGTGACACTCCTGAAAAGTGCGGATAATGTGTTTAAGCCGAGTGCTAGAGAATCAACTTTTTCCTGCTTAATATGGCACGTGGAGACTCTCGAAAATCCGTTACGCGAAAAATGAGCTGTAATGTTCAGAGAATAAAATGTCAAGAGGCTATACATCTAACTCTATACCCCGAACTATTTTTTGCAAGTGTGTTTTAGAGCTTATAGTACAAGCGGAATGGAAACAAATTGTTAATCTTGCCAAAAAAGCAACACAATTTTGCTTCGGGGAACACGACAATTGAAATGAATTCTAATTATTTATAATTATTATCTAAAATATACTTTTATTTGGTGAGTTTTCTTTTATTCTTCGGCTCAATGTCAAAAGCAACCAGGCAAACTTTACGTGTTTAATATTTTGTCATTCCATTTACTTCTTGAATAATCTTTTTTTAAATTAAAAACGGTATTTTTAATCAAAAACATCTGAAAAGTTGGGCGGCGCCTTCTGTGCTGCCATATTATAGAGGGCACGGACCGACTAAACTCACAATCAAAGTTGGTCTGACCAAAAAAATCACATCTATTAACAATATTACCTGTCGTTTTCTTTGGAATTTTAATTGCCCACAGGTGCACACATTATAGCCGCTCGGACCTTCACTGAAAACATAAGGTACACGAGAAAGTTTTGTTTAATAGCCCTTGAAATCTCCAAATTCAACGCTTCAAAGGAGCCACTGACACTTCTCAAGATCAGGTCACACAAATTGTTTTAATGCCAAATTAGTGTGTCATAACTTTGCGGTTTCCGATAGATGTTCACATCGTCGGCAGAGTGTCTGTTTCCAGAGCAACACAACGCTATTTCTCTATGCTTTCCTGGCTATGGTGTACGTGTTTTGTGTATGCACTCAGAGTGGTGGTGGAGCGGCAGGGAGGAAGGAGACGCTGGTGCGCGAGTCCGTGGCGGCGGCGGCGGCGGCACCGGCCCACGGAGCCAGTCTAAGAGGACGCGGTATAAGCTCAGTCAGTCGTCGTGTTCGGCTCGGCTCATTCGGCACGACCGATCCCAGCTCCCGATACACACGCTCGCGCGCAACCTCCGGGCCTTCTCGACTCCGCGCGCGCGATCTCGATATATTCACTTTTTGTTCGCGAGGTAAGTGAACCTGTCGATTTTACGACGCTTTGATTTATTGCTCGAGTTCTTGCATGTGTGTCAGTTTCCTCCCTTGTGATTAGTTCCGGGCAGTGAATTGGACACTACTGATTAAACTCGGTTTTTGCTATCTCCAATAGTTGACCATTGTCTCGAAGTTAAGTGTCTGGAGTAAATTGAAGAGATTGGTTTTCGTTTGCGATACAACGGGATTTATTTTTTATTACTTCTTTTTATTCGTGTGATAAACTTTCGCATGGCATCAACTTCAAAACTTTTTAATTAATTTGTTTTTGAAATTTCGCCGAATTTTTTTTGTCTTCTGTAACTCCAGGCTAACTTTAGAAATCGATACTCTTCCGTATGACTGGCATTTATTTGATTTCTTTTGGAAAAAACATTAAAAAAATATATAGACCTTTGAAAGGACTACCAGGTCTAATAGCGTCCTTTGGGAGAGAAAGTCAAATATCTCTCTTCCTTTCCACGCTCTCTGTTTGCAGACAGTGCTTTGACTTCACAGAGATCAAAAGTGAATCGCGCATAAAACTCGGACGGCAAGTTGATTTGTTTTTAGCAGTAGGACCAACTCGTAAAAATTTGCGAAACGAGGCTCGACGACGATAAATTAGAATGTTTTTCATGATAAATGAAACCAGAGCAGAAATCAAAAGTGTGTAAGCAAAATAAATATTATGGTGGATGAAATTTACGCATGAAAACGAAAACTTAAATAATAATGAATCTTGGGTCAGACGCGAGAAGAGGGTCCGCCAAAAACAACAAACGCGCTTTGGCAAATTTTATTGCGGCCAGACGCACCATCATCTTTGTGTGCGATTTTCGCAACAGCGCAGAGACTTTTGCCTCTCGGACTAACAGGTGTTGCCTACTAAATTTATGCAAAATACCTCCCGTCCGCTGAGAGCATTACACTGTCGCAAATATTATAATACGTATACACTTATTCTTCAATGCTGAAAATTATGGAATGGCCCGAAAAGCAAGTGAGGTGTCAAAAAGCTTCTCGTACCTGTAGCCAAAACGTCTTTCACTCATCAGAAAAAAACATCTGCTGAGCTTTTTCCTATCCCTCTTTCCTTCTCGTTCCTCTTTTCAACCCTCACGGGAATTCGTGAGGGACAGGAACTTTTCTCATTTTCCCACTTTTTGTAACGGTCTTTATTCAATTTGCACATTTCGAATTTTTCGCTCAAATCAACGCTTCCAATTTTGGCACGCATTTTCTTAAACGGCTCAAAGAGCTCTTAACGTGAGAATTAAATTTTAATATGAATTATGCTTGCTCATAAAAACTCATTTCAGACTGTCCTGTTGATGACAGTGAGTAAATGGAATCCACCTCCATTATAATGAACGGCATAATGTTATGATTCACATTGAAACTAATTTGCAAGTTTAAGCTACGATTATTTTGACGAGAGTTGATTCATGCATATAATCGCCGGCTATTAAATTCAAGCCACGCCTCCGATGCTCTCAGACATTTTTATTTCATTCAAAACAATCTTACTCACTTCCTCACAACCAAATCAAAACCCAATTAACAAATAAATCTCAATTGTTTTGGGACCTTCCCAGAAAAAAGAAATCAATAGCTTTTCGTCCGGAAATCCTGCTGCAATCCTCGCAACGAGCGATCTTGAAAATATGTATGTCTATTAGCCGATCAATATCGCCGACGGCAGATCGGAGCCATCGTGTGTCCGAATTCCAGAAATAATGTCTGTGCTCTCCATAGCCTTTAATAACAGCTGCAGAATGCTAGTCCTCTGTTTTTTTGTCTATTATCCTCCTCTCATGCACCACTTTGCGTCGATTTACGATGACGTTCGGGCGTAAATCGTCGGCCAAAAAGAGAAGGCGGCGGACACGGCACCTATCTAGGAGTGGAGGTGTTTATGTTGAGCGCGTCAAATGTCGTAAAATATGAATTAATTGTGGTGCGGCGGTCTCGGGAGCGAAATTACAAGACGTAAAATTTAACGGCGCGGCAATAAAAGCGGAGTCGCGAGGCCCACGACGCGCGTGATAAGGGCGCGAGAAATCGGCAGAATAATGTACGATGAAAGCTCGCTGATTAAGATTATTCTGGCGCCGCGCCAGTAAATAATGGCTCCGTCTGAAAAGATGCGTACAAAAACTAGATTTTGTTTGGCCCAGCGGGCGGACTTTTAAACTTTTATGCCCGCGCGCGGCTGCTAAAACGAGATTCGGACCAGCTTGCTGCTGGACGATGGTCCGGCGGCACGCACGTATATCTGAAACAACTCGTGCGTGCGGTGAGCGCAGTGTTGAATGGCAACGGAATTTGCATGGTGCGAAATCCCCTACGGTCGTCGGGAGATGTGAAACCACCTTCACATGACAATGCTGACAAAATCTAGATCTTTTTCTTCAGCTCCAGAGCGTCTAGAAATATTAAACTCTGATAAAAAATGTCATTTGGTTTATTGCACTAAAAAAATTTAATTCGCATAAAAAGATTTGCGTTCAATAAATCAACCAAAAATACGTTTACTAACCAATATCACAAATTTCATGGGCGACGAGCTCATATGAGATATTGTAGTTTTACTCAAAACTTCTTGCGAGCGACAGCAAATGTTTGTCAAAGGATTTATGAGTGAGCTTCTTTGGACTAAGCTTGAAGAAAGGAGCGAAAAATGAGGGTAAACACGGTTGTCTCTTGAGATTTCTGCATGGTGAGGAGGTGCCTAGCACGCTTTGCCTTTATTGCTTCATTGGAGGAGATCTGGCGAACATCAAAGGCTGCGAGTTTATTGCGGAGGAGAAACAATAAAGGTCACGTCTATTTTTTGCAATCAGAATGCCCAATCAAACTGGCGTGCCTCAGCTTTTTACACACATAAACATGCACATGACGCACACCCTCGACCTTGTTTGTGCAGTATCCCGTAACCAGATATTGCCAGAGACTAAATGTAATTGTCGCGCGCACACACACACACACCGGTTGAAACTATTTTCAAATAATTTGTAATGTAATTTCTCATATAACAGAAGGGTTCTTTTTGACAGCAGCTAACGATATTTCATTTTCTTGGCATATTTTATTGCGGTAATTAACTCCCCAACAATTTATCCAGCAGAATTTCAACCATGTAAAATCATTACTGTTTTCTCGAAGCAACGATTATCTACGAAATGAATTATATACTCACCTCTCCGGTTATAACGCGCTAATTAAGATTCGCAATAAAGTTACGGTCGGGCGCCAATTTGTACAACTCGCGCTGCAACAAACGATCATAAATTTCTTTGGTATACAACTTTCGAATTAAAATGAATTGCAGCAAAAATTGATAAAATTGAAGACGTCAAGCACCGTGTGTACATAGAAAGGTGTTCATGCAGTTTACAAGAACGAGTCGATCGCCTGCAGCTCTTCATGCGCTTTTTCTCCCAGTGATAAATTTTTATTACCATGGCCAACCGAATCTGAAAGAAAAGTACTTATATCATAGGTGCCCTTTTGCTCAAAAGAAAGCAACTCGTGATAAATTGTTCCTCTTTCACTTGGGTTTAGCACAGCAATTACTTATGCACGCGTTGGAGCACTTGAGTCCCCTGAAGGACAAAACAAATTGAATTCGTTGCTGCCAGGGATGAAAGCTCCCCTTGAAAAAAATACAACATTCAAGTCGAATATTTGTTACAGAGCGCAGAATGCCTTGTAAATTTGCATTTTAAACCATTACATATTATGAAGCTACAATAAAGAGTGGGAATAAATAAAAATAGTTACTGGTTTCCAATTTATTGCTTCCTTAGTTCATCTGTTTTATTATTTATTGATATGTATTTTTGGCTGCATTTTGTCATCGAAGCTTAAAAATAATCTTTTCGTTTGCTCGCTGTAATCATAGCCCGCAACCCGGCAAAAAAATGAGACGGATCCAATAAATTTTGACGATCGCAAACATTTTTTTTTTGCATTGAAAATATAGGCTGGTGATTTATATGAGTCTTCTCCCCTCGCGGAGGTTATAAATCTGCAGCCAATTACCGCGCGGCGGATATTGATTCGCACATTATCGTTCTCATTCAGCGCCTCCGACGCTGCCAATGGATTTAAAAGAGCCTTTTGACTCTTGCTGTCAAAACACCCGTCGAGCCTCCATTATCTCTGCAGAACATTCCACTGTCCGAACAATGTCGTTAAGTGTAGATATTTAAATTAATAACGTGCCTGGCGGGCGCGAAAACACGCACACTATTCAATTTGCGGTTGTTCAGAGGAGACGCGCGTGGTTCGCACCTCCCTTCGTTATCTCCGATTGACTCTTGAGAGAAAACTGTAAAGTAACAGTTCTTTGGTAAAAAATGCAGCCTTCGAAGTTTGTTTTCCGTCCGCGGCTCGATATCAGATTTCAATTTTTGTCCCGGGGGATACATAATCACGTCTTTGTCTTCCATAAATTTCTCGTGTTTTGCTTTTCTTTAATGAGATGTAAATTGGTCCTGAGAAGATCTCCGAGACTACATAGCTGCATGTAACTCTTCAAACGGACACATAATCCAATTCTTGTGATCCTTTTTTCCACGCGTTACGAAATGCCGATTTATCTTACCCGACTCGCATTTGCATTCGAGAGAGACGGACTTTCTTTTCTTTGCTACGCTCTGCTGTAATTACAAACCTCCCGCGTTCTATGATTGATGCGATTAAAATTATACACTGCCTCTCAGCTTCAGACGAAGTGTAGCCGCTTCCAAGTGTGATCAAACTTGATTAAAAGACGCAAGATTGTCTCAAAGCTCTACGAACTAAATTAATTTGCGAAAATCTGTGTGTGAATCAGATTCTAATTGTATCTTCACTCTTGACGGTTCGATTTTCTGGAAAAACAGATCCAACCAAATTTAATAGAACTTTTTTACTCCACGCTTTTTAGCTTTGAAATAATCGAGATCAAGTGGAAAAGCTGTTCAGCTGTTCACTCTTGATAAGGAGCTGCAAACTTGGTATTACCACCCAAGTGTAAGTTTTTGGCAAAGGATTTCGGCATTAAAACACAAATAATGGCCTTTAACCAATTTGCCTTTCGATTAACTATATGCGGCACGCTGACTGATACCCATTTTGGTGTACGCTTCCTCTTTGGTTAAATCATGACGATATATTTTAAGCAGACCTAAAAAAATACATTTTTATTTTAATCCCATTGAGATGGCTTCTCAAAATTTAATTTTTGTATTCCTAAAATCATGAAACTCTCTCAATTTCCAATCACTTCATTCATATTAACTGACAGTTTCATATTTGAGCTGATTGTGAGTCCCTTCTGTTTTAAAACAAGAGAAAAGTTTTATATTGCATGTACCTCCAATTGCAATTGTATAGCATGAGAGTTCTAATAAAGATGGAAGAACGAAGCAAAATTTAATAACGGAAGTCTTGCTATATGCAAAGGAATTTCCTTCGCCCTAAACGCGGCACCTACAATTCCCGTGAAGCGCGCCTCTGCCGCTTCGGGTGACAACGCAGCGAGTTCGTGGAATCGACAAGTACAAAGCGGTTTCATGTAATTAATTATCGACACGCACTCGCGCCAGAGACTTGCAGAAAACGCGAGTCTAATGAGGTCAGCGGCGTGCAGGCGAATTGGAATATTATCTTGCGTCGCTTGCAACCCTCCCACGCTGAGCGATAATTCGCCCGCCGTTTAGATAATGGCACGTTTTGCGTTTGTGACACACTGCATTTTAGTCGGTGCACGTGCGCAGAGAAGGAAATTGCTTTTCCATTTATCACTTGGTGCGTCGCCTCTCTTTCATTATTGGGAAATAGCGCTTAATCCGGTTTACCTCAATGCTGATTAAAAATAATAGGGCCACGCACTCTTTCGCTTCCACGACAGCAGGATGAAACAGCACAGGAAGTTGTCAGCCGAGCGAGAGATACGCCCCGCGTTGAGTAAGTTTTGCCCTTAAGCTGATTAAATAGGACTTCCATCAAGGGAAAGCCCGTGGTTATTTATATTTATTTATTTTCTTGCAAAATAGTTAGTTAGTGCCGCGGAGCTTAAAACAATCGGTCACTACGAGGTCAAAGGACAACAAAGGGATATTACAATTATAAATACTTTCTTACTCTAAACTCTCTTTAACTAAAATGCCAGCAGAAATACACACGCTGATTTTATCGCCATTAGAGCTGTCATTGATGTTCTAAATTGACCAGGAGGATTTGTTATGGGGAAACTTGAAGGGAAAGATCAACAGCAAGTCATTAATGTTGAACTCCTCCATTGTGTATTAACAAGGCAAGAAATAGGTCAATATTGTTTTAAACATAAAAATTTTGGAGTCTCTGAGATATTATTCAGTTTATAAACTTTTTGGCGTTTCGATAACAAGTTGCTGCTACAGTTCTAGGCAATGTGCGTTACACATATATATATTTTTTTTAATTTAGCAGTTTAAATTCAAAACCTTAAAATTTTTTAACAACGTTTTAGTTTCTGCTTTTCTCAGTTGTACAGTTAAGTTTCAAAATATATCTCGAGAACATTTGGCAACAATGGCAAACGTTCACATACAAATAAATAAATAGTTCAACAAGATTAATCGATGTTGGTTCACATTAATAATTTTTTCCAGCTTCCTTAATAAAACTAGCATGTTTCGCAGAAGATAACAGAGCATTGCACGAAGAATACGCTTGTTTTGCAGCACTCGCGTTGTGCCTTTCACGAGAAACTGTCAAAACAAATTCGATAACAAACGAAAAAAGATGTAGAGCAAAGTTTTTAAGTAACACACATTCCTCTGCTATGAATAGAGAGGAGGAGCACTCCCACAAAATTAATTTGCTCAGTGCACCGCGCGGCGAAGAAGGAAGTTCGCAACTCGGAAAGTATATAAATACACACACGTACGTACACTGCACTTCGTCGGCGGAAAAGTTGATCGCGGGCGAGCTCAACAAGTAGACTAACAACGCGCGCAGTTAACACAAGTGAAATCTGTTTCGAAGACGTATAACGCGTGTCTATTCGGTCTGCGAAAAGGAAAACAGACTCCGTCGTCGGCTGGCGCTCATTTTAGATTGGCAATATGCGCCCCGGTGCTTTACTCGAGTTTACTGCTTTGGAAACAAAGCCGTTGCCCTCGTGTGTGCATGCATATTTCGCCAGCCGTATTTTTATATGTTCTCGGGCTGGCAAACGTTCAAAAGCCGCGCTTTTTCGCCGGCTCCGAATCGAAAATAAAAAGCTGTGAATAATAGCAGGGATCGGAGAATGGACGCGTTGAATGAAATGAAATTCACACTTTCCGGCACGCAGGCCGAGACGCGCGATTTACGGCCCGTGACCTGGATTTTGTGCCGACTGGCGAAATTTAGCAACTGCCGCCGACCGCAAGATCTCATTAAATTCCTCGAGTGTGCTTTATGAATAAGTCGCTCGGATGTGTGTGCAAATCCCACGCCAACGCGATCGCTCGACTTTTTGTGGTGAAAACAAAGCAAGAAGTGCGGTTATTAATTTTACATAAGTGGTTGGTTTGATCTGTGTGCAGCGGGCAATTTAAACGTGTCTGTGATTTGCTGCATACATTCGTACGTCCTTGGTCGCTGAAGGCTTTGCTCTCGTTTTGATGGCGCTTCAGACACTCACTTGACTTTTTGTAGGAAATGCATCAATATTGAATTTGTGTCACGCGTGGTTTTGACCCTACTGCTCTCCAGATGGGATAATAATTGCAGGTTTTTTGTCACTTTTAAAAATTTTGAGCAATTAATTAATCATACCAAAAACTTACAAAGTTAGGGAGCTATTTTATAAAATGATTTTAATTTCTTTGAAAACAAAAGTAGAATGATTCGTGTTGAGAAGTCCTGATCCAGCAGCATCATTTACCAGTTTGGAATATTAATGGAACAATTTATTTCTGAGTTATCTGACGAAAGACTCACAATTTCATAGACGTGCATCAACAATTTAATCGTAATAATTATTGCATGTACTAGAGCGGTCGTTTCATCTTAATTGAGGACTCATGAATGTGGAGCACGGTGAATGCTTGTCAATCTCGCAGTAATTCAAATGCCATCGCATCATCCAGTGACTATTTTAGCCGGCAATTGCATGAGAGTCAATTACACATGATCTAATGATGCGCTACGGGCACACAAACGTCACATACACACATAAGCTTCAAATAATTTGAATTATATATAATGTAAAAACGGATTTAGCCTTATATAATCTTCAATGCTAACTCAAAAATGGTACAAAATAATTAGCTAACCCAAGATTGGATTTAGACACCAACTGACGTGATGTTTACTCTTGAATTGACTTGTAACCAGACTGAATTTAGATACGCATCGTTTAGATATTCCAGATAAATTTTTAGTAGTAACTGGTTTGTAAAATCAAAGATCTCTATTTTTCTTTTACAGCCGTCCATAAACAATCCGATTCTTCTTTGCGCCTAATCTAAATCCAGTTTATTACCCATTGACTGAGCTGTGAAGCCTAGAAGCGTATAGCCAACTTTCAAATAATCACATTTGCCTTGATATAAAGGTAACAATTTTGAATCTAATTTATAAATAATGGCCGAGTGTGGGTGAGGTGCAATTCTAGGATAATTTTAGCGTCGACGGAGATTTTATCTTGAGTCACGTCATTAAAAAGATTCATCAATTTATCGAGGTAACGAGGAAAAGTCGGTTGCACGCGGCGCGTCAGTATTACAAAACGGCGAACAGAGCAGCCTGTTGCCGCAACACACCTGCAGCATCCCCAAGGACCAGTATTACAATACACGCAAGCTCCGTGCATATTATTACACGCAGCGAGTGCTTTTTATTTTGACATGTCTCGACGGCCGCAATCTTCTTGTCCGCAGCTGCGCTTCTCTGAGCAGCGGCTCACATCGCATTGTGCATCGGATATAATTGTTCACGCTTGAGACGCGAGTGACAAATGAATGAATGAATGTAAGCACTCCCGAGTTGTTAATGGTGATGAGCGAGATGTTTTGTTTCCCCTTGCTGTGCATATTTAACCTTGCCGAGATAAACAACACGACGGATGTGACTGCAAATTGTGATAAACAAAACTGTTGAGGAATAGATTCGCACTCATTAAAAACAAAACAGAAAAATCCCTCATTTTCAGGTTTTCAATCACGGAACAATGATGTCTTGCGCTTATTTATGAATTTTCCACGCAAGAAAGTTTGTAGTAGTAAGTTTTTCGAGCTGCGCGAGATGTGTTTGTGTCACGCGCGAGTGTTACTCCGAGCTGCAATTTCGTTGTTAACAAGAAAACTTTCCGAATAATGATAATAACAACGTACATGGGCGCTATTTTTCGTTCACAGCCAACATTTTGCAGAGTTCATTCTTTTCTTGCTTCGGCGCAAGGCATACCGGGAAAAAAGTTGACCAACTGCGTGCGGAAGTATTTTCCGCGAGTCATTGGGCAGAATGACGATCGCGAAAGGGCATTTTCGCAAACGCTTTTCCCTCCAAAAACAATTTGGCTTCCGTCGATGCTGCCACTTCCGACAGATGAAATAAAGACAGCGCAGAAATGGCCTTTAAAAAAAGCAGTGTGTCTCTTCGTCCACTCGTAAAATTTGATTCACCCCCGAGAGCACCGGAGCACGATCAACGGCTGGACCAAAACAAACGTCAATTCGCCGCTCGTGTGCCTGCCCTTCTTCGTCCTCCGTCTAGATCAGGCAGGGACAGTGAAAAATGTCTCTTTTTTCTTTTTAATATATTAGATATGACCCCAGAAAAAAGAGTTATTATATAATCATAATCAGGATAATTGTTTTTTTATTCCTCAATAAAAGTTATAAAACTAAAACGGTAAATTTTATTAGATTCAAAAGTAATTTTTAATTATTATCAATAAATACTAACCAGTTTTGACCAGGAACTACTCCAATTTCATGTGATTAGAATATGGTATCTCTATGAAAAATGTGCGAAGTCTTTCAATAAGGCTTTCCAAATTTCTTCTTCAATAAAATTTGTATTTTGATCAAGATCAATTTGATTTTAAATCTCATTTTATAACCATTTTCCACGTCCCTCATACGTACCCCTCGCTGCAATGCCAGGGCACTGTTTAGTCCGATGTCGAAAGTTGGGCGTAATTATGGCCTCTAAAAGTTCTGCTGACTCCACTCATCGATTGTTATTGCTGCAATAATTTGCTCTCTGGCTGGTCATCGATATAATAAAATTGCTCGCCGCCCGCCGACGCGCTTTTCTCTCACCGCAGCGAGCACGCCGGGCGCAAATTCATTTTTATTGTGCGGCAAAGAACCAGAGCCAGAGGGAAAGAGACTTTTTTGCTGCGATACAGAAAAATATGCGCGGTCAAAATTGTGCCACCGCTTTTTGCCCGCGCCGTGATTCATTGCTTTGCAGACCTAGAGTTGGATAGTTTTCACGGCGGGTTGATTAGCTTTTTCCTGTTTTTCTACATTAATTAGCCCAACTTGCTTTTTGCTCATTAATGCAGCATTTTTGACTCTCAGAATTCGAGGAGCAAAATTTTACCCGATATCAGGCCGTGTATTACAGAAGTAGCAAATATGTTGATTATGTCACTACGCTGAAGATAAAATTTGTTGTGGTAGCTAAAACGATTCCCAATGAAGTCCCCCTAGACAAAAAGAAGGTGTGATTTTTAAAAAGGCACGTCTCAACGATAAAATCAAATGTGACAGTGGCAATTTACCAAGCGTGATACGCAAATAAAGCGTTTTTTCTTCATATTTTGGCCTGTCATTTTCTCTCGCCTGCAGCGTCTCTTCGCAAGAGAGATGTAGAAGCTGTCATTACCACAATTTTCCCGCACGCGGCTGCTGTCCGCAAGAATAAGTGTGCGGGAGAGCAAAACTTATTCAATTTTGCGGCACAAAAGGGCAATAAGTTTCGCAGGCGTATATTAAAAATATTGCTTCACCGCGCAACCTAACGTTACGTATGCATTTTATAAAAAATTTTGCATAAAGAGTACATCTAGTTCCAAGAAACCGTGCAGCCGCAGCCGATATGCACATATTTTGTAAGAGGAGCAGGGGCGCGTATGATGAATTAGCACCCAGTTAACCCCGATAAGATGAATGAACTTTGAGGAGACTCAAATATAGAGAAACGCGGCGTCAAAAGTATGGATTCGTTTGGATATTCCTAGAGACCTTAAAGACACTTCGTTTGACTTTATAAAATTAATTTTAGTACTACTCATTACTCTAGAGCAACTGAGAGCGTGTTAAATTTGAGGATATTCCATTCCTTTGCTCGACAATAAAATAAAAACCCCTTTCTTCGTCAAAAAGGACAGAAATTGGTCGATCATGAAGCAAGCGAGTCAACAATCGTCAAAATAAATTAAATCAGTTTCTCGTTTTCCCAGATTTTCAGATATTGGTTTTATTTTGCATTCAAACTTTAAGAAGGGTGGACTTTGTTCCCTCAAATAACTGCTTTGGACTTTTATTTCGGCAAAGTTAGGCACCGTCTCTTTTATTGGAAACCTATAGTATCTGCATTATTCCCAATCCGCGTCTCTCCCACTGAGGAGTCGTTATGTGAAAAAAGGACGGCTGTCTGTTTCGTGTCATAAATTCATCTCTCAAAGCGCGCGGGATGCTGAAAGGGACACACGCCGCGCGTCTCCGGCGATAATAAATTTCAGCGATATGCACGTTTGTACTGACTTGCACACATTTCTTGCTCCCAGCGTCATCACATTAGCATTCATTCGTCTTTTCTGCTGCGCGCGGCAGCCAGCTAGTCAGCTCGGCTTCTTTGTGCGAAATACATGAAAATGACCTGCATATAAGAATTTTACTGCGCTCTGGCTCTACAGCAGCGCGGAAGCGAGGGATAGAGCAAGAATATGTGCGCTGGCTTTGCTGGGAGTGCATCTCTCCGTGATGAGAGACTCACATATATATTAAACGACAAATCGACTGCACCAGTCGGCGGGGGTCAACACCATGCCCTCTGGCCACCGCGTGCACCGCCAGCTGACGATTTTGCTTGCGCGCTTTTTATGCACTCGCCGATTGTGCTGCTCATATTGGCTTAGTGACGTGAAAGATTCACCACGGTTTCCATTTGCAGTGTGACAGTAAAAGGCGTCGGATAGGCCTTTGATTAAAAACAAAATGAACTGTCAGTTCTAAAACTATAGCGTTCCCAGTGAGAAATATTAAAAACTTTAAACATTGCACAACTTTCTTAAAATTTTGTCATAATAATTTTTTGAATTTATTTTCTATAATAACAATTAATATGATATTTTCTTCACAAACTTATAGGAAGCTCCTGATACACGTATTGTAAAAAAAAATCAATTTCGTCTGTTTAATTATATGTTAAATTGAGATTTGTTTGAACTTTGATCACATCATTCGCATGTGGGTCATATTTAATTTCCCGTAAAATAAAAGATAATTGCCATTTCGTTGAGACACTTTTATGCTATTCTGCATATTTAAAAGTAATATTTGCGAACCTTCTCCAATACTGCACGACCCAAATTGCAAGCATGTGTTTTATGGAGAGCGCACTTTCCCCCACTGTGAGTGCACACACAAACGATTGCCATCTGAGGTGTAATTTCCAGCTAGTCAAACTTCCAGATTTGCACTGTTCCGTTTGAATGGCGAGAATGCATGCCAAAGGCTTTTTATCAATTTCCTTTGAAGCTGCAGCTGCGAGGTCTGCAAAGACAAAGTGCATCCCTCTCCAGAAACAGGAGTGCGCGCAGCTTCCTTTATGCCGCACATTTGCGAATCCGTCTGCGTTTCGCAAGAGATCTGCTCACAAGTGCATGAGCGCGCAGCAGAAATGATATCTCTCTTTCTCTGCAAGCTGCATTTTTGCTTGATGCTAATTTAAGAGCAGATTCCATAAATCTTTTCACGAGCGAATGCACTGGGCGGACGCCCTCTGCCCATGAATGGAAATGGGCGAGAATCGTCCGTCGAACTGCTGCTGTGTTATGTGAGCCGGCCAGAAGAGTGTGTCTGTCGATCGGACTTGGCTCGTTCGACGCGCAGCCGCTTATTAATACCGATGTGCCATACGACCACCACAAACGGCCACCGCGTAATTTATACGTACGCTTATCCGATAAAGCCTTTCGTCCCTTTGCATGCGTGATTTACCGCACGGTCTTCCAGCTCGCGTACCGCTGGCCAAAAAAAGTGATTTTCTTTTACGAGTGCGCCTCTTCTGCATGTTTGCCGCGTTTCGTCTCAATATTTAAGGCGAACTGATGTGCGCGTAAAAATCAATTTCCATCCCTGGTTTAAATTAATATCGGAGAAAGATATTGCTGAGCTAGTAAACCGATTTCTGCCATAAATGATATGAATCCATTTTTTAGCTGATCTTTTCGATATTTTCATATTTTAAGTCTTACACTGTGGACTCAGCTCCCTCATGAATTAAAAGAACTCTGAGAGACTGAAACGAAGGAAACAGAAAGTTAAAAATTGCTTTTCTCCGTGGATATTCATTTTTTACAATGTACTATTTTTGTAATGTGACAGCAGTGTTTAGCGTCTGAATTTGCTGATCTATCTACAAATGATAATTTTATCTAAAAAAAAACTGGTCCATAAGAGACCAAGAGTCAAATTTCGCTCGAGAAATTGTACAATTTTCTTTGGGATTTTCTTGGTTTTGAGAGAAGTGCAGCAACCCAATTCTAACGAGAGCGTAGCTGAGAACAGATAGAAAACCCAAGCAAGTGGACGAGCTCTCCCAATGATGCATAAATTCTCCATATTTCATTTAAGCCAATAACATCGCCGGGGAAATGCATCCAGAGGCAGAGGACAAATAATAACACGAATCGCGTTTTATAGTTGCAATGCACTCAAGTTATTCCTCCCTCTCGCATTGGCAATGCGATCAGCCGAGATTTATGCACCTTCCGACTGAATGAGACAGAGAGACATTTCCTCGCAGCCCACACACTAACACGCTGCAGCCAGAGAGGAAATATATATTTAGAAATAAGAAATTTGTTGCCAGCACACCCCAAATCGCGCCCGCCGAGAGCAATATGTTCTCTCTTTTCCCCGCTGCAGCTCCATTTCGTCCACTCTCGATTTCTGATCTCCTTTTCCACTTATTTTCAGGCGAGGAATGCTGTAGACCGCGGGCAAGATGACCTCGACCGAGGAAATGAGCGAACTGCTCGCCGGGTTGCCGACCGCCGCGTTCGAGGGGCCGACCAACGACACAGCCAACGACACGCTGGCGGGGGCCGAGGGCGACATCAACCAGTTCTACTTTTACGAGGTAAGCTGGCCACCCCTGTGTGCCACTTTGTTCCCCCGAGTAACTCGAAATGAATATTCTGATTGCGAGCGTGTTTTCGTTGGACACGTTTTCATGCGGAAAAGCTTGTTCTTGGTCTCCAATTTGAGACCGAGGATAACAGGGACGTGGCAATAACATGAATCCGGGGGCTTTCAAAAATTTTCTATTTGTATTTAAATTGATAAATTTAATCAAATTCGTTAAGAACAATTTTTCACATTGAATGATCTTTTTAGGAATATTTGGAAGAAACGTTCTGTATCTTGAGACTTACAAAAGCTGATCCAGTAGTTTGAAAAGTGCCATGCCGTGTGTTTGTCAGTCTGTCTTCTTCAGAAGTAGTAGCTGAAAGTTAATATCAAAGGGATGTCATGTCTTGTTGAGGAAAAGCCAACAATTCTGTACACAAAACACAGCGATCTGATAGCAAGCATTCGCGGTAGCAGTGCGGAACTCCGGCATCCGCTCCTATCCTTTAGAGAAAATAATTTAATACTGGACCAAGCACAACTCGACCCTGTGCTTCCTCTCTTTGCCTTCCCAAATTAAGTAATCTAAATCTATGAATAAGAAATTAAGGTCAGCTGGACATGAGAACAGTCGCCACAAACTTTACTATTTTTTTCAGTGCGTTGCACTTCTTCCAAATGGTTCTACAGTAAGAGATCAAAACTCTAAAAATATCCTAATTAGGAGGAAGGTTTATGTCACTGAAATTCATTTCTTGGGCTTCTTATAGAGCTGAATTATGTGAAAAACAAACATTATCCGATAACTGTCATTCTGGAGCAATTTAAAGTCTTTTCCCCGCGGTCGACTGAAGATTTGGGCTGTCATGTCGTGAAAGATTGAGAGACATGTGCGTGGATTAGACGCAAACTTAATTTACGTCTGCCCTCGGGGCGCGTGTCACTGCCTCCATTCTGACTTGCAAGAGTGAACGTGTGATTTGATAGAAATCAGAGCTTCACCCCTGTGTGATTCTGTCGCAGTCGCGTAATAATTTGCATGCAAATCTCTGCTCCTTCGACTCCGTGCTTCTCTGCTCGTGGCTACTGGAATTTAATTTGCAGCCAACGTGTTATTTACGTCGTTTAATCTCTCTCCGTTTCGCGAATTCGCCGGCATTTATTGGATTTGCAGCATTTGCATTGCACTGCGATACGTGGTGGCCAGCCTTGAACTTAGTTAATCGCACAACCTTTTGTCTCGGGGAAGTTCTTCGTACTGTGCGCTATCCCCTCGCTGAAGCTTGCCTGTCGTTTAAATTGGATTTCATTCTGCGAATTTATAGCAATCTATGTAGCCCAAGGCTATAGTGCTTGTGCAGTTAATTGTTTTAAATATAAACTCCATCCAGAGTCTGCTCGCATTTCGCAAAGTGTTCAAGCAGAAATAGACTCTTAATGAACATACTTTCGCAATTTCTTGGTAGCTTACAATGTCTCTCATCAAATTGTTTAAAAGGAATATAAGTTTCTGCAGAGTTTTCAACGAGTGAGACGTTAAAAAGTTAATTATCTACTTTTAATAACTGCATAACAGTTGGCTGCAAGGGGTTTTCCGGGTTTAGTGGTAGTTTTCTCAGTGGAGCTTAAATCTTTGGCGCATAATTCTTCTTGTAAGTCCATTATTCAGAAGAAAGAATGACTATTTACAATCTTCTAGTTCAATAATTATTTTCAAATTTTGTGAGCTAGTTGAATATTTATTTGTTCATTTATTTTCCTCAAAAATAGAGATTAATTACTGAGAGAGTGCAAGTATTTTTTTTTGCTGCTTGAAAGTGCTCCACACGTGGGTTTTATTAAATCAATTCTAATCTCACAATAAGAGCAATGCTCTCATATATGTTTATAACCAACGATATTATGTAATTGAAAACAACGATTGCAACTTTAATATACAATGGAGCACTTTGAAGATGTGATCTCACACATTTGACGCCTTTAAGCAGTTGCATGCATTTTCAAAGGGCTGCTCTGCAAGTTATTTCAGATTTTTATTTTTGAAAGATGTTATTTCACGATAAGTTTTAGAGACCTGTCTGTCAGATTGCGTTGTTGGATTTCCCGTTTTGCCATTCGACTCATTTCATCTCTTTCCATTGCGCAGGGGGCCTATTCAATTTGCATCAACTCCCCAATCGTTTGTTATCTGCTTCTAATTCGGACCGACAGCATAAGTAGTTGGCACCGGGCGTGAGTGACAGGCTGCTTGCGTGTGCGAAATTCTCGTTCTCGCGCCTGGCCTCGTATGCATCCCGCCCGGCCGGATAACACTTGCTTGGCGAATTTTCCATTACTTAAAAGGCGTCGGGGCTGCCAAGCAAAGTGGAAAATTACGTGCGAGAACGGCGTCGGGCGACCAACAACAACACATTCCTCCGGCCCGAGATGCTAGCCCGCATTACCCAAATTCTTTTCGCATAGTGGCCCGGCTCTTTTCTAATTGCATTATTTCCCTCCGGTTGCAGCAGCAGAGTGCCATCGGTATTCGCACCACCTTTTCACCCCCGGGCGTTCGTTGTTGCTTAGCAAATTGACATTTGCAAATTTAATAATAAAATTTCTAGGGTGAAAGTGCCGGGCTGACGAACCCTTTGCATTACGCATGAGGAGCGTTGCCGAAAGTATTTTTGTGAATTCCTCAGGAGACGCTTTGGGGGAATTTTTAATATGCACGCGTCGAGTGCCTGGCGCCTTAATGAGTTGCCCCTACTCTCAGAGTAATGAGAATTTTTTAGCGTCACCTCATCTCCTTGAGCAGAGATGTTCTTTCTGCAACTTATGTCAAGTTATGAAATTTCATCCTCATTTCGTGAATAAATGTTATCCTTAAAGTTGATTTTCAAATCATACACGTATATCATATGTATATGTGATCCCATCAGTAGAAGTATTTTTACGATGGACCAGTGACTGAATATTCTCCACTTGTATAAGCTTTACTTTACTGATATCAAAATGTCTAAAAATCACTATAAATTATTAAAGTTTTTCTCGAAAAGCCTGTCATGTGTTAAAAAGCAATTAATGAATTGCGCGCTTCCGAAGAATTTATACAAAAGTACCTATTTTTTAAATTTTAGAATTAAAAATAAATTTATAAATATATTTGCAAATTGTGAATTAGTGAAAAACATTAATTATTAGTGTTCTTCCAAACGCACCTGGCTGGGACAGCTTGCTTCAAGCAATTTGTTCAAGTATAGAGTTAGAAACGCCATTCCAAACTTACGCCATTAGTGAGTGTTTCAGGACCACATTCGTTCTCATTATGCTCTATAGATACAGCGAATTTGAATTTCAGTCACGTTCACAGACCCTTCTAACTAATTGCAAGAGAAACCGCGGCAGAGACAGCAGGTTTTAATGTTCCCTTTGTCTGGCGTTTTTACCAATACAGCCAATCGCCGGAAAGGTCACGCATTCGTAAGAGTAATTGAATTTTTTGATAATTACATCTCGCGTTGAACATCCACAACGACCCGATAATGGGTACTTCCTGCGGAACGCGCAGAAGAGCGACTTCCTCTTAGGCAAACAAAGTTGCTGGGACATGAATGTTCACCTGCATGAAATCAGCGGCCAACACTGTGTGCAATCCGGAAAGTCGACTCGAGCAGGAAGTGCAAGAAAGAGCAGTTTCTCGGCCACTTCTTCTCGCAGAAACGACTTGAAATCGAGCCAGAAATATGATATTTCGAGAGTGGCACGATTTCTTTCTTATTTGTTCATCGGCATTTTAAGACCGCATGCAAACACTGTATGCAGCAGAGGGAGATGCATTTGTGCAATTGCGCGCGCGGATCAATGCTCGCTCGCTCGTGTGTTGGTGACATTCGAAGACGGCGACGGATGCACTCGGCCGGCCATTAGATATCCTATCAGATACTGGCTGCTTGTTGTTCCTAGCGTCGTGTAGCTCTGTCCGTCGGTCGGTCGGTAGACTTGCTGACACATTTCCAAGCTCTGCTGTGCTTGCATCACGCAGATGATATGGGGTGGGTCGAAAAGGAGGGTGGCCCTGAAGTGTACAGGGATGTGGAAATTGATGCTTCCCTCAAACAAAGCTTCATTATTCAAATCAAGGAAAGAGTTGAAAAATTCTATGCTCCAATTACAAAAATTAATATGAATTTGTTGAAATATTTTCTGTGGTATAATTTTACTCAGGGGAAATGATCGTAAAGGAATTATAGGGTTCAGTGTCTTATTCTCCTGAAAGCAGTAATTTTTCTCAGTGAAATGGTTATGAAAATTTCCTGCAACCGGGGCAAATTGAAATGAATGATGCTGCTATATAATAATTTAAAATGGACTACTTCTCACGACCCCAAGGGAGACACTTCGCATCTGGCATTGCGTTGTGCCAGTAGGAGCAAAGAAGATTAATGGTGGCGGATTGCAATTTCGAGTGGAGGTTTTGCTCAAAAGCCTTATTGCTCCATAACGATCGCAAAAGCCGATTCTTCTGGAAGAGCAATATTTCGTCTCTGTTTGACAGGGCGGAAACAGCGATGGAGTAAAAACGTTGCGCAAAAAGTGGTTTGTAAATGATTTCCAAAAAAATTAACTTTTTGATAACCAGATGAGCGGAAAGAAAAATAAACCACAAGAGCACGGAGGAAAGTTTCCAACTTAACGGTGGCACTATCTGAATCAAGAATATAACATTGCATCAAGGCAATAAATAATAGTTTCACGAGAAGATGAGGGAAGAAAAAGATTGTTTGCTAAAAGAAAAAAAACGATGTTTTGTTATTCCCAAAATATGTCGTTCTAGTCTTGGTGCTATATCAATAAAAGTGTTTTTTTCTGTTCATTCCCGTAGTTGAAAATTTATGGATAAGGTAGAATTTTATATTTTGGGTTGCTTTAGAATCACTCATCTCCCTAGAAATTTCTCGACAAAAATATATTGTTTTATGACGTAAATGCGTTGATTATAAGAATAATGATATAATGTTGAGGTTGAGAGTACAACCCTGACAGTTTGTTAGTAGAAACCACGTTGTGATCATTTGGAAAAATTTATTCTCAATATAGCTGTAATGAAGACTCTAAATTTAGCATTAACAATACTTTGTCACTATTACGCAGCAATTAAACATCAAAGCTATTTCACAAACCGATAGGCACACCATGATCATGAAAGGGAAAGGTCAAGTTATTCAGTGAGTTAATTAACTTCCGTCGTGGAATGAACTGTCAGCAGAAAATTGCAAACTTGGTCTGGTAATGGCATGGCGAAAGCTCTGTTAATGCGAAATTATGTGCAGAAACATTAGGTGCTTCGCACAAAGGTCGCGCTTGGCAGCGCTCGCACAATATGCTGCCGGCGTTTGCATTATGGCTCGTTCGATAATTTCGTCCTTAAAAGCTGCCCTGCGAGGGATGCTGCAAACTCGTGCCACACAATTCAGCACAGAGCGAGCGGCAAAGAGAGAGATGCATTGTCATGAGCATGCAGTGCAAAAATTGCCGATGCAACGCCGCTACTCTCGCGCTCGGTGCACTTTGCGCCTCTCAACGCTTTTATTATTTATGACAGATGTGTAATAAAAACGCACACAGCCGACGAGGTTAAAATCATTTCACGCCCTGTGGCTGCTTTACTTTTTCCTCCTCTCGAGCTTTGCGTTATTTTCCGCGGATTCCAAGAGATTAAACTGAGAAAATATGGCTGCATTGTTTTCATTTTCTGTATACGGCTTAATGTTTCCTTGATGCTTGCGCTGGAGGTAAAAGAGTTGTAATAAATGTGAGTTGTATTTAAATGATCTCTGTTCTAATGAAAGGAACTTTGAACAAAAATACACCAGAGCATTGCATAATAAAATTGATCGTAAAATTTAATTAACAAATTTTATTGTTCGATTGAACAGCGCAATACCAGAATTTCCAGCAATTGCTTTTCTCGTCATTCGCTTACCTTTCAATTGAAATTGAAAATGAATAGTGGAAAGGGCGCTGAGAGACCCATTTTAGTGGGAAAGGACGAGTATTTTGCGCTGATGAAAGCATGGTGTTTGAACATGCAAATCGTCCCCTTTGGAGAGATTCGCCTCAACGAGAGGCTCTCTTATCGTCGTCATTACCGCCGCCGATGCAAATGTCGCAACCCTTTAGCGACCACTCAATCAAGGCAGCGCGCCGCTCTATAAATTCAATCGTCCAAACATGTGAAGGTTGCCCTACCCGCGGAGAGAGAAAGAAGATAGTCTTTTCCCAAGGGAATGTTTGCAATTTGCCGAGGGAAACCCGAGATCGGTCCGAGCGAGCATTGCAACTATAAACTGCGCGAAATCAAAACCAGCCGCTGCCGACCAGAGATGCGCGCGGAATCATCTGCAATGATGTTCATGTGGCGCTTTTACGACGCCGAGCCGCACGAGGAACAAAAGCCCTTTAACTGCCCATTCTGCTAGTCAAATCAATCGTTTATCAATCCTCCTTTCATCAAAATGAGCTTTATTTATTTATTGGCCATGCATTTTTATGGCCAATATTATAACGGTCCGCTGCTGATTTTTTGCATACAAAATTTATGTAAATAAGATTATGTGAAGGGTTCTGTTCGCATGCCTTTCATGGAAGGTATAAATGGAACGCTATCTTTAAATCGTTTTAAAGAGGATTGATACCACGAAACTTGAAAATTCCTTGCTTATTTTTGGGAAAATTGGCTCAAGAGTTTGTGAGATTTTCAAAACACGAGCACTGTCCCTCTACTTGAAATAATTTTTCTCCTGGATAAGGCGTACATGGTTGGATATACTTCGACGAGAGGAATCAAAATATTCCTTGAGAAAATGGTGAAGCACCGTAAAAGGTAAAATTTGAGGCTTTATGCCAGCTTAATCCTCTTTTAATTGTTGTACATTGTTTAGAGTTCAATTGTTTGAAGAACCAATTCTATCGGCTGCTTTCTAAGATCAACGATGTCCTTAGTTTGCTGGCGTCAATACCTAAAATTTTTAAAACAGAAAAATTATTTTCAATTCTATTTGTGTTTCCAATTGGCAGTGGGGAGATTTCAATTTTTCACAACTAATTATTTTGTGTCCTAAAAAATGAAAATATTTCCTTTTGTGTGGATCTTTGATATTTATTTTTTTGTAATTTTCATGCTCCAACGGTCTTTTATAATTTTATTTAAATCAGTTTTTCATCTCCGGATCGCTCTGGGAGAGTTGGCTTCGTGATTTATGGAATGGAAGGAAACTAGGAATCCCTCCCCAAACTTTTGCATCTGATCATCCAGGGATAGTGCGCTTGGAGGAAAGTGTCCTCGACGAAAAGTTTCCGGGACGAGCGAGATGCAATCAAGGAAGTCGCAGCAGCTGACACGAGGGGGATGGAATTGTGCACCAGCCGAACACGCGACTGTCTGTCCGCTCGAAATTGAATCATAAAATTGCGGGCGGGCAGAAGAAGGAAACGTCCGGTGGGCATGCTCGATTTCGTCCGCGGAATGATAAACGGCCGAATGCTTGATGGTCATATTTTTAAATGCGAGGGGCATTTCTCATGGTAGACGCGGACATGTGCCAAGAATTCGAGCGCGCCGTATAGTAACTGGCTCTCGGCTCTGGCGAAAATTCACTTTCAAACGCGCGCGTAATAGCACCGAGATGATGCCATTAATCAGAGCCGCGTTTGCTCTCATCTCGAAAGACGATCCACCTTTTCGGTGTTAATATGCAAATTAAAGTGTCAGCCAGACGTTGTGCTTGCGTGTCTGCTGCAGATAGACTTTAATCTCAACTGCAGGTGCTGCCCGAGACTTGACGCGATGAGACTAATTAGCGGAACATCGCTCTTGGACCCATCAAAATGAGATCACGACGATTAAATCCGCGGCCCAAACAACAAAGTGAGACGCGCGCATTTGCTTTCGAACGAAATTCCTGCACGCTGGCGCGCGAAATTTTATGTCGGGTTGTAAGTTAAAGGCAGGGCTGTAAAACAAGAAGTGCGAGATTACCACTCTGCAAACAATAAAACGTCGGGCTGGGTAACAAACTTTCGTGTCCACAAATAATTGAGGCTGGCCAACAAAAGCTGGCGAAACATGGATGTAAATAATGACTCATGTACGCTGTTAAGAGCTAAAAAATAACAGTTTTATTTAAATGATTGCTTAATATTATCCTCAGTAGATCTCAAGTCTACCCATAACTGCCCATCTTGCTAAAAAATTATAAACCTTTTCTAGCCATATTGAATCCACATATATAATTTTTAAAAATCGCTAATTTTATTTGCCTTTAAGCTTTCCAATCTAGATTACTGATTTTTTTTACAATTTCTATATGCTATATTCAAACCAAATTTGTTTTCGTAGCACTACACTTTGCCATGGCATATTTTCTACAAAATAATTTTTGTCCATTTTTAGTAGTTTTCAATTTTATCGTATTAAGTGACTAAATAAATAATGAGTATTAAGGCAAATTGAATTGAATGATAATAACCTGACTAGTTTGACACAAGCAGCTAAGTCCGCAAATTTTTGTCACTTGAACAAGTGGTTTATAGGACAGATAACGTTACTTTTACACGTATTTGTGTTAAATAAAAAGTATTGATCAAGGCAATCCTGGATTGAGGTATATTTCTATCGATAAGTTGAATTAGTATCACCCCTTAGAGAATCAGATTATAATTTTTCAAAATCATTATAATAAGAAGATCAAACAAATATTAAATATAACTACTCAATGACCTGTTCCCAACCGACTTAATCAGGAGCAAACCCCACATTAGGTATAATGCATGGAAAATTCAGTGCTATTGCAAAGCGCGTTGCGCATGGAACGTCGCCTCGTTAAATTTTATGATCGCTGCAATTCAAATGAAATTCAATTATGGAAGTGACTCAGACAGCCCGAACATTGCAACACGAATATTGAAAGCCTAATCAACAGAGATTGCGGTGGAGACCAAATATTAGACAACGTTAAACAAAATAGTCGCTTATGCATAAAGTCCTTGATTTTGCTATGTCGAATGACAGATAAATTCCACTCACAAAGTGCACAGGTGCACTGGCTTTTTCTCTGCACACCAGAATATTCCCTTGAGCCAATTAAGTCCAATCAAGCACGATGTGAGCCGTACGCTTCAACCTCCCGGATCCGCAGGCTGCGGTCAGGTGGGCAACCTATTAAAACCTTGTCGCGTGCAATTCAGTGTTTGAGCAATATCCGTTCTACAAGGCAAAAACCGTCACAACTTCAGGAATTTACGGAATTCACTATTTTCGGCATCAAATCGAAGCCGAGAGTAGGAGTTTCAATAAGCTGAAGACAGCTTGAGGGATTTCGAAAGCGGAAATACGCGCCCCTTGACGAAACGCTTGGGTAATAAAATGATGTTTGGCCTCGATTTCTTCAAAGGAGCGGTGAAGCTGGAAATTGAGTTTCGGAGAGGACACACTCCAGATGACACTTTTTTTTACAAATGTTATTCTGCACAGGTAAATTATTTTATGATAACAAAAATTTTAACCCGATACAAACAATTTTATAAACTAAACGACACTTATGCTAGTGATGTCTCGAGATTATGTCAAAGATAAGAACTAGAGTGTATATAGGTAAAAACTGTGCAGAGTGATATTTTATTTTATTTGTGAAATTCAATAGTGCGTTTGTTGAGGGACTTGAAGCACTATTCAATTTATCGCTTTCGTCTGCAGGTAGAAACCACAGGATAAAGACAAGATTAATTTAATATTTGCTACTTACTGACTTTTACTTTGAGCAAAAAAGACTCCCGGACAAAGAATATGACCGCACCAAAATTTAAAAACGAAACAATTTGCATAAAATGCAACTTTTTTTACAGAGATTGAGTAAATATTTTAAAATCTAGATTTGTGCCAGTGTCTTGAGTGGAGATGTGTCAACAAGAGCATTCCCCTTTACTCTCGTCGAAAGAGCATTTAACTCGCGAGTTGAAAGATCGACGAGCGCATCTGTTTTCCTCAAATATCTCTCTCTCGCAAACAGCACGGAAAGTGCAAGTGCGGAAAGCTCGTAATCCGCTTCGTAAAGATTTTAGCAGTAGTGCCTAGCTTTCATCTGAGGGAGACGACGACGCGAAAATCTCATTTGCAAATAAATAACAGGCTCTATTAAAGTTGAAAGACCTCCAAGGAGGTGGTATATTTAACCTAAACGCGACTTTGCTTTCAGCTAATTAAAACAATTTATTCGGTGGCGCGCCTTCATATCTGCCACTTTCGTGCCACCGCGATCCGTAAAATAGTCAGAAAAGTCATAACAAACAAATTCTGCATTAGAAAAACATACGCCGCTCCCTGCCAAGAGCCGAGGTGATTGTAAAACAACTCTCGCCTTCACGCTCAATTCCCAGAGCTTGAAAATTGTCATCGTTTTTCTCGTCATCAGCACCTTGCTTTCGGGCTTGGGGCGATTGCGTCAACGCACAAATCTAATTCCTGCTCCGGGGGATCCGCTCGCTCCAAGACTGCTCGATTTGTTGGAAATAGCTGGCTTGTCAATTTTCCGTAGTTCGCCACTTAATAATGAAGCTGCGTTCCTTGGTAGCAAAAGATTTGCCACAATTATCCCGACTAACCGCAAAACGAGGGTTTTTGCTGATTACAGGTGAAGAAAGCGCCACATGTTGTTGGCAAATAGCTATAGGCATTTGAGGTGATTGAAAAATAATCGATATAATAATGACCAAATTTACACGACCTATTTTCCCGTGGTCATGGCCAAGAATTAAAAGTTGCAAAGAGGTTACCAACAAGTTCAAATCATTTTGAGCACCGCAAGAACCTTTGGGATTTTTTTTACCTCCCCAATAATGCATATCTTAATTTATTGCTCCTTACAATAATGCTTGCCAAGATCAAGATATCATTTTTTTCTCTATATCTTATGTAGAAATTGAAGCTTGAACTGCAAACATTATTTTGCAACTGCCGTTCGTAAGGAATAAACTTAGGGCGAGGTTAAAAAAACCTCAATTTCAATTGTCGACACAATTATAGATATCGAATCTGCATGATTAAAGAATAGTTCTTTACGTTTTTAATGTCATACTTATTGGAAATAACTTAAAACTGAGTATAGTAGTTTCAGAGCTTTTACTGTGAATCTCCGTTGGCAAAAAATACTCAATTTAGAAACGCTTTTGGCACAATTGCAGCGTAAATTTGTCATTGCCAGCCATGAAAATATACCTTTCGTAAAGAGTCAGAGATTCCTAGAAACACGATGCAATCTCTCAAAACCACTAATCACACTCATTCCAGAGAAGCACGGCAATTTTTCTCGCAAAACCTGCAGCAATGCGGCACTCTAGGCGCTTATACGCCACTCAGCAATTAGCCGCTCTGTTAGAGGAATGTCAATGAGAAATTACGTTAATTACCTCTCCCGCAATTATAATTAGAGCTGGGAGCTAGCTGGAGCTTCGATTAATCACTGTTGCACTCTTTGTTACTTTATATCTCTGCAGACTAGTGCATGTGTATTAAAATTTCATTTATCCGGCTCGCTGCTCGACTGGTTCTACAGCATAATTAAGACTTTCCTCTCCAGCAAATTATCTGCAGCCAGACAAACAAACTCGAAAAGAACCTAACAACTCCATTGCTTGCCAACCTGGTTGGAGCACTTTCGCAAAAATAGGAGCACGGTGACACTTTTTAAATTAGTAAAGCTAGTCGGTGCTTCCTAATCCAAAAGGCGGGGCTATAAATCACAGGGGCCGCCGCACGCAGATACTATCTCTCGCTGTAATGGCATAAATTATTTCAAGTCCTAGTGCGATTTAATACGTGTTTCTTAATAGCCCCACGAAATAATAAATTTCCAGCATGAGTTTAGCAAAGAACACGATTTTGCCCTTGCTGCATCACCTGAATTGAAAAGTAAAATCAATAAGATTTTTATTTCGTAGCAATGAAAAATCATGACTTTTGGTCAACTTAACTTAATAGAATGGTACAAATAATTTTATTTTAAAGTCTGGTTTAGGTTTTTTTGGTAAATTCTTCAGAGGGAAATTATTTGTCTTTTCTGGTAAGAATAGTTTTAGGTCTTTATTATTTATTTAAAGTTTTAAATCGTTACATAATCAAAAGGATTTCATATAGCACGCCAGCAGTTGAATTATTTAATTAATTCAACTGCTGGTCCCCTTGAATTCTCAGAATAGATCAGAATCATGCTTTTTTAATACACAATTGTAAAAAAATCCTAAATAAAAGAAAAATATTGACAAATAGAATATATTATCCTGTAAAAGGTATCGTAAAAAACATACAATATCTTGATTTATGTGTGAGTATCACAAAAATTCAGGATTAAGAAGAGTCAAAATCCTAGTATCTTCGACCGCTACGCCAATGGATCTCATTATTTCTTTGAATTCGTGCCTACTGTCTCGCAATGCTGCCTACCGGCTCACTGGTCAACCACAATTTATCCTTCGCGTCCGCAAATAAAATCTAGTGAATACTCAATTACACTGGCACGGCTCGTCGTTTCGTCCACTCGGCGATACATATCAGCCAATGTTATGTATGACTCGAAATTTCTTGAATTACATTTTACCCAGCGTTTATTGCTTCATTTATTATTCCGCTGCTTAACAGTCTTCGGGATCTGCTTTTTCACAATCAGACTGAGATCGGCAGGCAATTTTTCTCCGCGCGCTCGCAGCGTAGGCTCCACACACGTCCTCCTCACTCTCATTATCAGAGTCTGTGCTGCGCAAGTAGCTTAAATCAATCAGAGCGAGGAATAATAAAAGGTTCGCCGCTGTCAAAGAACCGCCTAGTGCAAAATGGCAAAGCCTGTCTGCTCGGAACAAAAACCAGTTGTGGTCAGCGCTTCTGGACGAATGTTATTATCGCTCGGAATCCAAAGAGCTGAAAGGCTTTTGACTTGTTTGAAGCGTTTCCCGGCCAAAATTAAGCATATATTTTTCATCATATGAAAGCTATCTAGATCTGAACCCGTTTGCAGAATTGAGTAGCTTTTTCCCTTCCCTATGCTTCAATGATCTTATTCTCGGAAATGAAATGACTTGCGTCGTGTGTTGGTTTTGTGAAAACATATTTTACTTTGATGGACTATCTGGATTTCTGTCATGCGGGCCAACTAGCCCACAGGCTAAAGATCTAGAGACATGGCTCACACACAAAACTAGGTTGCATAGAATTAAAACAAAAAATGGATTATCACTCCCTCTGTTTCACAGGATTTTCTATTTCCAGCTCGTTTTCGCGGGAGTTCCGTTCGTTTTCGAAATCAGCCAGGGTGCCGTGAGGGAGCCGTATATTCGGAAGATAAATTCTTTTCTCGGCTAGGGACACATTATTTATCCCCATCTTTTGTAATCTCAAACAAAAAATACGAACGTGAGAAATAACAAACTGAATTTACTTTGAAACAAACGAAGCTCGAAATATCTCTAACATCTTACTTTGTATTTAATTTCCTTCTCTTTTTATAAAAAAAACATTTATTTAGAAATTTTAGAAATTTCCTTAGAAATGAAAATTCAAAGGCTGTGACAGATAAAACGAACAAATCAAACCTGCCATTTAAAATTTATACATACATTAGAAACAAAATAGTCAGAAACGAAGGGCTATATCATACAAAATCAGGTTTTAGCTCCATGGAACTGAATGTTGTACCGTTCATGTAAAGGTTTTTATCATCATATCGTCAATTAAATCGACTCATGTGATACTTCCGTGTTTTCTTTTATCAGCGCCCACAAACGATATGGCTTCACAAATGGAAACGATTATTGGCAAGTCACGTCAAACACCACACACCCTCAATACACTCCACTAGTGTGTGTGACCCCGTATTTATTCGCCTGCTATTCTATAAAAAAGAGTCGGGCAAACAATTTCAAAGAATGTATTGGAGCGGCATCCAGTTTGTTATTTCTGTCCAATACAAAACGGGGTAAATAACATTCTCTGCTCTCATAAGGAAAGGGTGCACTTATTTCCCAGACTGCATCCGATAAGACATTTTCAGACAGCGCTTCTCGAACTCGACGACCAACATGCAATTCAAGCAAGCGGTCATTAATAAATAAAAATAGTGCTCGTGCGGATTGAAGATGGAGCATGTACGGAGCACATATATGTAAGAGAAAGGTGCGCTTTTTTGCTTCGCTCTCTGGTATCGTCTGCAGTGCGGCTACTTTTCTTCTTGCCGTGATGACGTGTTGCTCTCGCAGCAAAAGGGAACTCGCATAAACGAGTGGATGCAGTTTTACTGCAAATTAATGCAGCCTCCAGTCTGCCACATAAATGCATTGGCACAAACTCGGCGGCTGGCCGATATTTTATGGGCTTTTTCGTTGCGTGCAATTAACCCCGCGCTTGATCGATGCTCCAGGAAGAAAAATTAAGCGCAAGTGGGATTATTTCGCTTCCCCTTGGCCATTCTTCTGAACGGAAACCCGGTTTCCTCCACTTTCTTGATTACCAAGTCAGCAAAGAGGACGGATTTTTCTGATCTCCTCTCCAGAGAGATAAAGCAAGCTTGGAGCGCGTTCACCCCTTTATGGTTCAGCTCAAAAAGCACGAGGGTGAATTCCTAGTTTGCGCTCCTTTGAGCTGATAAACAAGTGTAGGGAGCAAATGTGATCTCTGGACTCGGGATGGATCGGGAACGCATGCAAAAAATAAGCTCCTTTTCTTGACATGGCATTTCCTGGAGGAATATTTCTCTCCAAGAGACGCCTTGTCATTCTCCACTTAGCTCGTGAACAACAACAACATACTATTTGATCGATATTTATATTTTTACGAGAATCAAATTTTCTCTAGTGCAGAAAAGATATTTGTATATGTAGCATTACATATTATAAACATTTTGCAGCAGTTGCCCTGCTGAACCTTAACAAATGAGTCTATATTGAACTATTCATTACTACAATGCAAAACGGAATTAAAATTTAATGAAACCTGCACAACTCGTTTTGTTCGCATTTTTGGTATTCTTGATGAAACTAAAATCCATGAGATGTGGAAATTTATATACATTCGTAAGTTAATAGTGGTTTTAGGATAAAATAACTTCACTGAAGTTTGGTTCTGTTGTATTAGAAAATCGAACTTAATCCTCGTTGCTTTGATGGTGGATTTAAATTCTCTCTTGTAGTTAGTAGAGAAAACGGCTTTAGAAACAAGGAGCGAACTTCTAATTTGAGGTGCATTGGTATTTCAGAACACAGAAAACTTCTAATTTGAAGTGCATTGGTACGACGCATTCGTATTATCGATTGGCTATGGTTACCACAAAGTTTGTATAAAAGTTTACAGGCAGAAAGTCTGCGAGCTCATTACTGCCTCCCTGTGTCTGACATCCCTTTTGACAAGTTGTTTTAAGAGGCTGAAACTTTTTACGTGCACTTGCTTGAACTTTTCCTGCATAGCATGAAATGCATAACAATGTTTTGTTCTGGATTTTAAAAATGCTTGCTTTTGTTTTCAAAATCATTTCTTTGTGTGGATAAACACAGCACACGCGTGGATTCATGTCCTGCTCTCTCGAGTTTGTAGTAAATAAACACATCATCAAGTGGAAGTTGATTGCGTGCACCTGCATTTAGAGTTGCATGGCCTCTTGTGCAAGCACGTGCCGCAGAAACGAAAGGGCGTTTACTGCCCCACTAGAATTTGCATATTCATGATGTGGACATTTCGTGTGTGCAGGCTTTGCAGTTGCTTGAACCCCTATGCCAGAAGCGGCTGGAGATTGAATTTCGCTGTTAAAAGTCGGCCTCTTTGCCTGACTGACGCAAAAAGGCGGACCGAACCTTTTAAAAAGCCCTTACTCTACCCCGTTGGACTGTAACCATCATGGAGGCTTTTTTAGTGAATTAATGGTGATGTCTGTAATGTCACGCAGGTTGCATAGCGCTTTGATGTCTGACAAGACCATGATTAATTTTGGTTATTACATTTTGACCCCACATTAAGGCTATAAATCTGATAGAGATATAATATGAAATAACTGTAATCTACATTTCAGGGTGATATATTATATGTTGAAACTTTAGCATAAATAAAAGTTTAGAAAGCTTTTCTAGTGCTATAAGGACGTGTAGTGGTTGCGGAGCCGAGCTCCCACTCCTTTTTCATTTTTAGTCTAGGGTATTGTTATTCATGATTGTTAGAAATTCGTTAATGCAACAGAGAGAGAGATTTTTAATTTAAATTAGTTTTCGCCGGACACACGAGCCAACAAGTCGCATCTTAAGAGTTCCGAGCGTTTAATTGTGAAGGACCCGGCTCAATCGGGTCCTTGTATTCTGTTAGACTAAGTCGCCAAGTGACTAGCTGTTTCAATAAGAGAAGAATTCGTTGAAAATCCCGCAAGGTTTAATTTCCACCTACTACCCCCCAAAGTAGTGACCAATTTGGGAGATAGAAGGGTTGAAATGATGAAGACCGATGAATTCAGATTGACGAATTTTGTTCGTGGATCGGATTTCCAACTGTAACCTAATCCACGAACAAAATTCGTCAATCTGAATTCATCGGTCTTCATCATTTCAACCCTTCTATCTCCCAAAGACGTATTGTTCTCTATCCCTTTTTCCACATAAATTTTAATATTTTAAGTTATGAAACATGCAACTTCGAAAAATTCTGCAATTGTTTTTGTCGCTGTTGATGTAATCGCTTATTACAACATTCAGCATCTCGGTCGCAATTGTTTTTCATTCTGGAGGACACGCAGCTCGCACATGAAGATCGCCTCTGGAAAATATCAAGGAGTAGCACCCGCGCAAACAAAAGTTTTGCCAAGTCGTTGAGGTAGTGTGAGTGTGTAACACTTGTTGAAAACTCGTTCAGAAAGAAATGCAAGTTGATTGTAGCTCTTGCTGCGCCCGAGTTCTTTTCCTCGCTCGACCGGCGTGGCTTTGCTTTTTTGAACCCGGCGTGCTGCATGGAACTAGGCGTTTGGTGTCGCGCAAATTCGGTTTACTCCACTCGAGAATGCGCTCGATTCATTTTCATTTTGCAGCTGGCGTTCGCAGACAGGCATTTTTGCAGCGTGATAGAAGGCGAAGTGGCGTGCTCCGGCGCGCCATTTTTTCCCTCAGCATCTGCTTCCATCACACACATAATGTGCGCGCGCGGCCGGCACATACTAGCCCCAACTTCTTCTTGCGCGACTACGTACCAATATAAATTTCCATGCTGACGATATCCTGGTGTATTGTGTTCGAGGGAATCGATATGCGCCGCGTCAGGCACAATAGGGCAATAGGGCAGTGAAGTAAATAGAAGATATAGATGATGGCACTCCAAGTGAATCCCGACAAAAATCTTTCACTTGCTTCTTTTTAGGCGGAAAGATTCTTTGTTGCGAGTTGCCAATTACGACGAGCTTGCCGCAATAGCAGCATTAAGGGCAAAATAAAGATAAAAAACTACTTGAATTGAGGACTGTATGTGTTGCATTAAATTTATATGTTTGTTTTTTTGTTCGTCATTATTAAAAGTTAAATTAAAACACATCCTTTTCATATGCATTTAAAAATTCATGAACTTTTTATAAAGTTCACTTCAAAGAGATTTTTAGTAAAGCATTTGCACAAACTCACTCCATTCTGACACAATAATGTTACTGTCTTAATTGACTCCAATATGTTCGTTAAAGTATTATTTAAAAATGGGGATTTTGCGCAAAAAGTAAAATGAGAAAATGCAAGATTTACTTATGAGTTAATTCTTTGCGTACACTTGCAATGTTTAGAAGTCGAATGAGGGCTGATTTTCGCCTACAATTGACTCTCTTGCATTGCATTGACGAGTCCATTCTGATTTGGAAATATTATCAGTGGTCAGATGCGTTTTGAAATTGGTTCCCACCGGTCAGATCCAAGATGGTGTCGAGAAATCCGGGACTCTTCTAGCTCTCATTTGCTTAGAATGTTGTGAGTGTGTTTTTCCGACCCAATATGGACTTAATTCATTCATGTAATGCAAATCATATCACAATATTGTCAAAAACTCTCGCTTATTTACCACATTTTCATTTGCCCATTTCTAAGCGCTGTACCCCAGTCGACGCCATACCTACGCGTCGCGCGAATCTGGCCCCTGGCCAGGGAGGATTGGTTTCGGCAGACTGACTCGCTAATTGCTGGCTTGCTACCATAGATTTCTGCACAGTGTGGCTCATTTAACAAATAAATATCCTACTCTGCACTACCTTCAGTGTTCTAGTTCTCACTTTCCTCTGGTATGATTCTTCAATTACTTATATATAGCTGTTTTTTGTGATATGTGTATGAACAATAATAAACAACTATATATAAGTAATTGGAGAAACTCCATTTTGATGGGCTTGTACTATTTTCACAAAAACATTTATCCTTTGTCACGGTGTGACTTTTCTGTTAGGCAACACATCACAGTTGTTGTGTTATGAGTTGCACGACTGAAGTACTAGTTCTTAACTTTGAGAAACAATTAAATTGCTTTTGGAAAATCCCAGTGTCTCAGGCAGTTGGCGAAAAAGACCAATTTTCCGTCTTTTTCCAACGTTAGAGTCTACTGATGCGAATCTGATGTTTCCTCAGCACGCAATTTGAGTCTAAGGACGGTCGTTGGACTAGACTGTAGCACCGGCAGCCAATTTTTCAAGCTCATTCACTGCCCCGAGCGAAATCGCGAGGCGCGCGCGGACTGCATGCACTGACACGAGGCGCGCGAGCAAGAAGCAAAGACTTGGCCTAGGTCAGGATGTGGAGCACTCGGCCGTCCGCTCGCACTGTTTGCTTGCTTGATGGCCCCGGCGAGAATGCATAAATTATTATTGTAGCGGTGCGATAAATGCGGCGAATCCATAATGACGACAGCCGCGCACCATGATAATAATAGCGAGCAAGCGACCGGCACTCTGTAATTACACCAGCCGAGCCAGCCAGCGATTTTCATTCCGAGTACTGAGAGAGGAAAACAGGACTGCTTTTTCACTTGCAGTTTGTGACGACCGTCAGGAAACTTTGAGGAACTTTCTCGTGTTCAAGTCTCTCGACTGCTTTTGACACATTAATCGATTGCAAGTGGTGCTTGCTCTTTTATTCTTGAGCTTGACTAAAAACTATTAAAAGCAAAATGTCAATCTGTCAATTGATGAAATGCACTGACAGTAAGTGCAGCAACCAGTTGAGGTATGCTCATGGACTTTTAATATTTGGACAAACCTGAAAATTCTGCTTGCCTTTCTGCTATGTCAAAAATATCTTTAACTTCTTATCAATTACTAATGAATGCAACTATTGCAATACTTGGAAATGGGCTGGATATTAAAGGGGCAATGAATTTGATCTATATTAAAGTGTGGAATTTTTGGATTTTGAACTTTTCCTGTTTGAAGGAGAGTACAAAAATCTGTGATTTTAAAATTCAATTATTAATATCTCCCTAAATACATAGATGCAATTAAAAAAACTTTGTCTTAAGAGTGAAAACAATTTTTCCAGCAACTAAATTCCCGATTTAATATTAAATTTTATGAATTTAGAACAAAGAATTAGAGTAAAGGGGTCACAGCCTTAAGTACATTCTTACTTTTTCTGCAAGACGCAAATTATCTCGTGAGGAAGCAAATGATTTATTAGACGCCAGTCGGATTATTTTTGTTTTACAGCTGCAGTTTTACGAGAAGAGGAACATTTCCTCAAAGAGAAGCACACACTTAATAATTTTTAACCTCGAGTCAGCAGCGACGAGTCTATTATTAATTTTATATACCGTGTTGTCGCTCTGTGATGAATATCTCTCGGCGAGTGTTTTATAGGAAAGCTCGAGGGATTTCGTTTTATTACCCATGTACGTCGTTTGAAGATCAGAACGAAACTTCTACACTCATCGCCCCACTTGCCCTTTAAGTTTTATTATTTGCTGATGGAAATCTTAGCAAGTGTAGTGTTATTATTTGTACTTGTTCAACCATTGCAAGACGAGTTCATTTAATTAGTAATTAGGAGATGATTCAACATACACTGCCATAAATCACTTTTGTGTGCAGGTTCAAAAATCGTTTGAACATATTGCTAATGAAATGTTGACATGCAATGTCAAATATAACTAATTAATAAACAAATTCTAATTATTAAAAATTTAAACAATTTTGTCAGAAGAATTAAATGCAGCGTCCTCGGTATGTAGCTGTTTATTTTTCCATATTTCTATACAGAAACGTCCTGCCCCCAGACGGGACAGGAAGGTTAATAAGACATCATCTTTAATTTTTTTCTCAAAATGCAAAAAATCAAATCTCTTTCACTGATTTTGCAAAAACCTATATAATCCTATATAGAGCCTTAATCCTTAATTGATATTCATTTTATAAGAATACGTGCAACAAATTGTATATTTATTGTAATTTTTATTGGTGCAATAGCAATTAAGGAATAACAGTGGTGGCAAAATAATATCCAAATTTCCGGATTTAATATATTATTTATTCAATGTGATAGCTTATTATAGGTGAGACAATCAGAGCTCATCGCCTCGTCTGACACAGCTGCTTGCGTCTCGTCCAAGTCGACGGTTTGTCGGGTGCAGCTAATTGAATTGGGCTCTCAGTCATTACTCGTTTAAAAGGGAATTAATATATCACAAAGAAACGGACTTGGCGTCGCTTGCGAGGCGATTAAGCGCAAAATTAAGCTGCAGCCGACGAGCACAAATTCCTCGTCGTGCACTTAACGCGCGCGCGGGAGCAGTTGAACCACACTTACAGAGAGCAATGTGGCTGATTGTGATGCGGCCTGGCTGGAGTAATGAGCCTTCCCTTACACCGACGCCCTGCATTTTCTTTGATATTTATTTGCTTGCGCTGCTTGACTAATCGAATGCAAAATGCGCCCCAATTGATTTCACCGAGCTTGTCTCAAACACGACTTTTGTAAAAGAGCTTCACCACTGACTGAAGCGATTATAGATGCGTCATTAGAGCCCGTAATTAGAAGGGAAAAATCACTTGCATATATCTGAAAACCATTACAGTTTTTCCGCAGACGAGCAAACGAGTGATAAATCAGAGACTGCCCGTTTTAATTGCCAGACTAGTTTTTGCCCTTGCGCTGGAGTCGCGCGGCGTTTTCCTGGCACCGCATTAAAATTGCTGCTTTTTCGATTGTTTCAGACGGAGCAATTTATCGTCATGTGGCTGCTATTCATCCTCATTCTGGTCGGCAACTCAGCGGTTTTGGCAGCACTTCTACTGGACAGGACGAGAGCAAAGTCGCGCATGAACTTTTTCATCATGCATCTTGCCATAGCAGGTACATGTCTTGGAATGAAAACTGCGCGTCACTTGCACACTGGTGCGAATTTATTTCGTTCTATCTCACATACGAATAAGTCAAGTCATGCGGGATTGAAACTCAAATTAAAATAGTGATATAGGAAGCTCATGTTTTAATATCTAGACTAATCATGCATTGCTGTCAAAGGAGTTATTTTTGACAACGAGGGTATGTAAGGTTCTACAAGAAGAATTATATCCCCATCCTTTGAATGTCTGCAAAATCAAATAGGTTTGAGAGTAATGGGTAATGGATGAGACATGAAATAGACACGTTGTGCAAGAGTTTACAAAGATGCGCGATATATATTAGAGTAGTCCCAGCAATTTCCAGGAAATATACATAATAACATCGATCTGCATGGCACAAAAGCTTTTCCCTGTCGCGATAGATTTCCATCTCGACTCCGCTTGCCTTTGAAAGTTCGTATTAGCCGCCTCATATTTTATTCTTCACAAAAGTGAGAGAGGAAAAAGCGCCGAAGACATCTCAAGTCGACGCTGCATAATTTAATTGGAGGACGAGTTTCTTTTGCTAGCCGCAGAATCAATCTCGAAAAGTTGCTCCTGGAACGACTCCAAGAAAATCCACTCTTCTAGAGACGCAGTGTATTATTCACTCTAAAAGAGGAGACCCATTCATTTTTCTATTTTCAATTCATTCCGTCAATTGTCCCGGTGAGACAACGCATTTGAAAACACCTTTGTGTACTTTTTACTGTCACTCTTTTCAAAGAGGATTGATGCCATTTAATTTCACTGCCTAATGACCTGGAGACTGACGTGGGTGAATAAAATCCTTATAAACATAACTGCATGTTGAACAGCAAAGGACTAGAATTGAATGAAGCAAATTGCGTTCACCATTTAAGAATAATTTTAAACATGTTTCCTTGGTTGGTAGAGGACAATGTAGACAGACGCATTTGAGGTTGTCATTATTTCCAGTTGCAATTAAAAGTAGCTTCCTCGGTGTACAACCGTACAGCGAGCGGCTTTTTTAATTTTAACTGGAAAATATATTTTTCCATAAAATTCATCATGTAAAATATGACTTAAATTGTTGGTTTAAAATTTAAAAAAATTATTAATGTTGGTTTAGACTTTGAACGGTTATTTGAATCTACTTTAGCGAACTCCCGTTCCTATTCTCTGTGCAAAAATTAAATTCGCCTGGTTTAGCAGTGGCGAATTAATGCGACGGCGACTTCCAGCCGCACGTGATTATGTCGATCTAATAACGGAGCGGAGGGACCTTGCCTCAGGCCCCGTTTTTTACATTCAACGCTCCACCCAGCATCTCTTGATGATTGTGTTTTCGCTGTTTTTGCAGACCTGAGCGTCGGCCTAATAAATGTTCTGACGGACATCATCAGCAAACAGACCGTCTCTTGGTACGCTGGGAATGTGGCTTGCAAGTTTATCAGATTCATGCAGGTGAGAATATAAAAAGTTTGACTTCTCGGTAAGAGTTGCTGTTGTTTTTGCTCCAACACGTGGACTGGAGAGATATTTTATGCCTTGTTTATTTTGCGATTGACACCATATCTGTGGGAAGTTGATTTCTTCGACTGAAACGTTTCATTCCCACACAACTTGGGTTTCTTTGAATAGAATTTAGTCCGAAGGTATCGAGTTTTATTGTTCATAGATAATCTAAAATAATTTATATCGTTTTATCGCATAGTTGAGGGGTTGACTAAAACTGATGTCGGGAAAGGAGATTTGACACGCTATCTATGCTGGATGGTTGTTTTAGTTCACGAATTTTGAAGAAGCTATATTTTATTCAATTTCCTTTTCCTTTGTTTTAGAATTCAAGTTTTACAGTGGAACCATCCTCTCAAATAAAGTCTGGTTGTATAGCATTGAAATATTTCGAGAAAATTGTAGTCAAAATTTGTGAGCTTTTCATACGGCAAGCACGGCTTTACTTCAGTTTATTTCTTTAATACAACATTCCCCATAATGAGGCTCTTACACTACTAGAAAAAAATCTCCACGAGATGAATCGAAATCAGCCAGAAAAATATGATCAAGTGAACTCTAAAATATGCGGAAAATGGCAAGTTTTGAATTTAAATATTTATATCTTCCGCACATTTCTTGCTTTAAATATTTTCTCAATCGATCACTATAGCTGATGACAAAAAACATCATGTTCAGATTTCAGATCGTGCCCTGTATCATTCGATTAAACCTGATGAAATTTTGTTGAGTTAATCTTATACCTTTTAGTTCTGACATTTGATTAATACAATATGACAATATTTTTTGTTTTTAATTTGTACTCCTAGGAACAACCATTTTCTGACTCTCGTCTTGCGTAAAATATTAAGCTGTATGTCCCACTTTTAAAGGTTTTAGTAACGTACGCGTCCACCTACGTACTCGTCGCTTTGAGCATTGACCGCTACGATGCAATCAGGCACCCAATGAACTTCTCCGGCAGTTGTGAGTATTTTTACATTCTGCATGCTGGCTAGTTTATCGGCAGTGCATATGTGTCTTGTCGCATGCACTTTTGCGCATTTTAATTAAAGGCAGCAGTTTCAACCGCACAGTCATGCCGTGGGCGTTCTTGTAAACAGCTCTGTGACACATTGGGCCGTCGTCGGAAACTGCAACGCGAAACTAATTTGCTCGCTCAACTTGACTTTTTCAAACGCATTGCTATTTCATTTTATGACTTTTTTGATGGCATGGATACTTTTCATATTAAATGACAGTTAAAAATTTCGTAACGCAGCGCAGCTATTTTTTTTTTAAATATAAATAGTCTACGATATATTTTTGCCAACCTAGAGTTTTCCAAAATTGTTTGGCTCTTAAGTACAGACTGTAGAGCTAATTTCTGATGATAGCTAATTATTTTAATCCTCCGGGCCAATTTTACCTGCTATTCTGGATGACATTGTTGACAACAAACAATTCTAAAAAACGTGGTTTTACTCTCGCAAAATTAAGCTCTATGTTCCGTTGGGTTGGAATTAATCCATTGAGGCAAAATGTGAATGGAACTGCATTCATTCAGCAATTCCTCCTCAAAGTTCAATTTCATTTCAGTCTAACTACTGGTTATTTTCGGTTCTAGCACTCGTTGTCACAGCCATTTTGGCTCTGTGACGGCTTTTCACGCTTATTGCCCAGCTCTGCTCCTCGGCACTCTTTGCTCGAGGAACGAGTTAAAATTTTAATTGGCTGTTCGAAGAGCAACGCTGCTAAACGCGCGTGTCACGAGCAATAAAATAAAAAGCAATGCGCCTCTCTGCAGCGGCGAATGAATGAATGAATTGCGTTTGTTTGGTTGACTGCAGGGCGGCGGGCTCGCATCCTCATCGCCACTGCATGGATGCTGAGTGCCCTCTTCTCGGCTCCAATCATGTTTCTCTTCGAAGAGCGACTTGTGCAAGGTAAGAAAGAGATGGAGCGCTCGCTGTTCTCCTGGAGGACCCGATCACGATCCTCCATCGCACGATTCCTTATCTCAAATTACGCTCTCCAATTTCCAATTTTTTGTGCCCTTGCAATTTCACGCTGCTTATTACATGTGAGCAGTTAATTTTCTTTATAGTTTCAACGCTGCTATAATTAGCTTTTTATGTACCGTGAAGTCTTTTTGTTCATTATATCTTTTCCGGCTGAAGTCAACAGCAGCAGTTTAATTTATTGCGCAATTACAAAGTCTTTTTGTTCCACTTTCAAGGACAGAGAATTTTAAAGTTAGTGAAAATCAAATGTGAATAAATATTAAATTTAAATGAGGCTGAGATTGTCTTATTTTAATTGAGAAAACGTTAAATTATTTTATTTAATTACTTATTCTGAGAAATTTGCAGCTTCTTTAGCAGACCATAAAATGAAAAAAATTATGATATATTGCCAATCTTATTGAAAAAATAATATTGACGTTGAATAAAAATATCAAAAGAAAAACACGTGGAAACACTACCGCACGTGGATAACCTTCAGGAACCGTAACATTGTCCTCCAAAGTTAGGAAACGTGTCACTGGCATTTTGCAAACATAATCCGCACTCAGATCCCCGTTGAATTAAACCACGGGACGTGTTTCTAAGCATCTTAAAATCGACGGAAGACTAATGTTTTCGCTAATTGGGCTTGTCGCGTCGCAAGCAGCTGTCCAGTCAATTTAAGCAGTCTAGCCTGCAACGGAGAAGAGTTGACAAGAAGTGGTCGGTTCGTGCCAGAGTCACGTACGCGCACGACAACCGACTGTAGGGTCGTCACGCACCGAATTAGCGTTTCCAAATTATGTCCGATTGTATTTTTTGATTGAGTTGTTAATCCAATTCGGCAAATTGATGCCTTGGTGAGGGTAATTGGATTTTTTCATTATTTTACACAAACAATTCGTGGGCAGTGAAAGGTAGCCAAGTTTGCAATTCCTGTTTCAATGATTAAATTAATTATCATGAATTTTGATAACTGCCGGATTGGCTTTTAATCTATGGCATTTCAAATAATTTGCGACCTGTCCACTTCCTATCTGTTGGTCACGGATCAATAAAACCGCGTGTTTTCCTCCTCTTTCCAGGCCAGTTGCAGTGCTGGATCGAGCTTCCGGAGCAGTGGCACTGGCAGCTGTACATCACTCTGGTGGCGGTGGCGCTTTTCTTCATCCCCGCGTGCATCATCACCTTCTGCTACGCGGTGATCGTGGCCACAATCTGGGCACAGGGAAAAATCCTCGGCGCCCAGCCTGCCAGGTCTACAAAGGTTTCCAGAGTCAAGACGCCCACCAGGACCAGTATGTAGATAAATATACTTTAGTTTGATTCCCGGGCTGCTGACCACCGTTGAAATGATTTATTCGCGTCCTGTGTCTTTTTTGCGCTCGGCGTGCGAGAAAGTGGCTCGAATTTGGAACCGCACGTTCATGCATTATGTATATCAATGCTCTAGCTCGCGTGTGAGATAGATTTTGCGAAGACATTCCTTTGGCCCGAGTTCAACCACTATAAATTTAGCAAACGCCTTCCGAGAGCCTTCTGCAAAAATACTTACTTTGATATTCAAAATAGTCAACACAAAAAGAACGATGGAGATATGAAATATAAAGTTATACCTATCTGTATACTCGTAAATTTTACGCGCAGGTCTCAAAATGAGAACAACACATGAAGACTCTTCTTTCAATCTCACAGTTCATTAAATTTTATAATTTACTTTCAAGGGACTTAAATATTATAACATTTGTTAAAAGTTATAGTATACACAATTCATTCATTTCTTTTTTCATTTCATATTTTGCATTCCCAATGATGGAGCATAGAAATGAGTAAATATCACAGCTTCGTCTTCTTCAAAGGATAGAAAAGATTTGGGAAGAGCGAAAAATCATTGGTTGAATGCGCTACAAATTTCCAAGTATATATCTAAGGCTAAAAATCGTTGAGGTTGAAGTAAACCCTCTCGGAACATCTGCTCCCTTGACTTGACATTAGAACATTGCAATATACAAGCGTCTCATTTATAATGTGCAAGAGAGATAAACTGTGCGCGCCTCCCATCATGTAGCAAAAGCGTCAGATGTGAAAAAGCAGAAAGGAAAAAATGTATGTGCCGCGTCACGCCAATCAAAAGCACTCTTGGAGAGACATAGTGTGTGTTGTGTAAAAAAGCCATGGAAAATTGCGGCTTTTAATAATTGTAATTACGTGACGATTGTTTTGCCACTTGTACGGATTGCATTTAGTCACGAAACACAGGCCAAAAAGCAATTATTGCGTCAATCAAAAATCACCTTGGACTCGCTGTTGAGATGCTGATCAGCCAGCCACAAACCAGTTTCCCCAAACCCCACGCACGGCCGAATATTCAAAGTAAACAACTATTTCATGCAAATCTGATTCATTTTTTACCGTTATTATCTGCAGTACACTCGACTAGTTGCGCTAATTGAGCCGCCCACTTTCAGCAGTTTACTCGGCGCCAATCAGGGTAGTGAAAGAGGCAGATAGAAGAAAAATAAAATGCTGGGGATTTACAGAGGAATTTGTTGCCAAGTGAAGACAATAGGTTTTCGGTGGTTGATTAACAGCAGGAGGGTGACGCGGTGATTAAAAGGGAAAATCAGTGGCCTGGCAAAATTTATGCCTCCATCTCACATTCTATAAAAAATCAACCCGTTACAATGTTAAAAGGAAACAGTATATATGCATTTGGGTTTGATCATTGATCCGGATTTGCTGCAAACTTGCCAGATTTAAATTAATTAATAACTTCCTTGCGCGATGCTGCTCAAAAAATACTCATCTAGAAATCCCTCTTAAAATATTTATTGAAATTAAATACTCACGTTTCAGCGTGTGACCAAAGCTACAAATTGTCTCGAAGCAAAACAAACTTGTCCATTCTTCTTCATTGTGATAAAATTCCATCCACCAGCCAGATGGATGCCCTCGTGTGTATTAACGTCTTTATATCTACGCCTGGCTAATTTTCTTATGTATATGATTCGCAAATTTGCAATTTGAGTTGGCAACAGGTGGCTCGAAGCAGCGATCGGTATAATTTATCACAGCGCACAATTTCGTACGCGTAATCTGAACCGCCGCTGGCACCTGTCACTTTGTGGAGTGATTCTCTATTTCATCCTGGCGCAGAAAGCTACCTTGCGAGTTAGTCCGTTCTTTAGAAAAAACTGATGTAAGCGATGAGACTGCCAAAACAATTAATAAAAATCCCGTCATTAGAGCAATTGTTTCCAAATTTCCCGAGATAGACCTATTTGTGGAACCCGCGATGGTTTTATTGTGCGGCTGGATTTGTGAAATGTCAAACAAAAGTTGAGAGATCAGTTCCACGAATTGATGTTTAGTGTGAAATGACCTAGTAGGAAATATTTCAAACTTTATTAGCTAATAGTAGAGACTTTTATCAAAGGCTGACACACTAAGACGATCTTTTTAGCTCTCTTTTGCAAATTAGAGACTGAAATTAGGCAAATTTAGCTTTTTGACTCTTAAATACACACAGGTTCAAAGATACCCAAAACCTGACAAAGGCTGTTGTGCGTGGGGGATTTCTTCTCACTCAACATAACAGCTACTCTAACTTTGAGGTTACAATACATCTCAATGTACTGTATTAGTTTTGTGGAAATAATTTTAATGAAACACACAGTATTAATTCAAATATTTTAGACGGAAAGTGTTAAAAAAGGTCAATTTTAACGTCTCATGCACCAGGCAAAAAGCCAAAAAAAAATTTACTTTCATCGTGGCAATCAAGAGAAAGAGAAAACGGAGCCAAAATCCTAATGACCGGGCAGAATGCGGAAAATTACACATAATAGAGAAGAGCCTATACCTTCACACTAGCAATTTTATGCGTCCATTTGGCCGTAATTGTGCGTGTCTTTCTATATTCTGTTGCAGACGGGCACGCCGAAGAGGAAGCAGACTGCAGGCGCGCTAGCTCGCGAGGCCTCATCCCGCGAGCCAAAATAAAAACAGTCAAAATGACACTCGTCATTGTGTTTGGTGAGTGATTCCAAAGACAGTCAGCTTTAATAGAGGCAGGAAAAAGAGCAGACCGCGTGTTCTCTGGGGGCCGAAAATAAAAATAAAGAAGAAAAATCTTTCAGGGCGAAGAAGCACTTAGCACATCTCAACAGTCGAGAAAGACATTGTCAGAATCATTTCAACGCGCTGTTCACTGCTCTAGAATTGGCATTCTCACACATACATATAGCGCATTTTAAATTAGTTATATTTTTCATTGTTGTGTGCGCTGAGTGCCAAAACTTGCGCAATAAGCCGCGGTGTGCCGTAAACACGCAAGGTGTTTTTTTTAACCGACAGAAGTTCTGTGAGCAATGAAAATATCAACTTTATGGGAATTCGTGATAGGCGTCTATCAGGTTTCCATGCTGCACTAGGTGAACGTGTTTTGAGTCAAATTCAATTTCAGTTCAAAGGCCTCGAGCGATCTTTCATTATGTGAGCAAAACTGAGTTCAACATCTAGAGGAAACGAGATGGGAAACTCGTCGAAAATCGTCGTTTTAGTCTATTAAATAGATAACACGATTTTAAGTTATTTTTTTGATATTTGGAATTGAAAAACAGCTGAATTTTTAAGACAAAATTTGAACTTTGAGCAGATATTCATGCGACGTAAGGTGGTATTATTTTCTATAAAAAAAATACATTTTACGGTGAAACTAAAAACATTATGTTTTTCAAGCACCAATATCACAATAGCTTGTTTGAAACTTGAGCCGTCTATTTCCTAATCATCCGATAATCAAAACGATTCTTGCTTCCGTAAATGCTTCCAGCTATATACACAATATATTGAAACCCACACATCTTTTTAAGAATTAGAAAATTTCCGCGCCGATCAGCTCTGCTGGAACTTAATTATTTCACGCGTATCACTTATTGGAGCCTAATTTGAATATATATACTGAGCCTTTCAAAGGGTAGACGAGCGTCAGAAACGAACGCGACGAGTGCTGTTTCTGAATGGCCTACCGATTCGCCTGCTGTCGACCGGTTCGAAATTTATGGTTTTCAATTTGTCGAATGCATTCCCATTTCATTTCATCTCTCACTCGCGCGCGAACGAGCAGGCAAGCCGTGTGCATCTATTTTGGATTCCGAGCCACCCGTGGGACTCATGAAAGTGAATCTGCTCTCAGAGCGGTTATTAATTATCTCGATTAATTTTACGTTTCGCGTGCGTGCAGCTATAAATATTTTGACACTTGGGCACTTCCTCCGACTTCCAAGTGCAGCGTGGCCACGCGTGAGATGTATATTTATAATCTCGCTCACAAGTGGCGGCCCTAAACTACTTTGTATTATTTTTGTTTACTTTTCATTTGGAGGCATTTATTATTATGCAACCGACTATTTCTATCGCTCCGTCTCTTGGGATAAATGAAAACTGTCGCAGTAAGTGGGCTATTATATGTGGCTAATTTTGCGAACTGCCGTGATTTAACAATTTTGATCTTCATAACGTGATATCATAAAATAATGTGGACATTTTTATGCCGCAGATATCATGATGGCTGAGTTTATCATTTTTCATTCATATTATACTTTTAAGTCATTATAAAATTAGCTTATTTTAGGAGAAGAGAAGCGCAGGTTATGTCACAAAGATGTCAACATTTTAAAAGCACTGCATGATGTGACCAAATAAAAAATGTTTCATTATCTATCATCTCATCGCCCCCATTTTGCATTCTGACACATTTTTAAGCACAATTAAAATCCTCCTTTTTTCTGTATATCTTTTTGAAATGAAACTAAATCATAATTAAAATTGAAAAATATTTTTACACACATCCGTTAATAATGGCTGCCATCCTGCTGGCCATTGAAAAATGCAATTAGCCTCATATAATTGAAAACTATTTGTATCAGAATGCAATTTGTACTATTAACTGAATCTGTGTAAATTACTAGGCCGAAGAATTAATTACAGCGCACACGTGCTGGCGGACTGCTTTAATTTGTAATAATTTCAATGCATTCTTACACGCCGTCCGATTTTTGCAGTTTTCATCATGTGCTGGAGCCCATACATCGTGTTTGATTTGCTTCAGGTGTACGGGCAGGTAAGAGGCCAACATATTCCTTGAAAAATTCTCGTTTCTATCGGCTGACCTATTAGTTTGAAAGCGCAAGCTATAGCAACGATCGAGAGCTTTTTAATACACACACTGCACTGGCACCGGCCGACTAAAATTAGAGCTGACGCGTGCACAAGTGCAATGCTTTGTTATTACCTCACCGATAGGACACAATAGATATCTCGTGGCTAGCATTTATGACACCCGCATTTGCATAAATGATTGCGCGTTTTTACACGAGCGGCTGCAAATTGCGTTGAATGGATAATCAATTTTTAATTGAGGATTCTCGCGGCGTGTGCTCGCTCTCGTCTCGTTTGCTTCGTTAAGCCGTTCCAGCGTTTTGTGCCGCTGACTCGTTGGAAATTTACAGCCGGCGTGTTGGACGTGCATATAACTAGTTTCTACTCGGGTGATTAATTGCCGATTTTTTATCATTATGGATAAGCGCTAAGCGGCGCCTCTTCTTAATTAATTAACGGCTTATTAATCGAGCGAGAAAAATTGCCAACATCTTGACCTGACTGGCAGAGTTTTTTTTAATTAGTTAAATCCCTCGATTTCTCCTCCCTTTGACATTCGTGTCGAATGAGAGCAGGAAATGGGGATATATTTCATTCTGTCAACGCTCAAGTGTTTTTATTGATACTTTTTTTAGCAAAGCCATACGAATTATTCCTTCTTTATTGTAACAAATGCTATAAAAGCTTAAAAGTGCTGAAGGATAGGGATGTTTTTTCTAGTTCTCATTAAATGTTTAAAAATATGCTTGCTCTTAAGTTATATTAATATACTTTGTACTTCGCAAGAAAAGGACAAATTGGTAACTAGGAAATTTCATTGAGTTTACAGCAATAAAATATTTTTACCTCTAATTGGTTTATTTAACTATCTCTATTAAAGCTCTCTCAGCTACACAGCCTTGATTTTAATTGAGCCTGACGCTGTCCTGATGCGTTTTGTCTCCTAAAAAGGAATATCAGCAGTTGCGTCGTGTACAAACGTATTATGCAGTGAAATGAAAGTTAAGATTCAATCAAAGTAGAAGCTCATTTTTCTAATTTCGACGTGTCAAGGCACAGCAGGGCAGCCTGATTTCTACAAGCAAAATCCTTTTTTACAGGCAATAAACAAATCACACGCCTTAAACGTTGAAATCCAGTTTCCCCACAACTTGTGTCCCATTAATGTGAAGAACCACGTGAAACCTTTCAAACACAATATTCAAATCACGATTGTATAGCAGCCAGCCGTAAGCGCAGACAATGGCTTTAGATCTTATCTGAGGCCAGACAGTTTGAAAATAACTCAAATTTTCTTCGACAAAAAACTCAACAAATTTTGTTCGATTGAAACACAAAACACAAATCTCTGCCATTGTGTTGCATGCGTATGTGCCTATAAATTAAGCCATAATGCAGATGGTATCGGCGTAATTGCAGGTGCCGCGGACGCAGACCACCACGGCGGTGGCCACGTTCATCCAGTCGCTGGCCCCGCTCAACTCGGCGGCCAACCCAGTCATCTACTGCCTCTTCTCCTCCAGCATCTGTCGCTCGCTCAGGTAACATACAAACACACGGCCCAGTTAATTTGGACTGTGTTCATTCAATTACGCAAACGAGATTACTTCTCGCTCCGGAGTCGTAAATCTGCCCCTTTTGGAGCATCCAAGCTCTTGTCTTGCAGGCCGCCTCTTGATTATACCCGCCTATTTAGCAACGCAAATTCGAGAGCTGTTGCTATTTTTGGTGATTGATCGTAAATTAACAGGCGCATGCATGACGCTTAATTTTCTATTCGCTGCTGCGCGAGTAAGCGGCGCTGGTCTAATTGCCGCTGCGTACCTACCGCTTATTAGATTGGCTCTCGCCATTGTCGAGGTATAATAATAGCGCCGACCTGCTGCTGCTGCTCATGAGAATTTGCATCACAAAAGTTGGATGGTTCAGGTCTAGTTGATATTACCTTTTCTTGGCGCGGATCTACCTGAACGAGTTTGAAACACGTGTTTTCTCAACGAGACAGTGAATGAAATATTCATTAAACCTGTTAGCCGCTCTCATGTTACTTTAAACAAATGAAAAGTGAATCTTGTAAAGTCGTGCCTGTTTGCTTGGCTGACGAAGAACGTCTGGAAGTAATTGGAATAATCACTATTTTCATCATTTTTACAAACTATCCAATTAGGCTGAGAAGGAAAATAATTTTTTTCTTGGCTTCATTTTACAGCCAGAACTGCTTTAATTTTATGTGGGCTCTTAAGCTGTAGCAAAAAACATGTAGCACACACCAGTCAAAAAGTTAAGCTCGCCATTGAAAGAATTTCTGTATCGTTTCTGTAAAAAATCGCAAATAGTTCGCAGACACTGTAAAGTACAAGAATTAGTCTTTTAAGCAAATGTAAACTTGCTCAAGGTTTAATGGGCTCCATTCGTTTCACGTAAACTTTACCAACAATTCAAATTCTCATTATGCGCAAATTGCCTCTCGGATACAATAAAAGCTAATGTGCATGTAAAACTTTCTGCGAAATCTGATAACACACATGCATTTTCTGTAACAAGTGGGCATACGCCTCGAATGTTCCTCATTGCAAAAAGCTGTGCGTACTGAATGTGTGCTCGCAAGGCGCGCAATGAAAGTTTGGCACTCGCAATGTACACTTTTGAACCGTTCCTCGCTTGTAAAGTATTAATGGGAGCGGTGCACAAAGCCGCAGTAGTTTCGCCAACGGTGGCACACTGACAAACGCATGATTTATTGTTCTTTCGGTGCCATTCAAGTCCGACTGAAAAAGGTTCTCGAGCCAGCTATTCCACAAATGTAATGTGCGCTGAATTGTAATTGAAGCGCGTGCGGTATGATGGCCTATAACAAGGTAGTGCTCTGTGTGTCTGTCGTTACTCGGTATTAAGAACAATCGCACCATAAATTGTATAAATTGCGCTCGCTGCCCCCTCAGACAGACAGCATGTAGTTACGTGTGGGCTTTGCACTTTCAGATTACGTCGAGATGTGTCGGCATGCGCACATTTTTATTAACGCCGGTGTAGTATTTCCCAGTTGGAGTTTTTCTCTTTATGCGCATAATTTTATGACACCATGGCTTTTTGGCTCGCTCTCGCACAGCGTCAAGATTAAAATTTTATCTTTGAATTCAAAACAATATATGGCACTGTTATTTCAATGTGGCTGGCACACGGAAGAGAAATTGGTCGATATGATCTGTCTTAATAATTCGGATAGTTAAAAAATATTATGCTTTGCAAGGGGAGAGCAGGAAGTAAGCAACCTGTAGAACGTAGCTGTGAATTATTTGCATAATCGTAATTTTTATCTTAAAATTAAGCGAAGTAGAGTTAAGCGAATGATTGCTTGGGATTTAAATTATCCATGATGGTTGGGTAATAAATCGTACAGTGCGATGAAAATCAAATCTATAACGCTACAATTTTTTTTAATAATTTGAGTTGTTTTCATTTGAAGTACGTCTATCTTCAATGGCATCAATCTATCATCGATATCTTCAATATTTATTAATAAAAGTTATTTTGTCTGTTTTTAGAAAACTTCCTCCTTTGGTTTGGATTCCGTTTTGCCGGCGGGGCACCGAGTCAATCCCGCCTGGCGCTCTGAGCAGTTCCTCAGGCTGGAGAGGCGGTCCTGGTGCGCCTGGCAGCGGCGAGAGCACGTCGCTCAGCGAGCTCGCCTCTCGATCCTCGAGCAGCAATGCGTATAGTCGCTCCACCTGTAAGGGCTCCCCGAGAACCATCGCCGCATCTAGGCGAATGCTTTAAATCGGCAAACCCCAACAACACAGAAAAAACTAAATGTCCTTTAAATTATTTAGGACATGAACAAAATTTAAATGTATGATGGTATAACTTTTACACTTTCATGTACGTGTATATTTAAAGATATTTATGAAGACAATACCAGTACGCGAGGAGAATTGTACCGGATAAATATTTATTTCTGTAAAAATAATATAATGTATTTTAATATTTGTACACTTAGTGAAGATAGAGAACAAATGATGAGCTATCTTCTACACCTAAGAGATGGACTGTACGTTGCTAGAAGAGCTTGCATGCTTTTATTTAAATTGAATAAGACTGATGTAATAATTTAAGTTGAATTCTTATGGTTTATAGGTACGTTCTTGACAAAAACTCGACAAGAATGGTGCCAAGTCCTGTAAATGAAAATGTTCAGCGTATTGTTTATTAGTGTTCTCCATTTAATTGTGTCATTAAAATATACAAATAACGGGTGATGTGATGTCTGTATTGTTTCAATGTTTGGTGTAATTACGATGGAATTGAATCAAATATATGCAAATGACTGTAGAAGAGTTAGTGTAATAGGTGTATATTTGTTTATTGTCTAGCATATTAAACACTGAATAAATGTTTGATGTTGAAATCAGGTGATTTTACTACAAAATACGAATTACTAATATGATTCTGTTCAAGTAATGATTATTTTTTATTCATTTATCAATTGTTACATGCAATGAAGTTGCTGGTATAGTTTCAAAATTACTCTTTGGTGCATTACATCATAAAACCGGTCAATTTGTCAATGGAATGGAGAATGAAATAACTGTAAAATACCGTGCGAAATGAGTTATGCCATTGGATGGCACGTTCAAACTTAATTTATGGACGATCTAGGAATCTTGAGCTTCAAGCTTGTATAATAGCATTAAACAAAAAGCACCAATAGTAACAGTCCACGAAAAATATTCAAAAAGTTGCCATAAAATGGAGGAGATGGCACATGCATGGAACACTCTCATGACTAAAAAGGTAACATTTCTTTGTAAAGTCAACTATTTGTTATCAGGATCCACAACTAAACGCTCTTCCCACCGTAGTGATAAAAATCTATTTTTTTGTTGAAATCGAGCAGAGTAATTGTGATTCACAACAGAAGGATTTTCATTGTAGTGGAATATGGCACAAAACAAAATAAGACTATTTAATTCAATTCTATCGCACAATACCGCGCACTAAAAACAGCAAGATTAGTTCTAGTTTCTAAAAAAAGGTAAAATAGCCGCCGAATTGGCAAGATTCAATTTCTAGAAGAATTCCTATTTATTAGTTAATTTAAGATCTTTTTTGGGTGGCTGACTGTGGCACAACCATGCGAGGGCTACATTTTTGACCATGATGCCTCGAAAATATTTTGATTATAGTAGATTTATGAGATTTGTAGATATAGTTAAGAATGTCAACTACAGCAACAAGACAAGTAAATTACAAACGCGCCCTTTGGCTGCATTAATTGAGAAGAGCAGCCATAGGTCTGGTGTCACGAAACAGCGTTGTCTAATTCTGTGTTCCTTACGTGTAAACAGCTACTGGTGCAATAAAACTGTAAACGAGTAGGAAGAGCAAGATGATTCAGGGGGTGCTACTGCTTGCGCCACACCTGGTAGAAAACCCAATCTTCCATGAAGCTGGGCACGAAAGCGTGGTCGCGACTGAAGTCCACCGGGGTCTCCAGCTTCTTCAGCTGCTCTTCGTACATGGCAAGAGCAGTCGGGCATGAGATTCCATTCCCCTGAGAACAATCTTGTACTAAAGAAATTGAGAGATAGAAGTGCCTTACATGGGTCATAAATTTTCCAGTGCTATTGAGCACTTTGAGGGCCTTGTTGAGGATAAGTCTGATGAAATCCCAGATTTCACCCTGAGGTGTGCTTGAGAGAGGAATATCGGTGAGATCTCCAAAAACATAGTCGAATTTGGTCCCATCGGTGATGTACTTGTCAAGCCATTGGACGCAGTCAGCTACAATAATCTGAAAAAAAATCATGCTACACTTGGAAGTTCCCACGACATAATATGTACATATGATATATAACACCAAATCAAGAAATCCAAATTTCAAAAGCTTTTTAGGTTTAGTAATTTTTTTCAATATATTTGTTTCTACCCAACATCGTGTGTTGAAATCCATCATTTTAGTTAGTATCTATGGTCTTTACCATTTTTTACCTGGTTGCAGTTCATAACAATTAATTTCCCCAAGTATTTGATGAAATCTGAACTTTCATAAATTATAATGCAAATACAGTATATGAGATATCACAAGAACTTTTCAAGAAAATTTAAGAAGCTTCACATTTTAGTTTGATGAAAAATCATGGATTGATCCTTGTCGACATTGAGTGTCTGGTTTTAACAATTAATTGTATTATGTAATTGCCAGTAGCAGCAACAAACAGTTAGTTACTACCCCAAAACTCTGTCTAATTACTTTAAATTATACTGGGAGCTGTACTTTTCCCCAAATATTTTTATCCAACTACTTAAAGACCACAATCATACCTTATAGTTTTCCCCGTTATAGTTGTCAAGACAGGTGCCACAAGAATTACGCAGGTACTTCTTGCAGGACTGCATCACAACGTCATCAATTTCCAGCATAGTGACAAACTTTGGCTTCTCCTTGAGGAGTTCCCAAAGCAAAGCTCCGTCACCGCCACCCAAAATCAGCACCTCTTTCCCTTCATAGTTTTCCTTCCCCCTTTGCATCAATGTTTCAGTGTAAATGATATCACTGTCCGCAAGGTCTACAAGTGTAAAAAGTAATACCAAAGTTTGAAACTAAGACACCATGTAACTCACTCTGGAGGTCATCTAAAACCAGCATGTTGCCAAAGGTCGGCGAATGGTAAATTTGAACTTTTTGGTGCGCAGTTTTCTCTTCAAAGAGAAGCTTGTCAAAATCGTACTCCAAAACTCTTTCATCTAGAAAGAAAAAGGTAAAATTAATTCCAAATTTGTGAGAAGATCCAACACACCTTTTATTGGACAGCAATAGAGCGAGCATGCGTGCTGGATCGAATTATGAATGCAGTGGTAATGAATGGATAACCAAAGAAAATAAAAAGAAGGACGGCTGCACTGACCTGAGGAGACTAGATATCTATTGAGGATTCCACCTCTCTTGAAGGCAGGATATTTGTGGCTGCGAATGCTATTGAGCTTTGGAATCAGCAGCGACTCAATGGTCCGAACTTGCTGCAACACGTGCAACTACCCTTTTAGACTCATGCATTTAACCATGCCAAATAAAGAGGACCTTTTTAAAATAATAGTTGATCACACAAAAAATCATAATGATCAGAAATTGCGACGAGTATAATGAGATGTGCCAGAATTATGTTACAAGCTACCGACCTTGATGAATCTACATTCTCAAAATTCACCAAGATAGGAATAATTGAGGAGAATAATGCCCTTGCAGGATTGCCAGCAAGAATAATGTACCCATCCACGACTAATGAGAAACTTGTTTTCCAATTTCATTTCAAAGACGCTGGCAACCCTAATGACTTGATACAATGTGGTATTGTAACATTAAAGCTGAGGAAATTGCTACAGTGGCCAGTCACCTGAAGTAGTCATGTAAACATCCAAAGTAGCACCTCTGCGTAGGGCAGGCAGAATTTTGCCCCTGCTGGCGCCTAAGGTGTTCTTAATCTGACACTCTAAGGCCCGGCTTTGCTGCACGATTTACAATGGGAAACATTTTAAATTATTTTGGCACATTTAAAAAACATTTTTTTCAAGTTATGAGATTAAATTAGGTATTTTTTTGGAAGCTTACGTCGAAAGACAAAAGGGCGTCCTCTTCCTCCCCTCTGTAATACTCAATGCTAATGGAAATTAGGCCAGGTCCTCTGAAAGCCCTGAGAGTCACCAGGCAGCTTCTGGGCCCTGACCATAAAATAAGGATGCCATCGGGGCCACAGTCCTGCATCATGTGCATGTTCAACCCTGGAATGAACTGCTCCAATACTTGATGAACGTCAGTTTGAATGTTTGAGCCAGAGTCTGCAAATTAAATATTGTTGAGTGAGTTTTGCAAGCAGACAACTAATTTTATATTTCACTCACCCAGTTTAGCAGGCTCATTGACTTTAAAGTCCATCAAAATTGTGTTGATTGCCATTTTCCCAGAATACGATTAATTGATAGAAGTCAGCTGAAATGAAGAAATCTTTAAATATTTATTCAAATTGTCCCTGCCATTGATTTTTGGATCGCTTTCAAAACATAAAAGAGCTTTTATGTACCAGCTACTGTGACAGACCGGCAACAAATTTAGATATTTACAAATAAATCAATCGGCAAGAATAGAAGATTGCAAAACACTAAAATTATTGCAGTTGTTACAGTTTTGAAGCTTAGACCCATCCTATAGTGTAACAATTCCTTAAGTATTATTGAATGGAGATTTTCGAACACTTTTTTTGTAATATGTACCATATTATTTTGTGTATGTAAATATAACTATCATATTGTCCTCTTCTTAATAATAAAGTTGAAATTCCGTCAAAATGGGTTAGTTAAATTCAGCGATTTAGAGATTGAACCTTCTCTGTGCCTATGCTGGGGGCCCATTGTACAGACAAGAGACTATACCGAGTACCGAGGCTCGATAAACACTGCCATACACCATGCATTTGAGCCGGCGCGTTGAGGCGGGTGAAAAGCCAATTTAAAAAGCTGATAAAAATCATTTTGGTAACAAGAAAATGATAATCCACAACACCATTGCACTCACCAAATTTTAATTTCACAATAAGAAGTGGCTATTGCCTTCGAGTCTCAAAAAAATTGGCAGAAATGGGAAGAATTGGCTGGATCCAATTTCTGACCGAGTCCCTAGAAATTTCAGTAGCGCCTCTAGCGGTCACACACACATCTAACATCAAAAAATCATATGGAGCAGAATCCCACCCCCATCTGCACGACCACGTTCACAACACATCAACACAACCAACAGTACCAACACTATTTTCGTTCAAATTAGAGAATACGTCGCAGTAACTTTTACGGTGCGTTAAACCCAAAATCAAGAGAACTCTTTATTTGTTCACTAGAAAGGTATGCAATATTAACAAATCCTTGAAATTTCGAACTTGAATAAAATCTATAATAAATTCAGTCCAATCCCAACCCTTTCAGACTCGGCCCATAGCAAGACCAAAGACCAAAGAGCCATGGACGACGAACTGCCAGCCCGAATCGCCAGCATGGAACCATCGGTGACAATAACACCTATTCCAGCGAACATGCCACCCACCCCGCCTGTGTCGTTTGTCGAGGCCAACTCGATGGCTTCAATAACCGTGGTGCCACCCCAGCAACCAGCAATGTCCAATTACGCTCAACTGCTGAGGGTCATCGAGGACATGGGCAAAGACCTGCGGCCGACCTACGCTGGTAGCAAGACAGCCGCCGAGAGGCTCAAGAGAGGCATTGTCAACTCGCGGATCTTGGTCAGGGAATGCCTTCTAGAGACGGAGAGGAGTGCCAGACAATGAGAATCAGCCACCGACCCCAAAGACGACTCTCAGGGATATACAGAAATTTTGCGAATTATCGATTTGATTGCCAAAACTGACGGTTAATTATGAAGTTTATTTTCATTTAGAGTGTTATTTAAGTTGCCATGAGAAAACCAGAAAAGCGCGGAAGGCGCAGGCAATTATTATCATTGTGTATTATTTAGAAACTTTTGTAATGTGTTGCTCTTCTAGAGAATCAAGTTAATTTTGAACACAGAGCCATTTCTAGAGAAATGTTAACGAACAAAACTCCCTGCAGGTATTTTTGCCTATTGCACTCCGTAACATTGAATAATATCAGTTTGGAGAAGCTTGCTGAGTTCAAAAATGGACTGTGGATCACCATGGCACAAATTCAAGCTGATGTCCATGCATAAAAATTTTACTCTTTTACTAGCGAAAGTGGATTGCTTACAATTTTTGGAAAACGAATGTCTCAAATCGCTGTCAAAAACTATTTTAGTGATTGCGAATCCTGACCAAAAGCCTTTGAGCACTTCGCTGAGTCCAGAATTTTTGTCAACATTTTTTCTAGCAGTTTTTAGGTGGAGAATTTCAATGACTGGTGCAGGAGTTCATTCAATAATATATGTTTTTTCTTGAGAAACGCTGTCATCAAAAAATCTGAGAATTGAATTGGGGTTGGGCTATGAAAGTTACCACAACAGAGCCTATAACGAAGTTGCCAACGTGCAATCAACTTAAGAGTCATAAAATAAACTAATGAAATCGCCATATTATCTAACAAATTTGGGTTTGTAATATATATACATGAGTTTTTGTTGCCATTTTACAGAGAGATGAACATAAAAGACTGCCACACTACAAGTTTTCTTTTGACACACTATTCACTCCGTGTTTTAACTAGTTAAATGTGCAGACATTGTGTACTATTGTTTAAAGTGCTTGAATGTTGCCATAAATACCGCTACTCTGGTACCTGTGTGCTTTTGTCAATTGCGGCCAGTGCTAGCATAAACTAACAGTAAAGTTGCTGTCGTGTCTGCACATTTCGGTTTTTTGCTGCCATATTTTGCCTAATCGAACAATGTGTCCCTCTGCATTAGTTCTAAGAAGACCTGGAGAAGTCTGAATATTATATTTTAAACCAATACTATTCATTTTATCTTTCAACGGGTAATTTTTCACTATAGTAGCCTTTCGACCATTAAATATTGTTGAATATAATCAAACGGGCGACCACCATTTGTATACTGCAGCGCTGTTCTCTATTTTAAAACAAAAATATTAAATATAATTAGATGATTATATCGCATGTTAACGAGTATGAAGTATACTTCTACCATATTATACAATATTAGCACTGTATGTGTTGAGTGTGTTATTAAACCAAGAGAGTATTACACTGATTAAATAAAGTATGTTGAATTTCAATAGTTAAGTTTTGGAGTTTCATTTGGCTTAGAATCATTCCTAATTACCTGATCAAATCGACTTTTAAAATTTTTTCAGTTTAATAAAAATTTGAAGCTATATACCAACGTAAACTGGAACAAACCTTCGTGTGCATGATTTTGTGCCGTCTTTTAGTATCTAAGTTAAAAAAGCACCATTCGAACGAGTATAATTGGAGACTGTTGCTGACGCGAGTGGCGTGTGAGCAGAAAGCCCACCTTGCTGAGCGAAATATTACTCCAAAAACCAGATTGAGTTTGATTGTGCTGGGCAAAGCCAGTTATATTTTCAATGGGGGACGAGGCTGGGTTTACCCGACGCGTGGTAGAGAGAGTGCGTCATTATACTCTGCTCACGCATAATTATGGTTCCCAGATTCCCAGACATGATAGTTCGTATACTCTCATGAAATTCTTTATCCAGCAACACTTGTAACTCATTAAACACATTGAAGTTTCACATAAAATACTCATTAACTGTTTTGAAAAAAAAATACTTTTTTTATAGAAAAAACAAAATTAATTAACATTAGGATATTATATTCGTTCTTATTTATTCTTGCTATGTCATAAATAAAATAAATAAATATGTATATAAAGGATATATGTTTATACAGTTTTAATGAATCTGTGCAGTAATTGAATTCACTTAACAGGCACATATAATATATCCGTTACCTCGACCTTGTCATATTATACTTTCAGCACTTTCTGGAATTCCGTGACTATAGGATGTACTTTTTACGATACTGAATAATCATTGCAGCACGGATATCACACGCTCACGTTGATGATAAAGTTAATGAACTTGAAGAAACAGGACACAAATGAATGATACTATACTAGATTGCAAACACCACACGCCGTTGCCTCATTTTCAATGTTACGCACCAGAGTGTGACTAAAGAGTAAAGAATTTTGCCTCTAGCGTGTAGCGAATTAGTGAATGGAGCGTTTCGTGTTCTCAAAAATAGAGTTGGGAGCTTCCTTGATATTTGACATTTGCTGTAATCTAATCATCAATCACACCATTTGAAAAAAGGGAAAAGACAAAATCACCAACACCTTTTAGACGCCGGGGTCATCAGGTGGCAATAAATAATGACTTACCATGATGTGCCTAATTTTTAAAGGTTAGAGGCTAATCCTCGCGTGTTTGCTTTTCCAAGATCAGATGAGTGATTTTGCCTTGAAGAGTCGGGAATATAACAGCTCGATTTTAATTGTAAATAAATATACTCTTATAAGGCGACCAAAACAAACTATTGGTATATCAATCAAGTGCAGCAAAACGAGTGTATGCATAAATATGTGATATTACATTTTACTCACTTCACATTTTTGGGCTTCTGATAAAAATTATTTAAATCTATTTCAAAATTTTTTGAACATCATCGCGATATATTCTTGCTCTATAAATATCTGCGTTTTGAACACACTTTCTTATGTGAAATTCATCAATTCAAATGATGACCAAAAATATAATTTATTCCTTTTTAAATATATTTTCTGTAAAGGTCTTTTATATAACCACAATATTTAAACATTTAAACTTTAACAGAAGGAAAAAGAAGATAAATGATAAATCACACGGAAATGTTGAAATGAGTTATTAATAATGAATTTAATTAAGTTGATAAAGTTGTATTGCTGCTTTTTTGGAGTTTTAAAAAAAAATACTTATTATTTTTTTAAAAAAAGAGGGCTTAAACCTATATTGATTTGTTCAAATCAGTCTTGTTTAAGTACAGTTGCAAATTTCAGCCAAAATGATCAAGGAAGTGATGTTGCAATTCGTTTGGCAGATTTTTTGTCCACCTAATGAAAACAGGAAAGTCCGCAGAAAAATAAGGAAACCCGTCTGTGCACCGGCGACAGTCGCTACGTGTGTATGCAAATAGCATTATATTATATGTTTAACATGATATTCAACACATTCCTCACCACTGAGAAGTTAAGAATGGCGAGAAATAGAAAGCAGTGTGTTCTCCTCTTTGCTCTAATAAGGGAAATAAAATGCACGAGTAATTTATTTAGGAAAACCGCTACAATATCCGTTTAAGTGTGGGTGATTTTGTCGTTTAATTGTACCGTCTCTGACGTACTTACACACGCGTCCACGCCGCGACACCGGTGGTATTTATTGCCAGAGGAGCCGGCCTAAAGCAATAAATACGCTCAGTTACAGTGGCAGGCAAGACCGAAGGTATACCCCACCTCTCCGCATCTCTCAGGGCGATCTTACTCACTTTTCAGAACTTTCAGAAGGATTCCCGGGCATCATCTTGGTCACTGACTGGATTGTGCTCCTTCATGCAACATCTCTCGCGGAGGACTCCTGTCGTTTTCGCAGAAAAGCGATTCGCTACGTCCACCTGTTCTCTTAACAGCGCAGAAGTTTTTGTATTTTATAAATGTAACACCGCACTTTATCCAAGATGAAGGTCGAACCTCAAGTGAAATGTGTACTCATCATCTTTGCAGCTTTTGCTCTCATCGAATGTGAGTTAAGATCCTTAAAATTAATACTATATTTAAGTTGTGTGTAGGCTGTGACTTTTACAGGAAACTTTTGTTAGGTGATTAACAGTTGCACCCATAAGGAGAACTCCATTATATGTTGCAAAATTCGACCTATATAGCACCCAAAATTTATAATAATTGAAAAATTTTATTAGGGTTACAAATTATAAATAATAGATGTAGTTAAATGTGTTAATCGCATCAAGTCATCATCTTCAGTAAAAGAAAACGATTTTTCTGTTGAATTTAAAGGTTCAGAAGCAGTTTTCGGCAACTATGGTTTCGGCAGTTTCTACCCCCAGCCTCGTGGCCCTCCTGTCGCTCCTGGCCCTATGTACCCCTACTACAATCCCCAGGCAGGCTTCCCTCCAGGGCCCTGGAGAGGCAACAAGGACGCTGAGTGGCTTCCGCCACACCATTCAACTGCACATCGCAACCCCTATTACAATCACCCGCACGACGAGGACGACAGTAGTTTCTACGATGACGACGACGAAGAAGATGACAAGAGTCAATTTGACAACAAATCTTGTCCCGGGGGTTGGAGCGGAGGCACCAGGTGGCCGTGCATACCCACCAAAAACTGCACCACACTCAAGCCTAGGGGCATTAGGACGCACTGTGGATGGAGCGCTGGCTCGCCCTTGGTGTGTTGTCCCGTCGTGAACGCGGCTATCCAAGCGGACGTAAGAGTGCCGCCTAGAAATAATATCAGGCCTCCGGTGCAAGTCAAACCTCAAGTTCAAAGTGAGTGGTTCAGCATTTTAATTTTATTGGTTACTCTAAAAATTGACACTTTAAATTCAGTAGTACATCACTAAAAAAGGGCAACAAGGCCAATTGAAGATCATTCAAATAGACCAAAGTCATCGCGATGGAAAAATCACTATAACATTTTAAATTTGACGGTCACAACTACAAACACTTTATAAATCACTCAAAATGAAGAGAGGTGGTTTGCGGTCTTTAAATATCATTTTCATTAAAACAAGGGAATAAGTTCTTATTTATTTCCCAATCTTATACAAAAAAGACTTTCATATTTATTTTTATTTGAAGGATTCACAATCGGAGCAATATTTTGATTTACTCATATCAATAAAAAAAATCGTGATTATTACAGAATGCGGCCAGCTAGTGTCTGATTCGCGAGGCGCAATCGTCTTCCGCGATGACGCCCCTGCTTCCATCGTTGGCGGCGTTCCCCTCCGAACTGCCCAAAGTTCACCTTGGATGGTAATAGCCGACCTTTTTTTGCTGTAGCTTCACAGCAATTATTCATCATTTCTGTTTTACAGGCTGCAATTGGTGAGCGCGTTAAAAATGAGATTGAATGGTTCTGCGGCGGCTCTTTAATATCCGCACAGTGGGTTATTACGGCGGCACACTGCACCACAAGGCGAGTATAATTTTAATGTAAAAACATGAATAGGTGAATAACTCACGTTTTTGTCAACAGAAAGACTGAAATTGTGAGATTAGGAGAGCTTGACTTCTCTCGCACCGACGAGCCAGCTGCGCCAAAAGACTTTATTGTCGTTAAAGTGGAGAAACACCCTGATTACAGCCCTCCTAATTATTACCATGACGTCGCTCTTCTCAAGCTGAGGGAGCCAGTGACCTTCAATCAGTATATTCAGCCAGTCTGTCTGCCGCCTCCTATAATGAAAAATTTGGAAGGCGCCATCGCTACAGTGTCAGGTACTGAATCGCAATATTAATGGTTTTTACAGCTCCACTATTCCCCAGTCATTGTTGTGATGTTGCTTTTCCTTTTTGCCACCTCATTCATTTTTCTACAGAATAATAAAAACACTTGAGTGTGTTTTACACACGCCAAAGATGAATAAATATTTAAAATTTCCTGGGTTTCTTTAAACACCTTATAACTTTGAGAAATTTTATAATTTTAATTCGGTACTATTCATATTTCTAATTTGTACTCAATGATGTAAATCTCGTAAATCTTATAAATCATTTTTCTAGAGCACTTAAAAACTTCCAAAAATTTCTTCAAAATGGTTTGTTGTACCATTTAGTTTCTCACGGTAACTTGCTTTAAAAATTTGTAAACTCTTTTAGCATCGATAAATTTAACATAGCAGTGGATTGAATATATTAGTGGATATTTAAAGGAACATTTTCCTTGTTCGAAAGTTAGCACGTGTGACATCAGTATTATAATATTACACATGTCAGAGAGGTCAAAACCTTCAGAGCTGCTCGAGTGTTGATTTATCATCAACGCCGTCATATTACCAAAAATATAATTCCGAGCAGTAATACTAAAATAAATAACTTTTATTCATTCATTAAAAAAATGTATATTGTAAAATAAAATAAAATCTATTATTATTATTTCAGGTTGGGGAGACACAGCATGGGGTGAAGATCGGAGCAACGTTCTCTTGGAGGTTGGCGTGCCGATAATCCCAAATAGCCAATGCACAAAGTATTTTGCCTCGCGGACTATTGCCAAATTGAATTATCCACAGGGCATTACAAATAATCTATTGTGCGCCGGTGACACCGAGGAAGGCGGCAAAGACGCCTGCAAGGTACAACGGTTTTTCCCCAGTCTTTGAGACCGTTGCAATGACACTACTGAAACTAATTATTTCATCGTGCAGGGAGACTCTGGCGGGCCGCTAGTAATGCGAGAGGGCAACGTGCACAATTTGATCGGCATTGTCTCAACAGGGGTCGGGTGCGGCTCGAAGAATTTTCCAGGCGTGTATGTCAGGATTTCAAATTACACTGAATGGATAAAAAATGTAATTAGATGATTCATGTGAAAGGAATTTTTTAATTAAATTAGTAAATTAAAATTTGAAAAGATGAAACTTAAGTTTTGTTCACCGTGACCTTGTCTTTTTTAGGTTACACTAGCAGGAGGCTCATTAATAAATTATGTTAAAAGTTGTAAACAAAATATTTATATTCATTTTAATACTCATTCCTAAAAAATATAAAAATTATTCATCACATTTAAATGACAAAAGTCAATGATAAAACAGTGAGAAAAGGTACTACTTCTGGCTAAGAGCGCCGTGATTAAACTTTATCTAAAAGCCTAGTAATTAATTGACCTTCAAATAGGATCACATGAAAGAATTGTGACTGGCGCAAATTTAATTATTCAAATTATAACATGTACTTGTTTGATCAGCGAACAAACATTTATTTTTAATTTGAAAAAAAAATACCAGCTTAAATATATCACTTGCTCTCATGAATGAATGTCATATGAATCTTTAATTCAACATGACATGTATTAAACTCATTTTTAAGGTAATAGATGAATATTTTATAATTTCTACAACCGTATTATACAACAGCAAGAGGGAATAGTTTTGTAAAAATTGAATAAATAGGAATTAATTCAGGCAGACGTTTAGAAGACGATTATAGATTCAGCCTATGGGTTCAAACAAAAGTTGCTTTAAATTTGATGAAGTTTCTCTCATGTTTGACTAATTTGTTGCATTCTGGATTGACCTGTTTTGATTTGCAAATTTTTCTCACCTTCGTTGATCTTTGCCTTCATCGAATAAACCACTCTCTTCATTCAGTTATGAAGCTTACCCCGAACGCAGCAGAGGTTTAGCTCCCTCTACAAGCGGTGGCCTGATCTACTTGTGAATCATAGTGCCAGAGCCGCAAGTTGAATTCCCCGGTGTTAAAATTTGAAGATTTTTGTGAGAAATAAATCATCAAAGCAAAATACGAATGATTCAAAAGTGAGTACAAAATCTGTGTCGTTTCTGCTACAACTTAAAATTACTATTTCTCTTCTTTCGAACAAATAGAATTTTTTCCACTTTATACTGAACTGTTGGATCAGGGTGGCGCATAAAAACAAACTGTGTTTGACAGGTACCTGCAGGTGGGAGCAGGCGTCCCCCGCCGTCGATTTCTCATAGCAGTTGCCCGCCACCTGAGCAATGGCGACACCTTCAGGCCTTTTCAAGATATGCCTGGACCGCGATCTTTTCCAATCATAGGAACTCTTTATAAATATTTCCCAGTTATTGGTAATTCTTATTTGCAGATATTTAAAATACTTAAGATGGAGATTCTGACCCAAATATAATTTTAGCCACAACATCATTTACTACAAAGAGATTTTTGTATGACATAGAGCTAATTTATTTTATCATTTTATCGTCTAAATGAAAATAACAAATTTTTGCTACTGCGTAATTATTTGGATGTTCAAGCCACAATAAAATAACAAAAATGAAATAAGAGATATATCTGTGCTCAAGAATGGTGAAATCAAAACTGTTTGAACAACATTTTTGTACGGAAGCTTTTTAACGAAAATATATCAGAAGTATTTTAACATGGAATGGCCATTAAGTTCAATTCAACCTCATGTGTAGGATAGACTTGTGAGATTTAAAAACATCATTAAGTATTTTTGTATATTGTGGATTTTAGTGTCTCCATTACCTCAATTTTTGATGAATTTTCATTTTTTCATGCACATAAGATCAGAAGGTTGATTTGTCAGGGTTCAAGGTTAAAAGATAAAATTCAATGGGACAAAATACTTTTCATACTATATTTTAATATGCATAACAGTTTTAGCAATTAAAATCATTTGTTGAAAAAATAATACTTCAATTGAGTTGACATTTAAATCGTAAATTGGCTTTGAGAGAGACAATTTTTTTTAATTTATCTCTGCAATCAATTTTTTCCTCGACTTTAAACAGTAGGTAACTGTATGATTTGATTATTCTTTACTCTGCCAATTTCTTCAAATCAAAGGCCAAAGTCAGGTCCAAAAAAGGAAAATTCTATGGAGCGAATTTTAAGTGTGATCGTTCTTGTATACGCGCCAACAATCTTCACGCTGAGTAAGAGATTAGGATCCGACAAAATGGACTCAAAATCCTGTCACCCTCCATAAGAATTACATTTGGGGTAACAGGATTGTGGGATCCTCATCTCTACTATCCTTACTTCACGCCAACAAAGTAAAAGTCAATCCATTTATTTAATGTGTTCTTTTTTAGGTGATTATCAGTTTGAAAGGTTGCACAGAAATGGAGAGAAAAAACTTGCGCAATACGGCAAAATCGTGCGAGAGGAAATCGTCAAAGGCACCAACCTAGTGTGGTTATTCGACCCCGTCGATATTGAAACCCTTTTCAGACACGGCGAGGGAAAACACCCTCAGAGGTTGAGCCACCTCGCAGTTCTACACTTCAGGCTCACAAGGCGCGATGTCTATAATACTGGCGGCCTCCTTCCAACGTAGGAGAAAAGTTAACCCTATGTTATTACTACCCAAACTTAAAAGAGGTGTTTAGAAACGGTCCTGATTGGGCGCGGCTAAGGACAGTTTTCCAAAAGTCTCTGAGCAGGCCGCAAAATGTCAGAATGTACATCCCTATGTTGGATGAAGTTCTCACGGATTTTGTCAAGCTCATTGAAAGGACTGCGTGCCGATCTCCGGTGGACGATTTTTTGCACGAACTCTCCCGTCTGAGCCTTGAGCGTAAGCATAATTTTCGTTTGCTATGTTAAAGAGGAATAACGTCGTATAATTGTAATTTTAGAAACTGGATTAGTAGCTTTTGATGAGAGATTGGGTGGCATCGCGGAGGAACCAATTGTACTCTGCGAGAAACTGTTGGAAGCTGCTTTAACGATCAATAGCTGCGTGTTGGGCACTGATCAAGGGCTCCATTTGTGGAAGAAATTCAAAACGCCATTGTACAAAAAAATGGAAAGAGCTATGTTGCACTTGGAAAAGTAAAACGGCATCATTTAAATGGAGCTTGTAGAACAAATTCTCTTAATCTATTAATATAGGGTCGCTATCGAATTCGTGGAGAGGAAAGCAGCACATCTTGAGACTTATAAGACAGTAGATAACCGCGTCGGGCAGTCTTTGTCTCTGCTGGAACAATTCCTCCAGTCCCCTGATCTTGATCGGAAAGATGTGATAGGAATGGTGGTCGACATGCTTCTCGCTGGTGCTGATACGGTTTGTCTTTTATTTTTATTTTTCCTATTTATTTTTACCTCTTTTACAAGTAAATTTATATTTAAGCACTCCGGATAATGCAATTAAATTTAATATTTTTAGACGGCGTACAGTTCTAGCTTCGCCCTGTACCATTTGGCGACGAACCCCGAAAAGCAGCGGTTGCTGCACGAAGAAGCGAGATCGCTACTGCCGACCCCTGACTCTAGGATCACGACTCAGACGTTATCGGCCGCTGCGTACACCAAAGCCGTCCTCAAAGAATCGCTCCGCCTTAATCCTATATCGGTTGGCGTGGGACGCATTCTCCAGCACGATTCCGTTTTCTCGGGATATAATGTGCCCAAAGGGGTGAGTGTGCAATAGCATTTTTATCCCTGGCTAATTCTTTGGCTACAACTTTCAAATAATATTTTCCATAAAAATATTTTATTCAAAAAAGTTATATTTCTTGATAAATGAAGAGAAGGTTACACAAATTTAAAATTAAAATTGTGGTGATGTCCAAGAAGGCTGACAATGAGAGGGTAATATTTTTTGGAGGTGCATGATTTTAGCAGTTGTTTAAACATTTATTTAGCGCGTTATGAAAAAATTAACAAAAAACATAATATTTTTATTATTAGACAGTGGTCGTGACGCAGAATCAAGTCTCGTGCCGCCAACCAAGCAACTTTATACGGCCAAACGAGTTCCTGCCTGAAAGGTGGCTCAGAGGCCACGAGCTGAACGAACCCGTGCATCCTTACCTTACACTACCCTTTGGACACGGACCTAGGGCGTGCATTGCAAAATTGTTGGCTGAGCAGAACATTCAAATGATGCTTCTGAGAGTGAGAAGTTTTGTTGAATGGTGCTAGAATTGTCTTTCAAACTTTTTATTCGTTTCAGATTGCAAGGGAATTCCACATTACTTGGGAAGGACGAGGTTCACTTGACAGCATTTCACTGCTGATAAATAAACCTGACAGGCCTTTACGATTGCAGTTCCACAAAATTTGATCATATCGCGGACGATATCGCATTTCTTATTGAAGCCGCGCCGCAAATTTTTGCTGTGCGATTTGAAAACAAAAATGGTAGCTAAATTCCGATATGTCAATTAAGAATAATGATATGTATAGACTGGCTAAGATTCAAAGTGGAAGAGAAAATTTTCATCAGTCCATGATTTTCAGTCGCAGCAATGCACCAGTGGTGCGTTTGAAACTTTTAATTGTAGTACACAATAAGACATTTAAGTATTAACTTACTATTGCCACTGTTTGCATTAATTTCAAAACTAATACATCAGATAGCTATCATGAAAATGTTCCTGCATTTAAGTGATTGATTTCATGTCCAAACGTATTATGGCTCACTCCTATTAAACCTTTTATACTATAAAACATCTTGAAATTTTCAAGCGATACTCCGAGTAATACAAATGACTGAGCTGCCAAGACGACGTCGACGAACTGCAGGATGACCTCGCCCTCGTCGACATTTGGTGCACCAACAACGGCATGCAGCTGAACGCCAAGAAATGCGTCGCGATGGACATCTCGCGCGCGCGCCAGCCGTGGACGCCCCAGTACACGATTGGCGGCGTGGTGCTCGACTACGTCTGCACGCAGCGCCTCCTTGGCGTCCATATCTCGAGAGATCTGCGCTGGAACCACCATGTCGACGTCCAGCGAAAGAAAGCAGCGCGTACTCTTGGATTCGTGGCCCGCAATTTGCGTGGCTGCACGCAGAGAGTGAAAAGGATGGCGTACCTGACTCTCGTGAAGCCCAAGTTGTTTTACGGGACTCCGGCGTGGCACCCCTGGACCAAGGCAAACATCGGGAAGATGGTTAGAACCCAGAACAGAGCCCTCCATTTCATCCACGGTCGCCACGTCCCGCCACCTGAGAAGCAGAACATGCTGTCCGTGCCGGCCCAACTTGGCTACAACGACCTGCTATTTTTCAAGAAGAGTCTTTGCGGCCTCACAGATTACGACGCAATGGCGCGCATCACCGAGGGCCGCGTGCACCGCGGCGACGACCCGCTGCATCCGCGGCTGCAACAGCCACCAGCGCGCACTGAACTCGGCCAGTGTGTGTTTGATTTTCGTGTCATCGCTTTTTGGAATGCTGCACCACCTGCATTGAAAGACTGTTCAGCGGCACAGTTTCCTTCCAAGTGTAAGGCGTATGTGAGTGCGTGTTTCTAGTGCAGCTTAATCTCCTCCTTTCAAGGCCCATTCCGGCTCTGCCCTCCTGGGTAGAGTTTTAGCGAGATGTTTGCCAGGAATGGTGCCTTTTCTCACTGATTTATATTTTTAGTTTATGACAAATTGTTTTTTAACATGTATGTACATATCTTTTGGTGAGAATAAACAAGCAATAATAATAATAAATATTTTCAAAAATTGAAGCCTGCTGTGATTTAGTTATATTCTTACGAAGCTATATTAGCCATTTTAGCTAATTCAAAACCTCAATCTTGTATTCTTTATAAAATTTGCTATAAAGATGTTTCATGTTAAAATGAACTATATATATATATATATATATATATATATATATATATATATATATATATATATATATATATATATATATATATATATATATATATATATATAGTTAATCGCCTTTGTACTTCAAATATTTAACTAGACATTTTAAAGAATAAGTTGCATAATTTTACTCCCAAAATATTTGTTTTGTGTGGCAATCTCTCGGCGCTCTAATACACCGCACTCAACCCATAGATAAATCGCAACCTAAAAGTCGTGAATGGCGCAATGATTTTATTAAGCGGAGACGACGATGATTGAAACTCATCTCCAGCCCACATTCGTGTGTTATTGTATCATGCTAATTATATGAAGTAGGTGGTGCACACATGCTACGATTCCGTCAAGGTTGCGTGGCATGTGTCCGCACATGGAAACCGCCGACAGAGGCGCCGTGAGGATCAGAATTTATTTATTTGGTACAGTTTGTCACAGCGACAATGTTTAAAAACTTAAAACGATTAATTCATTTCTTAATTGCAAGAAAAGACCACAGTTTCAAAACAAAAGAAGCTGGGGGTGTTTAATTCAGTGCATAATAAATTACTTCACACCGCGCCAGGCTGCAGCGCGTTGTTAAACAACAATGAGCAACAAAGGTAAAGGACGGACGTCGTGACGCAAATTGTGCCACTGCGATTACCATAATAAGTTGAACATATGCATATTTTATACGTGTAGTTCGTTAATGGCCTCACACAAGGAGTCCCACAGTGGCGCAGAGTAACGAAATAAGGCACGGTATCGCAGCGGCTGCATTGTTGGAGACGCGGTAGTCGTGGGAATAGAGGGCAAAAGTGTGCACCTTAATCGGCTGTCTCAGCGCGAGCCCGAACAGCCAGCCGCTGTTTTCATGCCACTGCCTCGCCAACTGGCCCCTGAACGAAAAGGGCAGTGTACTCTCCGAGTGTAGGGTGCTCGGAATCACGTGGGAGGAGCTGCAATTTTCAGTTCACACAGTTCAGCATAGCATCAAGAAATTGTTCCTGAATTAAAAATGAGCTCTGCAGCGTTTTCAAGATAAAAGTGTTTTCTAAGGTCTTGTGAGTTACTTGAATTTAATTTTAATGTAATGTTTTTTTAATTAATATTTGTGCAATCTTAAAATTGGAAAAAATGCATCGAATTTGAGTAGGACAAACCTGAAATTGCCTTTCAGTAAGATGGAGTTAAACGAAACACGCGTTGCATATTCAGACTCGTCAAGCGCATTCCCGCAAGAGGCGACTTCTGCATTTGCACACGCCACAAGTCCGCAAGCTTGTATCTGGATCCCAGCCCCATCTTCGCCACTAAAGGCCAACAATTGATAGAAATGGTCTTGATCGCCAAAATCGGCCTCAATCTCAAGCTGACAGCAGAATTTTCCGTGGCATGTCTCAGCAGTCTTGTTGTTCAGCAAAAGGGTGCTGCTGAACTCGGCCATCAGGGCGTCACTTTCGGTGTGGAAACTTTTCATTGTCAGATCGACGGCACCTTTTTCTTGGTCGAAAAAATCGATTATAGGTTCACCACCTGTTTCAAGGCCAATTGCCATTCTGTATGTGCCATCCTTTCGGTATACGCCAGCGCCGCTGTAGCCTTTCTCGACGTGAAGGTAGCTGCTGCTCACCAAATTTACTTTTAGGGTGCGCGACCAACCCATTTGAATTTGAGTACCTAGTAACAATGAATTTTAGTTGTTTTAATTAAAAATGATATTTTGGTGGGTCAGCAGGGTGGGTAATTTTTTAAGAATACATATAAAAATTATTTTGGATTTAATATAATTTTAAAAAACATCAAAAGACTCGCAAACAAGCAGTTTAATAAATGAGTGCAAATTGGCAATGAAAAATAGGATATGGGAGAGTAATATTTAATTTACTATATATTGCCATCCTGCTTAAATTGTATGCTGAGCTGAAGAGATTTTGCAGCAGTATACATACATAGTCAGGAATTATTATTTTTAATTAATTTCGTACCAGTTTTAAAAGGCAGAGTGTTAACCCAAGCGGTGGGGTGCACAAAATGAGTTACTCTGTGAACATTGACCAATTCAACGGCAGGTTTGTGGAAGAGCAGATCGTGACCTGTAACTAGACCGAAAGTGACCCCGAACGACGTCGTGAACGTGACAGCTTCCGCCGAGTCTGTTCGGTTCAGAGCAGGCTCTTGGAGCAGATTGAATTTGCGATACCTGAGAGTAACAAGAAGTGCATTATTTATCTCTTTGGCGGCAAAGGCACCGCAGCTATGGTGGATTCACTTTACTTTGCCAACAGTCTGCCGTCCTTATCGAATGCAACGTTCGTGTTGTACAAAAGAACACCATCAGAGCCGCACGGTTGATTTGTTTCGGTCGCGCTGCACGCCACTTTTTCCACGAGGTTCGCCACCAGGTCTATTTGCAGGCGCTGGGCGAGACAGGACAGACGATGCACTGCCTAACATACGCCTTTTATTCATATTTTACCTTATTTATAAACTGGAAAGTATTTGTTTAAAAGCCCTAACTCTCAAACCAGATAATCCTGCTCAGGGTCGCCTGCGTCATCGCACAGGATGATTCCATTACTCGGCACAATTTGAGAGAGCCGGAAAGCTGCTTTCCTGTCATCCTTAACTTTGATTGTTGTCAAAGCGTATTCCGGGAATACCATCAGCTTTCGACCCTGATTTTCGGATAAAACTGTCAACGTGTTAATCCTTTGAAATTGACTCGTTCCAAAAAACCTTTGTGTCGTCAATGCTGAGCCGGTCCAGATTTTGTTCAATAATATTGAATTGCAGTTCTTCTTGATCCCAGCCAACGGGAGTGTATTGAAACGTAATTGTTCCGTAATGCTCCTTCGCGACCTTTCCGTTGCCCACATACTCACATATTTGAATGTTTGCAAAATAAAAATAATTTCACTTTTTTACCAAATCAGATCCGTCTCCCACAACCACAGTTTCTTCATCCGCTATGAAATTTCTGCAGCGAACCCTCAGTGTTGCGAGCAAAACGAGGAGGCAGAAGAGGAAAGTTTTCTCGATCTTCATCTCGAGCACGATACTCAAACTGTGCTGGAAATCAAGACTGAATCATTCTTCAATTGCCTATTAAGTCTAGATAATTAGCAAGCCGCTATCGACAAAAGAGGCTGATTAAGTCTCTCAAGGATTATGTTTTCAACTTTTTGACGTATTTTCGGTTCCTCCTACTGCGATAAGAAGAGTGTGAAAATATGTTGATCAGGAGAGCACGGCTCGCTTTTCCCACTTTTGTAGATTATTAATAGTTGGAAATAAAAATTAAGGACCGTGAAGCGCGACACCCTTTTGAGCCTAGCCTCTCTTAATGAGTAGCACTGAATGACGTGACCTTGGAATAAGGGTGCCGCGCAAATCATGAGATAGTGAGGAAGATCGCAGCTTATCATTTGTAATCATTAGACATATTGACTACTTCAAAGAGTATACAGAGAGAGAGAGAGAGAGAGAGAGAGAGAGAGAGAGAGAGAGAGAGAGAGAGAGAGAGAGAGAGAGAGAGAGAGAGAGAGAGAGAGAGAGAGAGAGAGAGAGAGAGAGAGAGAGAGAGAGAGAGAGAGAGAGAACGAGAAAGTAGTATGAGGAGTGTAAAGTGCAATTCCTGCGTATTATCTGGAGCTTATTCGCTATTTCATTGAATTGTATTATCATTTAGAAAGAACCTAAGATATTTATATTTCGCTCAAAATTCATTGCGCCGAAATCTTAAAATTTTTTGTTTGATAATTTTTAGTAATTGAATCATACTTTTTATAATACAGCGAACGCAAGTAATTAAAATATTGAATAAATATTTTAGAGGTATACATGTAAAAAAAATATTGTATAATTTGCTGTACACTTCAAATGTCAAGAAACCTATCATATAAATTACTTATTAAAATCCAGATTAGCTTATTAAAATAAATTTGATTTAAAAAATTTCAGTTCAAATGAGTGTTTTGAAGAGGTCCAATAATTTGGAATGATGGCATCGATATATTATTGGGGAATAAGAATTGATAGATCGGTTGGTCCACTTTATTTTAAAATTTTTATTTGACAGTCACACAGAAGGGACCCTCCAACTAGAGCCCATTTTCGCTGACAGAATGCAATGCTTTCTCGCAAAAATGTGCAGTGATCGTCAAGGTCCATTGAGCACACCTGCTTACACGAACTGACGATACTTGCATCAAAATACCACTCAATCTGTTTTATTTTTGCTTAAAATTAAGTGCATCTTCCACTAAGCGTCTAAAATTATCATATTTTCTTTGAGTTATTATATATGGCATCGCAACATGGGAGTTTCATTTTCGTCTCGCCGCTTTTGAAATGACGCGTGCGTAAATAAAGCACAAAAAGAGGAAAGCGCAGAAGCGGCCGACGAAATAATTCAAACTCGCAGATTAGCTTATAATGTCTTCATTTTTTAAGGAGGCGTGGTAATTACTGAGTGCGCAGCACTGCTTCCCACAAGCTGATGTAAAGTGAACTGCATAACACACACGTAAATATGCGCACGCGACTCGCTCACACTCGAATTGAGTGCTTTTAATCCTACAAAAGTAAGAGTAAACATCCCGTGCTTAGTGCGTAATTTGCCAGCACGTTCCCACGCGTGGGAATATTTGGCACGCGCTCTCAGCGCCGGTCAGCGAATCTCTCGCTTTCGAAAAAATTAAATTAAAACCTATAACTGGTCGGCCGTGGATTTCTCTTATTTGCGATTTTAACACGAAATATAACCCCTAATTTATCACATGTGTTCCTTTTTTTAAAAAATTCTATTGTTCCGATTCGTCGTTCTCACCATTAGTACAAGTACGGATTAGAGCCCGCCTACATGAATAATTAGTCCACTGCTTATTAGTCTTTTCTTTTTCTTAATAAGTTAATGCCACACAGGCGCACGGGCGCATTTTCTCGCTCTCAGGGACGCTCGCTGCTCTTAAGGCCGGGGGTCGTACGGGGTTGATTCGAAGCCGACGTAGCGGTTGTTCTTCTTCACCTGGAATCCGGTGCCTGGTGCCGAGTTGTAGTAGACGACGCGTCTGATGCCAAACGGATCGATGTAGCCGTAGCTTCCGGAGCGCTCGTTGGTGGCCGTGCCCGTCTCCTCGTGGTAGTTCTTGGGCAGGAAGTACTTGAAGCCATTGCGAGTGGTCGACACGCCGTCGTAAGAGGAGTCGGCCGCCTGCTGCTGGTACCTGACCTCGGAGGCGGACTGTTCAGCCTGCTTCTGCAGCAGGTACTGCTGTTGCTCGGGGGTGAACACCCTGATCGGCGCGTAAGTCGGCTGCTTCCTCACACCGTACTCGAGCGAGTTGGGCGAGTACGCAGTTTGGGCGGTCGGCGCCGCGGTCGGCGACGTGTAGACGGACGGACGCACCAGGAAGCCGGTCTTCTTCTTCTGGTAGCCAACCACGGGCTCGTACTCTCCAAAGTCGCCAGTGAAGTAGGGGTGGCTGTTGAAGTTGGACGCCTGTGGTTTGGAGGCACTCTCAGGGTGGTCGTACAGGTAGTTGGTGTTGCTGGGCTGCCTGTAGGTGACCTTAGGCCTGATCACCACCACGTTGGGGGCGGCCGAAGGCGTGTCATCGATGGGGGCTGGGGTGACAACGATGGGGGCCTGGGTGACAACGATGGGGGCTGGGGTTACGGCGGCGACGGGCGCGGCGACGTACACGGGCTTGGTCGGCGTGGCCGACTTGCCTTCGTCGGTGCCCACGAACACCTTCTTGGTGCGCACGATACGGTAGCCAGCGTTGTCGGCCACGTAGTCGCGCAGCAACAGCATGCCGGTAGGGTCAACCCAGCCGTAGGTGCCGATTACCGTGCCGTCCTCAAGCCTCTTCTCCTTGCGGTATTGGCCAGACTGGGTTTGGTAGCGGAAGTAACGCTCGGGGCCCTCGTCCGTCTGGATGTGGTACTGCGTGGCTGGATCATCGTTCCAGCCAGCGTACCCGGCCTGGATGGCCGCTTCGCCCGCGGCCAGGGTTAGTAGGACCACCTGCAACACCAGAAATTAAAGTGGTGGAATATTATTATCAACTTTTCATAGTAAAAACTTTTCATTTTCAAATCAAGTTCTTGTGTTTGCAAACGTTTTCAAGAAATTTTCGCTCCTTCCAAGTCTCGCTCTAAAAAATTTCCCGTTTTTGACAACTCGTAGGCTTAATAACCCTAAAATATTTTCCCTTGATTACCCGCTCTCGTCTTCCATTTTTTTTTTATCACTTTTCAGCTTATTTCCTTAGTAAAACTTAATAAAAAAGATCTTAAAAAATATCAGTTAGTGCCTTGCGTGCCTTTGATAGTCGGGAAATAGCTCACAATTTTAGATAAGCAGATTAATCACGAAAACCATCTAAAAATTGAAAGACAGAAAATTCATAGAAAATCAGAAACCTGTTTGTATTTGGAACAAAAATTTTTAACAAAAAAAATGTGATGCAGTTTTCTTATAAAAAAAATTGTTGAAGGAAGAATGACGAATTAATTATCAAAATTAACGCTGAAAAGTCTTCTTTTGCGTCAAATTGGCCGTTCCGTAAAACGCACTGTTTGTACTTTGTTTATTTCCTGCGAGATTTTATCCTAATTATATTTTTCTTGTAGTGTATTAATATTAATACTTGAATAATAAATAAAAAGCTAAATATTTCAACTCATGGGCAGTGAATATTTGTATAGCAACGCGTTCCTACGTTATTTATTTCTTTCCCACAAATGTTTATGATTTCTCTATAAATAATTTTAAGAGAGATCCATAATCAATATCCAGCTACATTCACACCTCCGCGGAAATGCCATTCTCGAGCAGCACTAAATCAAACTCATTCATGCTCTTCAATCCTTCGTTATATTGTGTCGTCACGGCCGTAAAGGTCCATTTTCAACAAAAGTGCAATTTTCAGGCGCTGCTCCCAGGATGATTTATTTGTGTATAAAGTGTGCGCCTTTCACGCACACCGCAAAACCTCCGAAAAGCAATCGTTTCCACTGTGGGAGTCGCGCGCTCCGCTCGGTTTTCCACCTTTATTGTTATTTATCACTTTGCAATAAAATTTAATGCCCCGCCAATCGTGAAAAATGTGCTCCTCCCGCGAGAGCCGCAGCTAAAAGCGAGGATGTTGTTTTATCACGTCCAAATGCGCTCATTTGCATACTGGCTGCCGAGCTGCATTCTTAGAAGCAATCTCACGATCTCAAGACCGTCTCTCAAACAAAAATTGGACTTGAGGATTAGAGTACAGACCAACAGATGCTCGGATTTATGGTACTTTCTCCATTATAAAACAAACTGCAGACTTAGAACTTAGAAGTGATTTATTCACTCAATTAGAATTCCTAAATGACGTTTTGTCAGATTAATTCAGAGTTTAAATAATAACTTAATTTATTCCAATACAAGAACGTTTCAATCCAACTAATTGTTATGCATCTAATACAAGCCAACCTGATTGACTTGCAAGTCAAGATTGTTAGTAAACCAGATCGCCGTACAGAAATGGGCAATCACAACAAAGTAACTGGACTGCGAAGTGCCATCAAGAGATAAGCAAGCATACTAATCTAATTGTATAATACTTGTCTGGTTATAACGTAATTTTTCCAGGTAGTGGTTTCAGTGGGCGGGAGAAAGTGGGAACTGACCAAACATGGGATCTTGCTCTAAAAGCGGCTAATAACGTGTGTGTAATGCGCGTGCCGCTGCGCTTGGTGATGTGAGCCGCGATTACGTGATTCGCGAGGCGCCGTCAATAATGGGCAGGCGTAACAAAGAGAATTTTTCCCGAGCATGGCAATTTATAAATCCCCAGACGCCGAGAAGTGCATTCGAAGCAACGCACGTGAAACCAGGAAAACGTGTACACGTTCGGCGCAACCAGATGGTCTGGTGAAACTTTCCATCTCAACTCTTCTATCAGGAACGCATGGCTCTAATTGACGCAGGGCAAAGGCCAAACGGATAAGTGAACTGAATTTGTGTCGGGGGAAGAATTGTTGCAATGCTGTGATCGCAGCTCAATTTATTATGGTATTAAGTGTTGACTATCAATGACTCCAGTTGGGACAAGATTAGAAACAAAAATTTCGTTTTATTAAATGCGTGTCCACAAGAATAAAATTAGATTTTTCCGGGAGCTCTTTCAAATAAAACCATTTCAAAACAATATTTTTTAATGAACCTCCATTTTTTTCATTTTAAAGATTTTAAGGATGTTTCCTGAATGAAAACCAGATTTTCACTTTGTCGAAAACGTTTACAATTTTGAAATATTTATAATGATGATAAATTTTGTCAACACTCAAGGTGTGCTACATTACAGTACAATTCAAATATAAAACAACACAATAAGTATAAAAACTTGTATAAATTTAAATCACTTGATCACAGATTTGGAATATTTATAATGAAAGCTAAGAATCACTCTTACATTACAGTTGGGGCGTTGGAAAATATCAAAGACTTTCATTGTTTGTCCGCATTTAATTGAGGGCAGATTGGCATTGGCAGTGAAATTTCACGCACGCAAAATGAGCTGGTTGCCAGACATGAAATGAAAGCGAACGCGTCACTTTAATTGAAGCTGATGACTCCGCGTCGGCGTAACCAGCCAGACTTGTGTTAGATAATATACTCCTTTTTGATGATTAACTCTCGTCACTGTTAAGAGAGTGTGCAAACATTTGCCCAATAAAATCTTTAGCACCACGACTTTTCTCGCTTCAGGTTACATCTGTCTTCTCTAGCGGGACGTGTGAAAAATCTAATTTCGGAGATTAATTAGATTCCATGTTTTGGTCGTTTGGCAATGATTAACCTAAAATCCAGTCATCTGTGGCCATAGTAGAATCCATTTTTAAATGAATCTTGACTGTTATGTGTTCCAAAAATATATGAGCTTTCGCTTTATGTATTAGGTGGATTTGATTTCCTGCTTCTGCTATGTTCGTTAGTTTGAATAAACTTGAGCAGCTTTGTTAATCTCTACCAGTTTGGAATCAGAATTTGCATATACACAGCATCCGTCGTTCTGAATAACCGACAGAAGTTTACTTTCTCTAAATAGCCATCCGTGCAAAAAACATAAAAATATTTTTATTTCTAAAAATAGGTTAGATGTCGATACGGGTGGAATCTTATCTCCTAAATGGGCGAGTTGCAGAATGTGCGGAATGCGATTGGCAACAAATAAGGAGAAAATCGATTTGCGTCATTCCACAATCCATCTCATTGCTTTCCGCGGGTAAAAGTAATTTATTTACGCCAGCGAATAGAGAAATCAGATCCAGAAAGCAGGTCTCAAGGGATTAACGCCTTTCTGAGAAAGTTCTTCTGAAGGGAGTCTGCCCTATCGCGGAGGCAAAGCACGACGCGTTTCATCACACCCGAATGCCGAATTGCAACTCGAGAATCCCGATTAATTAGCTCGAGTGCGCGCAGCTCCTCTTGAATGCGCCCTTTGACGTGCCCGCGGGGTGCATACACGATCTTTGCTCAACAAAGGTGCTGATACATATTTCTCCGCAATTGGGGCTAAAAGTGAGAGGCCGCCGCGCGTTTTCCCCTTTGTCAGCTCGTCAGAGATGTCAGATTGTAAGCCAAATTTGCACTCTTTCTTTGCTCGCGCGTGACCTTGGCAAAATTTCTAGCCTGGAGTTGCACAAATTGAAAGCGGTAAAAGGAGAAAAACTTTTCTTACTACTTATTCTTTAAGGTCAATTATGAGAAAACTCCGGAGACGGTGGCGCCCGCCCACAAAACAAACCTGGGCCCAGGTTAACCCACACTAACCGCAAAGGCCGCGGCCAATCATTGTAGCTTTTAACAATCTGAATGCTATATTTTTACGGTTTTGTTTTTATTCATGAGAGTGAAATTTCTTTAGAGCCTAGCAGCACACAAATTTAACATTTTCAAGGCGTTTAGCCTTGACTTTATCCCAGAGACAAAACAATGCACGCTTTGATTCCAGCGATTTAATTGGCACGTTATCAAAGGTGCGATCGTGCGATAAAATATCCTCAGTCTTGCCGCCAACCGGTAACACACAGTCAGAATTCAAAGGCAGATTAAAATGATTGACTCTTTTAGTTCACACATGTGAGACAAAATAGGAAAATATCGTACTACCAGTAAGATCATAATCCAATATCGCTGCAAGAAATCTCCTCAAGATGAAAGAATTTTATTTAAAAGATAAATTCTGATCGGCTTTATCAGTAATTATTTCAGATGAAAGAACAACATCAAAGCACGAAGTCGTGAGGAAAGCTCACTTGGATTGGTACTCGCCCAATTATTGATTTATCAAACTCGAGCAAGAATTTGCTGTAATGCCAGATGCAAAGGCGAATTTGAAGGAGAATTACTTGGGTGCGGCCTGATGGAAAACCTTTATTGGACCGGAATAAATTTTAAAGCGCCTAGAAACTTGGACATAATTTTCGCTTCACCGAATCGGGTTTCGCATATTTGTCTCATTGTGTTCTGTAAAAGTAACCAAGGTTAGTTGTACCATGCGTCCAGAATATTTTATTAGCGCTAAATACAACGTGTATTTTATTAATGACGCAGAGTGCATAATGCCCGCCAAAGGTGCGTGGTCGTTATAGTAAACATAGCGGGGCACGAGTCGTGCATTGCAATAAAAATAAATCCTTGTCAAGCGCGCCGCTCGCTTTTATCGAACGCATTATTAATTTCACACTTCATCTAGTTTTTTCGTTCAATAGCACGAAGAGCAAACGCCCAGTGCATTGAAGAAAAATGTTTTAGCCGCCGGACAAAAGCTGTTGTGCGAAAGTAGCGGGCAAATATATTGGAATACTCAGCGGCCCTGTGAAAGTCAGGACGCCACTTGAATTTGCGATTCTTGTTCGGCACTTCACGTGCTGTCACGAAAGTCTCATTGTACAGTAAAAGTGATCATTCCTTCGTTTTTCAATCAACCGATACGTTTGTGAGTGGCAATAATTTTTTCATGCACCTTCTCTAGCTCTTTAAATACCGTAAAAATAAAAATTTTGGGGGAAATTTTCCTACTCCTATAGGGATCCATACTTTTTTAAATTAAATGATAGGTATAAATAATCTGCTTATAAATTTACCCCACACGAAATATCCTTAGTTTCCTCATTCACGTATATCCCATTCATAATTCAATCCCCATTCTCATAAATTGTTTTTCATGATAGAAAGCGAGTTGCCTCTCCAAATGAAACAAAAAGCATCTCATCTGCGTGCCAGACAGCTCTTTCCCTGTAATGAACCAATAAATAAATTGCTCTGCCATGCGGAGCAATAATCATAAATATACGCGCTGCGCAGAGATTACTCGAGGTTCGCCTTGATTGAAAAGAGTCGCGTCCACGCACAAGGTGTACGACACACGCAGAGATCAAGCCGAGCTGTTTGTTAATCACACACACCGCCCTTCGCGTTTCCCTACTCGGACGATATAAATCTGTTTGTTTATAACCGCTCTATTGCCTCAGCACCTTTTGTTTTGCAACTGGAGATTTTACGAGCTGCTCTGAAAATCTACAGTAATTATTCTCGCGAGTTCATGTTCACCTCATCTGCATCTTCAGTCCTGCGCTGTCATAATTTTCTGATTGTGAGTTTATCCCACGATTAGGCGCGGTCTGAATGGAAACAAAGAGTAAAGGGACAGCTATTTCGATGTCATTCGCAAACCGTGTGTATTTTATTGTTTTGCGTCGCTCCATACGCCCACGCACATACCGGTTCGCCTTGCCGTGAAACGTCAGCAGCTCAGCGTGTTCGATTTAAAGCGATTTCAGCAATGGTCGCACTACTTTCAGTGTAGCAAAGGTCGGAAACCAGTAACGTACGCAAAAAGACAAGCTAAGAATGAGTTAACATATTCCATTTTCTGAAAATAGATACGAGCATTGACATCTGTGACGCTTTTGAGTTGCATACGCACGAAGAAATTCAGGAAAAGTTTCTAAAATACTACATTTATTTCCTTGAAATTATGCAATTGTGTGAAGAGAATTTCCTTGCTTGATTAGCCTCGCAATCCGCCTATGCAAGTGAGTCATGCATCGTTTGTGAACTCAACATTGCGCATGTTAATATACCAGTTTTAATGCCTTTTGAAACTCATGCGTTCTAAATGTGGCAAGTTAAAATGAAAATGAAAAGAGCTATTTGAATAAAAGATTGAAACTTTACAAAAATGCTCTTCATTTTTGGGTTAAATCCGTTTAGACGCTATCAACCTCATACCATCAAAAGTCTAACGTGAGATCTAAATATTTTGAGTACGCTGTCATAAAATAAGAAAAGCCTTTAAAAGGAACCCCTTGAAAATTCGGCAAATAATTTTGGCTTTTAATTTATTTATTTTAGACGAGATACAAGTTGGCGTAGGAAAGTAGGAATGACCCGAAGAGCTTTGCTTCTTGTTCATTACCAAAAGCCTGCAATGCACCTGTGCGTCCAACACTTTACTTTTTGTTAATATAATTCGGTTTTTTTCCACGCACCACATGATTGCACGATGTGCACACAAACCATAATTTCTCGCGTGGGTGCATTTTCCTTGCATCCAACGCAAATGGACATTGGGAAGCTGTAATCATTCTCCTGCTACAGGTATAAAATGTGTGCTCTCGCAATCTAAATCGTGAACCCAAGGCAAATTATGCAATATCGGATCAACTCAAGCAGCACTTGTTAAGATTCGACGCAGGGAATATAAATATAAGTCGATCATAGTCTTTATACTTTATATCCTCTCGCTGCCGTAAAAGGAGAAGTTAAACGAGACAAAAAGGGAATCTGCTCTCGCGCGCGTTGACTGGCTCTCTTCACTGTCTGTCTGGCAGGCTCTGACTGTCTATGGTTTCATAATAAAGCATGGCGTTTTGCAGCAGTGTGTCGTTAATTTCACGTGGGATGTGCGTCTGCCGCTGGAATTTTCCCTTTTTCCACTGCTTATTGTGTGAGAGAGGATGAGCAACGTCAATATTGTTTCGCTCAGTGATTTATTATGCAAATCGCCACTCAAAAAGGTTAATGTGCGCTGATCTCAATTAAGATGGAAAGCCGACTTTGCGGTTAGGCAATATCGGAGAGGTTCCCTAGCCGTAATTTGCGATTCATTATTCTTTGGACTCTGCATAAAAAATGTCTAATTTAATTAGCATTGTTGTGAAAGATTTTCGTCTTGATACTTGCGATAGACACCAACACCAACTGCGTCTTTTCGACATTCATCAGGTGGTGAACAATTTTGCAAAATGCTTAGTAAAATATGTTTTTTAAATCGCGAAATTTGCATAAGCTTAGTCAACATTTTCATGCATTTCTTTGAATAAGGCATTTTCTTGAAACCAGGAAACATTAATGAAAATGCTGAACTTTCTCCGTTTTAGCTTCAGAATTGTTCGGTTTGTAAAATCAAGCAACATAAAATATATTCTGACAAATATTGACTAAAAGGAATAATTTCTGAAAACATATCAACCTGCATTCAAAATTATATTTCAAGAAACTTATAAAAATCTTTAAACAGGAAATACTCCTGTGTCAAAAACTATTTTTGAAACCAAATAAGTGTCACAACAGAAGAGAAATTTTTATTGCCCTTCTTCCTGACAAAACGACGCATAATTTTCATTGGGTCTTCAACGATACGAAATAGAGTTGTCTGCTTCCTCTGACACTAACCGCTTATTTCCACCTTTCTTTAGCTATAACCTCGGCATTATCTCATCTTCATGTCACAATAGAACGCATTTATTGGCTTTTTATGACAACAAAGTGAGCAACTGAATCGAAGGCGGTAGTTAAACAAACCTATTAGCCCGAGGCAGACTTATTTTTACCTGTCTGTCGGAGCACACGTGCGTTGATCACCGCTTTGTGCTCGTCGAGGATTAACATAATGGAGAAATTACGATTAACTTTTGTCACGACTCTGCGATTTATTTAAAAACGTCAGTGAGAGCTAAGGAAGCTCACCGGACAAATGGGATTTCCGATTATCAATCAATTTATGCGGTTGATTTCTTGCGAACTTTCTTTCCTGCTGTTGCGTCGGAGTAAAAGCCTAAGATTTTTGTGTAAAATTGTTCGTTTTTTTCTTCCGTATTTCCCGAGGTAAAAATATTTGAGTTCTTAAAATGTAAACAAACATTTTCACGAAAATATGGCAATGATGGGCTCAAACGAGATGACATGTCCATTTCTGGCTCCAAACTTGCGCTGTTCCTTCATCAAAACACGTACGTTTTACGAATTCCAGTCATAGCTGCCCTTGAATTTTTTGCCATGTTTACAAATCTCGGCAGTTTGTGATGCTGCGAGACGCGGAATTATGCGATCTCAGAAGCCGGCACGCACCGCGAGACTAAAATAGTGATGTGTGTGCTACTGACAGAGTGAACGACTTGCCGAGTTTGTTTTTTGCACGCCGCGTTACACAATGGGTTTTGCGAGAGCTGCAATTGCCGCCAGCAATTTGGAAGATCGGCTTTTCCTTTTCGTTCGCTTTGTTCTCCGATTTAAAAAGCCGCGAATTGTGATTCCATAGCCGTGTCTGATGGGATCACGCGTGCATCGAATTCAGACGAGAAATTTAATTTTCCACTGAATTCTCGTGGGTGGGCCACACAACTGCATGAAAATTAATACTAAACCGATTCAAAAAAAAAAAAAAAAAAAATAGCTAAAATAAAATTACATCTCTTTAGTTTCACCGAGGAAGAAATTGCGGTGGAAACAGCTGGTCGATGCGTCATCCTTCCTGCGTAATGTCGTCGGAGAAATGCGACCTCTGATATAATTGAAACTCGATCCCAAAACACTTTCTTTTTGACCCGATTAGGCACAGTCTGGCTATTTTATGGTGTTTGGCTACAGCGGTAAGAAGTAGTATCGCGTAACATCTGTGTTCCGTAATGGCGAAGAGAATTGATTGATGAGAGAAGACACCCTACATTGTTCAAGTCCACCGATCCATTTATTTTTTCAACAAAATGCCGTCAACAAGACTGAAGCTAATGTGTGCTAAAATGCTTGGGTGACAAAATGAAGAAAATAGCTAGGTGATGAAAAACTCGAGCTCCACAAAACGAACCAACAAGGATTTCATTAACAATCGCATTAAGCACACAATTGTTGTGGAATTCATAAGTAGGTTGGACGCTATGAGCAAATAGTGAAGCAATTATCCCACGGTCCCTGTCAATAGCGAGACTGCTAGACTAAGGGCAGCACAGCCTCTCCACGGACGAACAGCTTCCCGGTAAGGCGTTAGTGGGAAGTTTCGCACTCGTTTCCAGTTTCCTGCCGACACGGGTGTGTTACCGTGGACGAGCAAAGCAAACCACGTGTTATTGGCGCACGGAACGATTGGCAAAGGTTTGCCGAACATACCACAAGAGCCGTAGCGGCCGCTAGGTTGGCGAGGGCACGCATATTGGGTGCGTTGGGCTCCTTTGCTGCCGCGATGCTGCGGTCACCGGCTCAAGTGTCGCACTACTCGCCTTTGAGCTTGGCACGCTACTTCACAACTCAATGCTCGTTATGACACAACAGGCATGAAAACGAGAATAACGAGACGTTCGCGCGCAGCCGGCTTCAGATGAATGGAGAAAGCAGACCTTTCTAAGGGAGAGGGACCGATCCAGAGCACCTTCGGGGTCACAGCGCTGGAATTCCGACGCGGCCGGCTTCCTTCCGCGAAAAAATGAGGCGTTTTCATAAATAATCAACGCCTTTTTCAAACAAAGAGGTTCACTTCCTTCTCTTTTGGCTCGGTGTATTATGTGATCGCTCAGGGAAAAAGACTTTAGAGCAGGTTGCTTAATGTTTAGGGCCTCTGTATTGTAATCTACTTGAATTTTTGTGATATGCTCATTTGACATGCTTCAATCTTGCTATCTCATTGTTAAAAAATTTGCGCAGTTGTGGTGTATTAAAATTTTAACCGATTCATTTACTAATGCAATTAACACTTAAACATGAAAATTTCAAATTGCAAGAAGGCTCATAAATTTTTTGTTAAAAACAATGAGAAAAAATCACTAGCTAAATATTTAGGATATTTTAATGCTTTTTTACTATCAATATTATTCATGCTTTGAAAGCATATCAATATCCATTAGAGTTTCATAGTTTCAGAGCCATTAATCGCGAGTGAATCCTTTGCGTAATAAATGACACTCTTGATCAAACCGCTTTTGATGGTTTCAATCGCAGCTATCTCGTTCGACACATTAGCATGCAAATCGACCAGAAACACAGGCCGTGGGTTGCATCGCAGCCTCGCGAATACATTAGCCACTGTGTGCGAGCGAGAATTTATGTACAATACAACAAACAAGAGCCTTTTTGGGCAGCGTCCGCAGGCCAGAACATCCAACTCCTTGGATTTGGGGAGCGCAACTTTTTGGTCCCAAATCTGTAAGTCTCATCTACTCTCTGCTTTCCATTTTGTTTTTGTTCCCTGGACCACGCCTTGCGTGTATTGTCGCCGGTTAATTAATTTTGGTTAGTATCAAAGTGGAAAATCAGTGATGCGCGGTCGGCGCATTGTTATAAACTCGCCGGCATACAACACCGTGGCACAATGATTAATTACGTGTGCTGATATTCAGCAGGCCATATTTTCCACCGCATTAATATTCACAGTCATGCTTTTTGATTTGCGCGCTAACAGGTTCAATTATTACACATTTGAATGGACAATTAGACCTGCGTGCGTGCCTTGATACATTTGATCTCGTTTTACATGGGCCACGTTTGTTAAAAAATTCAATTGGGCGGAAGTGCCATCAGAACAAAAACACACTCATCGTCTCAGATTGTATTGTTACGGATATATAGACTTGATAGGAGTTTCAAGCTCTTGCGAAAACTTATGTTTACTTGAAATTTTTGTTAAATAGTTGCAAAGGAGATGCATCCGAAGCAACATTAAATTAAAAAAAAAACAGCAGCGTGCAGTATTAAAAATTTGTTTGAAAATATTGCATTACACTTTAGTTTTTTTCTCTCCTTGTAAAAGCAATTACTATCCTTGTCGTCTTACGATCTGCTACTTTTTGTTTTAGGCTTCACTCATCCATTGCCCAAACAGCAGTGGCTTAAATAATACTGTACTTGATTGATTTAAATATTGACATGTGTGTGCATTCAAACAAGCTAAATATCCTAAATACATATTAAAAATCAGATTCCGTTGAATAGAAAATTAACAATACTTGAGTTCAATATTGTCATTAATATCCTTATAGAAAATTCAAAGTCTCAATTTTTCCCACCCGCTATATTTAAAAATAAAGTTTTAAATTAGGATAAGATAGAAATTGTAGATCAATTAATTATTACAGTTATCTTGTGCGTCCTTAAAAAAGAGGCTGATTAGAGCAGAAAATTGCATTACTAACCGTAAGTGTGTGGCGGAGCAGCATGTTGAATTGTGAGCGGAGGTCCCCCTGTGAGGTAAAGGTACGACTGACTGGATGCGGCAATTCTGTCCTTGCTCTGCTCGGCTAGCTCCCACGCCAGCCCGCCAGCACTCACTCCCCGGTGCTGTCCACGCGACCCACGCTGCCGGCCTTAGCCAATCTCGGCCCATATCGGGCCACCCTTGCCTCTTTGCCTGCCCAGGCACACGTAAAAAACGCAAAAGCGCTAGCTTTTGATAAATTAATACAATTTGCCAGTGGTCGATTCTCTCCCGTGGGTTTGAGAGAAGATTGCGACGCCCGAGGTTGAGCGTTAATTTCTTCAGCATTTTGGCAACCTGATGAGCAACAGGTTTTCTTCCTTTGGGAGCGTTTATATTTTATTTATGATTTATTTAGTAATTATGCCACTTGAGTGCGACAGATGAATAATTTTTACCGGTGTTTTGTGTTATTTAACTAAACATGAAAATATAACTAGTCATTTAAATGGATTTCACTGAAGCCCAATTTTTTAAAATCTATATAGCTCAAGATGATAGCTATAATAAAGTAGCCTCATTTAAAGTTTAGTGTAATGATTTTTAAAATTTGAACAACAAAATCGATGAATATTAAAAAGATCGTCTGCCAAATGATTTCAATTGTTAATAATTGAAATGCTGGCTTGAAAACTTGGAAGAAAAATCAGCAGTTATAAAACGATGCGCGAAAAGTTAAAGAGCTGTTTTGATTGTGGCCTGACCACCGCAGACTTTAAATTATAAAACCTGACTTTCCAGCTTGCCTGTTCATTCTTTCCATTCTGGCTGAATTAATGAGCGCATTGTGTTTGTGTCGCATCATACCAATATGGGAATCTGGCGGCAAAACGCAAGCGATTCAAAACAATGCTCGGCCCAAAAAATGCAATGAGGCGGCGCGCACACATATCACTCGCGAGAACGTGCGTACGTTTTTATCACCTGTGCCAGTGCGTTCATGACACACGGTTTCATTGTCAAATATGATGAACGTTAAGATTTTGAATATATTCTGGCATTTCTCATGACTATTATATCGGAGGAAAGTGACATCACAGTTTGGCAGACACTTGACTCCAAATGAATCGCTTACGTAAGACTGCAATTAGTCACCAAAAATTTTGGTCACTCATCACTTCAACCAGACGAAAATTCTTAAAAAATATCTTAAGGAAAATCTTGTTGTACACCTATCATGAATTATTTTAAATAATTTCACTTCATATTTGCATACATGTAGTTTTATATTGTATTTTTGTCTAGACGTGAACAATTGAACATGGAATTAAAAAAAATTGTCCGCATTGGCTTAAAGCATTCAAAACATTATGTATTTGCTAAATTTCTGTTAGATCGGAAATATGTGCTGACGGGATGAGATTTTCTCGAGCAGGAAACATTTTACTAAATTTAAAATCGTATCACGTCCCAAGCGACACTGTAGGTATTTTCCATTGCTCAATCGAATCGCAGCATTGAGCGCAATGTAAACAAACAAATTAATTGACGTGCGTAATTTGTAATTTATATCAATCGATCATAATAATGGAATATGTGAAACCAATTTCAGAATTGCGCAAGTTGCGAATTGACGCACATGTTTCTAGCGATGATTATGCCCCTTTGATGGCAATTTGCCACGGAATAACATTCTTCAAACCAACCAGTTCCTTCTCCGCGTGTTGTAAAAAAATATATATAACAACACAGTGCCCTGCTTCGCGCTTAGCTTGCGAAATATCGTTCATCACATAATTGCATTGGTAGACGATGAATATTACCCTCAAAGAAAATGAAATTCGGCAATTAGAAGAGCCTCGAGCTGTCTTTATAGCTCCAATATAAATTTGCGGCAGCGTAAAAGTTAATTAAAATGGAATAATATCGCGAACACGACTTGCAATGTGATAATTTCCTGTTGGCTTGAAATATTCACCAGGATGTACAAGAAGCTGCTTCATCTGTTTCGAGCGATAAACATTAAATAAGTTCCAAAAATTATTTTTCTACATTCGTAATAAAAATTAAAAATTAAAAAAAAATTAATTAAAATCTAAATTTTTACACTTTACACGCCAAATAATTCGTTCTCAGAAAGCTGCAATAAGTTAGTTCTTGAAAAATTTCAATAGCTGTTTTACTATCGGCAATTGTAGAAAAGTGCATGATAAACTTTTTATCTCTTTATTTTATCTGATCTTCTTCAGAGGCGTTGCAACTGGTAGCTGCTCATTGCTTATTCACTTAAGTGGAGCCAACTTGAAACTCATTAATTATCAATCAATTATTTCACCTTTTCGGATTCAACAGTTTCATTTTTTATAGCTATAATTTCAAAAGAGTTATTTAACATTACGTTAAAGGAAAATCCGTATCCATTGAACAAAAAGGAAGTTGTTATCATAGAATCGACAAATCGTCGCAAATGGCTATGTTTCTCCTTGAGCTTGAAAATCCAGCCACAGAAGGAATAGCAAAATGTCAGGTTCATATCATCTAGCATAATTTATAAATGCACCAAACGACACGCAGATGAAATTTATTGAGCGCAACCCAACCGTAGCTCGCCTGCATTTGTTCAAAGAAGGAATCAGGCGCCTTAATCGACTCTGCTGCACGATTCACCAGATAATTTATCGACACGAATCATATTATTAATATTGAGGAAGATGTTGTGCCTCCCATCGTTTTGCAGAATGTCTGCTTGCTATAAAGTCCTAAAATTCAAATTTATTGCACATTTATCGCTGCATCTAAAGTACTTTTTCTTTGAAAATTTTGAAATGCTCATTTAATTTACCTTCGTCAGGCCTTAAAAATTCCCACTCTTTCGTCGACTTTAAATAAAAAATGAAAAAAATGCATTGGTTGGTTTTAGGTTTGACAGTAAATCACTGTTAAAATCCAATTTCGAGAAATATTGAGCATCAATTAAATTATGAATCTGCAAGTGATGCTAAATTAATTTTTTAAAGTCTCTGACTTTAATGTTTTTTAAATATCTAATCAAATGAACAGGGATTAGTCTGTCTATTTTATTAAAAATTTAAACTTGGTTCACCTCGGTTGCAACCTAATTTGGTTAGCAATTAACACTTCGCTATCGTTCCCCGTTCGCACATCATACATAATACACGCAACTGGAGCTCTCATGGCAGAAAGGGTAATGTTCCACTACATCAAGTGTTGACTGATCGGTGACCAACCAGGCTATTAATTAACGGTTACATAAACTCGCCCCCGTGGCATATAAATTTACAAGTACTTTCTCTCAAACGTATCTTTTCTTAACACTCACACATGCGTGGGAAACGCAAATAATAATAAGCAGATAATAGCGTGCATAACACTCGTCGGTTGCCGCATTTGCAATAAGAGAATGCGCACTGTGGAAACAACGGGATAAGAGTGATATGAAAGATGAAAGACATGCACAACACTGCAGCGGTCGCATTGTCCCCCGCATGTCACTCTGAATTACGCGATCCAAAAACCACAAAATTGCACGAGCTGTTCGATGTATTAGTGCCCTTCTTGCCTTCTTGCGACATAAAAATAATCTTATAAAAATCAGGAAAAACATAGAGTGCAAGATATCCGTTACATGATCGTACTATTCAATCTATATGAAAGAGAGAGATTTTATCTGAATAAATTTAAATATCACTGGAAATGACACAATCCAGTCTTTGAAATAAATTATCGTTGATTACTATATTATATAGTGCTATACAAGTTTTCATTCACTTATCTTTTAGCTGCGACCCAAATCATACGTTTGCAGATCAGTGCAGGTGATAATTCGCGAGTGGCCCCTAAGGAACTGTGCGTGGGAATCGAAATTTTGTCATGAAATCAATCAAAACTGGCTGGTTTACTTTTTTGCTCGCCCCAAATGTAATCCTCTCTTACTTAAGATTTCGCTCTCCAAACTTGTTCCCTGCAAAATCAAAGCTGAGTGACCTTGGACAGTTCCTAATTAAAACACAAATCAGCGCATATAATCCGTCATCTTCACTCCCATCACAGCTCGTTCGACATTGTGGAGAACCAAGATTATATTTCATTCCGCATGACCTTAAGGTAGTCCCACACTTTTCATTTCCAAGCTAAAGATCTACTAATCGCCCACTTCTGCGAAGCATTTACGTTGCAAATCATTCTAGCTTAGAAATGCCGCAATGCCTTTAATTAAAAAAACTCTTTGCCCAAACTGTTAAAAAATGGTCGAAATGGACCTTGCCAAAAATTAAATAATGCTTAATTAAACGAAGAAACACCTTTTAAATAGCGTGAAAGCCATCTGCACGTGATATCAGGTTTCTTTTTTATATTAAATAATAAAATAGCGCTCGGAATCTGGCGCGTTGGTGTTCCCAAGACCGAATTCCACCGGCGCCGAGCGAATAGCAATGGTAATAATGGGCCAAAGGGCGTTTACAGGTCGACGGGTGTGAAAGTAGACTGTGTTTGCGAATATGTAATATGCAGAGGAGATGCAACGCTTACAGTGTAACGTACACCAAACCGCTCAACAAGAGGCCATTGGCGACCATATGAAGCGAATTGAGAGCAGACAATGATGCATTGCCAGTGGTTTCAATCAGCGCAACGAGGGACTGCTTTCAGTTTATTGCAATATGCATAATCTGACTATGGCTGCGCATTCTGATTTAAATGCTCTCACTAATTATGTTCGCGTAAAAGTTGAGATCACTATATTTGGATTATTCGATGAACACACATAACAAATCAATTACATAAATCACTTGCTAGATTGTAGTAATTGTGCAATAAAATAGACAACCATGTCCAGATCAAGTTCCTATAATAGCAACACGTGTCGTGTGAATGGAATGAAGACCGCACGCTTAGTCAGAAAGATTGAACAAAAAGTCTAAGTATTGAAAACAGCAAACAATTCGCAAAAATAATATTCTCCGACCCACCCAGAGCGCGGTATTAACAATGCTGTTTTTGCTTATGTTCTCGTGCATCACAAATTGAATCCTGTTTTCCAAGCGTGTTAGGTTTTTAATTGAACCACAGACAGAACGCAGCAGGAGCCCATCATCTTTTCCTCTTGCTCTCCTTTTCTCAGAATTTTTCTTCAAAATCCAATTTTTGTTTATTAACCCGGCGTCGGATTTTCCACGCGTCTTTGTGAGTCAACTCGTTGCAGTGCTGCGGGGCGAAAAGAGTTTTATTAAATACAATGGAAATCACTTGTCACGCTCATCTCGGTGAACTTTCCATGAAAGAACACACACAAGCTAATTTCCCTTATGCTTTTCTCCGCTGTAATTATCGCTAGATCTATTCATGCGTAGGCAATCTAGCTTCCAGATGCCCCACTGATTGATTTCATTCATCTAGCTGTAAAAAAGTGCATGGATAATTCGAATACTTTTCCAAAGAACGCTTTAATTGAATCATATTCCAGGGACATTGTTGCTATTTCTCCGCACGCTTCAATAAGGTTAATAATAAATAAATAAATACAAAGAACTAATTTATTTCTAGAATTCCGTCATTGTGCTCTCGAAGGTTCGTCGTACGTGACCACTATTGAAACGCTGAAGCAACCTCGAGCGTTCTGTGAAATGAAAATAATATACGCGCAATTCAATATTTCGCGTGTGCTGGCACGAGCCTACGCGATTTGCGTTAGCCCGCGAATTCGCAAGTTCAACTCCCACTTGACGGGTTCGGTGCAAAAATCTTCCTTACCCTTGCCTTCATGTCTCATCAGCAGCCGCTTCATAATTTCATCCTCCATGTGAAAATCGCGCCCTTCCTTCTTCTACAGGCCTACGCACATCATTGTTATGAGATAAACGGCACGTTAATTTTGATTCGCTTTTCCTGTTCCTGCTGATGTGATATAATTTTAGACAACCTACAATGGAATGACTATATCTGTATTATGATATGTTAACTTTCATTAACGCAAGGTCAATAAATTGCATCTTTGCGAATAAGTTTTTTATGATACATTTTAATTAATATTCGTTTAAATGTTTTAAATATTACAGTTTGAAGGCAACCACAAAAGTTAAAAAGCACATAACGTTTTCGTAAATGTGAAAAAATATGGTTCTGAATTTTTTTTCTTAGCTGTTCATAATTTAGAAAGGGCTTTAGGCAGAAGCCGAAATTATCGTAGAGCAATAAAAAGATGACTGACTTGAAGGTGTGTTTTCACTTGAGGAAGGCATTTCTGCTGATTGATTAATTGGACTAGACATCGTGGTTGAAAGTTGGGACTTAATTTCTCTCGACATGTTTTGACTCCCTTGTCATGAGGGGTTTCTATTTTGTGCCTGAGATGCTATGTGATAGGAACTAGGGCGCCAGGTGGAGCCAAATAATGTCGGGAAAAATAAAGTCTCAGCAATAAAAAAACGAGGAAAATAAGTCCGATTATTTAATCAGCAAGAATATAAAGATCACGATTTTTTGCTTTGAGGAAAATGTTCAGAATTTAAATTCATTATTTGATTGTTTTTAAAAGGATCAGTCTCTGTTGAAATTTTATGCGGAGCCTTGAAATGCACTCTGATTTTGGCCCAACATTCAAACGGGAGAACAATGCTCGCCTCCGGTGGCTATCGTATACCATTTGCGCCTGATGAGGTTAAACTTTGGGTCGTGCCAAAGAGTAACACTTGACGTGGAAAAGAGTTAGATGCCCTCTGTTATACGCTTTACTCTATTTGTTGTTGCGGGCTTCCTCCGCTGCTTGGGCCAATCCGGGTGTGGTCCCTGAGAGGCTGTCAAGGTTAAAACGAGGCGTTCATGCTCGCCGCGTCAGGCAAGGGACCCGTTGTGCCCATATTCGTGCATGCAGTGCGGGGGCTGGCTGCCGCTTGGCACGGGCACTGAGCCCGCTCAGGGGTTCATGCCGTGCGCAACGTACACACACTGCTGCTTTAATGCCGAGTAAAAGAAGGAAATAAAGAAGAGCAAGTAGGTGGAAAACGCTTTGAACACGGCGTTCATTATCAACTCTCCTTCTCCGCGTTGCTGTCTTCTTTTGCCCTCAACTGCGACGGTAAGTTACGTGTAATAAATCCAAACCAACGCACGATTAGCACCTTTCGTATAAAGAGTGCAATCACCCCTGAGCGAGACTTCTATCCTCACTTGTTTTAAAGATTGATCTTCTCATTTCGCAAATCCTATGATCTCCGTTCTTGAAAAGCTTCTTGAATAATGGAACAAGATTTGAAATCCACGGAAATGCAAATCATATCAGTAGGCATATTTTTTGTTTGATTCTTCTAGATTCAACTTCTTCCGGACATACAATTTTACTTCTAAAAGAATTCAAAAGAAAAAATTGCAAGATCATTTCACCCGTGGAAGATATAATCTTTCTTATCTAGTAGTCTATTCCTGCCACATGATTGTTTAGTTTAGGTGCCATTGACTGTAATTATACCAACTTAACTTCTTTGTCTCGAGGCATTATTTAACATTTTTTTAAAAAGATAATTTTAATGTTAAAGGAAGTCATTGATTAATTAATTTGTTCAGTATATCTGGAGGTTGTTTTAACATTGCCTGCCTTACTTTCCGAGAGATAATTTAAAAATTTTTTGATTCGTACGTATTTCCAATTTCTTTTTTTTATCTCCAGACTCTGTTATGAGAGTAAAAAATAAACAATGCATAAAAGAACGAGATTGCATCAAATTCCTAAGTTTTTTTTTTAACAATTATTTTAAATCAAATTTGACAAGATAGATTCCCTTTAAAGTTTCCTTATAATCAGAACCGCGGAATTGGAAATGTTTTTACATTAAAATACTATTAAAATGACTGTGGATACCCGAGTAAAAATTAATTAAACAAAAATCAATCTGAAAAAAATGAAGAGCTACAGAGACCTTTGATCCAAAACATCTTATTTTTTACCGCTTATAGAGGTCGCGCGGGTATATAGATTATATCGTCAACCACTACAGTTTTTTTTCTTATAATCCGTCTTTGTAAGCCAACTCAGATAACCTCTCTTATAGTAATCTGCTAGTTTCTTTCGCTTTCAGTGAAATATACGTGCACGCGCATGTAACTATTTGACAACCAATTTAATCGAGAAAGTTTTTATTACTCTCTGCCTAGGTTAGTTTTCAATTGCGACGCGTAAAAATATGAGTTCAGCAGAGAACAAGAAGAGGTGTATGGCGATGGTGTTACTAATGGTAGGCCTTTTTGGTCTCGTCATTGCCCAGGACCAGTTCCTCTACGGCACCTTCCCGAAAGGTTTTCTTTGGGGCGCTGCTACAGCGTCCTATCAAATCGAGGGTGGATGGAACGAGAATGGTATTTATTTGGCATGATTTGCGCCCCAGCGAGTTCATGAGAAAGGTTGGGTTTGCAGGGAAGGGCGAAAACATTTGGGACAGAATGGTCCACGCATACGATGGAGGCATTAAAGACAACTCCACGGGAGACGTCGCAGCTGACTCTTACCACAAGTACATGGATGACGTAGCAGCACTTAAAGAAACTGGGGTGAGATTGGACTATCATTTCTGTTGGCACTAAAATTTTTGAAATTTTTATATTTTAGTTCCATGTTTTCAAGATAAAGCACGAGCTTTACAAACTAAAAAGTTGTTATAGAATTTCGCTATGAAAATAAACTCTACAAAATTGCCAATTTCGAAATATTCGCTCCGCAGGTGAATTTCTATCGTTTTTCTCTATCATGGTCTCGAATTCTACCCACTGGCCGCATCGATCAGATCAACCAAGACGGTATTGACTACTACAATAAGCTGATCAATGCTCTGCTAGACAAAAATATCTCCCCGATGGTACACCAACTTAATGCTCTAGCTGTGCTTGTTTTAATTTTCTGCCGCGCACATAGATCACCCTCTACCACTGGGACTTGCCTCAGCCACTGGAGGACATTGGAGGATGGCTAAATGAAGAAGTCGTTGATATTTTTGGAGCATATGCCAATCTCTCATACAGCAGCTTTGGGGACAGGGTAACTACGAATATCATCCCCAATTTCCTCATAGCGAAGAATTATCAAAATTTCCGTTTAAGCTTGTGATTAATGAGTTACGTTCATTACAGTCTCTTTTTAAAGATTTTTTAAGTAACGATAAAACGGTTTACGTTTTTCTTTGCTTAAGGTTAAATCGTGGATCACCTTCAATGAGCCATTGGTGCAGTCACATTTGGGCTATGGCTTAGGGATCTTCGCACCCCGTGTAAAAGGCAGTGGCAAAACTGACTACATCGCTGCGCACAACCAAATAAAAGCACATGCCCGCGCTTGGCGCATCTATGACGCAGACTACAGGGCCACCCAAAATGGTCATTTAAACTTAATTAAACTTGGTAAAAAAATTAATTGAACGCATGCTTACAGGTGAAGTTGGAATCACTTTCAACTGCGCCTGGGATGAACCAAAAACGCAAAATCCTGAAGATATTGAGGCGGCCGAACGCGCCTTGCAGTTTGAGGTCTGTAATATGTAGTCCATTTGATTTATAAAGGTCTTATTTATAAAAACGATGAACGTGATTAGACAATAACTGAACCATTTTGCAGCGGCGGAATTGCATTCGGCCGCTGCAATTTAGTTTATTTGTTTTTACTGTTCGGGATCGAACGGTGAAATTATGTTTTGTCATTTTTTATTTGACTCATTTAATTGTGATATTTTTTAAATTTTATTAATTAATGCAGTACGATTACGATGGAGTGACGTTAGATTATTTTGGAATGGTGAAAAATCAAGAAAAATAAGTGGAATTTATTTTAGCTTGGTTGGTTCGCTCACCCCATTTTCAGCGCTAATGGAGATTATCCGCCGATCATGAAGGAGTATATCGCAAGTCGCAGTGCCAAAGAAGGCTACAATATGTCCAGGCTTCCCGAATTTGGACAGACTTGGGTCAACTATATCAAAGGTTTTTTAATTAGAATGCCAATTTTTTAGAGTTAAAAATATTACAAGAATTAGAATGACAGTTGCAAAATTTAAGACTTACAAGGAAACGATCTGACCGTCACTAGTATATTTCTTGACGTCAAACGTATACAATTTTGTGATGTAAACATTAACCACACCAGTCAAAATTCCGATTTCATGAAAGTTGGCACGATTTGATGCAAAAACATTACTTTTAATATCGGTCTGTATCCTAGTTAATTATATGATTCTCCACCTCCAGGGACACATGACTTTTTTGGGTTGAATCATTACACTTCCCGTCTGATCTACAGAGTTAAAGGAGGGAATGAGACTAGCTACGAAAATGACCAGGACTTGGCCTCAAGCAGCGATCCAAGCTGGCCTTCATCAGCATCTTCGTGGCTTAAGGTTCAATCAAGTCTTAGATAATTGGCCTAAACCTATGATACTAACCTCATCAATTAGGTTGTCCCGTGGGGGTTTCGCAAATTGGTGAACTGGATCCATAAAGAATATAACGGCGTCAGACTAATTGTCACTGAGAACGGATTTTCGGACCACGGACAGATTAAAGATGACGACAGGGCCAAATATTACACCGTAATATATAAAATTTTCATTAAATATTCCTTAAAAAGGGAATAAATATTTTTATCACAAACTAATTAGAGCTACATCAATGAACTGATGAAGGCCATTAACTTGGATGGCTGCAATATTTTCGGCTATACCGCCTGGAGCATCATCGATAATTTTGAATGGTCCTCTGGATACACGTAAAATAAGAGAAATTTATTGCTACTCTTATGTAATTTACTTTTTTTTCAAATTGCAGGGAAAAATTTGGACTTTACAGTATTAACTTCACCGATCCAAGAAGACCGCGATCAAGAAAATTTTCTGCTGAGGTTTATTCAAACATTATCGCAAACAATGGCTTCCCCGCATCATCTACCAACAACATGACAATGTACCCGTTTAAAATTCAATTTCCCTCAAAGCAACATAACCTGCATGATCACCTTTAGAGGTCCTAAAGATATATCTTCAGTTATGAATTAACCTAACTGTTTTTATGAGCTACATTATATAAAATAATAATGTTCATTGAAATATTCAAATAATGTCTTTTAATTCCCGGCACAATTGGTCTGATTAGTTTTGCCGATAATTTTAAACATTGCTCCCGCTTCAATTTTGAAGCAATGGTGAGATTTTTTAAGAATCTAGGCTACCAAGGCATTTTGTAGGCAATCATTCATTTTATTCCGCGAATCAATTATCCCAATTATGCCAATTATCATTCTACTATACGCAGCTATATTGCACGTGTTTTTCCCGCTAATATACTTTTAAAAATACTGCTTCTTGACGTTCATTGGTGGTGGCACCAACGAAAACAAACTCTCCCTTGATCGCTCAGCTGGAGCGGCAACCAAGCACCAGGCGAAGTGTTCTCTTGGCTAACATAAAATTTGCATCTGTTACTTTCTTTATTTCTAATGGAACAATGTGATTCGTTTGAGTTAAAATCTGATATTAAATGCGCAGCTTTTAATATACTTCAGTTCAGTGCATGAATTTCCTTAAGTCTCAATCATGAAATCGCCGAAAGCGTGTGTGCAAACTCTCGTCGGCTACAGTTCTTCCCTGACTCATCTGCACAACCTATTCAAGGGCTTCCTCTGGTCCTCACAATGCTTGTTCAAAGACAGCAGAGACAGCATTGCTGCCCTGAACCACCTGACTGCCGCTCTGATCGACTGTTTCCTTGGGGTTGTCATCATGCACTATTTTCTTAGTCTTGTCACCCCTCAGCAGTTGATCGATTGGACGATGTCCATCATCGATGTAATTATTTGTACATACCTTTACTTGGGGTGGGATTTAATAAAAGATCCTTTTACTGACTTTATAGGATGGTGTGGTGTCACTCAGGTCCCTTTTATCATTTTTGATGGGATCCCCAGCAGGGCTCAAATTAAACACCCATCTCAACAGATTTCTTGGAAAATTTTTCATCTACAATGTCAACCTCTGGTGGGTTTTCCTTGGTAAGATTTTTCATAACACCAAAAATTAGCTAAAATGTATTAGTATATCGATACGTATGTCCCTCAAGATCATTGTCAACCAGTCTTGTCGATAGCATTCCACGCACTTCGATGGCTTGGATTTTTAGGAATCACAACTCATGTTGCTATTATAGCTGATCTCATTGCTCTAGCCAGTTTCCATGCTTACTGCATTTACGTGTATGCCGCTCGGTAAGTGCTAAATAATTGTTACCAACCACGTGATTTGTAACTCATTCTCATTTATAGTTTTTGTTCACTTCAGCTAAAAGCTTTGATGTATCTTTGGAGGCTCTTCCTAGGCCGAAAGTGGAACCCTCAAAGGCAATGCGTTGACAGTTTTGATTACCCTCCAAGCCAATTGTTTGTTGGAGTTCTTCTGTTTACTGTCTTGATCTACTCATTGCCGACAACAACAGTTTACTATGTGTTCTTCACAACGGTATGGAGCTAATTCGTCACAAAATATTAAGTTTGAGGTCATTTTTGCTTGTTATTTTCAACAGATTCGGCTCTTGTTCTATGCCATTAATGGTATACTGACAAGGGTCCGTTATTTCATCCGAACATTCCCAATCATTATTACTCTTGCGTGGATTTTCAGCCTCAAATATGTGTGCAGTAAGTACACCTTTTTGTATTTTTAATTTCGGCATACATGCTATGCAGTATTTCAGCTTTTACTTGAAAATGGCAATAAAATTTCAGCAAACACCGTAATGGTTTTGAGGGAAAAGCAGAACTCTGATGTCTACACTGTGGAGTTAGTGCCTAGTCGCGCTTCGTTTTGCCAAGCAGTGAAAAAAGCAAACGATGATTGTACTTGTGTTAGACCAACTGGTGCAGAATGGCTGAAGATTCTCAAAAATATTTTCACAGCCAAGCTATTCTAGTCACGTGTTTAGTGCTCTTAGTGCGAATTTAGAATAAATTTTGGTAATATAGTGTATATCAAAATTATTTTAATAGTTATTTGTCAAATGACCTAATTTTTAACTTATTTCCATACAATTTCTAAATATGCGCCTGCTATAATATTTATAACTTCGGAAAGCCGTTAGTAAATAGTAAAAAGATACTAAAATTTTTAGAACCGGTAACAAAATGTAGTACAGAGTTAAATAAAAACGGTAGCTATGAATAATTTGTGAATTAAAATTAAGGAAAAAGACGCAAAAAGTCCCCGCCAAAATTTGCTATGAGCTTATGCAACCTGCAATGAATAACGGCTTGGCAAATTGCCTACATGAATGTGCTTTAAAATGAGCATGTTGGTTTTTCCATGCAACGTGTGTTTATAGAGAAATTGTGAGTTTTTATGCGTCAGCCAATTGAACAGCACTACTCTTAAGAAAACAAGCAAGCGCACATTCTTCTTGCGATCCTTTCGGTTTTTTCGGTCAGTCCAAGCTTTAGGTTTCACTTTCCACCAATTAGTTTACGCACATGCGCGCTCCAAGGTCAGCGTATCGCTAGTTTTAGAATGAGTGGATCGTGTGGCCCGCTGTCACACAAGGCAGCAGCTCTCTTTTTTTGAGCGAGCTCTCACCCGGCGCACTCTTCTTCAGCGAGACTAGCCTTGCATAATGAGATCGTGACAGCAAAGTTTGGATCAACACAAACTGCTTCGCATTGCTTGGAATCGATGTGCCTGCAATTATCACTCAATCACTAAACATCCTCACGAGTCGCTCCCATCAGACCATTTCCCGTCTCCCTCCAGTCACCTGATATTTCGCCACAGGAGCTACTATCGGGTGGGTTCAAAGCTTTCGCCCATTATCTTCTGTGAAACTTTTTATTGATTTTCTCCTTTTATTTTATTTATCAGGAACATTTTAATCCCTGTCAGTTTTTGTGCACTACTTTTTTATCATGGGAGTCGAAGCAAAGAAACTGAGCCGCTGGTATTTTGGAGGAGTTGCTTCTGCGGGTGCAGCATGCTGCACACATCCCTTGGACTTGTTGAAGGCATGTATACATGTTTTTTTTAAGTACACTTCCTTCTTTTAGCACTTAAGTGGCTTCGTTGAGCCGCGAGGTTCATTCATTACCTATCCACCACGCCCCTCTGGCGACAACCACTTTTTTCGCCAAGGAGTCATCTTGAGGTCAAAGTTCTTCTCTTTGAGACAGATATTCAAAGACAAAAAATATTATCGAGCTGGACCAAGTCTATATCTCTTTCCACTTTTGTTTTTTCCTTAAAGACAGTCTCAAAGTCCCCTAAATATTTTGTAATGAGTCTGGTTTGTTAAATTTTTGTGTCTAATTTTGGTAAGTCATTTTGTAGGTCCATCTCCAAACACAACAAGAGGGCAAATCTAGTCTGGGGCGAATGGCAAGCAGCATCGTGCGTCAGCAAGGAGTGTTGGCACTGTATAATGGTCTTTCAGCGTCACTGTGCCGGCAGTTGTCATACTCGACCACCAGATTTGGCATTTATGAGGTAAGTTTTTTGGCTCCTGGCGCTGCTTACGCACACAGATGTGTTTATAAAAGGGGCTTGATGCAGGCTCGCCCTCATCATTTCTCTAGATAAGGCTATTTTATCTTCTCTTTTTGGCAGCGCTCTGAGCTAAAGTTTAAATTAATTGCGAAATATTTTTATTCAATGCAAATTATTATGCCTTTTTGACCTTTTTATGCTATTTTCCGAGGGAAAGAATATTTAAATTTTTCTCAACATCAGTAATCAGTGCTGTTATTCCTTTTGGTAATTAAATAATATATTAAGATTAAAAGGCAAACCGTGAACCATTTAAGACCAACCAGAATTATCTGAAATAGAAGAGATAAAAATCGAAGTTCTTCAAAATAAAAAAATGGGCCTTATGAGGAATTCTTTTCAAGTCGTAAATAACAATGCTTATTGTTGGATGAAAGGTGTTTGCTGACATCAAAAACATTCTCAGGTCTGGCTAAAAATCAAATAAATTAATTCCCTCATATTCAGTTTGAATCAGTCTGGCTTAATTTTAAATAAGGGATGACTTAAACGCATGGGTTTTTTCATCTATGAAAATTACATAGAGGCCTGTTTTAATATCTACAATTCATACACAAACTAACAACACAGTCATAAAGTAAACTAGCAAAACTTTTTTTGATGAAATTTCTGTCCCTTACAAGTGTACTGACATTATAGTTTTTGATAATATCAAATTAATGTGCGCTTCACAGATAAAGTGATGAAATGTGTTAGCTTCTTTTGAACGTTTTATGTTTGCTGCACATAATGAAATCAAATTGGTCTTTGATGTTCGTCTTTTTAATTTCTAAAAGTATTTATTATCAGACAATTTCACAAGCACATTCCTCTTGCTGGCATCATCTGTTCAGGTGTCGGCTTCATGGTTCAAACTAACAACCTGAAACTCAGAGGCAATCTCTGTTTTAAAAATTGGTTTTAGCAACGCTATATACATTTTATTTTCAACTTTCATCTGAAATCTTCTAAAATGCAAGATTTATTTTTTTATAATAACAGGTGTCTAAACAAGCTGTTGCCCCATCTGGCGAGGCCATACCATTTTACCAGCGAGTTGCCCTGGCGGCTCTTGCGGGTGCTGCAGGGGGCTTCATTGGCACGCCTGCTGACATGATCAACGTTCGTATGCAGAATGACATTAAGCTTCCACCTGAATCCAGGAGAAAGTAACTGTGGACAATCAAAGCAATCGCTTACACTCATGATTCAATTGCCATGTCAGCTACAAACATGCATTTGATGGTCTATTACGGGTGTACCAGGAAGAAGGAATTCGCCGGCTATTTGCTGGCGCCACGACTGCCACCAGCAGGGCTGTCTTGATGACTGTGGGCCAGCTCTCCTTCTACGATCAAGTAAAATTGACGCTGCTCGCGTCAGGATACTTCCAGGACAATTTGTTGACCCACTTCCTCTCCAGTCTTACTGCAGTAAGATTCTTGTGTTTGTCGAGATTTGCGTCTTTGAGCATTGTATGTTTTATCATTAGGGCGCTGTCGCAACGACCATGACTCAACCTTTAGATGTCATCAAAACCAGGGCAATGAATGCCAAACCAGGAGAGTTCAGGGTAAGTATCATAATAACTGTGTAATTTTGTTAAACAAAAAAATTTTCAGAACTTGTGGCATTTGATCACCTACACGGGTAAGCTTGGTCCACTTGGATTCTTCAAAGGCTATGTACCTGCATTCGTTCGACTCGGCCCTCACACAATCCTTACCTTTGTCTTCCTAGAACAACTGAGAAAGAATTTTGGTACTGTACCACAAAATTCCTCTTAATTTTCAGACATCTTTGTTAACATTGAAGTTAATTGCACAAAATTGATTTAGAACTTAAGAAGCACAACATACATCAGATTAAAATTAGGGCGTTTATTAGGGAGCATACTAAGTGCCATATCAAGAACGAAAGTCGAGAGGACACTTCTTGCAGAGGAGAAAATTTTTAAATGAACTATTTTTTTGATATAATATTCGGCAAGAGAAGCGTAGCCTTAAATGGAGATGATAATAATTTTTCTAAATGTGATCAAAGGTTATATTGAGGTAGATATCTGCAAATTGTTGACTTAAGATGTTTTCGTGTTTTAGATATAGGTGCTGTGATAAGATGTACACTATTTTGAATTTTTCTTGAAAACTTTATGCCTCGTTGATATATTCATTTATTTTCTGTTACTAAGACATGTCACGTTGACATTTTTGTTTTGATGCTGTAAATCAAGGATTTCTGCATCACCTTCATTCCAATTCTTATTATCACTTTTAATTGTTTCACCTTTGGTCAATAGTGCTAGATTGATTTAATAATACAGCACAAGTTTATGATGTTATATTTGGAAAGTGTTAATGACTAACCAATTTATTCCTAGTTATGGGTAACTTTATGTGAAGAAATGTGATTCAATTTAGTCAATAAAATGAGATTAATATTGCTGAACACATTTTAAATCGATTTTTACTACAATTATTTGATTTTACTGTTGATCCTTGAGCATTAAATTTGTTCTATTGAACTGAATATTAAAAAGATGGTCACTTTTACTACCAAAAATAAATTTGATTTTGAGGTTTTTACTGGAAATATCCATTTTTGGGTAGCTATAAAAACACTACTTAATTTAGAACGGCAATTTTCAACACTATTTTAAAAGGAATGATATCGGTTTCATTCAGTTTATTCCACAAATTACCAAGTTCTACCTCAAATAATGATAATAATAATATAAAATAGGCTTTTTATGTTATTGTATTTTACGTACTTTATTTTAACATTATTTACAATTGAAAATCTAAAAAAGCTGGAATCATTAAATATAAGAAGTCACATTTTTTCGATTTACAGCAATATTTATTAATTTATAATAAATCCTGACAAAATGATGAAAGAAACATAAACGGGGTGTAATAATGCTGCTAATGCCAAAACTCCCGCCCTGCTGCGATCTCGCCAGTCGCCACTGTTACAGTCGCTTTCAAAACGGGATGGTAAAGTGGGCGAGGCTGGGCTGGGCGCACCATGTGTTTTTTTAAGGAGAGTAGAGTTTCTACTCTCCTTATGTTTTTTGTTGTTATTCATGACTGGTGTGGTCTCGGCTATGCATTCTGATTTATCTGTCTTTAATTTTGATCTGAAAACCAAAGCTAAGCTGGACAATTTTTGAGTTGAGTACAAGTGAAAATAGAATCCTTGAGCTCTTATTTTAAAATAAAAGGCACTTTATTTTATTCAGAATGCATCGGTCGTCATTTTGCACAAAATTTTTGAAGAGGAAACTTTCAAGTTCTTCAATTTCCTCTTCCAAGCCGGTGAGAAGCTTTGCGTTTTGAATTTACATATTTCTTTATTAAGTCCATTAAGTGTGAATTTGGTTTTAAAAAATATAAATAATTATTGTTATTAGATACCCAATGAAACCATAGGTGCTAAGAAAAGAATCTTCTCTGGCATTCAGCCAACAGGAAGCTTACACATTGGAAACTATTTTGGTGCAGTTCGACGATGGAAAGAATTGCAGGACGAAGGCGAAGATGTTATTTTTAGTGTTGTTGATCTGCATTCTATAACGCTTCGACAGGTACATTTTCACAAACTTAATTTTGTATAATACATTTTATAGGAGATATGTGTATACCTATATTTTGTGTCAAAATTTAAATTAATTAAATATGACACTGTAAAATCATATAAAATATTTTTCCTCAATTCCAGGAACCAAAAGAGCTGTCACGAAACATATTAAACTGCACTGCATCTCTTCTGGCTAGTGGCATTAATGCTGAAAAGTGCATTCTTTTTTTGCAGTCGTCGGTATGGTTTTAAAATCACTTTGTCAACTGGTTTGAGTTCATGTGATCATGAACATGGATGCATAGGTTAGCCGTCACGCAGAACTGAGTTGGGTGTTGGCCTGCCTTGCCACTATGCCCAGACTTGGACACTTACCTCAGTATAAAGAAAAATCAGTTTCGATGAAGGAAATTCCTCTTGGACTCTTCATTTATCCTGTTCTACAGAGCGCAGACATCATGCTTTACAAGTAATTCCTATAACTTATAAAGTTATATCTGAAGTTAGAAATTTATTCATTAATTTACAGAGCAACTCACGTTCCCGTCGGGGAGGATCAATTGCAGCACATTCAGTTAGCTCAGCATTTAGGAAACACATTTAACGCACGATATGGACACACATTTCCACCAATCAAAGCCATGGTTGAGGGTGAGAATAATGCTGGTTAGCTGTATATATTGTTAGTTGATTAATTGTAACTTCCAGAAAGTGGGGTAGCTAGGTTGAGAAGTTTGCGCAATCCTGAGAAGAAAATGTCTAAGTCTGACCCAGATCCAAAGAGCAGGATTAGTTTAGTGGATGAGCCTAAAGTCATCGTAGAAAAGTGCAAAAAAGCAATTACTGATTTCACCTCTGAGGTTACATATGACCCCGAAGGCCGACGAGGAGTTGCTACGCTGATTGACCTGGTGTCATTGTGCACAGGTAAACCTCCTCATCAAGTGTGCTCGGAGAATTCTGACATAGATACCGGGAAATTCAAACTGAGAGTGGCTGATGTACTAATTGAAACTCTAAAACCGATTCGAGAGGAATACAACCGGCTAGTGAAAGACCCTAGTCATATTAAAAGTGTCTTGGATAATGGGGCAGAGAGGGCACATTCCATAGCCGACAAGACATGGTCTGAAGTAAGGAAAAAAGTAGGGATAACTCTGCAAAAATGATTGTTGCAATATTGGAGTTATTGTAAATACACAATAAAAATTTCAAAAACAACATTCTTTTTCACAATAAATGACGTCCTAACCGTCGCTCTATAATTTTCGGCATTGATATCTAATTCTCAAATTTGTTTGTCTGCTCTCGTGTTTTGAATACACAGGCGTGCTAAAATGAGAGGTTATTTTTAAAAAATAAACAAAATTTATCAAAATGTAAACGATGTGCTGATTATCAAAACATTAATACTCGTATTGAACAACAATTCTCTAGCTATTTATGAAAAGCTGTATGGTTAAAGTAAAATTGAAGAGAGCAATAATTAGTATAAGTTGTGGTTTTAAAATCATATCTTGGCAATATTAGTTATTGGTAAGTAATTCTAACCACATTGAATATAACTGACTATTTTCTACGTGCTGATAATCTACTGATTCAGTTAAATTCAGATTTAGAATTAGATTTTATAAAAAAGATCGCCCCCTTTATTTACTTTCATAATTTTATGATATTAAAGACAATTTATGAATGATTTTTATGAAAATATAAGTCAATATAGTGCAGTTTTATTTTATGATATTTAAGTACAACTATTTTGGTGAATGACGTTATAAGATAATTTTGTATCATATTAAATTGTAAGCTATATAAAGTTATACAACATATATATATGTAGTAATTTAAAAATAGAAAAGACAATTTCACCAATTTTCAGTGACATCGTCGTGCGAGTGCCGTGAGTGGACATTGGTAATTATAGTTTTAAATAAACATTTTAATGTTACATTATTTGCTCCGCAAAAAACATCTTTAGTAAATCGCGGCATTAATATATTTAAAATCTCCTCGACCCATCATTGTATTGGCTCTCTTTCAACTTTTGCAGGCGTGTGACCTATCAGCGTAAAGGAAACTAAGAGAAGGCGGAGTTTAGACAGCCAGCCAAGAAGGCGAGAAAAGAAAACACGAGAAGAGAGCAGGCAGAGAGCCTGGCTCTCGCTGAGTTCTTTGCACTTTTTGCGCTAAGGAATCCCCGCTAATAAATCCTTTTTTGTTATGACCTTTGCAAAGGCAGCGATCAGAGAAGGATGTGGAATTTTACACGTGTTAAGCTCGTGAAACTTCAGGGGAAACACACAGCACACGCATGAGGTAAAACAACCACAAGATCTTGTGAAGTATATGTAATTCGGATTACATACATATGTATGTATCTATTTTTTGCTGTCAGAAGCCTCTCCTCCCTTCCAGGTAAATTTGTTGCTCTGGAGGTGGAATTTCTCAGGTGCATTTGGAAGGAGGAAACTTTCTCCGCCAATGCCATGCTCTATGATTTTAATTTTTACGATTTTCGTTCCATTGATGTGTATGAATAACTTTCTCTTTCAGAGAACATCCTCAAGACCTACAAACTTGAACTAGAATCCGGAGAGAGTTCAATGTGTACGAAAGTTTAGTGCGTGCGGACCGTTCCTGACAAAAGTGAATCGAAGGAATCGACAATGTCTCTTGGAACGAAACCTATTTATTGTGTGTCCAGAGCCGGACGATTCCTGCTGAACAAAACGAACTTTGTGCACCGAAATGCACCCAAAGTTTCAGTGCTTGTGCAGGGACAGAGTTTCTTCTCCACAACCTCCATCCGTTCCAACAAACAAGCCATCAACCCGCGGCCAGATTGGAACCGAGCTGTGTCAGAGGCTGAGAAAATTGTGGGCTACCCGACTTCTTTCCTGAGTTTAAGGTGGTTGCTCAGCGATGAAATCGCCAACATTGCTCTTCACCTCAGAAAATTAGTTGGCTCAAATCATCCCTTGCTCAAAACCGCAAAGTAAGCATTTTTATTTTACATCTCGAGGCCTATATTATGTTTGCTTATCATATGTTCTAACAAGGAACCTACTTAATAATGGGCGCAGCAGCATGCAAGCCTGGGGCCTCATCGTACTTTTGGTGTCCAAAGCAGCTGGACACAAGTTGGTTGATGACATCGAAATTGACAAAGCTGCTGGTGTTCTCCACAGGTACCTTTTTTGTTTTACCTCGGTGCGTTCACAATTAAAATTTTTACTGTTGTGATAGGTAGCCGTGACACACATTTTTTGGTGTCATGCAAATACATTGAATTAAAATTAAATTATAAAATGTTACTCTTAGCCAACGAGCTCTTGCCGAAGTTACTGAGATGATCCGCACGAGTAACCTTGTCCACAAAGGTTTGGTCAATATTTACCCTGGAATGTATCCGGACACCGACGCACGCACAATGCAAGACATGACATTTGGAAACAAAATCGCTCTGCTTAGTGGTGATTACCTTCTTGGAAATTCTTGCGCCGAGCTTGCAAATTTGAGAAACTCTGAAGTAAGAGCAACAAATTAAATCATAGGACGATCTCTTATATAAGAAGCCTATTTGTTAAATTAACTTCAGCTTGTGGAGCTAATGAGCAGTGCTGTGAGAGACATGGCTGAGGGTGAATTCGTTGGCGAACGTGACAAGCAAAACAACCCTCTTCCTTCTCCTGGACTCACAGAACAAGATTGGACCTTGAGGAGTGTCTTGTCGGCGGGCAGTCTGCTTGGAAAATCTTGCCAGGGTACTTTGAAATTGGCCGGACATGGTGAAGAGCTGCAGCTGAGGGGATACAGGTTTGGCCAGCACTTGGCCTTGGCTTGGCAGGTAAGCAGATACAAAAATCTCAAGATAAATCAGCTTATATTTTGACATTAACAGGCGTGCCTCGAGTTGGAACCATTCACGAGCTCGGCTGGGGCAGATGGACAAATGCCATTCAGCCTGACGTCGGCACCGGTCATCTTTACTCTTCAGGATGACCCTTCTCTCTTTGAAGAGATTAACAAGGGAAAGGAAAACATCGAAGATGTTGATTACTCAAAAGTATGATTTTACCTGGTCTTCTTGTAATTAAATGGCCATACTGAGTGTTTTTCTAGATCCATGCCGCGGTCATGAGCGGACCTGGAATTCCTCAAACCAAGGATCTGCAGCGGCACCACGCTCAAAAGGCCTTGCAGGAGTTGGAGGGCTTTGAAGAAAACGACGCAAGAAAGGCTTTGTCGAACATTATTTTTGCCATGGGTGAAATCTGACTAGAGCTTCAACACAGTAGTAATTTATAGAGCAGATCATTTAGTAAACCACTGACCACATCAAAGAGACTGTGTTGATTTCTATATTGTTTTTACGTCAATACTGGAGGCAGGCACTACTTGCGCCGCAAATCACTTATTAACTTATGTAATTGAAGTGATAACCTATAGCAGGGGTGATGGCATGTTTTGAACTTGCACTATGTTGGTTCAAAGTAATGATTATTATTTACCACGTTTACTCATGAAGAGTATTAGTGTAGTATTTTATGGAGACGTTAACGTTTGTGCAATAAATTTTAATTTTATATATTTGTGTGGATTTTTGTTTCAATTGACACCATTTCAATTATCACCTTACAAATTCTTTATTTAAAAAACAATTTTTAACATGAAGCAGTTAAATTATATTGATTCATAGTCAACAAAAAACCGAAGTGTGGGTTAGGACGTTAGGTGTCTGACAAATAATTATTAGTTTAGTAGACTCCACGTTAGCATCAGTCTGCCTAGCAAATGAAAAGTAGTGTTTACGTTTAAGTAGGCAAATAATAATCAGTGCGTTGTGATGACAATGGTAATGTAACAGCTTAATTAATTTTCTGCAACCCAGTTAATTGAATAATTGTAAGACACCAGGCTTTTTCAAGATACCATGCGCTTAATTTGCAAGGTCGTAACTCAAGATATATTGTTTGGGCTAGTTTTTAAGACAAATTTGAATGATCAATCAAGTTTGAAACAAAACATAATATGCAAATAGTAACAAGGCGTCAATTAATCCATCTCTGTCTCCATGGGTTGAGTATTGTGACCAGAACTTGAACTAGCTGAGGCTCCATCTTCGTCAGACTCTTCCTCAGTGCCTCCCAGAAGTTGCTGCAGGAAATTATCTGCAAACAGAGTATGGATAAGCACCACCGCCAAAAGTTAATGGTTTGGCGTAGTATTACCAAACAATCCTCGTGGTCTAGAATTCGGAGGAGGTCGCACACCAAAGAATATTTGGGCAATTTTATCCAAGTACTCCTGGTATGATGGGTCTCTTCCTAAACTTGGCCTATACTTATCACAAAGCATTTTGAAGATGGCCAGTTTGCCACTGCAAAAAAATCTTGTTCTAGGCACCATAAGACTGATATCACTGAAGTCCAACCTTTCAACTGCTTGCAACAAAAACCACAGGAAATTCAAAAGAGGCAGCAGGAATGGAGGGCTTCTTTTCATAATGTTTGGGTGATTCGTGGTGTAACTTGTGAAGGCCAGGATAGCAGCATTTTTGTTTTGGAGGCACAAGTACCTGAAATCATATTTTTTTATTTGCACGCCAACTCAAGGTAGCAGGTCTTACTGAAGAACAGCCTGGGCGATGAAAAGGTCAGCTTCATTTGAAAATCCACGAGCTACATGAAGCTCGACAAGCATTTTGGCACAGTTTCTACCATCTGGTGAGTGCATGAAGTGAAATCGGGCCAAGTAGTAATTTTTTTCTGACATATAGCAATCATTTAGTGTCACTTGTACAAAGGAAAATTATATCAGACCTTTCCAGAAGACTTGCGCGATTGCTTTGTGTAAATGAGGGTGACCCTTTTTGGTTTCATCCATTCCAGACCATCTGAGAGCCTTCGTCAAGAATGTGTCTCTCTCAGGTGCCACTGAATTGATCAGTTGGAACAACCTGAAGTACAACCACACCGGTCAGGAATTCTTTTTCGTTTTAGCATAATTTAAGGTACTTTGAAATCTTAGAGAAGTTCTCATCTGACGTCGGTGCATCAGAAGTAACTAGAACATCAACAAACAGAATTGCCAGGTCAGCTCCACTTCCTTGCTGTAAAGAAAAAAGGCAAATATTTAAAGACATTCATTACGCCTCAACAAGTATGTAGTGCATTGAGCACGTCGCGTGGGCTGGGGCGTGATTGCACAAATGGTTAAGTAATGCGCAACGCCATTCGACGAATATATTATTAATGAGAATACGACGTACCGTGCAGAACATGAAGTAATTTCTGATTTTACCTGATTTTTGAGCAACAGCTTTGTAGCACCATCATAGAGCAAATCTAACAACTCAGGGTATCGCTTCTGACTGGAATATCTGGGCAGAGCAAATAGTGAAATGATTATTTTGTCACTTTTTATGTAGTGCTGGCTCTGACACATACCGAAAGTAGAGAGTTCTGTACATTTGATGAGCCTCATAATATTTCTCGTTACTTAAAGAATCTTGAAGTTTGGCTAAAACTCTTTGAGCACCGGCTGCTCTGCTACCTGCGTTAGACATCGCGCTCACCGAGTCAATGACACTTAGGCGAATATGTACGCGACTTGAATTTCACGTAAAACGATGCACTGTGATTATGTTCCTGTTTTTCATGCAGCAACAACAACAAATATGGACCCCGAGCCCGACGATCGAACCTGACGTCACTACTTCAGCCGTACGCTCGGTTGTTCAATCATCATTGGAGGAGAGCTATCGGCTTTCTGGTCAGCTGGTACAAGTGAGCCAATCGCATGAGGTTTCTGCAGCGGCTCGTTTGAATTGCTTCATTGTCGCGAACACATGGTGCGCAGATGATACATAAACAAATATTTTCGATGAACCGTAGCCAAATTGGAAGTGGACGGGGGCCAACTAATTGACAATGGACTCGTAAGTTCTATCTTTAACTTGTTTTTTGTTGTTTTACTTAAAAAAGAAGCAAACTTGTGGGACTTATGGACTTAAATAATATCTTCAATATTTAATTAACTCTTAAAAACACTATGTGCGGAACTACATTTTCAACACTTGTCTTAATTTTGTAGGAAGCCAAAAGAGAGTTTTATTTCGGTGCAGATGGAGCTGCAGAAAAGAGATCAGCACATTGGAAAGATGATTGGCATTGTTGAGAATGGAAACAACAGTCACGGCAACCACATTTTGAGCACGGTAGTGGACCACGCTCTGAAGAACAAAGAGGCTGTCTGCTTTGTCGCCCTAATGCATCCTCAGAGCCACTATCAATATGTGGGGAACCAGATTGGCTTTAATTTGAAAAGCCACATAGACAAACAGCAGGTCAAGTTCATCGATGTCATTCAAGCAACCCAAGGAAGTGTTCGTGAATGCAAATCTCCAAAGTTGGACGACAGCATCATTGAGTGGATCTACCAGACTGTTCAAATTAGTATCCGCAACCTCCATGAAAGATACTCGCATGTTAATATTATTATTGATGACATCAGTGTGCTGCTTAGTTTGGCGTGCAATGTGAAGAGGGTTCAATGCCTTTTACAATGGTTACTGTTCAAATCCTCAGATAAGTATGTGATATTAAATTTTTAAGGAAAAAAACAGTTTCATGGCTGATTAACTTAAACAGGAACGATAAAACGTTGGCTCTGGCCATTCTGACGCACGTTGAGCCGGAGGACGAAGAATCTTCAAGGCTGGGGGCATCTGTAAGGTACTTCTCCAAGTATTTAGTCAATGTTACTCCATTGAGAACAGTTATATTAAAAAAATAAATTTTATTGTATAATATTAAAAATTCACAAGTTATCGGTTTAATTAAAATTGTCTTGAACCCTTATCGTCATAATTGGGTTAGTTGGGATATTTTAGCAAAATATTCTATACATAAAAGCGCAAAACTAACATGTCTGATGTAAGGGCTCTTACGTGTTATCAAGTCTTTTTTATAAATCAACCATTTTATTTTCTAAAATGCAGGAGGAAAAATTATTTTTTAAATTGAGTTGTTTAATTTTGTACTTCATTTGAATTTGTTATGCTACTTCTGAGATTTTTGCAAGGTCAAATAGGCACAATTAGCATCTGGAGTAAAAATTTGTACTTTGCATGAGTCGTTATATCAGAACGAAAATGATAATGGATTTATAAAGTACGTAAATAAAATTCCTTCAATTATGTGAATGCAACAACTAGACCTTGTCAAAATTGAAATAAAGTAATATTGTGTTAATTAAAGGTAAAAGAATTTTCAAAGGTTGTGCAATAATATATTAATTTGATTTAGAATTTCTCAAATATCTGCTCTCACCCTCGCTTTATTTCCCTCAAAAACAAAAATTGCGCAAAGTGCGACCATCCACTAAACTGTTCTATTCTCTGTCAATCGAGAAGTTAATGTTTACAACGTCTGCAAGCAAAAGAGGAATTTGATAGGGGCGGCGGGGGAGAGCGTAGGGTGGGTTGCAAAAAATAACATTCCTCGCCAAGAGAAGGAGCAGGGCAGAGAACCAGACAAGCGAGACATGAAAAGGTGGAGTGGGGTTCGTGTCTTGCTTTTGATTTGAGTTCTCCCGTGCGCAGAGAGGGGCGTCAGCCGACTGCAGCGCCGCGCCGCTCCAGCGGTCGAGTTGAGCACCAGTTTCCCGAATCAAGGCGTAGCACCAGGAGCAGCTGACTGATAGTGCGAGCTTTGGATTTCCCGGGTCGTTGTAAAATTAACTGCAAGAAGTATCTGTTATTTAGTTTGTGAGAGTTCGAAAACGTATCTGAAGATGGTCATCAAGATTTACATCTCCGGAATTTCTGGAAACAAAGAGGTGGGTGTCGCACCGGGGTGCGTGCAGCAGCCGCATTCCGGGGTGGCTGCACATCGCTTAGCAAACACAAAAGCTGTAGAAACGAGAAGATTGAAATGTCTGCGACAAGCACATGCACTTCGCCTTCTCATTTAAGCTTAAAATTTCTGTAAAATCGTGTTTCCTCTCGTAGCAGGCTCAAATGCTGCGACGCGCGTGCTAAAAATCCTTCCACAGTCCATTTAAACTGGAAGGCGTGCTTGCCGAATTGGAGCACAATCTTCGTCGATGAAGTTGTGATAGATAGTTTGTTTTGGTGCGAATGTCAATTGCAGCAATTTGTGTAGTTTGACCTTGACCTTGCAAAGCAATTTGATTGCTGTCAACAAATGGTTGACACAGACCGCTGGCTACGTTAATTTAAGAACACACTTAAGCTGCAACATAAAATCTTGTGTTGGAATATTAAATCTCGCTCAGCGACTCTCTCGTGTATCATATACAATTGATGACTTGATACGAGTGGTTTTTTCTATTTTTGTTTTAGGTGAAAAAGCGCCAACAACGAGTGCAAATGATTTTGGAGAGCAAAGGAATACCATTCGAAGCGGTGGACATCACAGAACCTGGCAAAGAGGAGGACAAAGAGTTCATGCAAAAAAACAGCAAGAACAGAGACAACGACCGCTACCCGCTGCCACCCCAACTGTTTAATGACAGTGAATACTGCGGGGTCAGTATTTGCAAATTTTATTGTTAAGTTAAAAATTTGGTCATTTCCTCACTGGTCGAGTGAGGCGAAAGGGAAGAGCCACACCCACTTCCCTCTCTGTGGTCTAGTTAGTTGCTTGCTTCCTTTATGTGGCTCATTGAGCCGAACAGTGGTTGCATTTTGTTCTGCATTAATGCATGTGTGCGTCCCACCAGTGTATTGACTTGGGCCAGCATGGTGGTGCCCGTGTGCTAATTTTTTTTCCCTATACGGCGATGCTGGCTCATAAAGAGAAAGCAGCTCAGCAGGAATGCTCACGGCAAGCTCGCGAGCTGTCATTTTTGACGATTTGTTCTAAAATCACAGGTGGATCATGTTGGGAAACAAAAGTTAAACAAATAAATGCGTCGTTTCTCTTTTAAATGAAGCGCATTTAAGCTCCAATAATTACACTCTCCAGCGAAAAGTTTACCTATTGTTTATTTGATGGCGTGATAAGATAATAAAGTTGCAAAATGCTTCAAAAAGCATTCATATATGACGCATTGCATGAATCAATATAATATATATCATTTCGTAAAAGTGCGCGCAAGTCACTTTCCCACCGATACATTTAAGTATTACCACCTATCACCACTGACAACAATTTGCTTGCACTTTTTCTGGCAATTTTATTTCATTAGACCTCATTGTAACTACTAGTGTGTCAACATTTGAGGTGACCAACACCATGCAAGTTATAACATGTCATGCTATTTTTCTTATCGCAATCTACAACTTTACTAGTTGTTACTTCATCATAAAGTTAAGGTTCTGTGTTTTACACTATCTGTATTCATGTTTACTCAAATATTAAAACGATTTGTCCAAACAGTTGCGTCAGTACAGTTTGGAAATAGAAGTTCAAATTAATTTGGCTTATTTCTCCAAAACAAGTCATCATATATAATATATATGTGACATAAATTTGATAGTCCAGTAAATCACATAAAGGAAAAAATTGGCATTAAATTTATTTGTAGAGTTAGCGTACAACCCGCTGAAACATGTGATTAAATTAGAAGCAAAATTACCACTACTCTTATCACGTGTCACACCACGTATAAATAATGCATAACATTTTTCATCTCATAAATTTGGTAAACTGGGGAACACGGACACAATTTGATCACGGATGGGAAGGAATTCCACAGTTGCTCGTTTCGGAATAAAAACGAGTGCAAACCGAGGTCGTTGCTCGTAAGAGGAATCAATCTGTGCTCACCGTCCGCATTTTTATGATTTTGCATTAAAAACGCTCTGTTAATTTAGGGATATATGTTTAAGCAGCACACTTCTAATAATTAGAAACTCTAACATTCTGGAAAAGAAATGGCCCAATATTAATTTAGTTAGTGAAAGATATCATAGTGATTAGAAATTTTGGTTTGTACATACGCATCAAACAATAAATTATTTGGTTGAATTTTAAAGAAATGATGACTATGTTAATTGAGTATTGATATACAAATATAATAGGCCTTCAAAGACACACGCCTTTTCTAGCGCTGTGTTTTCATGACATTGTTAGCATAAATTTGGCTGTAAATAAGGAGAGTTTTACTCTCCTTAGCAGTAAGCGAACAATCGCAAAAAAACTCAAATGCTTCTCGTGGATTTTTGTGGATTAAACAGGTCAAAATTTTGTTTGAAAAAGTTAGCGGCAACGCCTACTATGAATGCCATCCATCGTTTTTTACATAACGATTGCGACGTGATATTTGATTACTAAGTTTCAATTAAAATTCCAAGGAAATAATGCCCTTGAAAACTCCTTTAAAAGAAAGAAAATCACTGCTTATCTTTATAAGTGCTTTGTATAAAAAAATATTACTTTAAGTGTAGCTGTATAACCAGTTCCAATTCAGAACAAAAATCAATAGCCTCACAATACAACACCATTTTTACTCTCTCAAAAAAACATGCATTGTATATTATGTTTAAGTGATTGTTTCCATCTGGTATGCCTTCAAGGCTCTTTTTTATTAGTGTAAGTTTAAGTTTCAACACAGTTATATTAACTAGAATTAAGAAAATATGGCCCGTAACTCTCATGTTTGAAACCATTGAGTTGAAAGTGTAGCTCTTTTACTAGCTTTTGGCTGGAGTCCACATGGGCCGGTGCACTCTGTGTACTAGTTTCTGCTGTGCCATCATAATATCTGCCCTTGTATAAATCTTTTTGCTTTTATATAAATACATCTAGCTACATTTATGCGCTTCAGATTAATCCTACCACAAATAAACTTGAGCTCTTTTATGTAATCACTGACACGTTGAACGTTGAGCTAGCAATCTTACGAACCAGTTAAAATTTACTGTCGCTGTCTACGTTACAAAAAATAACATTATATCAATCCATCTTTGTTATCCAAATTTATTTTATTAACTTAAACTCATGATTCAATGTCGTCAAAAATAAATTATTATAATGGGTAATGATGTGATAAATTTCTTAAAAACAATCATGCTTTTAATATGGAAAATTTATTAGAATCAGTAAAAAATTGACGGTTTTTCATTTTTATTCCTTAGGATTACGACGATTTTGATCTGAGCAATGAGATAGACGAACTGGAAAAATTCCTCAAAGTTCCTGTTGACCCTGCCAAGGCGGCGAAGAAGGAGGGCACCAATGGCACAGTCAACGGTGTGTCAGGAAGTCGAGAGGTATGTATACCGCACTTTGCTCGGCTTTAATTTTTAATTGAAAATATTATTCATTGCCTTGCAATCAGGCATCCGTCGACAAAGTCATCGAGATTCCAGTGCCCACAAGCATTAAGACTGCTGAAGAACCCGAAGTAACAGAACCTGATAAGGTAAGTGTTGCTTGATTTCATGCCTTTCATTCACGCTCTTGTCTAGAAAATACTACTGCCAGTTGTTCTTGTGCCAAAAGAGGGGGAGAGGGGTGATTGGATCATTTATCCCACGACAAATGCGAATTTAAATCCTAGATATATGTCAGCTTTGTATTGTTGTCTGCAAATCGTCTCTTTCACGAGTGAGGAGCATTTAAACAGAAAATTCTAGCATCCCGAATTCTCATTTTTGATTAGCTTGTTAAGAATGCCAACCACAGTCAACCTTTGGTTAGCAATGGCAAATAATAATATTGGCAGCCAGCCTTATATGTGACATTGAACTTTGGGCGGCTTTCTGTCCGTCAAGATTGCCTTATATCCTTGATAGCATTTGGCTGGTGCACCCAACAATTTTGCAAATCTTGGCTCTTGTTTTGCAGGCCGAATCAACAGATACGACAGCGGAAAAAGACACGGTAGCAGACGAGGATGATGAGCAAGAAGAAGAAGGAGAAGATGAAGAATAATTGAGCTTCATCGTGCAAGTCTTTTTTCTTTTACTCTTTTTTTGCTAAACCGACTTTATTGTAAGTCATTTCATTAGCCTTTGTCATGAAATGTAAAATGTCCTACTTGTGCTAATTGTGACTTTCTTCACCATTATATTCATTATTCAAGCATAGGTACAATTTTCTAAATGATAAAACTGACTATTAGCCAACAGAGTCAAAAATAATTTGAATTTGATATATAATGCTGCCAGCAGAAATGGTTTTTTTCATCACAATTGCCTTGGCTTGCCTTTCAAACCATGAAATTAAATTTGTTATTTGCAAGATTTTCTATATTAGTCTTAGAACATAGCTTTAAAGCCCAAGTTCACTCAAATTCTGTTTGACTTGAGTGTATTACTTCCGTTATATTTTATCCACGTTTGTTTCAAACGGTCATTATTACAATGAGTATAAAGGGAAGAATATGAGTTTTTAGTAATAACAACAATTTCCTCGCCCCCTCCTCCTTGTCTCTTAAAATGCTCTTCCTTGACTTGTTACCAAAGCATTATTTCACTTTTGAAATTCGAGCTAGACTGAATTAATATAGCGAAAAGCAACCAACTTAACTTTTGTGCAGACTTTCCTGAATTATTTGCTGTGGCCAATCTAGTTTTGAATCTGCAATTTCTTGAAAATCGAGGACATGACTTTTAAAGTGAGAAGCCTGACTTGACAGAATTGATGATGCTCAAGCTGATAGTAACAGGTCAATGGACTCATAAATTTGTATTAAGTGCGCTGCACTTTCGTCTCTTAAGTATCTCTCTGATTGAATTAATTTAGTGTAAAAAATTTACACGATCTTGTATTTATTCTTTTCTCTAATTGACCTTGCGTCTTTTTGTTGCCAATATCCCATTTTTTATTGCAAATTGCTCAAAGTGTAGGCGACTACATGAAGCTTCTAGGGCTGTGCCTTAACACTGGGCTCTCTTTAACTAAATTGCGCACACGCTAAAACCAATTGATTTGTATTTTCCCATTTTGTGTCCCACAAAAGCTGAACCATGTCTTCAATGTACATACATGAGTAATTATGTACGATTATTTTATTTTGTCTCAAGTCTTTGTTAATGTCATTTTGAAATTGCAATTTTTTTATTTTTCATCTTGTGAACCTTCATATAATAAAGGAGAATATAAGCTAAAAATTGAACCAAACTTTGTGCATTTAATTTGATAAATCTATTTGACTACGTTTATTTCTTAACCAGACAAACAAGTGTAGGTTGCTTAGTAAATATTCACAAAATTAGTGTTAAAAGGTGTCAAATACTTGGGATTTCAGGAACCCTGAAATATTCCTGAGTCATCTTTTGTAAGTTGCTAGCTCCACAAAGTATGCCAATCCAAGAGGCAAGCATTGATGCAATTCAATATTCAGGTACAAGTTAACTAAATTTCATTCAAGATAGTTAAAACTTAAGTTTAAATGTGTAATACTAGCATAATAGCCCTTCACTCACTGAGATTTATCCTCTGCAAACAGTCTAAAATTGATGGATTTAAAGATTAATTATACAAAATTGGTTCCTATCATCAAAAGTAAGTGGATAAGTTCATTATATTCTCAAACAAAGAGATCGAAGAAGGTAGCAAAATAAATGCGTTGAAGATTATATCTTGAGTAAAACTCTTACAAAGAGAAAGGTTTAAAACCTCCTAGGTGATGCGTGGGCACTGCAATCAACTCCATCATTGGCCATGTTGCGGCGTACCAAATGCGTCTTCTAGCTTGGCTGCAAAATGATCAGTAAATTATCAACTTGAGAGACATATTATTCTCTAATGCCTTACAGGCAGCAAAGAAGAACCTTGACTCCTTGAGTCCTTGTATCAATGCTCCCAAGTTTGCCTTCTTGGGATTCATGTTGATCCAATTTTTTAAAAGTGTCGTAACGATGGTAGTTGTGCTGCTTGGACTCAGTGCCATCTCAAATCGAAGCTGAGGTAAACAGCTATCCATCTCCAGCGAGTGCACAAGCGACACCCATCCATTGAGCACATATAAGTCGTTTGAGACAATATCAATCATTTCCTTGGAAACACCTGAGAAGAACATAAATATCACCATCTTGGTACCAATATCAATTTGGCTGGAAGTAAACTGACTGGGACACTTACCAAGATTGCCATCAACAACCATTTCTTCGGGCTTAGTTTTTTTTACATCGCCTGACAGTGTTTCTCTTGCATTAACATGATCTATTTCAGCTGGAGCCACATTTTCAACAGATCCAGCACAAGCCCTTTTTGCATCAACTACGTCTTCATTCTCCGATTTTTTAGTGGCTGCTTTGATTTTGGGCTCAGTTGGTAGAGATTTCCTTTTCTTACTAGTTGATTCGTCCTTTCTTGGTGGGATGATCTTGTCGACAATCCACCGAAAACCAGCTTCTTTGAGAACTTCGCAGAATTTCAACGCATAGCCTCTATTTTTAGATGGCAAAACTTGTTTTAAGTAGAAATCCATTCTCTTGGAATTAGATGACAGTTTAGAGATGATGGAAAATTCCTCCCCATTCAGCAGTTCTTTGGGGACGAGTTTGTCAGCGATTTCATCAAACATGACATCTCTTTTGATTGCTTCCTCATAATGTTTTAGGCCATCGATTGCGCTGTCCTCCATCACAGTTCCATGGACCTGCACAAGGTGGAAGTTTAGAAAAAATGTGTAAATGTATATATTATGGAATTTATTGCTCAAACTTTCAACTTCTACAATTTTTTTTTGCTTAAATTTGGTGCGAATAGGATAAAAAGAATCCTGCCGCCTCTATATTCACACCTAACTCGAGAATAGTATCTCATAGAATTGAAATTTAGCAACCTTCATGCATTAACGCATTTTTGGAAAACGCGAATACAAATTATGCATATCTGCCGTGAACTCGTCTAATTGAGGTGTCTTCAAGCTTCAAGGCCCTATACTGGGCTGAGATAGGCTTCTCATTTTCAGCATTTCAGATTGTGAGCCATCCCAGGACCAAACATTAAACGAGAACCAATGGTTAGTCGGTCAGATTAAATTTTCGTAGATTTCTTTAATAAATAAATCAAGTACGTATGTAATTTTTTTTATTAAACTGATGTTAATTTATCAAACACACCGAGGAGGTTGCATTTAATTACTACTGAAAAATAACCCAATACATACATAACTACTCTCACCTATCGCATCTAATTCAAAACTCAATTCCAGCCTCTGATTCTTCTGATCACTGATAATTCGTCCTTGTTCACATGAGCCAAATCTCGGGGGCCTTGATACCACTACCACCATTCAGAGAACGTAACGGCCCGCGCCCCAGGTCTACCGGGGCCAAACGATACAAAAACAAAACAGTACTGACACTGGCATAGTAGCAAAGAGACGTAAAATCTTATTTTCTCAAAAGTATCGGTAATGGCAACCTCGCAAACAGCTTGTGGTTCCAACTACAACCGCTTTGCGGCAGCGGCGCTCGATAGTGGCGGGCCATGAAAGCAGCACGCTGATTGGACCAAATCTCTTGGTCCACTCGTAGCAGCAAAGTGGAAGGCACAAGGCAGCCGATGGTGGCACTCTCTGTCCTCACCCCACGGCTTTCATGAATCAAGGTAACTTAGATAATTTTGGAACATTCGTTAAGCATGGTATATATCCACTTGTGTTTTTGCTCGTTTCTTTTACTTTAGTCAATGATCTCTTAGTTTTAATATTCTTACACGAAGTTTTTACTTGTTTAACGACGTGATCTAGAAATTCTGATCGTCACAAACTAGCACCATCTAAACTGGAGCTATTTTATTGAACAATTATGTGTGTAATTTAAATCGAAACAACTTCAAAAACTCAAAATCACATTGCTTTGAAACCGAAAAAATCTTTCCAACCTTCAATAAAGTTCTTAGTTATCCCAATGTTCGTTCAAAATAGTTCGTGTGCGTAATGTCATCACGCTTCCGTATGAAGTGCTGTTTTATAAATTCACGTTCCACGCCTTCAAATTGTGTTTGGTCATCTTTTTGTGGATTTATCTCGTAGGTTATGTGTTGCACTATTTGAAATCGTTTACAACCATTTAAAATAAATATAATTTTAACTTTATTTTAACGAAATCCAGTAAGGTGGTGTTTGTTGTCATCGAAATTCGCGCCGTTTTCAAGCGATATGGAGGTGTTCTTCACACGAAACTCTTGAATAGAACGCCCCCTCTGCACGTAGCGAGATGCCCTGTTCATTTTTCCCATGAGGCAACAATATTTTGTTTTAAATCGTTCATGTCGACTGATTTATTTCTGGTTATTGCAATATTAATTCTGGATATATGTATTGAAGATTTATCAATTTTTTCTAACTAATGATTTTTGAAGTAAATAAAAAATCTCATTACTTGTTGAACATTTTTACAATATTCCTCCTCACTTTTCGAGCAAAACGTTCCCGCGATCATACTCACGTGAATAAAATTTAGTATTATTTTATTAATTCACTAGTTACGCGTAATTTTCCATTGGTAAGAAAAATAATTTTCAGTTTGTATTGCTCCATAATATTAATTTAGTTTATTATGAAAATACTTTTCACAATTATAAGGGGCTCAGATTTAACTCTCAATAATTTGCTATAGTGCACTTAATTTAACCTCAAATTAAATTTGAAACTATTAATTTGAAGAATTTGTTTAGGGGTTTTTAAAGAATATTATTATGTAATTATTTTAGTAATATTTTTTGTAATATGCAATTGAACCTTCACTTTAATTTCTGGATAACTGATTGGGTGAAACTATTTCTTAAGCAATATCCTAGCAAGCATGCTCAGCACCATCTGCTTGAAAGCGTTTGGCGGAGGCCGAGAGCAATCGCGGCGTGGCTTTTCAGTCGCTTCTTCTGTGTTGTTGGTGGCAAACCCTCGTGACGATTATCGGCCCGCCTGTTTCAACTTTTAATGCCCTCAACTCGATAATATTGTTGCTACCACCTGCTGTGCATTTCCGATTTGCTTTGTTTGAATTTCATGAGTGAGTTAAAATGTTAAATCGAATGCGCTACTACTTTTATTAAAATTGAATGCGCAATCGGTTGTTTATGATTAACACGCGGTTCAATTCATTTGTCCATTTAACGCTAACTACGAAATCGCGGCTTAGGTATATGGCCGTGAGAACACTAATGGATAAGGATTTTGCTGGTCACTTTGAGGAGATTAATATTTACAGAATTAAATAAGTGTCCAAAGAAAGCTTCCTTGTAAAATTATTGCACTTAAATCGTGTTTCAGCCGCGTCGTTAATATTTTCGATTGATTTCCTTGAAATATTTTGGTAATTCTAGTTTTAAGCCCATATTTCCTTCTATATTTTTCTGTTTGCAATGTTAAAATTTTTAATCTGTTCTGCAAAAAAAAATGAGGAAATCTAATATTATAATTTATCTTCTCAATTTGGCAAAAATATATCCTCCTAAATTATAATAACTATTTTTCTGTTGTAGATGAGTACACAACAACACAACGTTTTAAAGGTATATTCTACAAATAATGCCAAGACAGCGGCTCCAGCTCCTGGTCCTGTCTTAACCACCGAAACTAGTTCCACTACAACAGAACCAAGCACTCAGACTACAAATACAGTCTCCAACAATGCGGTGATTAATTATCTAGTGATTTATTTAGTGTCTAAAAGCAAATTTGATATATTAAATGTTAGATTGATAACACATTTGAATTAATATAATCCAAAATTTCAGTCATCCACCACAAGAGTTTTGGTGCCTGCTTTCCTCATTCCAAATCCTGATGGAACGTCTGCACTAGCCCACATTGTGCCGTCCACACAAGCTGGACCTTCACAAACCCTTCAGAACCTCATCATCAACTCAACAGCTCCACGATCCAATTTGCAGTCCCCCAACACTGTATTTGGAATGCTGACTCCCGTGCTAAGTGGAGGTAAATTATTTATGCCAAAGCAACTTTACTTTTCTAATTGCACTTATTTTAGGTCAAGGTACTGTCAAAGTTGTAACTCCTTCATCAACTGGAGGCGCAAAGATTAGTATCACTCCAGGAGCAACTCCAACGCCTAAAGCTACAACTTTGGCCACTGCCAACCGCACCTTTCCTGTGACTAAAGGTCCATATATATTTAAATTCAATCAAAATATTATTAATACCTCTTTGCAGTGTCCGGCAGTGAAGTAAAAGTCCTTCAGCCTGCTCAATTTGGGCATCATCAACTCTTAAACCAGCTCAATTTATTTTCCACCGCTCAGCTGTCTAAGAAGACGCAACCTGAAGAGATGGACTCTCAAAATCCAACATTAGGCGAAGGTCAAACTCAAAAATTGGAAGGCAGCAATATAGCGTATAAAAAGTTGGCAGATGGGTCATATGTGCCCATCCTGAATGAATTTCCCAATCTGATCACAATTCATGGGCTGACTAGCGAAAAACCAAATACTCCAGATGATAGTAGCATTACTGTTGCCTCCAAGAATCCAGAAGAAGATGTTGAGGATGATTCCACGAAAGACATAGTGCTAGAAACTGATGAGAAAATGGATGACATATGCGACTTGGATGACTCTGTCAGCACAAGCGTTATCGGATCAATGAGCAAGGATGACGCAGAAAGTGGTAATGAATCCATCGAAGCTGCAGAAAATACAGATCAAAAAAACGATGAAGATGCATCCAACAAGCCAACAACTCCTATGAGACAGTTCAAACGACCAAGCATCTTGGGTGCCAAGAAAAAAGATAAACCTTCGCAAGCCATGTTGAAAGAAAAGCTGAAGGAGGAGCTGAGGCGCATGGATGCTCAGGATAAGAGTGTTGAGAGTAACAAGAAGAAGAAACCTAAGTTTTTCCGAGACAAAAAGACAGGTGCAAAAATCGCACCAAAAATAGACCAAAGTCTAATAAGACCTGCTATTGAAGACTTCGACCCTGCAAACTTATTGGAATGGAGAGATGGAGTTGGTGTTCTTCCAGGAAGCAACTTGAAAGTATTAAAGCATTTTCAGTATCTCAAAATTCTGCATGAAATGGCTTTAATGCACATTTTTTCAAAACTATTAATTAACTCAAAACTTGGCCGAGAAACAAATACTTACACTATATCTCCATTTTGGATAGCGGCTGTAAAGATCTGTAAGGCCTCGTTTAAAGCACCCTGCCTTTAACTGCAATCACCAATGTGAATATTGGCATTAAAAATAGATGGGATTCGGTAAATTCACACTCTTAGAGAGTTTTAAATTTCATGAATGATGCGTTCTACCGTGCTACTGCCAGGACTGGCATTGTATCAAGATCTGGGCTTTCTTCAATTGAGATTTTGTTTGGCTGATATCGCACTGCTAATGAGATATCACATGCTGAAATAGCTGCTGTCCAATATGGAGGGATATGCAAAATAATGCATTCGGATTGTGCCGAGCCATAATTCTGTTATATAGATAGTTGAAACCTTGGAATTGGTACAAGTTATATTAAAATGTGATGTTCATTGGTTTTTCAGTTTCGTGTAAATGAGTTGGGACTCATGGAGCTTGTTGAAGAATCTGAAGGTTCTGACATGGAACTTGACACAGATGACTTGCTGAGGAAGTGCGAGAATATCCCAATCATTCAGAAAACAAAATCGGATGTAGATGGTAATGGTTTTGCTTTAATTTTAACTACAGTTTGGAGGACCAACAAAAATTTAATCTTAGATGCTGTACCAAAGAAAAGAGCAAGAAAAGAAAAGGTAAGCTCTTATAGCACCTGCTGTTGCGAGCAATGTGGTTGCTATGGATTGGCATCGGAATACATTAAACAAAGGTATTTTGTTTGGCAGTTTGCAAATGAGAAATTTCACCTCTATGTTTTGATTTTCTAGATTTTGCAGCACAACTTGTTCAGACAAATTTGAAAAGCGCAAAGCTGCTGCCCAAAAGAAGAAGGAACAGGAGGAAATGGATCGCAAGGAAAAAAGTAAAGCAGAAGCAGCTGAGGTGGAATTGAAAAAAATCGACGTCTCTAAGTGGACATTATCGGCTACAGGCTCCGAGGAAGGCACTAGCGAAACTCTGCCTTGTCCTGAGTCTCCAGATCCTGAGGTTCCTTCAAGTGCTGCAGAGAGCGTGCCGGGTGACAGCAAGCCAAACACAGAGCCCAATTCGCCTGCTCCTTCTTCCTCTGCAACCCCAGTAAGTGATCAAGATGAGGACTCGAGAAATCCTGAGGTAAGTGTTAATTATTCACCAGCTTAATTATTACATGTTAAATGAATACATCTTATGTTAAAATGTGCCAGGAAACATCTCAAACATTCCCCTTTTTTCAATGTATATTTTAGTTTAATCAATGAGCGCCTAATAATTTTACCCAATACTATCCTAACAATTAAAATATATGGAATAAAAGCAATTTTGCTATTATAGAGTTGTGAAATTTCCCATGTGATGTCTGCTTGCAGTCAGGACCAAAATGCTTTCTAACTTGTAGTCAGTCAATTGAGTTTCCATGCCTGAACTATTTGTCATCATTATTTATCTTTTCCATGGATTTTATATTTTCAGGGTTACCCTAACGATATGCCATGGATTAACTTTAACACTGACCGCACACCGAATTTCTTGTGGCCAAAATATTTGGAGTTTACGAAGACAAGAGCAGCTCCAGCCAAACTCTTCGAAGAAGGTGGCTTTCCTGACAGAGCAAATGGATTTAGGCCTGGAATGAAACTAGAGGGCATTGACCCGAGGATGCCCGCTCAGTTTGTCGTCCTGACTGTTGTTTCTACTAAAGGTAAATTTAAGTTTTATAGGAAAGACCCATTCAATCATTACAGTTTCGTAGAAAAATAAATTATTGTATTGGTACACACTTGAAATTTGGCTTTTATCCTGAAGAAGTACTTTAAAGTGCGTAGTTTGCTCACTAAGCATTTTTTTACCAATTTTGTGCAAATTAAATTTTTCCCACGCATTGACCACTTTGGCTTGTGCTCTCTCAATTAGTGTGATGATGAAAAATCAATGATTTGGTCAAACTTTAAGTATCAGTACCACTAATCACAGCTATATTCGAAAATTTAATGAAAATATTGACTCATATGAATCAACTGTCACTCCAGGATTTCGAGTAAAGATGCACATCGATGGCGCAAGCGACTCAACAGACTTTTGGGTAAATGCAGATAGCAAAGACATCTTCCCAGCCGGGCACTGCGAAAAGATTTCGCGGAAGTTATCTCCACCAAAAGCAGTATCAAAGAAGTTCAACTGGGCGCATTATGTTAAGGCGACAAACGCCACTCTTGCTCCAAGGAACCTGTTTGTCCACAGACAAACAAGCAAAAATGTAAGCTGTCTTAATACCTGCCTTCTGAAATGGTCAATTTTAACTTGCTGGTTTTGCAGACGATTGGGCCCAGTGGCTTTAGGATAGGAATGAAACTAGAAGCCCTGGACAAATCCAACCATGAACTTGTTTGTGTTTCCACTGTGAGAGACATTCTTGGTGGCAGGATTTTGATCCACTTTGATTCATGGGATGACACATACGATTATTGGGTTGATCCTTCGTCCACTTTCATTCATCCCATCGGCTGGTGTGAATCTGTTGGAATTGAATTGGTTCCTCCTAAAGGTGCACTTTTTGCCTTAAATTTATTTGCTCTGCATCACTATCTTTTTTGCAGGATACAGAGAATTCAACTGGGATGATTACCTGAGGGAAACAAAAAGTCAGGCCGTGCCCCATAGAGCGTTCAAGCCAAAACCAAGCCTAGGTTTTAAAAGGGGCATGAAATTAGAATGCGTTGATCCACGATTCCCACAGTTAATACGGTAAGGACTGATTTTGAAAATTGATAGATCTTTGATTGATATTTTTCACTTCCATGCTCAATCAACAATATCAACATGTTGTCTATTTTTGTAACCTTTTTTCAGGGTTGGTTCCATTCTTGAAGTCAGGAACAGCAGGCTTCATATTGGTTTTGACAACTGGCCGCTTGAAACTTCAACCTGGATGGACAGTGACTCTCCAGACATACACCCAATGGGATGGTGCAACAAAACTGGTCACCCTCTTGGTCCCCCACCAGGTAACTAGCATGAACTTGACTTAAATTAGAAAAAATGCTAAATCTTGAATTTGATAGTCCCGGGCGTTGAATACCAGTGTTACACTCAAGGCTGTCGCGCTCTTCTGAAAAACAGCCAGTTTGTGTTGCCACACATGGGCTCTTGTCCTTTGTCGACCTCTAACCTGGCCAAAGCTAGGTTCTGCAGGTACAGTGAGACAAAGCTTAAGCAGGTGGAGAAGGTGGAGATGAAATTGGAGGAAGAAGAAGTTCCCGAAGAGGAAGAGCAAGACACCACTTTGGGAATTCCCGAGGATACTCAAACAGAGGTTCCAATTGGTCGCAACAAGAAGAAGAGAGGAATTGAGCCTGCTCAACCGCCTATCAACCCACAATCAGTTCGCTCGGATGTGCACGAGTCAGTATTCAGACCAGGTTACGCTCCTTCAGTGAAGAATATGCCAGTGGCTAAAGCAACTCACGCTAAACTGGTTAACTGGAGCAAGATTGAGGGCAAATTTGATTTGAGTATTGATGGAGTGAAGAAGTGGACTCCAGAAGAAGTTTGCAGTTTTGCAGATCAAGTACTTGGAGCAGCAGACACACCCAAAAAATTTGTGGAAGAGGTACTTACCTACTATTATCTAAAACATTTAAATTTACATTCTCTCACATCACAGAATATCAGTGGGGATGCCTTTTTAATGTTGAGCCAATCTGACCTTGTGGAGCTTCTTGGCTTTAAAATTGGACAAGCTGTGAAGATTTTCAACAGCATTCTCCTACTCAAAGAAGATTATTGAGTTGTCCATCGCTTGATTACATTTTTCTTTTCTTCATTTTAATCCTTCCAACCTTTATTTTATCATGAAACTTTTCTGATGCCTATCTTATACTTATTTGCTGTGGCAGCGAAATTTAGATTAAACTTCTTCTGATCATGGTTTGACAAATCATTGCTGCAAGCTCTTTTGTTAAGTTGCTTCTTTGAAAGGAATAGCAGCCGCAATGATCTCTATCCACTTCACCAAGAATCTGTTCATAAAGTTAGATGTATTTTTATTTTATAATCATTCCCTCACCTGTTAAGTGATTAGAGTCCTTTTAATCTGATTTACCCTTTTGAAAAACTAATTGGAATTTACCTGACTTTTAGTTTCAAAAAGGATATAAGCTGTAAATATAAATAAAATTTGCAACTAGGTATCGTAAAAGAACGTCTTTTTATTTTAGCTCCACTTGATCCTCAACTTTGGGGAAGAACTCGGATGTCTTGAAGATGTTAGGCTGCTCAAATGGTTGAGAGCTTGTTTCTGGTGAAGACAATTGATTTTTCTGAAACACACATTCCAGGAAAATTATTAATTTAACACGATATAATTACTGCTTTAAAAGCAAATTACCAAGAATAAAGGCTTAAAAAAACTTCTGAGATCAGATGATGGAATGCCGCATTTAGCTTCTGCACTTTCCAAATGAGCTTCCATTGTACTAACATCCTTTTTGACTTTAGCAACCATTTTTTCCAAATTGTCAATCTTTTGGAACAGCCCATCAAGCGTCTGGCAACTCATTTTTAATTCCGGGCCTAAGTGCAACAAGCTACTTGTACCTCCATTGTGAACCTATGCACAAAATATTTTTAGTGTTATTAAATCATATCTAGGCATAAAATTTAACTTACTCCTTCTAATAAACTTCCAAACTCCTCTAGCCTTGTCAGCATATCCTCAACTGTTTCACCAACATTTTTCAACTGTAAACAAACCATTTTATCTTGATTAGAATAGCTCCAATTTGACTTACTTCATCTTCCATATCAATTTTTAAGTAATTTGCATAGTCAGTAGCCAAATCACTTAATATTTCGTCCATGGTTTAGTATGGAATGTAACACTAGAGTAATGTTAGAGCAAGGGGTACTGCACTTCACAGTACCATACACCATGACAATGTTGCCACGTTTGCAAACACGCCTTTCCTGTTCCTCACTCCCTCCACCGTCCATAGTTAACATAATACATTTTATATTTGATCTCACGCGGATTTCAGCCTTTTCAATTTTAACGAATTACACAAACTGAAAAATTCTTAAAGTTGTAGCCTAATTGGTGACATATTCCATTAAATAAAAACGCTTGGTATTTCTCTTTTCTTTATTACTTGTTATAAATCGTAGAACGCAAGAGTACATTAATTCAATTTTCAAACTTTATTTTCTAAATGCATGTCCAATTGCTAGCAGTGTTAAGCTAGCTTGCTGAAAATTATCACCTTCGGTCAACAGAGGTTCTGTCTGGTGGACCGCATTAAAATCTGCCTTGACATATTCTTAACATGCAAAATATGATGGGGTTTAGGACTTGAGCAACCACATCAACATGTTTTTTTTGTGTTAAAAAGAAGCAACCAAATATATAACAGCAGCAAATAATTAGGTAGCCCATTAACTAACATAGCAATGATTTACAATTATGTTAAGTGCCGTTGTACCGTTGAATATATCAAGGCTCGGATAAAACGGCTGGTGTCAATTCTAGGTGGGCTCTCAAAAGAACATTACAGGGAATTTCAGGAATGCAGAGGCCATTAAAATTAAGTCACCTGGAGTCCGTGATCCATAATGAGAAGGTTTCGTAGCAGTTAAACTGCACGTCCAGCTGCAGAGAGTCCTTCAGAATGCACTGGAAAAGGAAGAAAAATTAGATAGTCATTTGCTCGTGAAGTTTGTTTCAAACGGATAGGGACTCATAATTTTGGCTTACATAGCAACATTTGCAAGAAAGACATGCATACTGTTATTATTTATATTCGCCTCTTGAAGAACACCAGTTTAACGTGAATAAAAAACAGTTGTGTTTAAGAGAAATTTTGCTCCCACACGGTCATCATGTATTCTTAAAAGTGCCCTTTGGCCGCTTTAACAGAGCGAACAATCCCTACAATTTCCATTAGCAACAGTCAAAACTGTTGTCTAACTAGAACTGGGTCACCTGAGGATTATTGTAGCAGCAGACTATATTGCTGGTTCCACTGTAATGGACAGGCTCATTTGATGGCAACAACTGTTGTGAAGCTCGCTTGACTCGCTATGCTGAATTCTAATTGTCCACCACAATTTACATTTTATTCACTTTGAAAGTGAAAAACAAAAGCAGCAAATACTCAAAGACAAGACAACAAATTTTGTATAATCAACCCTTCTGCGAAAGTCGCCACATACCTGCATGGCGACTTAATTAAAAAACATGCTCAGGGAGGTCCTGTTTGAAAATTCAATATTTCCGTCTCCACTTACCTCGAGCTCCCATTTTCACTAACTTGTATTTAGAGCACTTAGGAACCCCTTCGGCTTGAATCTTTGTAGTTTCTGCCTGCATCTGGAACAATTAAGACAGTCAATCCACTGAATCTTGCAAGTGACCGCAATTGCCAAATTAATTTGTCTACAGATCGGTCAACAAGTTTTATCTTTGTAATAAAAGTTTTCTTTGCGTTAAAAATTTATATGGAATGAACCACTTGGTTTTGGAATGCCATTTTGACCGTAGGTGGATAGCAATAATTATTAATGTAATTACTTCGATCATTGCGGTTTCGGTCATCTCTGTAGTCTCTTCTGTAATCAGGGCTCCTCCTTCCTTGCCTAACAATTCATTCATTAGTAATCAGCACTCGAGCAACATTTCATAGTGCAACCTTGATTTCTCATGCCTGTCATGATCTCGTCGATTGCCTTTGTGGTGTGGGCTTCTTGACCTTGATCTGTGCTTGGGCTTCACCTTCTTGTGCCTGTGCTCATCCTCATCTTTGCTCCCCCGGTTCATTCTTCGCACCTCGCGTTCTGCTTCCCTCAACTTTTCTTCCACTTTCTGAGCTCGAGCCCTCTCCTTCCGCTCTTCCTCCCTTCGCTTCTCGCGCTCCTCTTTAGCTTTCCTGCGGCTCTCCTAAAATGTCAAGGGAATTTAATCAAGATAAAACAAACCAGAGCTCTATGCCACCAACCAGAATTTCATCAACAGCGTCCTTGAGTCGCGCGTAGCCCATGTGCTGCTTGCCTTGCAAGTGGTCATCAATTCGTTGTTGTGCATCACCAACAATCAAAAAGGCTCCACAGGTTTCGCACACTTCCATCTGCTTTTCCTGGGCTTGAGCAAGTTCGTTTGTCCATGAGTAGCCATTCTGTCTGCGCATTTGCTCTCTCAGCTCTTTGATCTCGTCGCATTGTTTCATGTACTCCTGAGCTTCATCAACGTTGCCCATGATACCGGCTTTTTCGGCCTCTTCGACATACTTGTTGATTTTTTCAGTCAGCTCTCGGATTTCTTCTGTCTCGGCTTTTTCACTTTCTGGAGCCTGTTGAAGATCCTGTGGGTGAAATAAAAATAAAATTTTGCCACTTCAATGAAAGACTGATATTATTACCGGATCGGCAGACCGTCCACTGAGAGCTAGGCGGACCTTTCCTTTGGCTATTTTCCTCTCAACTTCGTTCAGCATTCCTTGGCAAAATCGGATGAATTCGTCCTCGTATTGCTGCTTCCGGTAGGTTGACTGTTTCGCATATTCTTTCCTCATTTCGTCATCGTGGATTTTCGGGCATGGACCGAGATCAGCACGCGTATTTACAAACAACTCGTGTGGACAGAGTTTGACAAGGTGCAGCTTGCATATCTGAAAACGAATATTTTAATGGGTTTAGATCGGAATTTTTACTCGATTCTCTGCTACTTACGTCATTGTCATCCCAGCTTATTTTATTGTGAACATCGTCGGGCAGAATGTTTCTATTTCTGCCCATTAATTCGTCTAAAAGAGCTGCTGCCGCTAGCGTCGCCATTTTTGTTAACGATAGAGATACAAATATATATCTATAAATATAAACAGAAGGATTGTGAGGCTGTACACAAGAGAGCACAGGAGGCGTAAGTATAACATTCACCACATTCACGGTCCAATCATAGCGAAGCGCGCGAATTCCGGGAGGGGAAGAAAAGCGCGTGCGATTAATTAATTGATTCATTAATTTGGTTATTTTGTAGCATGATATAACATTATTACTTTTCCCATATTCTGACTTTTTCGATTTTATTTTACTAATTAGGAGTTTTAATTACTAATTAAAGTTTTACTCTTCTTATTTTCTAATTAATAGTTTTTAATTCTAAAGATAAAAGAGCTCTAGTAGTCTGTTTGCGATTTTTACCTTTTCAACAAATTCTAAACTGATTGCCAGTCTTTCCTTATTCCTATTCACTTTTCAAAGTTTGAATTCTTAATAAGTCATACTATTGATGTGAATTAACAAACTACAAACTCTAGCATTATTAACATATGTATATGTACCACATCCACTCATCTACTCTACAACTCTCCCTGGATACAGAATTTAGAATTTTGTTTTATAGAATATTTGGAAAAATACACTTTGGGTTCATTTTATAAAACTCTTCAATCAAACAATGCAAGCATATATTCTAATTAGGATGTTTGTTTTATTAATTTTTTCTTGGTAATTTGTGTTTTCCTTTTCCATACCAACCACCATCACAATCTGCTATTAACTGATTCTCAATCAGATCAGGTATAGCATGTAACAAGGTTTTTAAGCAAATTTAAATAAAGTAAATCATTTCCCGACCCCAAAACAAACTTGGATCAATGAAATTGAAAATTGGTGCACGTTTGCACTGATATAAAAACACTTTTCAACAAACATCATTTGAACAGTGCATATTTTTTGGATTCGAAAATTTGTGATATAGATTATTATTTCAGCCCCAACATGGCTACAAAGATTTCTCACAAATAAAGTAAAGGTAATTGTTGCAATCTTCTACTTTCCAAACCACACCATCATTGGCTGGCCCAGTTGACACGCATTGTCTCTTTGGATCACCTAATCAAATGAAAGGTAAAAAGAATCATCTGATGATAAATTAATATATTCTTCATTACCATTGAGCGGTTGGTCAGGAGCCCAGTTTGTGAAGTTGAATTGCTTTTTGATTGTGCTCCATTGGAAATCTCCTTTGCCGTAGTTGTCGCGCCCACTGGTCCAATAATTGTAGTTGGAGTTGCCAATGACTAGAATGCCAACAAAAATAAAGATAACTGCTCCATATACACAGAACAGGGCAAGAGTCCTACTCGCAGAAATCATTGCGCTTTCTTCTTCACTTTCAATCGAAGCTAATTTCATATTACGCTTTTCACAATTATTACTGGCAACCTTCCAGTTCACCTGGAGCAATTGAAAAAAGTAACATGTTATTCCACCTTTTATTGCACAACACGTATGATAATACTCTACCCTCGAACTGTTCTGGAAGTAATATTCATTGTTTCCCAAAGTAATCACTGGTACTTTATTTTCAAAACGCCTGTTAAACTTCATCGGGAAACCGTTAAAATAAACGAATGGGTGTCTGTTTTGAATAGCTGCAGAATGAGAAAGGTAAACTTTAAATCAGACTGTTCAATAAAGACTGCACTTTACCTGATGAAATTAAAAGTCTGTAAACAATAGAACGGATTCCAGGATCTTCGCTATCGTCTTCATCATCTGGAAAAAATATGTATTCATTTCATTGAAACTCCAAGGCAAGAAATATTACCTTCTTCATCATCGTATGAAGCTTCATCGTCTTCGCTATCTTCACTATTTTTTGAGACATATTTATTATTTTGAACTCTATCTTTGCACATCTGTAAGTCCATCTCAACACGCTTCATCTATAAGTGTTTAATTTTGTAAAATATTTAAAGCATACATTTTGTTCATGCTTTACTTTTAAGTTGCAAGCGTTAATTTCTCTATTTTGGATCTGCAAATTTTCACAAAGTTATAATACTACAATTTTTCACTTTGGCCATACGACAGTAGCTCGTTCCTCTGCGTTCTTCAGGGATTCTTGCAAATTTGTAATTTGAACATCTCTTTCAATCACCTATAGCAAATTATAATCATGAAATCGAAAGTTTGCCCAATTTGTTTAATAATACTCCTGTTTGAAGAGCAGTTGTGACTGTTTTCTCATAATTAAGCTAAAATGATAAATATTTTGCCATTCAAAGAAATTTGCATTCATATATTTTTATTACAGCGCTTTCACAATCAGCAGCGGATGGATTTGCAGTGGATGATTTTGTCTGGAACTAATGAAAGCTGATATTTGAATATGAGTGGTTGCAAAATATTTACTTTTCCTTTTTTGACCGGCTTCGACTTTTGGATATATACATCAATTTGCCTTTTTGGTTGTTTTCCAAGGTTCTTTGAGGATTGACACAGTATTTAATGTTTAATTAAAACTCAATTTAAAAAACAATTTAATGCTTGCAGCTGTCACGTACCTCAAGATAAGTCATCCGCTTTCTCAGATTTTGAATCTCATCATCTTTTGCTCCTAAAATCTATACACATGGATTATGAGTAAAATTATATTGAAGAAAATTTATTCTAACAAATAATAATATATTTGAAATATTAATTAATTTATTTATTAAGTTTTTGGAAAAGCCCCTTTTCAGCAGGTCTTTGCAAAATCCGTAGAACTGGGAATTTAAATCGATTAACTAGATCAACTTATGATTTTTTTCTAGCAATCTTTAAACTATACAACAACTGACTAAATACGAAAATATTTACTATGTGCCATTGTTTAAAATAAATTAACATAAATAAATGTCTTTTATACTTGAAAAGTAATTATAAGTCTTCGGGAAAACTGACGTTTCAAGTTATATATAAATAATATTATTGAGGTTTTCTGTCTAAAAACTTACTACTGAGCATCCCATATCATTAGTCGGCGGCGGACAAATCGGTCCAGGTGGTATCTGATAAAATTGAGTAGTAAAAGGCGACATCCGTAGGTGCTTACTTATTTTCAAAGTGTAAACAAACTCACTATCCCTATTGGTCCGGGCTTGTTGTCGCATTTGTCTTGTAATTGCGTCATCTTTATATTGAAAGGGATCATTGTGAAACAAATCAAGATTCGTTCAGAATTTCCTATTATACTCACATCAGCAATAAGAGAATTAATTTTTTCATCTCGATTTTTGATCATCTGAATTAAATATGTTATTTTATGATTAGTTTGCTATTGTAAGTTTGGAGACTCAACCATTTTCAGCATTTTTACGTCATCAGGAAGCTCATCCGTTGACGTTGCGGCCTGTATAATATTTTTTAAATACCATCTTTTAAAGCCACGAGTTATGTAATTCAACTACTAGAGGTGGCAGTTGTGGAACCATAATCATTGGTTTCACTTGGGGTGCGATAGGGTCCACGACTGGATTTATTTTCATCGGGTCCTCTCGTCCCGCAGATAAAATTGGATTCACCCTGTCAGGCAGTGGCTCAGGGCTTCCAAGTGGTGGTATCCTCCACCTATTTCTGCTAACTATCGGACTCTCTGCAATTGTGCTAGAACTGTTGCTCGCGGCAGAGGGGTCCGCGTTTGGAGCAATTAACACTTCTGGCATTATTTGAACCCGGTCGGAAATTGCTTGAACGGGGATGACTTCGGGAATTACTGGAGCTTTATTCAAGATAGAATCCAATGTTCCAATAAGAGGCTTTGCAATTTCAGGCGCAGGTGTAGTTTTGGTAGCCGTCACTTTTGCGGTGAGTGGGAAAATGTTATTTTTTTGAATACCTAACAATATTAAAAAAGTAAATTACCATCTGAGGATGCAGTGTAAATGATCGTGGTGCTGGTGGAGTTGCTGTCTGAGCTTTGGCCTACCACCAAATAGGCAGTGGTGATTATTAATATAAGTTGGTTTATTAGGGCACGCATTTTTAGCCCTTTCGCTTTGCAACAAAGTGGCGTGGTGAGTGTGCTCTAAAACATTGTCCAGGAGAACAGTCCGGAAATGCAGAGCGGATGCCTCTCCAAGGTTTTATTGGCTGCTGTTGCTGAATGGTCGAGTTGTGTGACTCTGATAGAGTTTTTGGTTTCATAGTGTATTAAAATTATTTTGCAACAGGGAGATTTTTATGAAAATGCAAAATTAAATGTAATAATATACAGTATTATTGGTCCCTGCCAGCATGTTATCTAAAAAATTAAAGACGGGAAGAGTGGACCAAATTTAAATTTTACCCTTATATAGTTCACGGATAATGACGAAATATAATTTATTGAAAACTCATGAGCCAGTCACGAATCAACAGAATAAAAAACTAGCTTTAAAAATTGAAAATTATTTTTTAAAACAGCTGTGAAATTTAGACAATCGACTATTTTTTCTGACTTTCCAATCGTTGCGGGATCATGCCATTTTTAACCATTTGAACCATTATAAAACCGTCTGAAGCATCCAAAAACGGTCTAAATACGTCTAAATTGGATTCAAAATCTGTAGATAAGTGCATTATTTTGATTTGCTTGATGAAATATCCGCCAGTTTTAATTTTTAAGGATATTTTTCAAGAAAAAGAGAGTAAACATGATGCTTTATTTGTCACCGTTTTCAGTGGGTTCGGTATTTGGGTTCGAAATCAGACGTCCTTTCAACCTTCCCCCTAAAACCACCAAAAATCCATGAAGTTTGATGAAATAATAACCAAAATAACACGAAAAATAAATTCAAGGATTAACTTCTTTGAAAAGTGCACAATGATCGTGATTAGTGTTACTAGTGTTAGTGTTTAAATATAATGTGATTTGCGGCTCAGTGCGGTGCGATATTGTATGATACCTTAATGTGATTGATCGTTATAGCATTTTTTCGCTAGTGCTGTTCGCCCTTTCTTGCTTAATTTGATATTATTTGTATTTTATGTACTATATACATATGACATCGCAAGAATAAACATGAATAATATAAATTATTACATTTTTTTTGCATCAATGGCCTCCTGTGATTTTATAGGACACAGTGCTTGGAAAGATTTTGATGGTAACGATTAGACGAAACCTATTATTAAAATACAAAAACACAATTCTTTGTTGGTGTAGTGCAAAATAATATAGCTCCGGTCATTGCAATTATTCATCCAACTTATTCCAACGCGCCATAATGCAGTAAATTTATTTTTGCAAGAGGCGCATGCGTTCATCAAGCTGAACCTGTGTGATGTCCCAAACACAGCTGGTATACTATACACTCCACTCCACACTGCTGATCGTCAAAACAACGAACGAAGTTTGTGTGTTATCCTCTCTTACAAGCTGTGCTATCTGTTAAGCTCTGATTGTTGCATTGCAGCAATCATTTTTTCGTCTTATTGTTAGCCAAGAATAATCATGCGTCGGGCGTAAACATTGCAGCACGTCTGGTGCCAATTGAAGAAAGTCAACAGACGTTGCCACGGCGAGTGTTTTTCTCTGACGGATGGTATGTACGGCGCCCTGCGAGCTGCTAACACCTTCAGGGTTGCGGCCAAAAGTGTTTTGCAGTGCGAGGACCTAATTCGAGCTAAGGTTCCTGCAGTGTCGTTCGTCGGCAAAGGTTCTTATCTCCAGACTCCCCACAGGGCCGACTTCCACCAGTCAACAAGTAAAAATTACATCAACTGGTAATTTGTTGTTATGACGGGCACTTGAGAGTCAAAAAATCTTATTTGTACGCTCCTACAGTTTGTGCAAAGAGGACAAGAAGACAAATTTTGGAGTGAGAGAAATGGCAACTGGCTCAACCAAAAAAATGAATCGGCTGGCTAAAGAAAAGTCTCCATACTTGCTGCAGCATGCAGCAAATCCCGTTGACTGGTAACTATAATATTTCTGCTTGAATTTATTTAGATATCAAATTAAACTCAGTGCCTGAGCCGTTCCCTCAACTTCAACTCCGTCACTTCAACCCTTTGGAATATAGCATTTTTAGATTATTAATAATTTGGGAAACAATGGTTTACTGCTCACAATCAGGGCATCTGTGGAAATGTTGCTAATTTTGACTCACGCAATAAGGTATCCATGGGGCGAGGAAGCCTTTGAAGAAGCACGCAAACAGGACAAGCTGATTTTTCTCTCTGTGGGATACTCTACTTGCCACTGGTGCCACGTCATGGAGCATGAATCATTTGAGAATGAAGAAATTGCACACATCATGAACGATCAGTTTATCAACATCAAGGTGGACCGAGAAGAGCGGCCCGACGTTGACAGAGTTTACATGACCTTTGTCCAGGTGACTTGAATCGACTTGCATTAGTTAAATGGAAGTCTCTAAAAATACTTACAGGCCAGTTCAGGTCGAGGTGGATGGCCTATGAGCGTATTCTTGACCCCAGATCTAGTCCCTATAGCTGGTGGCACTTACTTCCCACCCAACAACACTTTCGGCCGACCTGGATTCAAAACTGTTCTGACAAGTCTATCTAATCAGGTGAATATTTTTTGTTTAAGGAGTTCTGTGGGAACGGTGGGTGGCCGATGAGCATCTGGCTAACCCCAAACCTTTCGCCTGTCCACGGAGGCACTTATTTCCCTCCAAATGATAGATACTATGGCCAAACTGGATTTAAATCCGTTTTGCTGGAGATTAGCAAACAGGTCTTTGTCGTCCACTCTAACATGTCATGATTGATTGTTTCATGGTGTTTGAATGCATCCCTAATTATTTTGCAGTGGAGGGAAAAAAGAGAATCTTTCTTGGAATCAGGGTCTAAGATAATGGAGATATTGGAAAGGACGTCAAAAATGGAAATTTCGGACTCAGAAGAAATTTCATCTGCGAGCTGGAAAACGTGTTTGGAGCAACTCTCGTCTGGATTTGAAGATCAGTATGGGGGCTTCAGCCAGGCGCCAAAGTTTCCTCAGCCATCAAACTTCAACTTTTTGTTTCACGTTTTCTCTCGAAGCCCTTCATCTCCTGAAGGAAGAAGTGCACTGAGCATGAGTTTACACACTCTGAGAATGATGGCCAAAGGAGGTATTCATGACCACATTTCTCAGGTAAGCTCTTAAAACTGCATGATGAAAATTTCCTTTACTTGAAATTTCCTTTACTTGAAATTTCCTTTACTTGAAATTTTAGGGATTCGCTCGTTACTCAACTGATGAAAGGTGGCATGTTCCGCATTTTGAAAAAATGCTTTATGACCAAGCGCAATTGCTAGTTTCGTATTCCCAAGCGTATGTTGCGAGCAAAGACGAATTCTTCCGCGACATTATATACGACATATTCACCTACGTTTGCAGAGATCTTAGTCACTCTGTAAGTATTATTTTTGTCTTCAAAATAAAGAAGAATTCACCCTGCTACTTTATAGTCTGGAGGTTTCTTCAGTGCTGAAGATGCAGACTCGCTGCCAGGATTTGACTCTCCAAAGAAAAGAGAAGGCGCCTTTTGTGTCTGGACACACGAAGAAGTTGAATCATTGCTGGAATCAAGATTTGCTAAAGAGGGCAGTGCGGTGACCTTGTTTGAACTTGCATGTCATCATTACGATATCAGAATGAATGGAAATGTAAATCCTAATCAGGTATTGCGTGTCATGTTCAACAACAGCTCCTGCTGAGCATTTTTTGTCCTTGCAGGATCCTCATGATGAGTTGAAGAACCAGAATGTGCTGATAGTAAATGGAAGTGAGGAAGAAACAGCAGAGAAGTTTGGATTGACAGTTCATGAGACGAAAAATGCACTTAAAATCATCCAAAGCGTTCTGCATGAATCAAGACAGAATCGCCCTAGGCCGCATCTTGATGACAAGTTGGTTGCAGCGTGGAATGGTTAGTATTGATTTTCAATTGAACGTGTTTTGTTTACAGTCGATGCTAATTTCTAGCTGTTTACCTTTTTACCACTTTAGTAAGGATGAATATGTAAAACAACTTTGTCTTTAATCGCTGCTTTAGACTGGTTCAATCATTTACTATAACCGAACAAATCTTACCATGGCAAAAACTATAATACAAGCCTATTTTTTTTTTATCAAAATATGGACAAAAACATTTCTCCAGGAGTTAGGAGGAGTGTTTTGAACTCAGTTGAATGAAATACAGTTTTCTCGGTGTAAAGCAGGCTGTATAAATCTATTTTAATGAGATTTTGAGTAATTTATGATAGCGTAAATTAATAAAAAATATATTCAGTGGCTCTAACTAACAAAAATATGTTTTAATTTGTTTGCACTATTATAAAACTTAAACCTAACATCTTTTTCTTATTAAATGGCCATAAATGCTTCCTGTTAGAGTGCGTTAGATCAAAGAATCAAACAAAATTCTTGTGTAACTGTTTTTGTAGAAGAAAATTGTTCTTAATTGCGCGCATTCTGTGCAGGATTAATGCTTTCTGGACTGAGCAAAGCCTTTGAAGCGACTGATGATGCCAGCATTTTAGACAGAGCGATCAGAGCAGCTAATTTTTTGGAGGAGCACATGTACAACAAAGAAACGGGCTCATTACTCCGCTGTTGCTATCAAGGCGAAAAGGGAGCTCTATCTCAAACGTAAGATTGACTTTCAATTTCAAACTATCATGAATTTAATAAACATGAATGATAAACTAGGGAAGCAAAATAATTATCCAGGCGTAACTAACACTTAAAAGTACTATCATTAATTTATTGTTTTTTTAGTGAGGATCCGATTTCTGGATTTGCTGATGACTATTCTTATGTGATTCGAGGACTGCTTGACCTGTATGAGGCCAGCGGCAACTCTAAATGGCTCGCTTGGGCAAATGAGCTGCAAGACAAGCAAGATGAGAAGTTCTGGGATGATGAGGATGCTGGCTATTTCTCAACTGCCCAGGATCCAAGCATATTACTGCGCCTCAAAGAAGGTTAGTAACACAATTTTATAACCTAAGTAAATTTAAGTCTTTATCGTGGGGAACCTATACGCCAAATAATATTCACTATATGTCTGTTAGTGCAAAACAGACCATATCATTAACCAAATTTTATTAATATATCAAGACCGTTTGATATCATGTTTTTGTACATATTGTGTTAGATAGAACAATAGAAGTGAATCAAGTAGTGCCGTTGTCAGAAACGAGTGCTCAATAATAAAAAAAAAACATTTCTCATACTTTATTGTCATTTATTAGCACAGTAACCTATATATGTCTTTTCAATAAGAATTTTTTTTTTAAAAATTGTTAATATTATTATATCAATTCACCCATCGAACAAATTAACAAATTTTTACATATCAATATTAAAATTAGATATTTTAGTCGCTCAGTGTTCACTGCTCAAATAACAAGACTTCTACACAGCTTTCTGACACCACGTACATGACTAATGAAACTTCTTGTTGTTGCCCTGAAAGCATATATTATTGCTGGTCCTACCTGTGTCTATAGCGCAGATAGGCTGCATGTAGGCATGCAGTAATCAAATCAAGCCTTCCTTTAAATAAAAGGATCACTGAAGCAATACTTATGAGCCAAGAAGTTGTAAAAAGGATGACTAAAATCCAATTTATGCCTCCGCCTTTTTCATTCTGTCCCTTTTTTGACTCATCCAAGAAATTTGAAAACATCTTGTTTATATTTTTAATCTCTTCTTCTTCCAATTTTTTGCCATCTCATTTCCCTCATCCTCGTATTCCTCTTCAACACTGTAATCTTCTTCTTCATTGTATTCATAATCCTTCTCTTCTACGGGCTTAGTATTATCAATTACTGTTTCATTATTTAAAGCTAGGATGTTAAAGAAAAAGCTTTAGAATTTAAATTTACAGACATTGGGTGTAACTTACTGCAGGATTTGTCCAAGCCATTTCTACTGGCATTGTACCCTGGAAGATACGCGCATTTTTCTCTGTTGCACTGGATCATTTTTCCACATTGAATTCCGCTTCCAGTCACAAATGGTAAACATGAGATATTGCAATACCGTCCAAAGCTATGGCCGCCAGAGCAATCTAAATGCAAGGAATTACTTTAAATTCAAACAAGAAAATTTAGCTGCACCTTGGAGCGATGAGCAAGTCGGTTCCAACACAGCTTTGTGTGTAAATGCAAAAGTTTTGTTTTCATCGTATGAAATGGTTTGACAACCTATTTTGGCTGGTAGCGCTTCTTCCCCCACATGAAGATCAATATAGGAATATTCTATTGAAAAAGTTATTGCGTTAATCAAATTAATAAAGAGCTAGATATAAATGGAAAAAAATCTAAATGATCAGGCTAATACTTTACCTTCCCCTCCACAAGTCTTGAATGGCACGTGAAGGGCAAACACGTGATGTTCTAGTCTTGCATTTACAATTGGCAACTTGAAAGTTACTACTTCCACCTCGCTTGACCTGTTTGAGGCATATCGTAAAGCTAAACGCTTCCACTTCCCGTTTGTAGGCTAAAAGTATAAAATCGTTTTTAAATTAACAGCGCAAACTTTGAATCATTATAGTTATAACTCTAAACGAATCAAGGAACCTGTCTGAACAAAAGCATCCCCGTATCTTTCGCGGAAATAATAGTGGATGCTCAAACAAGGAACGTTAGAAAACATGTTAGTCATATTAACGGTTATGCTACTTTCATTAACCTTGCCTCTATGAATTATAGCGTCATCTGCAAAAATAAATTAAAGCTGCGGGTCACATGATTTAAGAAAATACCCATTAATGTGAGGTTTTCAGTATCCAGTGGAGTTTAGGGTTGAAACTTCTGCTGATAAGTGAAGGAAGTTAATCATTGAGATATCGAACAGAACTTTCCCACTTTTTGCGTCCATCAAGTCAACAGGTATTAATTTTTTAGGCCGCAAGACTTTTTTAACTCTGATTGTAAAGTGCACCCATTCTGAGCCATTTTTCAAGTATGTGGTCCGTTCTGGGCCTGAAAACGCCGAATGAGTGTTTTGGCTTTTTGACTTTTGATATTCATTTACCTTTACTACATTCTTAAGAAAACACGAGTCGACCATGCAAATTTCCACTCTCAAAGTACCAAGATCATTAGTAGGGTCAAGCGTAAAGACGTAATGGAACAAAATTTCAGGTGTGTTAGTATGAGGCGTCAGATTGAATTGAGCGCTGTGTTCAGCCAAAACAGAGAAGTGCAATTCGTCGCGGAATTCAGCTAACCTAACATTTTTTCCGGGTTTCGTTTCTACTTCTGGAAGGTCTTAAACGGAAGAAATATTTCTAAAAATACATAATGCTCTAATTTTAAGATTTACCATTCCATCTGTCATCTAAAATTGGAGGTAAAGCAAAGTGTGAAACTGCATGTCGCCTCATATTCACCCAGTTATTATCAGTAAATCTGTGTGAAAGGAACTTGAAGACCTGCAACAAAACGATACATATAAAAACCTCAACGGTCTTTAAACTAATTTTACCTTTGTCGTCGACATTGAAATTCTTTTGAGGCCTGCGGTTGAAATTGATGGAGCTTTTTAAACATTTTACGTGAGGTGTAAGAAAAATTAGGATATATACTTTGATGAACAAGCAAATGGGGAACAATAGGCATGATAATCCAAGACAGACCGACCGTCTTTTCCTGAGGGCCGCTGTGTAAGCACTGCAGCACATTAGCTGTTTCAAGGTCTTTCAATACATAAAGTTCGTCAATAGTTAGAACTGGAAATATAAAAAAAATGTTTGGATTGCGTTGTGACATTTATAGAAAAAATGTATATATACCTGCAGGTCCTAAGCACAATAAGATAAAGAAGATCTTCTCGAAGTTTGCTATCATTTTGACTTGCGCGATCGAAAGCTTTCTCAAAATTCAAAATATCAGAACAAAAATTAACGTCAACTTTCTATGGTGAAAAACAAAATCGAAAATGACATAAGCTGCCGAGAAAAAGGAAGCTTTTCAAGCTTGCAATAGCATTCTTCCTGGCTTTTTAAGAAAGTAATATTTTAAATAAGTTATAAATTCTTTAGATTGCTCGCACCATCCGCGAGCCAATTACGATTATTTGGGTGCATCTTTGTTCAGGGAAATTCACATGGAAAATATTTAGCATTAGAAAGTTTTGAACATAAGCATAACAAAAGCAGCGCCGAAAGCTGCAGTTGGAAATTTCTTAAAATTCGTTGATTGAGCCAAATCTGCTAGTAGACAATAACTTCTTGGCAATCAAATCGCTTGTATTATAAAAACCAGAAACAGGCATAATATGTCAATTGCAACTTTTGTCAGGAGTAATCTAGCTGATTTGCCTTTTATTTAGAAGTACATTGCAACATTTTCGTACCCAGGCCCCAGGCATTAATTCGGGCGGCAGGAAAGAACTCCCCAGTAGCTACTTAAATATTCTTAGAAATAGCGCATTTGGCAATTTTGATTGAAATCACTCATGGTACTTTGAGGAATGCTCAATATTCTTGGAAATAAAGTGTTTGGAAATTTCCACTAGTGTTGGTACCATAAGGGATTCACACAGACTAAGATTACTTTTTGTATTTTTTTAGGCTTTCGCACGTCATGAGTTCAGTTTTCTAGAAAGACCTTAAACATTAAGGTGTTTAGTTTCCAATAATGTGTACTGTAGAAAGATTCAAATAATAGAACGTTACCTGCCTTACTGGATTCTAACATGGGGTAACTTCCGTCCGCGCCAGTGTGGAGCTCTGACCATGAGACACGAATATAAAACAAAATTGAGGCAGGCCAGCTAAATGGTCACGCCTGCGTGTGGGAGTTAAATATCCTGAGAAAGAAGTGTAAGGTGCTATACTTATTCACCTCTATTGAATGGAACAATAAAAATGAATTTTTGGATTTAGCAATATTGATGGAAAATCACATTTCTCTCACAATAGCAATGGTTTATAACATGATCAAGCTATAAAATCTAGCAATATCAAATTTTACGAAAACCAGTTATTTTCCGGAAAATTATAAGATTCTCAAGTTTAGAGATCAACTAAGGTATCAGGAAAACTCGATAATTAGTGAGCAATTTAGAGATCGTGAGGTTTTTCCAAATTATATCTGAATTCACCAGTTGCTCAAGCCCCTTAGTGTTTGAAGCTGATTGTGAAAATAAATAGCGCCAGAGGATACTTACGATTTTAATGCGACTCCGCTACGATTTGAGACTCAAATCTGCTCTTTAAATTATTAATTTTGATGTGCTGAAAAATTCCGTCCTGCCAATCGCCATAGAATCGTCGGGAAAGATGTTTTATTTCAAAAAAATATTTCTCACGTTTCTATATACGGCTATTAGCCGAACTGATTTACGATTTTAGGGGTTTTAGCATAACTGTGGAAGCAAGTTGAATGAAACATGACGAGTAACTCAACTTTATTTCACATAATCAACATAAAATAGCTGTGTAATTTATTCCATGCTTCGTTCTATTTGTTATCAAATAAGTTTAGATTGTACAAAGTAGCAAGAACCTTAATCTAGGTTTCATCAGGTCTTATAATATTGACTCTTTCTTAACTTAAATGAAAGTATCACTACTTATGAATAAAAATAACTGGGTGTGATTTCGTTTTCAATATAAAATATGAGGGGAATGCCTAAGATTGCCGTTTTCGAAGGGAAATATTGCTGTTTTGACGTATAGCAAAAAATTAATGATTTCGGTTTCTATTTAAAGTTGTTTTTACACGTACGCTGAAATAAGGTGTCCCACGCGTGCGTTTGACCTTTTCCTTCTTGACAATACCATATGGGTCTTGAGGGAGCAAGGCAGACTGTAACAAGCCCTTATCACGCCCGCGCGTGTACCCTGGTCGCTGATAATTAAAAAGCAGCTGGTAGGTTATTCAGACGCGTAGCAATTTCCATGAAATAAAAATCATCCCTGGTGCAACAAAGTTTAATTACTCAGCAATAGAACGTATGCGACGTCACGTGTGCTCCCGTTCCCGTTCACGCCAACCGCATTGCAGAGGTGGACTGAGTGGATATATCTCATGTCGTGTCCCCATGGCATTATTGGTCCTCGGCTCGCAAAAGCAAGACTTGATTAGCGCCTACATGCTCGAGCAGACCGGAAATTCGCTCGTTTCAGCATTGTGCGCTCGGCCTGTCAGCAAGGGAAATTGTCAGCAGGCGGCAGACAAAGTCTTCCAATCTGCATTTCTCGCTCAATCGGTGTTAGCAGTACTGCCTGCTGAATAATTGGCTTTCATCGTTTCAGATTGCCTTGGGGCCTATTTGTGTGCGTATCTCTAGCATTCAATCATGGTATCAAATACAGGTTGCAGAAAAATCTTCTCGAAATCAACTTTTTGATTTAAAAGTTTCGCCTATGGCTAAATGAAAGTAACAAGAATTGAAATCGCGGTGTTTCAGGACAAGACGGTGCAGAGCCGAGCTGCAATTCAGTTTCTGCATCCAATTTGATCCGTCTCGCTGGAATGCTGGAAAGAGAAGATCTTGAAGACAGGGCCGAAAAGCTTCTGCTCGCTTTTAAGCAGAGATTGGAGAAAATTCCTGTGGCTCTTCCAGAAATGAGCTCCTCCCTCCTACTGTACCAGGACTCTCCTACTCAGGTATTTATGTTTTCATTGCGTGTATTAAACTAAATGGGTCAAACACTAAGTTCAGCATGATAGCAGTATTTATTTTTGTTCGTGAGGATATTGTAATTAAAAAGTCTTCTTTTGTACTTGTCGAAAGCAATGTGTGGGAAAAAATAACAACATGAACATCGCCTCACGAGTGCGATTGTTAAAGTAAAATATTCGTTTGAAGAATCAGTCACATATATCTGACGGATAAAAGTTACGCTAATTAGCTAAATTGATTGTCAAAGGTGGTTGTGACTGGCGATCCAAGAAGCGAGAGTGCGCAGCGTCTTTTGGCAGAGATCCGCTCTCGACTGATTCCTGGCAGAGTTCTTGGCTACGCTGACGGTGACGAAGACGGCATTTTGTATCAGAAGAACCTAACCGTGAAAAAGATGAAAGTCTTGAAAGATGGTAAGGCGAGTGCTTACGTCTGTAAGAATAGCACCTGTTCGTTGCCTGTCACCAAGCAGGAGCAACTTCAGCAGTTGCTTGATGAGAGCGTCTCACTTCTTTAAAATAATACAACTGTTTCAAAGTCTGTTGCCAAACTGAAAATAATGATAAACGAATTAGATTTGCACTAGGTATAAGTATGTGTGAAACCTGAAAAGACCAAGCTGGCTTGGTTTTTGTCAAATCAAAAAAAGGAGGCTCAATCCACGGGTGACTGTTGTTTTTTTGTAGGCATTAGAACCGTCTAACTGATAAATGAAAGTACAATACAATTATGTGCAACAATTATACCAAACTCAATTAAATACTCCTAAGATTATACCGATAACAATTTATTTGACACCATCTTGTGCTAAGTTTACTCACGAGATATATTTTTGTCGATTTTAGTGCTATTTCTTATCCACCTTATACATATTTTCTTGCCATGCTGAGTCCTAACAATTATGTGATTGGAACTAACTTATATTGTATTTTTTCTGAACGATTGCACTGTTCTGTTAAATGTTGAAGTCTTAATAAATGATGTTTAACGCTTAATTTGCATTTATTTATTTCAAAATGCCTAAAGTTCCATATGAATATATTAATGTAAATTTTCGTTGGCTGGGTTTGACTTGATTTTGGACATGACTAATTTACGAAACTTTTGAGCTGTTCAGAAGAACTTTGCTTTTAGCCCATGTGAAAATTGAGAAACTTGGCAAAGCAACGCCGAAATTACAAGCAAATGAAGTTGTCTCATTGCATTGAGAGCAGTTATTAAAAAATCAATTGATTTTTTTCTCAACAGGGGCTTGTGTGGCCTACTGTTTGTGGTGACTCACAGGAGGTAATTTTGATTTAACCTCTCTTTCTACACTAAATAAAGGTTGCCCAAAGGCACTGAATAGAAATAAACTTCGATTTGAAATTGAAAAATATGAAAGCAGGGTGATAAAATCAGCAAAGTGCTATGCATCATGCTTCTCACATATGTCACACAGGTTGCATAATGTATTCGAGAAGCAGGAAATAAATATGGTTTTAGGTTTAATAGGTGCGCGACAGACAAAATCTAATGAAACTATGAAATCTTAAAATGACGAGATATTGAAATTCAAAAGAGAATTGATAATTTTATTACTTATATTTAGGAGATAATCTGAAGAAATATAACGAGCTCAAAAGTTTACAAGTAACAAATTTCAAATCAATTTTTGAGCTATTCTTGTAGCGTTACATCTTTATAATATGCTGGGCTAAATTTAAAAACTATTTTTTTGTAACTGACACGCACATTTTTAATATCTCTGCTACCGCGAGATGTGTGAAGAAATAAAAAAATGCTGAGTGAACTGAAATAAAATAGAACTAAAAGTAAAAGTTTGCTTTGAAGAAGCTACTAGATAAAAAAAACTCAGGAATAAGGCGTCGCAATCACTGTCCAATTTTGTGTTTGATTCAAGAACGATGGAATGGCAGGACAACGTGCTCCGGGAAATCAAAGCTATTTCGGTCACACCCCAAGTCAAACATCCCGTAATCACGCTCTCTTGTATAGCTATTGTATTTTTCGTATTCTTCGCAAATAGCACCACCCACCCGTTGATGGGGTGAGAAGAGCATCACGCAAAATAAAATCGGCTCACGCGAGCGAGGCGCGCAGGGCGATGCTGCGCCCTGGTGCGCAGCCCCGGAGTGAGTCGGCGAGCAGGGCCGCGGCGCGGAGCCTCCAGACGAGCGCGCGATCTTCACGGCGCACGCCTAAAGTTGGCCAGCAGAGGCACCGGCGTAATTTCAGTACTCACAAGCGCGCTCCTCTACAGGTTAGAGCGAGCGGCACACAACACACAGCACGTCATACACACATAAGAGACGGTGGCAACGCTCTCTCATCAGCAGCCAGCAAACTGTCCATTGCATTTATTCACAGCAGTTTTTTTCTACCCTCAGCAGCAGCCAGCCAGCACTCCGCAAGTCAGAAACTTGTCATCGGTTAGTGCGACAGACTTTTGCGCGAGTGATGCTTGAATGTGACGACTGACCCTTTTCGCCGGCGGGGAGGGGGGTCTTCAGCAGCGACCATGGTGCGTCAGGGCACCACCAGTTTCGGCGGCGAGCAAGTGAACGGTGGAGCCGGCGCCGACTCCGAGTCGGACGTGCCCATGTCCGATTTCGAGGACGACGATGACGACGACGACGACGATGAGGACGATGACGAGGAGGATTTGCCCTACCCGGGCTTCATCCCCCTGGCCCTCGGATGCCTGGACCAGCAGACGCGACCCAGGAACTGGTGCCTGCGGATGATCACCAATCCATATCCTTTTCTGCTCACTTTTCCTGAACGTATGCGACACAGCTATATAGGCACAAAAAGGGTTTTAGCAGACCGCGAAAAGAATATATTTACTTGTTTGAAACATCAAAGGGATGTTTTAACGACGAGCCGCGCTGCATACCGTGCATTTCCCTCTGCCGGCTGTGTGAAACGCACGACTTTAATTTGGTTTAAATCTCTGTTTTAAGTAAATCCCGACGGTCTGCATAAACTGAAGAATAGCGAGTTTGGTTGAAGTAGCGCAGGTTTTTTTAAGTTCAGAGGTCACAAGCATTTCATAATGGGTCGCTGGGCGGCACACATTTATATAAAACATACGCCGGTTATATGTTCACATTTTTACATTCCACCTGGACGAGGACGGTTGTAATTAGGCTTTATTCTCGTACAACTTTGATTACCCCGCGTTAAAAGCAAAGTTCTGGCCCGAGTGGCTCTGCCTGAGCTGTTTATATGAGACGTGGCTGAAATTCCTAGCAAATTTGTCTTTTTGTGAAGCCGCGTCTCATGTCAACGAATGAAATTGTTATGTAACTTTTGCGTCAGTGGAAAAGTAAAGGGTTAATTGAAAAATGTGCTAATTTCAGGCTCAGCAGAAGGTAAGTGGAATTTACATTTTGCCTTTTATTTTTATCTTCTTTTCAACCATTTAACCTGAATACTTCTTACACAATGATGATGATGATGAAATATAATTAAATGCAAAAATGCGATATAGCTTTAGTTACAATCTCAATCTTTGCGCACACGTACTAAGGTGAAGTTCTTTTGTCAGCATCGACAATTTAAAACACTACGGATTTTAAGGTTCATTATATGAACTTAAGCAATTGAAAATATTTCGATTATTAAAAAAACTGCGAGCAAATCAAGCTTGGAAACTTAAACAGTTGTTTAGCGATCCATTCAACGATTTCCAGCATTGCGCATTTTTTTAGATTAATTTAATGTTAATTCAATTCCATTTTTACAATTGAACTTTTTAATGATCGTTTAGATTTAGGTCCTATAGACACTCGCGACAGAAACTATGTACTACTACACAGGTCTGTAGTTTTCTAACTAATTTCCTAGAATATATTGACACAAATTTTAAAGGTGGTTTTGTGTTCTTGTTAACACTGCTGAATAAATTGCGCCAAGAACATTTGCCGTTATGATATTCCAATTATTGCTGTCTGAACAAAGTTTCCTGCTATAATGATCAGGCAAATCATTATATATATATAACACGATGCTGACACCAAATTTTAACATAATCGTGAGGGCGGTAACAAGACACCGACTAATTAAGACGTTCAAGCGCCGTCGCCTGTAATTATATGGGTATTGATTGCGTGCAAGGAAACCTCGCAAACGCGCGCATTGCTATATCAAGCTGCCTGCAACAACACACATTATTTGGTAGCCGTGCGTCACAATTTTTTGCCACCTATTCCACTGAACTTAGAAGCCTATTTGGTGAAACGTCGGGATTTAATTTTGCGTGACGAGCCGCAGCCCTTTGGCGAAGGTGCGTCCTGGCCGATCGGGCGTGCAGGCATACGGAACCTCCTCTTGCCGCACGCGCTGGAACTTTTTATTGCATTTCGGGACATGCCGAGCTTAAAGATACGGTGCTCCCGGTAATTCTTGTTGAGAAACTACACTAACCCTCTCCGTGTAATTCAAGGTGGGTGGCTGTGGGGTATATTGCGAAATCGACGCAGAGGGCTTTTTTATTGTGAGCTTGCGTTGTTAATAAATGAGTTTGTAGGTGAACCGCAACATTAAATTATTTTCCTATGCTTAAAAGGTCTGAAAATGGTTATTTACTAATCATCCATGAAAAAAAAGTATTATAGAAGATGCAAAAATTTAAATTGGGGCTGATCATCCTATTACAACTAGTAAATTGAAGTGTCCTATTTAGTTTGTTTTGTGTATTGCATGAATTAATTCTTGACCTTCAATTCGCGTTTTCCATCAATTTGTATAAGCAAACAACTGATATACACGCGAGGATTTCTGAGAACACTGTTCATAAAAATATGATCGGGTCAAATACTGTTTGGTGGTCATTACGTCGATCATATAATTCGATAACAATAATAAAAATAGTGCTTTAGCTCTGTGCATTACGCAAGCAGAGGCCAATCCTCATGGGCGAAATTTTATGTCAATTGATTCTGTTGTTTGAGCCATAGTTTACTCCACCTTTTTTCATTACATGCTTTTTCTTATACATAAAAGTATTTTTATTTACGGTTCGGACTCGGAAGAACATGTTATGGTAATAGAATAACTGACAATTACATGCATGAAAACAGCAAACCTAATTTTCGTTGTGAATATGAATATATGCGAATATATCAATTCAGCGTGACTGCATTGGAAAGAGATGCAAATAAGAAGTCGTAAAATCAAAACGCCCTCTGTGAAAAGCGATAAAATAAAATCTACGTGAGACCCATTTTGCAAATCGGGATCTCTCTCAGTTTAGTTAGGGATGTGAAAAGTCAATGGCAGGGCAGTGAGAGTTTTATTTTTGTGCTTAGAGAGGTGTTTTAATTTTGTTACCTTTTAAGGTGATTTGATTCGTTACGGATTCCATAGCAAAAGTTTAGAAAAAATGAACAAAAAACAGAAATTATTCAACAGTTTATATCATTTTTATTCAAATTAAGACTTAACTTAATTAACTGAATCAGATGATCTAATGATTTTTAAAGGAATATATTCCAACAGGAACAGCATTTCAAAGATATTTTAAATTCAAGCTAATTTGAAACATGCAGTAGTTGTTAGTTAATCTGTTAGGTGGTTCAACTGATTATTTGAATTACGCTTTTCACGACCCTGGTGTCGCTGAGCTCAGCTCTCGCCGGTTCATCGATCTCGTTCCATTTATTCATGAATAGTCTGCAGATCAGATGTGTTATGTAGTATAATAATTATTATTTCATCGACTGCAGATGGAATTTAATTTCCGCACCCATTCTCCGTCGCTCTGGAGGAATGAATTCGCGCGTGTATGCCCATTACTATTAACTGATACAACACACATCCCGCTACCGGCGCCAGCAGTCGTATAAATAAGCAACGCGATAAGCCGGCTGATTAGCATGCCGCTTTTTAATCTTCTTTATTTGCAAAATTCATAACGCGCACGTTCATACTGATATGAAAATTCAATAGGTCGACGGTTTATTCTAATTTCCGGACAAAAAAACCGGCTAACTCCTCCCGCTCAGCGTTTTGCATCTGCTCATTAAGAATTAATCCGACCGACCTGCGCCAGGCATGCAAATGTTGCGGTCGGAGCGAATTTTCGGCGGTTGCAATTTTACGAGGCGAGATGATGATGCTGCTGCTCTGCTGTTAAATTACAAAACACACACACAAGCCGCATGCTTGTTCTGATGAGAGCCGTGTATACGCGCCGTGCAATTCTTCACACGCATACACAATTTTAAGATTCATCAAGCGCGTCGAGCGCGAGCAGCATCATTAAAAATTTTACTGTTTCATCAGCCGCGTGCTTATCCGAATCTTGCTTGTTTTGTTTGCATTTCGCCCTCGCCGCAACAGTGGGATCAAAACCACATCTGACAGTCATATTTACGTGTACGTATGTGTGAGCTTATACTCAAGTCAAGAAACTATACCGTTACACAAGTTGCGTCGAGTTTGGCGGGTACAGCAATTAATGCCAAACTTGGGCCAACTTTGCCGTGTTTGCTTATTTACAATCAACTGTAATTACGTTTCGAGATCTTTGCTAAGGACTTTGTTTGATATAATTATACCTCACTGTCAGTGAATCAGGTCGTTGATGGCTTCGAGATTGAGCTGTCAATCAAATTCAAACTAAGACCGTAGACCTGCTGTATCTGTAATTTGTATTTAACGCTATGCTTTATTGTGGAACAATTTAAAAATGATTTGATTTTTGGTGAGCGGTCATTTGAGTTACGTTCTTTAACAACTAAAAAGCATTTTGGTCATTGCCTTCCACACTGCAAAAGGGTTGCGGACTAACAAGCCTGGTACAACCTGAAAGTACAAAAAATCTTATCATTTTTTTAAACGGAGGAAAAATAATTTTTCCAATCTTCTCGAAAATCTGCAGTTTCCTGGCTGATATCTAATCCTGTCGAAAACGAGGCATACTTAGGTAAGGAGAAATTCCTTGATTCAAGATAAACTATTTTTGCAGCGAGACAGTGCTCACCAAGCACCCAAACAAAAGAGCTAACTGGAAAATTTTCATTGAGCATTAACTGGCTGGGTTCAATTCAGCTTTTATTCAATCCTCAAGGGATCAACTTTATGCTATCGAAACAAGGATTATGTGTGCCCCGTAGCTGTCGATTTTGTCTAGAAAATAAATTGAGAACGATCAAACAATTTGTTTATCAAAAAACGATTTGCACTTGTCATAGAGTGTGATAAAACAAAATCACGAGGAAAAACATGGACAATGGATATCGGTATATCAGTGTCCAAATATTTGGAAATCCGGCACGCGCGACAAGGCCGACTCAGCTCTCAAGTCTATTTGTTTATTTTAGCAGAGCGACATTTTTTCCTGATCGGATCAAACGCAAAGCGGGTAGCGGGTGTCAATCTGATAGCCTGGGGAGCGCGTCGATTGGTGCGGAGGCGACGTGGCATGGCAGCTAACTCCCCAGCAGCCCGCCAGCGGTAATGGCGACACAAATCGCCAATTTCTTGTTTCGCTCAAGACCTTTTGATTTTGCTAAGTTCCATCGTCTGCGAAAAATTCCCCGGGGCATAATAAGCTTGTTGGATTTATCGCTTTTATGCGTCGGGTTCCAAAGCAAACAGTTCATTTGAAATGGTGATTGACGCGTTTTGCCAGATGAGTTGGCATCGGCGAAAAATGAGGGTCGTAAAACTAATGCAAACACAGCCAGATGAAGGGACTGACTAACCGAAAGATAGCTCATATTCCAAGTCATGAGGAAACACATTTTAATTTTCTCATTCCTCTCTATCGGGCTGCTGATTTAGAACTGGCAGGAAAAAAGCAAAATGCGTATTAAGAAAATCGGACGTATTTAAACCCTCAGTGGGATTCCACGAAAAAAATCTTAGTAGCTCGGGAATCACTCGTAACACCCCAGATCGATTTACAAATAGGCAATTTTCCTCGGCAACGTTTCTCCCGAAATTCAATTCGTCTTCGCCTGCTTGTAACTGAGTAAGCAGTCGGCGCCGTTTTATTTCCCCAATCGGAATACTCGCAGACAGAAGAGAAATTGTTGCTCAGCAGATTTCAAAGCAAATCGGATAAATTAGCCTCCCTACCTCCCACGCACGGACGCGGCCTGGAGAACGGAATTAGCCGCGCTGCTTGGCGAGATTTTTCTCTCTCCAGAGGCAGTCAGCAGATGAAATAAATCTGCATTCATCTCATTTGGTTCGATTCCAGCTAGCTGATTTGCATTCCAGCAGGCGGATTCCGCGGAGGCGTGTCGAATTCGTCCGCCGGAGGAAGAAACAGGCTCGGCCGGCGAAACGGTGCGCCGGTTATTTTAGCAGAAGTCTCGCCGAGGGAAAGAAAGAGAGGGGCCAAGGGAGGGCGTACAGGATGTAAACTGGATGTCCAAATATTTATAGTATTATCTCCTTCCCTGTTATGCCTCAAGAGCGTGTGTGTGTGTGTGTGTGTGCGAGAAGGGTGTGTTGACTCCTTCATCTGCTCTCGCCCGAGCGCGAGCCCAAATGCAAATTGTGCTCAAGCGGAAGGAGAAAAGGAGATCGCGTTCGGGGTGAAGGCTGGGAATCTGATCATCTGACTGCTGTTAACGAAAGCAGATCAAACTGTTTGCCCATCAACATCCGTATTTGGATTTGAATAAATAATGATATGAATTTATTCATCTATGCATTACCCTGGAACTATTCCGTCAGTCTTTCCTTTAATAATTAATTTTTATTGAATTGAATCATTTAAAATCTCAACGAATTTAATCTTCCTTGCCCCCGTTTCAATGTTCGATGAAATAAAAATCTTATTGGATATTTTCTCTTACACGCAAATACAATGGCAGCGACACGACAAATTAAAAATGCCAGTGGCGTCAAACTGACAAATCAAAATAAACGAAACAGGGACAACGATAGCATAGCGCTAATCCTACGCAAAATAGTTAATGCACGCGTAGCATGAGTCAGCACTTAATGGCCGAATCCTGGCATCCACATGCCGCATTGTAAGAAGCGTGAAAGCAGTCTATTTGAATTGCAAAAATGAACGAATTTGCGAATGAACGTACCCCGCCGACATGCGAGCACAAAGGAATGAAAAAATTCGGAGAACATACCCGCGGTCTGTTCATTATTTCGGATTTATAAATAAAAAATGAACCAGAATTTCTGGAAATGCGGTGTTAGCGTGTACAAAAATTAATTTGCTCAGTCCCCCACAGGGGAAATCTTCAAGTATAAACAACGCCATGTCAAGCCACACTGACATTCTCTTTTTCTCACCGTGCTTTCTTTGCCCGTGCAGTAGTGTCAGCAGCTTTAAAGGGGGTAAAAATGAATGCAACCCGCATTGCAACAACTGGAGCAGAGAGACGGAGAGATTAAAGATATAAATACACAATGGAGCTGGAGCGTTCAATTAAACTTGTGATTCCATTTAGCTACCGCTGCATTCTCATTCATTTCCTCCCTGATGAAGATAGCAAAAAGGGGAGAGGAACTGAAAGCCACAACTCGTAAAAAAGTTGGCATCGCTTCAAACAGCCAAAGGAGAAATGCCCTTTTTTCCTGAGAGGCCCAAAAAATGCACTGCAATCTAGATACGCATCGTTTTCACGACTCAAACCAGTTGACATAGAGCATTGGTACGAAAGCGATGTCTCAATTCAATTTAGCTCCTCAATTAATATATATTTCATATATACACTGTAAAATATATGAGCAAGTGTTTCATAGTGTTAGCATGTTCAGACGCAGCGCATGAAAGTATTTCTAAATATTCCTTTTCTCCCTCATATTAAGACTAAAGATTGAAAGTCAAAAAATTAGTTAGTATAAGCAGATAAAATTTCCAAATCAAATCAACTAAATCAGAGCACCAGATAGCTCGCTTTGTATTTATGAATAAGCCCTCGATTTTGAAATCAAACACGCTTGGATTCAGCCTGTTGAACTTGTGCCACAGCTATATAGCGAAAAACTAAGTTGCCGTGCATCTCCTTCGAAAGAATCGCCGGAGGTTTCTCATTACCCAGTCCGCCAGCGGTCGACTGGTTTCTCTTAAAAGCGATCTGCAAGAGGCAAATCTCTAATTCAAACAACAACTCGCCCGAGCACGGTTATTTCCAGTTACATTTGCGCAGCCGGAGTTTTAATTTGAAGAGGGCCTTCTTGTATGTGTTTAGTCCGCTACAGGGAGAATCTGCCACGGCGAATGGAATGCAAGCAAGTTTCGGTCGGCTGTTATAATTCTGTGTATTTTGCCGCGCGAATTATCTTTTGGAAATGTAGCAGCAGCCGCGCTGAGGAGTGTTGTCTTTCAGAGATAAAGATTGTGAATTGTGAGGGCAAAAGGGAAACTGTGTGGCTTGGGGATGTGAAAAATAGCCTATTTAATATTCCTAAGAATAATTTACACCGAGGAATTAAAATGGAAATGAGCAAACATTTTAAATCAGATTCTGCTTGCGGTGTCACAATCCAAGAGCAGAGTTCAGTAATTTATACTATTTGAGGCTATTCAGCACTTTACAATTTGTCTAATAGAAAAATCTAGGATTAACTGTTTTTAGTTTCCTTACTAATCTAACCAAAAATATATTCAGTTTTAAAAATAATTTTGCATTCTAATAAATTACCAAATGTCGCAAAATGAAAACTTTTCACGTCCCTATAACTCAAGTCGAGTGCTTTATCCGGTATTAAATTTTTTAGGGTAATTTATTAATTAGAATCGGTTTGCACGGCGCAAGTGGGTCGTAAAAACTTGCCGTGAGCACACCTAATTAATGTAAACATTTAATTAATTTTAATGAAGCACCCGACCGACAATGGAAACAAGGCCCTGCGCTGCAAATAAAGAACGTGCGCGCATGATACTCTTTTATTCATAATTTCCGCTGGGAGGAATGTGCCAACCGTGGATGAAAAATAAAACGCTCTAACACCGAATCGAACGGAAATATTCAATTTGTACTCCTTCCGGACTGTAAACGTATCGGCACATGGGCCGTGTGATTTGTTTTCAGTTTCACCAGCCGCGTTTCGAGCAGTTTGCGTTTTGCATGTGTGATTTTGGCTTGGTGAGCGAGCAGAAATTTTGGCAGCCAGAGTCCATTTGGAGTGTTAGTTCAACCAGAAAATGGTAAGCCGTGCTGCAAATTTAAACTCTGTGCGCCGCAGCGGCGGTTGGCTTGTTACTTCAAACAAGTATGCAGACGTAGGAATGAGGCTCTCGTGAAAGTTGATAAATAGGGCATTTAGCCGGAATCATCTGGAGCAGAAAATCCACTTCGCCTGCCGTCGCTCTTGTTGCTGAAAAGTCTCGAAGAGTTATGACTTTTGAAAAAATTTAACCACATTTCTGGAGGTAACGCGGAAATATGAAAAGTTGTAAAAATATTTACATTTTCCTCTCCACGTTTGTGTGTAGTTATTCAAAACATCGAATGGCAACATTACGCAATCCGAACAAGTCAACACTGGAGTCAATCACTCTGTCAGTCTCGAGTCAAGAAACAAACACTCCTGCTGCTGAAATTATTTCCAGATAAATAGAAGACCGCGGTGAGCTTGCAAAGAAAATTTGCACCTTTTTGTTTTAGCACATCCCTTTGTGGCAGTGCGAATGCCTGTTATCTTTTAGCGCCCCTCAAGGGTGATTCTCTGCAGAAATCCGTCAGGCAGTTTCAATCAGTGCCGACAACAAAGTATATCATACGCGTGTTTTTTTATATCTGTGAACTACTTGGCGGTGAAACTAGGGTAAAAGAGACGACATCACACCACAAGTCGAACGTTTTGACGCGGAGCAGAACCGGAAGGAAGGACCGACGGTGCCTCGCGCGCGCGGATTCGCGTCTGGCCGTGAGCCCGCAAACTCGGCAAGGGTCGCCGCAATCGGCTTGAAGAAAGCAAAGTTTTCAACCCCGTCTTTGAAACAGGTAACAGAATGAAGCAGACCAGAAAAACTATTTTTTACTTAAATAATTTAAATAGAAATAGCTCTAACAATTGATTTAAATAATAGCAAGATGGAAAAACACTAATACTTATTTATATTCACTGTAATTTAAATTTACACCTAGTATATATAGTGTAAGAAATAATTTTTTAAAATCCTTAGAATAAATTTTTCTTTTTTTGTGTGTTCAGATGCTATCACGGACCAGATTTTGAAAACGTCGTTTTTTGCTTAGTTTCACAACATGAAATAAATTTTGCTCCGTCTGAATGAGGCTGGATTGTAGTATTAGGACCAATTGAGGCTTCCCACTCGGTACACAAATTCCAGCAGCAGACCTCGCTTGGTGGGTCGCTCGCGCGGGGCGGCAATACACAAGCAACGCTCTCTCGAAATAGCACCAAACTGCTCCGTGTATTATGTGGTGACGTCATAATAATACACAGCACATACGTCTCCCACTCGCCGCTGAGATGCGGTTCGGTTGTCATTGTTGGCGAAATGTGTACACAGCTCCGGCAGCTGAGCCAGTGGGCCGCGGGCGATTTCGCTGACGAGTTGCTCAAAACTGAGCAGCCCCTCTAGTTGTTGATTAAGTTGCCGCGTCCGCCCGCCCGCCCGTCTTCAGCCGCTCGCTGCTGCGATTACGCCAATAGCGAGAATTTAATTGTCGGTGTGTCTTGGGGCAGCGCGGCTGCCCGTCAAGAGCAAGGTTGCGCCTTTGTGCACTTCTCTGCGCGCACCTGAGTGCCTGCTTCCTGCCCCCGAGGTTTTCTTGTGCGTTGCGAATTCTTGGGCGCTGAGCACGCAAGTCTTGGAGAGCTTTTGCAGCGTTGCGTCATCTGGAATAATATCATGCTTTACAACTGTTGAAAAATTTCAAGCCATTGCAAATACACGACACTCTGTCCATATCAATACAAATTTCTTCTGGGCGGAAATGCGCAAAAGGCAGGAACAAAAGGTTTCGCAGCAGACACTCAGCATAAACGACTTTCAATTTTCCAGCAGCAGTTTTCTTATATTTTCACTTACTGCCTCTGAGCAGCAAAATTATTCAACAAAGAGTCAACTTATGAATAAAAGATCAAAACGCACTGTTCGGTCCAGAATACGAAATGGCACTGCGCGTGAGAGCGTCGTCGCTGACAACAAGTTCCTCTGGCCAAAGTTTGGTGCTCCAGATTGAAATCTTGCAATGAATGGAAAGTGTGCGTTTGATTGTGCATAATTGGTCCCAAGAGCGTTTCAAGTGTTTCCCGCCTACCAAACTCTAATTAAGAGCGGTAAATGAGAACGGTGCGAGCAGAACACTTCCACATTGAAGGAAGGAAATGTGCTTAGATCAATAATCAAATCGTCATCGAGTACCTCAAAAGAAATAACACGAATTGAAAGAGCAAACACGTCATGAAATTCAATAATTTACATTCCTAGCTAGTTTTTTTTGATGATTACTTTTTACACATTGTTCACTTCTCGTACCTACTTTCGCGACATGAAAGATATGAGTCAATAAATAGGTTTATTACAATCGTCACTCGCACTGGAGTAATATTGGACACTTAATTGAAAAATTATAATAGCTAGTTAGCCATAATTACATATTGAATTCGTCAGTTTTATTTGAAAGAAAAAACATAATTGTCTTTTAATTGGCTATCACAGTTCACAATCAATTCTGGAATCGAAAATTTTGGTGCGAATGTTTGTTTTCCACTCTTTAGTCTCTTCATATATGTATGTAAAGGAAATAATCATTCTATCTTTCTATGTTCAGCTTTTATAAATCACTTGCTTGGTCGGCGACGTCACTCAGAATACCCTCAGTCTGGTGTATTTTTATCACCCTTATATGCTTGCAAGAATATGGTTGGATTACCATAATAACCAGAACGCCAAAGAGGACAATGGATAGCAAAAATTCTGTGGATTTACGAGCCATAAAATTGTCCATGCCCACTCGAGTCTTGCGATCAATCATAAAATCGTGTCGATTGTTCTCCGCCTTTGGTGGCGTTCATATACGTTGACTGCATCTCGTTATAAATGACGGACGTTGCGATTTTCGTCTGCCAAACTTGGGCCATTAAGTCATAAATGCAGAGGCCGTGTGCCATCGATTTTGCATACCTGGCCGCGCGCTGATGAAGAGCAGGCAAGACACTGCTGCTGCTGCTGCAGAATAAAAGAGAAAGAGGCGGAGGGGATCCTTGAGAAAATATTTGCCAAGAGGGAGAGGCGCACGCTGGAAAAATTGGAGGAGAAAAATGTGGCCCCGCGGTTTACCTGACTCGAAGAAAAATAAGAAGCAGCACAAGTCATTTTTCAGCACATTTCACCTGAACAGCCTAAAAGTTTTGGCCTAGGGAGAATATAAGTAAAGGTTAGAGAGTAAGTAATTTGAAAGTGTGGCACGTTGGGAAAACTTAGGCAATATTATTTAAAGCAAACAAGATTTGACTGCATCTTATTCCATTAAACCAGGACTAGTTTTAGATATATTCCATTTATCATGAAAAATCTGTCCCAAAGCGCAAGGTCTCGTCTATATTTAAACATTTAAAACAATCTTTTCCATGCCGTGTAAACGAGACATCTGCAAAACCGAAACGAGAGAGCGCTACAAAACCAAAAGTCTATAACGAAAGCGTTTTCACCCTTTCATCGTAGAAGACGATCACTCACTTTTATTTCCAGCGGCGGGCTCGACTCGAACAATAAAACTGAGTATACATACAAACACCAGGCAGTGGGTTTAATTGCATTTTTACTTAGCTGGCCGACCGACGACGACTCGGCAGTTTCATAGCGGTTTGTTTATAGAGCGAGCGCTGCGACGACGGCGGCGGAAAATTTCGCAACCGCGAGCCAGCCAACTACTTTGAGCTGGTTTCCTTTGCGTCTGCCACACACACTCACACACAACTGGAGACTCACCTGGGGGAGTTGAGCGGTGGCAGATTATGCAGGCAAACAGCATTATCAGGGCCAGTCGCGTGCAAACACACTGAAAAACTTTGCTCAAAGTGCAGTTTGCCGACCGCGGTTGTTGCTCCAAAGTAAAAAGTCGGCACGAGCAGGCTTGAGTGGGAGCTGCAAGAAACGGTATCACTTACTGATGCTCGGCAGCATTTGCACCCCTCTTTCGCATCTAACAAGCCAACCCAGAATATCAAAAACATTAAATTACGAATCAGTTTTATTCCAAAATGCTAATTAATTTTAATTTGCAGTTCCCAAACCACATTTACCCAAAATGAAGGTAAGGCAATTGTGAGAATGACGTCAAAGTTTGAATAGAAAGCTTTAAAATTAAAATGAGTGCATTTATTAAAACAGGGCCATTGTATGCACACTAAAATTGAAAAAACAATTTTCAAGGCTTGATTTTATCTCTCGAAAAGTCGACGGCATAGAGTCTTTGGCCCGACGTAAAAATCCTTTCCTAGGAGTACAGAACTTGATATCGATATCAAGGTTTGAGCGAGAAGCCGACAAAAAAGACAGTTACTCGTTCTCTGACATGGATAGGCAAACTTCAAACTCACGATTGTTGCTCCCAAGTTAAAAGTCACTTATCAACGAGCGGGGTCGAGTGGAAAGCGACAAGAAAGGTTTCGTGCTTTGATGTCGGTTGGTGATTCGCGGCAGCTTCTTCTCGTCCCACCATTCATTCGGGAAAATAGAGCACGAAGAACAATGCGCGTACATGCACGAAGGCGTTTTGTGCTTGCGCACACATGCAGTTTTAGACGATGAAAGAAGTGACGGCATGGATCATCTCCAAAGTATGCGTTTTAATGAGATCCCCTGAGCTGGCGATTGATGTATGTACCGCTTCCAGATTTTGCCGCACCTGAGGCGTTGGAAATTCATTTGTGCAACGGTGCGTGCATCGGGCACAAAGCAAACTATTCTAATGAAGGAATCGCGCAGAGGAGGAGGCGAGCTGATTTATGAGAACCAGATCCTTGACTCCTTGAAATATAACTCTTCTTGGAAAGCGAGAAAATGTGAGACTCTGAATGTGAAATATTGCGAAAGGGGCGTTGAAAAAGGGAGAAAATGAATTATTAGAGGTAGCATCGCGTTTGAAGATTGTCCTTATTTAATATAAACTGAATGGTCCATTCACGAATTAATGAATCTCTCCAACCGAGCATAGCTATGTGAAATGGGTGTACGCGAAATTGGCCTGCTCGCGCACGTTACATTCCAGAAAAATTAATTACAGCGAAAGGCTTTTCCAGCAGCGATATATATATATACGTATGTTGGGAACCGTGCGAATCGCATCAGCCAGTCGAGTGGCGAGTTTTTCACTGAGATTAAATGGACCGGTCATCAAAATTAATATCAACCACACCGAGGGGAAAAAGCGTTCATCACGGTCGCCGCATTTGCACGAACGGTTTCTTTTTCACAGCACATGGAGCGCTTCCCACGCTCAGCCGACTAATCTGTGAAATGAACGCGAGATTTTTGTGAAAGAATGAGAAAGCAAGAGTCGGTCTCCTTCCCTCTCATTAGTCTCTTTGCCAAATTAGTCGGCCTTTCGGGCTGAGGGCAAAAACTCGGTCGGCCGCTTGTTTGCAGGCCAGCCGGCCGGCTAATAATTAAAAGTTGCCCTGCACAAACAGCAGACCTTGTGTTTTTTTCGTATGCACTTTTGCTCCGGCAGAGAACAATGGGCTTCATTATTCGAGCCGGGGCAGAACTTAAGAGTTAGTTACTATAACCGTGCATACACAAAGGCAACATACTGCCCTTGGGACCGTTGTGTGTAACGATGAAAGTTTCATTGGCATTTTCTTCAGCGCACGGGCGAAGCGAATTGTTTGTTCGGTCGTTTAGAAATAAAGCCACGCGGCAATGGCCATTATCGGCAAGAAAAATGACTCTCATTAACTGTTGCTCTTGCGCACGGTAGATTGCCTCCCTCGTTTATTATTGCAATGCACACCACTCACAAGACGAACAAATTGGTTATTTTCTCTCTGATATGTGTGCTAAGGGTGTTTAGTTTGTGCACAGAAACAAGTTTATGGACGCTATTTCAAGCTCGACCCAGTGAAAAATCGCGTCATCACGAAAACAGAAACCAGGAGAAGAAAACTGTCGAGATGGCTCAAAAGCCCTGATTCAAAACGAGGCCCCGGCCACAAATTGGATAACTTTTTTGTTGCCCATCCAATGCTCACCGTGTTATGGTCAGCGATTTTTTCACCAGACCCGAATATTGCCTTGTAGGAGGGCGAAAAAATAATGGTAATAATAAAGAGGCTATGTCAACAAGCGGAAGGAAACGGCTGTCGCATCGGACATCGAAAATCCATGAGCCGAGCGGTTTTTCGTGTTATGCAACCCGCTCGGGGAGGCTGCCCAGCGGGTTGCATACGCCCGCCGAAGGCAGGCGCCGTTTGGCCGAAACACAGCCAAGTGTTGCGAGGCGAGGAAGTGGCCAACAAAAGAGGCTCGGCTCGCATTCCGAGGAGTGTTCGCGGCCGGATGAAAATGTAAAATCAATCCCCTGTTGACAATGGGCGTGAATGCCTGCATTCTGCTGACCGCAAAGGTGCCGCATTTTCAGCCAATTTGCGCTCACACTGTCGGAATTGGGACTCCATGCGCGTCTGGCAAACGGTCACTTGTGGATTGGGGAATCAAGTGAAGGTGTGAATATAGCTGAGGATGATAGTCTTCGCCTCTTTCTACAATTTATATTTAAGTTCAAGGATTGCAACAATATTCCAAAGCTTTAAGGAAACCTAACAATTCAGATTTATGAAGGAAAATCAACACTCGAAGTTATCTTCATTGTATGAATAAAATATGGGAAAATTTAGTAAACATAAATCGTAAAGCAATTTATGTTTGATGTCACACAATTCCGGATATAAAATGTAACTATAAATTTCGTCCCTTGTCTGAGTTACGGTCAGGACTGTGAGTAAAGAAAATTTCCAGATATCTTGCAATAAAAACAAAGGACTAATATTGCGTTTGGTGCAAAAAAATTGGAATTATGAAGTTCACCGAGGGGATACAATGGATTTCCTTAGCACCCGGGAAGTCTGCTTTTTGTTGCCGCTGCTCGGGCAAGGATTACGAGCTGATTTAGTGCAGCGACTCAAGTGAGAGCGGCGCGTGTTTTTTGGCACCGTCTTTGTTTTCATCTGGAATTGCGCGCGTGAGCGTGAGATTTTTAGCTGGCGCAACTCCCGCTGCCGGAAACGGCGAAACATAGTAAAGCAGCCGAGGATCAATATGGCCTGCTAGCGTCTTAATTTGATTGCCGCGAGCCCAGCAAACCGAGAATGAGATGCAGTCGCTCATAAAATTTACAGCCGGCTCTTTATTAACTTAACCCTTTCCCGCCGGGACATGTCGAGAGGAGTAAATCAAATATAAATTGCTTATTCGATCCGCACTTTCAGGAAGGCGATCGGAGCTGAACGAGCCAGCCTGAGAGACGTATCCGCGTATATGGTGCTGATTTCGTTCTTTCGCCGGAAAAGGGGCTCATTGAAATTTCGCATCTATCACACTAGCAGATTGCGGAATCGAGCGCTCCGTTCAGCCTTTTAATAAAATATTGCCCTCAGGAAACCTCGCATCGAAGTAGAACGAAAATGCGGCCGTGTTTCAACATTTGCATCCAATAATAAGAGGTATCTCTTACAAAGTTGCATCCAAGCTATATTTAAAACTTTTTAATCAAGTCAGTGTCATAAATATCTGCAGAAGTCCATACTTATCGATCTGGCAGAACAAAAAAATGGAGCTATATAGCTTCTAGAGCAACACAAGTTTCACAATCAATTCCGCATCGCGGAGGGCATTCCACAACAGCTCTTGCGGAAGAACGGAAAATAGGAGCGATATCAATTTTCCCAAATAGACAAAAATGTTTACTGCTGCTCGGTCGTGACCCATCCGCCAACGTGATTTGTCGCCCTCGCTTTATTTTTCTGCAAAACGGCAATATGTCGCCAAGGCAGTGCGCAGAGGGTCGACCCAGAGGAAACTCGACTAACCCAATTTTGCAGTAATAAGTGCGAGATTGACGCCGGCTGCGTTCATAGAAGGAGGGGGGGAGGGATGAGAGTGGATAACCTTTTGGCTCCTGCTTTTGGCGTCTTTTTTGGTGCCACATTATCGGTTCGTTATCAGCTCGCTCGCAAACGGAAAGCATATATATCTGAATCAGCTTTTTAACGCACGAATGCATTCCATTGTACTCTTTTCGCACGGTTATCGTCGTGACGCCACAGCCTTCTTCGCTCCTCCTTCATCCCGAGTTTGCAGCCAACAATGCCTCCTTGCGCGCCTATCTTTTTCTCCACTCGCATTCAGCTCCTCTGCCGCAGCCGCAAGACATGCTCAACGACAAGCACGGAAACGTGTGTACATTTCCGAGTGCACGCAGATTTGCCGCGTTTTGTTCTACGCCATAAAATATTATCAATCAAAAGAACACTATTGTGTTAGAAACCGTTTTACGGTCCGGTCATAGAACAAGTGCCGAGAAAAGTACATTTATATCGTGTAGAAAACAAAAAGTTAAAAAAAGATTCGTTTTTTCATCAAGTGCTTGAATGTTGGAGACAGTTGTCAGTGAAATTAATTTTTTATGTTTTAAAGGCAAAATATACGAGTTTTTTCAAACGAGTTTTAAAAGGCCTTTGGTGTCTCTGATGAGCGTCTCGTTAATGGTCTTTAAGCCTGGAGCCAATTTCCAAAATGCAAGTGTTGCAGATGGCTCCCTTGAAATATATACATTTAATTAAACAGCAGAAAATTCCCTTTTCGTCGACCGCACGGCCTCTCAAGGGTTGCTCGTTGCAAAGCACGACCCCATTCATCACCCCTTGCTTTTCTGTCCCCAAAGTGGAGCAAAACGCCCCAAGAAATACAAGGACCCTGAGACAAAAAGCGCATAATGCCTTTTTCGTAGCATTCCACGAGCCGCATTGCAACACAAACAAACTCCAGCGAAATTCCAGTCTGTAGGATATTTAAAAAAAGTACGCCTGGTTTTATTTGAGCTGGTTTGATAGCGAAGCAGCCACTAAAAGCAGCATTGCGTATCTTTTTCAAAACGGGCTTGTTCGCACTCTCGCGGCGTGTGTTTGCGCAGCAGTTTTTTGAAGTTACGCTCTACCCCTCGGTCACAAACTTTCGCAGAGGTTAAATCCTTTCATTTGCTGAAGCTCCTAAAACTTGTTGATAAAAATTACCACCGCTGCCTCGGCTACCGGACATAATCCACTTTTTCTGCTGTACTTTTCGGGCCCAACAACAACAGCAGGAGTAACAACACCAGAAGCAGCAGCAGGAAAGGAACCACTGGTTCAAGTTGGCAGGCAGCTTATAATAACGTAGAAAGAGGATTAGATAATTGCCTTGCGGCACTGTGTGCCACTAGCTATTTTGACACAAAATTTACCCCGAAAACAGGGAGAGACAGAAAGGGTAAATAAACATCCAGCACAAATGTGCGCCCTCTGTATGAGGGTAATTCTTGAAGAACTTTGTTTTATTGCTTTGAGAGGCTTACATTTTAATTTCACTCAAAAACTTAAGCCATACCGACATTTTATGAATTTTACACGGATTCAGCCGAGATATTCACATCCGCTTATAGGCTAAACAACTTGTTCAAGATTTCATTCTTCTCAAAAACTGACTTTTGATCAGTGAAAAAGTATTTGAACCCTATCCGAAAAATACAGAAAATTTGGTATCACTTCCACAAGAGATAGCGAATGAGAAGGGAGGTTTTTGGCAGTAAAATTGTCATGCGATACGCGGACTGGTAATAAAATAAGCGGATTTGGAATACATATTTTCGCCAGGCACTGAGCCTTCTGCATTAGAAACAATCAATACCATTATTCACCGTGGCTGCCAAGCTATAAAATCTTTGTGTCACACTACGGATTAGCGAGCCTCTTGAGAAAACATGCTAGATGCGTCGTAAAAACAGGAAGATAATTGCTCGGATCCCCGGATACGGGCGATAAATTTTCATGACCTTTAATTGAATTGAACTGCAAATACCAGGCATGCGTGACCCAAAATTTTATGACACAATCGGCAGCTCTCGCCGAGGGTACGATAATTTTTAATAACGCTGGACCACTCGCTCGCGGGATAAAACTCAATTAGCGCTGCTCGGCAAAGTACACGTAATTCCAGACAGTTCGTTTCTCCGACCAACCAACCCTTTCAGCCCCAGGAAAGAAGGAGGCCTGGGAAAGTCGATACGCACGCGTGCGCGCGTGATTATTTCCATATTGTACCGGAGTCGACCGACCGGCCTGCCTGCTCGGACACATGTACTCTGGTGCTAATGAATGTAGTCCTGTAAACCATCATTATCTGCGCCATTGTTCATGCAGGCCACTCGCGTTCCAACCATTATGCGAAACTCTGGTACTGCGTCGAAGCCGTGAGTTATCGCACCCAGTGCGCAAATTGCCCCTATTTGCTCGTCGACTGGTCCGATATTGGGGGACGATCGGGGTTCTGCTTTGTTACATCGTTTCTGGTCATCAAACAAAGCGATCAGAAAAGTAGAAAAGAAAAAATTCATCTACAAAGCAACAAGAAATTTAATTTCACCAGATAATAGCTCCAAAATTATCAAATCAAACTTTATTGATCTGCTCTTTGGATAGTAGCACAAATGAAATTGTATTTAGGTATTTCTATTTAAAATGAAATCCACAAAATCCAAATTTAGCCTGTTAATTAAAGAAGATCTAGAATGTCATCCAGACCCAACGACTAATGCCATGCCCCAATTTCTCGCTCGTCTTTTACTCTGATGAAAGCCACAGCAGATTAATCAAGAAAATTAATCACCCCATTCTTATTCGTTTTTTGCACTGTCGTGATTTCTCGTCTAATGAAGTCAGGCCGGCACGAGGGTGGAATTTGAGTAAAAAATACGCCGCCACAGAGTGCGTTTAATCACGCAATCTTTCCAAATGGTAATAAAGCTCTCACAAGTTCGGTGGGGTTCATTTTCTCAGAAATGGAACATTGATTTTTAGCCATTAAACTCTCGGTGACAAGAGTGTTTCGGTATTACTAAATTTTAAAAGTTACCATCAATTAATTTAGCTGTGATCGGCGGTTTCAAGTTAAGTGAGTCAGATAGGATTTTCTTCTTTTGTGAACGGTGAATTATTAAAATACATACAAAATCCAATTTTCCTGGATTTAACCGATTTTCCTCTCCACTTCGCACAAGCGTAAAAGAATGTTCACTTAAATAAACACAGTATGGAGCGAAAGCAATGATAACAGAGAAATCTCATGTCAGCACGTCTCGTGCTATTACATTATTGTGCCTGGTGCGCGTTGAAGCAGATGCTGCAATGTTCATTAAAATCCTCATTAATTTTAATACGCAGGAATAATAAGCAGTCGCACGCAGATGAAATCCGTGACCTTTTCTCGAGTCTCGCAACCTTGAGGAATAATCAGCATTTCACCTTTAAATCTAGGACATTCGTCCCCCCCCCCCCCCCCGTGAACCGTATTATAATCGTTTCTGTCACACAAGCTGAGGGACAATCGAATTCAGCGACGCGGACTGTGTTAATAAATGGGAACATATGTTGCGGCAGCGTATTATGACGGCGCAAAAATCCTCGTTACATGTGTGTAGAGAGCGTGCGGATGTGTGTTGGCCGCTGATAAACTCCTTCTTGACACATACGTGCATAAAACAGGCGTTTAATTAAAATAAAAAAGGGGAACGACACACACGCCAGCAGCAGTAGCAACCTTTGCTTACAAATGAGTACCTATATACGTGCGGACGCTTTTAATTAAAATTTATTTATCGCTCCATCAGCTAGACGACCTCTATGCGGAGGCCATGAATTTGAAATTAAATGTGTGAATAATTTTGTTCCATTTTTTTCATCTTGCGCCATAGTTAGACGAACAAAAATTTCATTTTCATGGCATATATGAAAAGATAAAAAGTAGGACCCGGGGAAACATCAACATAAAATAGCTCTGATGATTTTTTAGTTACTTTTTTGATAGTATAAAATTTTACGTCCCAAACGTGAAAACACGCATTACCGGATAATGACCGTTTCATATACCCGAAATTTTTTCATCCTCCTTTCGCGTCCAGGACGTCCACAACGCGTAGTTAAATACCTGATGTGCTGCCAAGCTCTGAAAGTTGGTGCTTGGTTGTAATTCAATTTATCAAGTCGAGTGAATGCAATCATCTCCTATGAATAATAAATCTATATAGGAAATAAAGTGGTTGGAAAACAGCTGATTGTGAGTAAAAAAAATATGTTGTGGCAAGCGCCTCTTGAAAATGATATTGACGTCCTGTACGCGAGGAGATGATGTATATAAAGCAATATTTAGGGCGTTTGAGACGCTATATACATAAAGAAACAATTAATTAAATAATTATTAATGACCACTAAGAGTTCACTTTAAGCAGATTAAATACCTTCCAACCGTGATGCTCAGCTCCAGTCTAAAAAAGCCGAATTGCGTTACCTTTACCAAATTTACACTTTAATGACCACTTGGCTAGAAGATGAATTCGCAAAACAAGACAATGTCGAAAGGTAAACCTTGTTGGCCACACCCGCTTGTTCGCAAAACTCATTTATCTTTCTTGAGCATCCGAATTCAACTTTAATGCACAATTCTTGTCGAGAGCCCCGCGTGGCCGGCTCGCAAACGTTGATTAGCATAAATTCACAGGCTGCCACGGCTTATTTTGGCCAATATCAAGCCACGCGTTTTCCTCGGGGGCTTCAAGCTCGGCTCGCAAATTTTGGTTGCACCGCAGCGGCTGGTTGGCGGGCGGGCGAGAGCGTTCGTTGCTTACTCCTCGGCTAGTTAGTTAAGCTGTGCGCGCGTGTGTGTGTGTGTACGCACACACACAAAAGCAACAACACTCACTCGCAGAGCAGGCAACACTCATGTATTAATACAAATTCGGGCAGCCAAACACATCCGGCCCAAATACCTCTCGGCGCAGCCTCCGAGCTGCCGCTCACCCTGATAAAATATTCATGTGTATTATGCAAATGCAATGGTCGGTTTGATCAGTCAGTCAGCACGGCGATGCGGGCTAGACGCTGCCGGGCCTGTTTCAATCAATTAACCGCAGACTTGCAGGATTGTCCGACATTTCAGACGACAATTGACAACCGTTGCTAATTTGATTTAATCCCGATTAATGAGCGTTAAACATGTGTCGCAGTAGTAGATCATTAGTTTAAATGAAAAATAATTTAGTATATTATAAATAATGAATTTATCATTAGAGTAAGAGATGAGACAACTTATTGACACAAATCATTTCCCCGCACCTTTTTCTGTAAACTTTTAGAGCCATATGAAAATTTAAGTTTGCGCATACAAAGAAAAAAACAGAATTTGGGTTTCACTAAGCAAACCTAGCAAAATATAGCAACTTTATCAGAGCTATGGAAATAAAAATTTTCGGAGAGGAGCGAAAATCATTTACCCAGAAAGCGTTTGTCACGACCTTTCCAGAGTGTTGAGCCGAGTTTTCCTCTTGACACATTTCTCCTGAAATTGACTTCAACAGACGCGTTTCGCGAGAATAGACCAAAGTGGGACATGCATGTGCGGCGTCTGGCTGAACTAGCAGGACAACCGTTTTTGCGCTGGCCTCCTTACTCAGCACAGCAGCTGATGAAAAACTCGAAAAACTGCACAAAATGAAACTCATTATTCGCCGCGAGTCTGTCGGTCGTCGGCGCAGCGCTTCGCTTTCTATTATTCTCTTCGTCTGCCGGCTGGATGACGCAGGAAAAACGATTTTTCCGCTACCAAAGGCCAACGCGAAACGCCACCGCCACAGTTTGTAACACAATTGCGCGCGCCTTTCGCCGAATGCAATGGACGCCCGTGCGCACTGTATATTCCACTGTCAAACTAGCTTAACTTTCCGCTGGAGCGAGAAAAAAAAGTGTAAAGGTTTCGGTTCAGGATCAAATGACTCTTTTTCGGTCAGTGAGCAGCGAGTGAGCTAGACTCAAACTGCTTCAAAGTTCATGTGAAAATCTTGTACGGCAAATTTTTGGTGCTCTCTAGTGGTTTCAAAAAAAAAAACGAAAATGTCGGAAATTCCTAATTTACGTGACACTTGTTTCCAAATTGTGTATTTTAAAAATCATAGAATTTTGAATTGCTAGATAATAAGTAGCTTATGATAGATTTTCTAAATTGTTCATGTTAATTAGATATATTATAATTTATCACAGCTTTGCTGTTTGACAGGGGGTAGTTGCCTCTGTTTGATAAATATAAGTAGCGTGTAATGATAAAAATGTCTCCACCAGAATTTGAGCTTAGTATTAATTAAAAATTTCCATCACTTGTCTCACTTCCTGGCTTAATAGAAGCTTAAAAGCAACTTATATAGTGCTTTTAGCTTATACATCATAGCTAATAGGAATGAGGTATTTTCCGTCTCTAACAACTGGCTGTGACGCTGTGACACATACGGTATAATGAACCCGAATTATTAGTAATTTTTTAGTAGAGGTGTGACGCAGCTCGGCGGGAATCAATACGGAAAACGTCAGCACCGCGGGTTGAATGACAGATTCAATTTCAACAAAACCGCAACGATATAAAGCAAATAATTGAGCTACAAGGTAATAACCAGGCTCCAAAATAAAGAAGCCGGAGCGCTGGCAATTTCCTCTCGTCGGCTTCCATATCATACTGCGCGCAAATTGTATTTCTCACTGTCAATTTGGCTGTTTGCTCGCGCGAAGGAGTTGCCCTCCGTGATGAATGCTGCGAGCGGCGGAGAAGGAGATGCCGCGCGAGCAAAATTTGTTGGTGTTGTGTTTGTGGTCGGCCTCTGATGTGCACACATACTCCATTCCTCAAGCACTGCAGAGGGCAATGAACGGCCTTCTTCACTTGGCTGCCGCGTCGAGATTATTTGTACTTCTAATGCACCGAAGGCAGAGCCAGCCCAACAGCTGCATCTTGCTAATCAAGACATCATTTTTCCCAGCGTGTGCAACTGGGACGCTCTTTGAACTGCAATCTAAATGTTAATTCACGTTCAAGTTGCTATTTGCATTGCATAGCATGAGATTTTTCACAAATTCCACCCCGGAAATTTCAGTTTGTTCAGCTGTGAAGGAAAGTAAATTTTTGAGTATGTTCCACAGTTAGATTTGTGTACATATAATTTTCAAAATCAACATGCACTGTTATATATACATTCCCTTTTGGGCAGCAGGAGTAGCGTCCAACAATGCTTTGATGTGTTAACCAAAGCGACTTGACCGAGCGCAAATTGCAATGCACTGGAATGGAAACAGGGGATACACTTGTCTGTGTGCTGTATGCTTCAAAGGCGACTCATTTTGATTGCTGATTGAATATTGATGATATTCGGCCCTATGCCTGTCGTTTGTTTAGGATTATTTATGCTATATGGCTGGCTCACTCGCTGACGTATACACACGCGGCAGCAATACAAAGAAAACAGCCCCGGGTTCCAAGCGGTTTCGTATTTTCCACGAAACCTGCGTAGGAAGAGGATCTGCGTATCTAACGGAGCTGAAATATAATTTTAAAAAGGAGCAAACAAATTTTTACTTACCATGGAAAATATTCTTTGAGTGAGACAAACGCTGAATAAATTAAACAGAAAATAAAATTGCTTAGTACCGATTACATATATTTAAAAAAAAATGTATCAAAAATGTATTCCTAGTCTTAGTTAAACTTTTGATTAATACGAATGCACAGCGGGCGGGATTGCCCACGTTGAATTAAAAACGCTAACAAACATTAAACGCAATCAATACGATTCCCAGCTGATGGCCAACGTTCGGTTTAAATTCAATCAACTGTGAGCCTGCTGTTTTCAATTAGTGATGAGACAAGCTCGCTCGATAGAGCTGAATTAAATTTGTAATAAATTTAGAGCATAGCAGGGCTAGTAGATCGTGCATACGGTCACGGTCGCTTTCTCGTTTCTGCTGACGCTGGTGAAAAGGACCGCAAAAAGTGCAAACACGCCTGTATGACAGTTTGTGGCACGCACAAAAGCTCCTGCGCGACTTTAAATATTGGATTAAATTCGCCGGGTCGTATCGCTCATCAAATGATACATGCAGCACGCGCTCTCCATAGATGTGGAAAACTGCTCAAATTTATTTGAATAAACAGTCATTGCACAGTACAAGAAGATAATTCTTTGGAATGATTAGCAAAAATAACAAAGTAAAAAAACTTAAGTAAAATGCAGTGAAATAAACAATTAACCATTAGCTTTATTTGTAGGATTGATTTGATGCAAACAACATTTTGAATATTTTTACCAAATTTGATATCGTTTAATTCTTGTTGGAAACAGTCATAAATACGAGGATTGTGATCAAACTTTATTTTACTTCAAACAGCTAAAAGCAGAAGCTTCCAGAATAAAAACAGAGTAGCTTTGCATGTAATATTTTTTTAAATATACTAGTTTTTGAAAATTCCATTTTTTTAATTTAAAATTAAATTTTTTCACAGATCTACACACGTAGTACGTACATTTCAAACAACAGAGAACATATTTTGCAGCTGGCTGGTCCGATCGATTTTAATAATTAATTACTGGCCGGCAAATAATAACGCAGGGCCTTTTCTGCTGCTGCCGCGTGTTTGTGCTGGCTATATGGTCATGTTTTTCATCATTACACACAGAGAGAGTGCTTTTATCTCGACAATGGCCATCCGCCGCCGCTGCATATATTCGCGACTCGTTTTCTGCCTTTTCGCATCGGCATAAAGGCCAGTCGACTCTCATCTGTTGAAGGCCCCTTTCAACAGCTAGGTTTTGATACCTTTAATGACGTGCGAGTCCTCCGGCACGGCAAGTGGAAAAAGCTAATTAGACTGAGAGAGCTGCGCAAACAAACTATGCCCAGTTGGTGTGTGTGTGTAAATGGGAAATCCGCCATTATGGCGTACTTTGTGTTTGTCCCTTTCTATGCGGGTATATGGAATGAATTTTCGGCGCTCATCGGTATTCAAAAGATCCGGACATTGAATTGGTAATTATCTGCTTTAAACGCTCGAATTTAATTTGCAGCACATTAACATTTCCGGAATAAAGTCAACATCAATTACGCCTGCCTAAAATGATGGAGTACATCATAAACTTTAATTTAATTTAGCAAGATGCAAATTTTACTGGTTGTTGCCAAGCTGTTCAATATAAGCTTAACTGCTTATGCTGGAATTTAAAAAATCACTTTTCAGCGGATACGGGAAACATCTCTCAATGAGCGTCACTGCTTTAAAGTGTCTGAAATTTGCCAGGAATATCGACTTAAATGTTAGGCAACCATATTGTAATATCTCTGTGCTCCAATTAGTCTAGGCTATTCCCATGCACCAGTGGAGCGCGTGTTGCATAGCCATGAATCTCACAGACTGCAGTGCAGAATTGAAACCGCTGCAGACAATTACCAGGGAATTTAGTACATACTGGTTGATATAAACTTTCTGGGCTCTCCATATCCCTTGCAGTGTGTGCATAGAACTGACATAACACCTGAAATTTAATTTAATTTTAATTTTGCTGAAACATTTTGTTAACAAATATAAGAGCTTTTACCTTAGAGAGTAAAATATCTGCGCAACATCAAAGCCTGCTTGATTATCTGAGTCTTTCGTCTTTCAAAGTTTCACTCCTAAACATCTCGCTGGTTCTCGCTGTCAGAGAATAATATCGCAGTTCTGTTGCCCTACTTCGAGTTGAATATCAAATTAGAGTTAAAGGAAGTGTCCATCTCGCAGCTGCTGCGTCTCGAGTTTACTAAAATAAATAAGCAACAGGCCTGTGTTTCTGCTTAAAAGGCGTATTCAGGAGAACTCTGCGGAAAGAGGCCATATTTTTCACTTTATCACTATGCGCAGGCAAAGCCGGAGCGTGGCTAATGCGTGCGCGTGCCAGAGTTTATCGCAGCACAAACGGCGCGGGATCAGCCCTGCAGAGCCTCCTGCTGGCTGCGGATCATGTCAGATTAAATTCGCCGGAGGAAATGCTGGCCTGGCCTCATATTGGAGAAGAATGCAGCACGAGTGTGTATGTGTGGGACAAATAGGATTCGTGCGGCAGTAGTGTGAGTGAGACGTGCAGCCGGCGAGCGTCTGGGATTTGGCTTTCTGGCGCGAAGGAAATTTCAGCGGCGTGACAGTGGCGGGTGGCTGCTGCTCTCGCAAGTGACAAATTGAAATACAGGCTCGTCCCATCGGTCCGTATCAGGCAATTTGGAAAGTCTCGCCGGGAAGCCGAGTGTGCGATGGAGATCCGCAATTCGGGCAAATGGAGCTGGAAAGCAGAGATCCGCCCCCGGGCCAACTGGCTTCCGTTATTATTGTCTTTCCTGAATCAGCTCGAATTTATTGCGAACTTCCGAGACGACACTGAACTGCAGGCTCGGTTGTAAAATTTTCCGCACGGCTCCAAGGGTGTAATTTTGGACGAAAGTAAACTCGCCCAGGGCCTGTAAAAAACGCATGAAATCGAAACCCACACAATTTTGAAATAGACCATCCCGAGAAACCTGACGGGAACGAAAACCAAATGGAACATAAAACTTAAGGTAATGATGGTATTAAAAAAGTAATGTTAAGAAATTCGGCAATAATTCCAGTAGTTTGAAATTTGACGGGGGAACTATATTCTGTCTGAGTGAAAATACGTAACTAAAAATTTAATTGGAGATAGCAAATATTGAACAAAATCGGACCATTAAATTTAAGAAACTGAATGACTCTACTCTGTGTAGAACATTTAACTTGGTTGGTTAGCTATTATTGAGTATATTACGAGGAAAAATCAAATGACACGTTCTTGTACTGTCAAGAGCGTGTCATTTGATTTTCCCTAATAACTGACAGTCTAAATTTAATTTTCCACACAAAGTAGATCCATTCAGTTTCTAAACTTTAAAGATTAATCCCGTGCGTGATTCTTCTTTATTTTAAAATTGGACCAGTTTAGCATATTTTTCTCTTCTTTTAATAATTTTGCAAACGGTTCTTTCACCGATGCTCAATATAAACTTTTAGCCGCAGACGAAGTTTTGATCAATTAAAAGAAGTAGCAAAAACGAAACATCTCTTTAGATTTTTTAGCACCATAGAACTATCATTCCTATGTGATTTCTTTTTGACAGGACGATGAACTCAACAAGTGCACCGGAAACGCTGGGTGGCGTGTAAAACGAGATGAATTTGGATTTAGCCTCTCATCGCAACATTTTTACGGCGGCTCATTTACGCGACAGATTGGCAAAGCAGGCGATCTGGCCGGGTGGCAGGTGGAGCCCAGCACACATCGGCTTTTTCGGCCGACAGTGACTGGCAGCTGGAGTTAATACGTCAAATCCGTGAATACAGTCGGCGCATTGTCCGCTTCTGCACGTGAGCTGTGTGCATGGACGAACCCGCGAATTATTAATCGCACGCTGCGGACGCAAACATTGAAATTTAACATCTGCAATCGCGGCCGAGTAGGGTTAATTGTGGCCATTTGTTTGGACGCCAGCAATTCTCTCGGCAAACTCATCACGCGCACAATGAGCAGCGCAGGGTTCATTTCATCAAGAGTGACGTGTTTGTGGCCAGATCTGCGGTTATTTTGCAAATCACCATTCTATTATTTCGTTCGGTGATTGTGATTGTGAAGCGCGCAGTAAAAATAATTACCTTGGATGAATGGCAAAGCCTGTTGACACATTTCCATAAAATGGAATACGCCTAGCATTGCATGGGTCTAAAAGTGGCGCAGAGATGCTTTTTTCCAAATAAATAGTCTTAGAAAAAAGCTTTTCCCAGGGTTCTAGAGAATAATACAGAAAAAATTTCGAATTAGATAAATATTACTTTTGAAAGAATTTAAAACAAATTTAAATCCCATCAGAAACACCAAAAGAATTCTTAAAGAGGTGCCAATTTTTAAATAGGCATTGCGCATTACAAAAAATGTACATTCAATCAAATTAGCTTCTTCCGCAATCGCATAAAACGGTCAAACCTTGAGCCAGCAAAAATTATGACCGCTCTCGCGGGAACGATTTAGTAGTACGTAAAGGGCACCGCAGCGACCCCAGCATGACCATAACCGTGTAACAATGCAACCGCTCCGCAAAGCGTGCATATGTATGCAGTTTCATAAGTTGGCCAATTTTTCAGGCAGAAACTCACCTCGCTCTCGGCCGCTCATTTTTTCCCCAGTTGCCACACAATCCGGCTGAAAATGCATGTAGTGGCTGCTGCTTTTTGAAATTCTGCCCAGCGTGGGCGAACGAGAGGCATTATTGATGAGCATTAGCGCGCCGCCATGGCCACCACCAGCTGCAGTGGTGTGTAATTAACCTGTAAATAATTCACGTGTGTGCACACACACACACACACACACGTACGACACATTCAATTTTAACAAAGCGCCGTCGTATTTATGGGTGCAATCTGCTGCTGCAAATTGCGGCACCCTCGAGTATTAGACTGCAATGGCAGACAATAGAACTAGTACCGGCTTTGAAAGGGACATGAAAAAATGAAAAACTCGACATAATATTTTAGCTTCCCACCATGCTTTAATTTTGTACCTTTAGATTTTTAGACAGCAGTCTGATATGGATTTGGAATTTTTAATACTCGAACCTTGCACAAAATTATTCTTGATTTATAACACCGATAAAAATTAAATGTCGAAGAATGAATTTAATTTTGAAATTACCACAAACTTTTTGCGATGCAAAAATTTAAATAGGACGTACTTGATGACGTCGAAACTGGTCGAGAAATAAAGAAGACGAATTTCTCTTTAATTGACAACGAGGATGAAGCCTGGTTTTAATTATATTCAACATGAAAACAACCTCGAGTGGTCGCACTTTTCAAATATTCAAAAATTTAAACTTTATGTATTTTACCACTTCCCTATACAGACCAAGATAAGCTTTGCACAAGTCTGAATGTGTGCCACCGTGTTTACAATGCTTGCATATAGCTCTCGCGGTTGGCATCAACGATTAATTAAAAATTCAAAAAGCGAATAAAGAAAGAAAATCACAAAAATCTTAACTCTGACTGGTGTCGTGTGTGTGAGCAATTCCCACTGCCATGAATTTGAAACTTTTCATCGCTTAGTTATACACTGTCCAACTAATAATATAGATTTCAGAGCCGGAAGACACAAAAAGCAATTCTGCTCCGGCCCCTATCAATAATTCATCCAGCTGATATTGAATACGGTGAAATGCTCTCATCACGCACCTGCTGAAATGGCCTATCTCCCTCGTTGAACCCCGCGCCTGGCCTAGTGAAGTGCATATAGTTGGGCAGCCGGGTAATTGTTGGAATTGTAGTTTGATTAATGCGCACTCAGCACTCAGACACGCCAGCCTGGGCCAATTGGCCAGCACCAGCTACCATTGCCACAACGCGCCTCGACAGTCGACACTTCCTTGCAGTGGTAGTCGGTGGTCAAACTTTGAAATTCCCTCATTCTCGCTCGTTCCGTGATACATTTCAAATGTCAGCTGCGGAAGAATGGCTATGGTGTTGCGGTTCTCTGCTTTTGAAGGTGGGAACACGCATAAATGGGTCTCTATTGTTCAAAAGCTACTGCCAAATGCTTTTTAACGACACAATTTCCACACACGCACCACAAAAGTTGGGAATCTTGACTCCAAAATGCGAAGCGCAAACGATGATGAGGGTGACGCATAATTAGCCAAACGACCAATTTTCCGGCTCAAAAAGCGCGTCGTTTGTGCTCCAAACAACAGAGCAGAGTCTGGAAAACCTAATTTTTGTCCCGGCTCGGCGAAAGCGGAAATTGGATTAATTAATGGATTAGACCGGTGCAATTCCGAGACAGAAGCGACGCCCCGGGGGACCCTATATAGCCAGCCCTTCGATATTAGCTATTCATATCGGGCTGATACGACACAGCTCAGCATTAACTAATTGCCGCAGAACGCACCCTTCACGCGCACCGACACCTCTGCAGCAGGGATGCAAATGAATGGTTTTCACTCCGTCTGTTTTGATCGCCCCGACGCCTTCTGAGGGTCGCTTTAAGGCCCTTAAGCGGACGGCAATGATCGATGGTGATAGCCGCTCTCGGCTTGCCTGCAAAAATGGACCGTGAAATGGACTACTTTGGCTATTTTATAGGGTGACTACTACTGTTACTATTTCAAGATATAACACTCGTCGGTACTCTGCTACGTGATCCTTTTTCATGGAGAATTTCGCTCGTTATATTTTCGCTGAATGGTGGTATTTTTATGTGAAACAGCAAATCGTCATTTTCAACGGGTCTCAGGTTCTGCTCAATTTTACTATGCCATATTCTGATATTCATATATTGATTTGTAAAATGGCATTTGAATTTGACCCATGGCTATTTCTAATTGTCGAAATGACGAGCCAAAGCTGTGCCACAAAACCAACAAGGCGCAGCTGTAGGAACGAAACATTTATGGAACAAGAAGTGCTTTCAGAGGCCGTTTGGTAAATATTGATGTATAAAAAGCTACTTTCCACGTAAAGGTCACACGCAAGCACTGAGCTAGAGAAAGGGTGGCCGCGTTCCACTTCGAGGTGCGATTTTCACAGGTCGACGAGTAGACAAACAGACATGCACGCACCCAGGAGTAATAACAGCAGGCAATTTAAATGCATGCGAGCGGTGCAGGGAGGAGATTCGCATATTTATTCAGCGGGGAAACTGACCGGCGTCGGCGACAGACGAGCAAATTAATTCCCGTCCAACAAATAACCCTACTATATTCCGCTGTATATGTGCGGGCGCTCGTTTTTCAACGGCGGACGAAACGGGGGAGGTAGAATATGATTGTGCTATGGTGGTTGGAAATAATGGTGGCACTGCATGGAATGAGATTAAATATACAGGAAAATCTAATTTAAAAACACGTACTAAACCAGGATTATTTTAAATATCCTGTCTATACGAGCAAAACCATACAAAAGGACACACAGAATATACGGTGTATATAATATCAGCTGGAAAACTTTCGTTTGAATGACAAGTGAGCCAAAATATTAAAAATAAAAACAGGGATTGAATTAACAACTTATCAATAATACGTACCATAATTATTTGCAATAGTAGAATCTTATCGTTAGTCAAAAGAACGGTCTAAATAAAATATTCTGCGTTCGGAATGTAACATATATGCGTACATTACAAAAGCCCGAGTGATATTGATTGGGCAGAGCAGGCTGGATTATCATCAAACAAACGGCTACGACGTCGGCGCTGAATGCTGTGCGACAAAGCTGGTCGGCAAAGCGAAAGCCCAGGCAACAGGTCTTGCCTCGTCTGTTTTCAATTGGAAGATACAGAAATTAAAAAAAAAGATACAGCCAGAACGGTTTCCAACGATTCTTTTTGCGCAGACTAATTGCACGCTCTTCTGCTCCCAAGCAACTCCCGTGCGCAGGAAATTTTTAACCTTCGGCATTTGGTGCTGCTCAAAAGAGGAGTGATATGGTTTTCGGCGAAATCCAGCCTGCTTTTGATTTGCACGCACAAGCAGAGACCTTGCTCCGGGCGATGCTTTTCAATTATACTTTCAAACAGCACCCACCAATGAGATTAAATCTCACTACAGAAAATAATATTTTGTACCGGTTGAGCTTGATTCATATATCTGTAAAATGGAGCGGTTTCCTGAAATGAAAGAACTAACTTTTGGAGTTCCTAAATATCCGGCCTGATCTGGAGAGGCATCTGGTTTGAAAAGCACCGCATACTAATGCGAGTTGGTGGAGAGTGGTGAATGGAAAGCACAAGACCACATTTGCTCTTGTTTCCATTTTATCTCGGCCAAATTAGCACACAAGCAGACGAATGTCTCACATCTCCGCACTCGCACTGCTTTCTTCCCCCAGAGGATTGCGAAAGTTTCCAAACTTCCGCAGCATCTTCCTTTAAAGCAGGCCGCTTTTCCGGAACAACTTTCGCGGCACCCTCATCCAAAAGTCTCGGACCTTTTTCGTGTCACTCTCAGCCTGAGCAAAATTAAACTGCTCCCCGAGCAAAAAAGCAAGAGTCCAATGCATATATGAGTTTCGAGCTGATGAAACTTGAATGGAGCAGTGTTGCGTAAAAAGTTGCGTGGGGACTATTTTGAGTGGCAGTTCTTTTTCTATTTGTATATAAATTTGAGGAAAAAGTTCTTCCAGTACACAAACCCCAAGAATTTACATATCCCAGCAAACGATATTATTTATGACTTTCGTAATCACTGCAGTTATGTACTATGTCCACTAGGGCTCCATTAATGTTAACTTAGGTAAAGACCTTCTCGCGGTTACTCTGCATCCGAGTTTCATTACTATTAAAGACCGTGCACAAGAAACAGCAAAAGTTTGAGGCCGAAGATTGTAAGTTTGTGCGAACTCAGTCCCATCAATTATGAATAAAATAAAGGCGGGGATGAGAGGGCTGCTGTCGGCAAAGCGGCCTCTCATCCATCTCCAGCTGGCCGGGCAGGCTTTCAGCTGCCTTCGGATCCCCGAGGACGCCGGCCGCCAGTGCAAGTAAGCAAGCAAGCAAGCAGGCAGTCTTGCGGCTGCATATTCCCCGAAGAGCAACAGGCGCTACTGTCCCCCCGCGGATCGATATTAAAGTGAGCCGTGCGCCCGGTGTCCCTCACCGTAGCCGCCGTAATCAGGGGCCGATCAATTAGAGACCGCCGCCGCCGCACACGCCTCCGTCGATAAAACTGCGTGCTTGGCATCGGCAACGAGCGGCAGCAGGGTCGGTTGGCCAACAGCAGGCCTCCTCTATTCGCCAAATAATAGGAGTTGCAGCGTGTGGCGTGCGTGCCAGTTGCCGAGACGCCATGTGTTGTGTGTTTGTAGCTCGGAAACACATAAATAATTGTGCTAATTAGGGCTGCAGGTACGGCGTACCCTTGAGAATGCGGCACTTTTTTAATGACGGCACGGGCCCAAGGGGCCGCACTGCCCGCCGTGCAAATACTGAGATATTACCTTGCAAATTATATTTTTCCTCAAAATTAAGCCCCTGTGCAATCTGCTCTACTGTTTGAAGTTTATGGTCGTTTCTTCTTATTATTTTGGCATGGTTGCATGAATGGAGGCAGTTCTAAAATAACGCTGCTGGTGGGTTTCTTCATTCATTTATTTTTTGCTTTTGCAATTGCGTCAGAGATTCATTACCAAGTTTAAATTAAATATGTTTGTCTGTCTCTCCTTTCTCTGTTATTTGTAATATTTTCATTTGAAAAACTTTGAAGTATTTTTTAATTAAAAATTTCCATTTCATGACAAATGCACCCTGCGAAAAGGCAATTAAATTCTGATTTAAAGCTGATAGTTTAAATGTCAAGATAACAATACAAACATGACCAGAAAAACGACAAAGTTACTGTTTGTAAAACCTTCAAATTCAGGTCAGTCCGTGCCTGAATTACGAATACGAAGTCATTCGCTGTGGAAAATCAGCTAAAACCTTTTTAATCCTCAATCTTATTCAGCCTGATATGCTTTTGGTAAAGGACCCTCTGCTTTGAGGACGCTGTATACGTACGCACACAAGCTTCGTCGTCCTTCTCGGATATAGCTTGTTTATTTTGCGTTCCGGGTGTGTAATTCAGAATTCCGCATTGAGCTTAATTAAGGGAAAGAAGAGACAACTCCAAGGAAACGCAATTCCGCAGTTTGAATGTCCCATTGTTTTCCGTTGGCAGCTGCAGCGAGAGCCCTTCGTCGATTTTGCATATCTGGTTGGAGAAATCTTTACCAACGCAGCACAAAATCCTCATCGCATTCTGACAAAATTAGTTGAAAAAAGTTTAGACAGCAGTTCGGTGTCACCGTTAACGAATTTGGGACACACCTTATCGATTTTTTCCATCCCATCAGCATGAACAATGGAGTTTGTTTTGGCCTCTCTGGCGAATAGTGCTGACGCCAGACACCTCATTAAAAATCAAGAGAGACTGGATTATCTATTATAAATGAGGGTGTGCCGAAAGAAATTGGGCTCGCGGTAATTGCTGCAAAATCAGCACTCGAAAGCACTGTTTTTTCCTGCCCATTCCCTCGTGTGTGCACTTTGCGGCACACTTTCCAATGGAACGGCGGGTGCGCTAATCTATCTGGCGGATCTCACCCCCATTATTTGAATTTTGTTATCTGGCTATATGCAACAACGCACGCGGCTGTGTTTTGCGAAAGGCGGCCACTGGACCGTCATACGCAAACAGTATTTGGCTTTGTTTTAAAAATAAATCTCGCCGCGCAATATCGCTTTCTCTCGCTCCGCAACGTTTCATGAAAGGCGTCTATCTCGCTCATTCACTGTTCGACGCCAGGCGATAGGAAAAAATAAATGTGCGACTGCTTGCTCGGTACCACCACTCGCCACAGCCGCCGTACAACTATATTGCGCACGGAAGAGGCGGAGGGATGATGGAAAAGGGTGGCGTATCGAAAAATTCATGCGATTGCACCATTCCATCGATTGGTTCGCCTGGCTCCAAGCTTAAATTTGTTGCTCTAGATGTTTGGAACGCGAAAAGAGGCACACTACAGCAGGAGCAACAGACGTACTAATTCGACAAGGTCTGATATTCACCGTTTGAAGAATTGTTCCTATTCAGATAAATGATACAGCAATTATTTTAAGAACTGATTTTTATTCACATATAAAGTCTTGTCAGCTTCTACATATTTGTGTTGTTTATAAATCATCAACGAAACAATCATTATATTGAGTTGTCATGGTTTTCGACCCTTGGCATCTAGTTAAGGTGTAACGGAAGAGCCGAAATAACATTACGATTTAATCGTTGATTAATATCCAGGCTTTGAACATTTTTCAAGCCCAAATCATCGGAAAGTGTACATAAAGTGACAGCAAATATCAATACGGTTAAAGCATAAACAAACGGAACAAAATTTTAATGAACACCGCACTAAAGTTATAATTTATGTTAATTAAATCACAAAAATTAATTACTTCAAAAATGCACTACCAGAACTTCTTATATAGGGTGAGAGGAATTTTGATATGTTGCAGTCCTTCAAAATCTAAGTAGTCTAATTTAAGAGAAATTCAGCGAGAAAGCACGTGTGTTTTTTTTGCCTCCAATTAATTTTTATGCCTTGCTTAAAAAAATCATGCGAAATTTTGCCAGAAACTTGAACTTTTTTCTGACACGTTCGTAATTTACAAAAAGCTAGCCAGGAGTAGACCTAACAAAGACTGCATCAAAGCGTAATAATAATGCATGTTTCACAGAAAATGCAAATTACACGAGCGAAACAAAAAAGGGTGCTGCCACTTTCGAGTCCGCCAACAGTTGTCGCAGGACGTGTGTCTTCTTTGAGCCAGTTATGAATAAAGATCAGCCAGCAGAAGAGAACAAAAACAGACACAGCGTATTATCCGCTCGAGTCCGAGATTCGCCGCCTTTGTTTCAGCGGGCGGCAATTCATCATTCGGACCGGAGAGCGGCTCAAAGCTTATTATTCATACACGCTCAATCGTGAAACATTTACGCCGACGAACCTGCGCTTCTTTCACTATAACCACTTCATTTACTCAGCAGGCGCCGCTCGTCATCGTCGTTTTTTAATTCGAAAAGGCGTTTGCCTTTAGAAAAGTGCTTGTCAAGAATAAATTAGCTGCCATTTTTCATCGGCGCGCGGCATTCGTTTCGGCGCGAGTCGAAATAATGAACCCGCCGCGCGCTCTCGTTTCTCCGCGGAATATATTGCCCTTAATATTCCGCCCTGACTCCTCCTCGGGCGCCGCTCGTGCGAGTGTGCACCTGAAGCCATCGGGGAATGCGCTCAATTTACATGCTAAAAACTCGTCTCGCGTAAATTGCCCGCCACAGCCGCACGCACCTGGAGAGCTGAAAGCCAAGAACATGATCGTATGAAACTTTCATACTTGCATCTCCACCGACTGCCTCGTTTAAATTGCTTGGACAGGGGGATAAAGGTTGAATACACGATTTTTATGCAAACTAGTTTCACGCACATGCCTATTTTCACGGAATGTTTTTTCTTTGAGTCCTGAACTTTCAAATAAAAGGTAGTCATTGCATTATTCAAACTTAAAATTTAATTGTTAAACAAGTAGTACAAATTTTTATCGAGACTAAGATTGAACCAAATTAATTTAAGTTGGGTGGCTCAATAATTTGAACGGCACCGTGAATTGTTTTACCTACCAATCCTTGTTAATGCAGTCTTGCACTCCATTAGCTTAAATAATGGGGATTAGCGAGCCAATTAGTTTATTCGCAGGGCCACAGTATAAACAAATTATACTCAACCACCCGCGAAATTCGATTACGTTCCACCGGCTCCCTAAGATTAAACCTCGCAAATTTGATTGTCTCCCAAATGCTGGCGTTGTAATTAGTGGGGGTGCAAAAATTCCAATTATTTTTTCTCCAACCTGTGTTTATCTTCGCTTGCATCCGTTTACACCATTATTTCCACTCGGAACGCAGCAAAAAACCCATCCATCTCTGCTTTGTACCACTCTCTCGTGCCATATGGAGAAGGGCGAGCGCCGAGTGAAAACAGGCGTTTTCCCGCTTCGCAAAGTTAAACAGAGCAGTTGGTGTTTGCAGCGCGACGAAATCACATTACAATACACTGCAGAAGCACTCGCACGCAAAACAGCGTCGAGTTTGCTGTTCAATTGCTAACTTCGCTATTCGTGATGCCGATTCGCATTTGCTCTCCTGTTTTCAGGCGGCGCGTGCGATGGTGCGATCCGTTCTCGAGCAGAGTTTGCATTCGGCATCGCAACTCCGTGCTCTAGTCTCTAACGTTCCAGACTTCTTCAGCTTAACATATTGAAGCCCTACGACCGAATATTTTGTAATATTCACCGATAGAGGTCAATTGGCTGACACTTATTTTCCAATGTGTTTCAAAATTGGATTTTCATCGTTCTTAACGTATGCTCCATTTAGCACGCAACTTGCGTAAGAGTTAAATTGGTTAACTGATTCTGATTTCAGTGCTTTGCTGCTTTCTAGATAATCACGTGGAAACAATTCAAACATTCTAGTCTGAGAAGAAATTCTAATTTTTAAATTGGTAATATACAGGCCAATGAAGGCAGAAGTCCGCTAGGTTGTCATAATTTTTACTGACAAATAATTTTAAAAGGGGTATGAGTTTTCAATATATTTAAATATGTCACATTCTAAAAAATTTTAAAAAAGCAGGTCAAGTAGAAATAATTTCCGGGCATAAATCATTGCCCCAAGAAAGCAACAACTCGGGAAACCATAAGCAAATAACCACTTCGCCCTTTCCCTGTAGACACAAATCCAAAAGAGCACACAATCAATAAATCCACATGTCATCCCGCATTTGGCGAAACGCGTTTCTAGTGAGACGCATGAGCCAGACTCTAGAGAAAGAGCAGAATAATATGGCGAGAGAGCCTCTCGTTCTGAACCGCGTATGTAAGACATCCTGCATGATGGATACATATATGTATGCATGCCCGCGCACACGCTCACATCCGCGTTTGTGCATTATGCATGCGTACACTGCGAGCACGGAGTGCGAGTGTGTGTGTGTGTGTGTGCCTGTTTTGTGAAATATCGATCTGACGGCAGACTCGCACTCACCTTTTTACCTGGTGCACCCTCAGCAGTAGTAGAAGCAGCAGCAGCAGCAGTCAGATGAAATGGAGCCTCGGCAATGAAATATTAACTAGCCCATCCAGCGGTGCGCGCTCTCGTCCTTTTCCTGTCACTTCGCAAGCCCAGTCAGCCAGCCGCCGGCTCCGAAGCGAAACTCATCAGCAGCGCTCTTTTTGAATGCTAATTCCTCGCTGGCTTGCTGGGTTTTCTTGTTCGCGGCAACAAATTGCCGCACGTATCGCTTTAAGGCGCAGAGCCCGTTGCCGCCGAGTGAAAAATGCCCTGACAATCTCGGAACATTCACACACGCATGATTCTTTTTTTCAAGCTCCCGCTGCGGCAGTTGTACGACTTATCAGCATCTGCCGGGGAGACTGGGCAAATTGATTTATGGACCCAGAGGCGGCGGATTTCGGCTAGACTGCTTGCTCATTATCATAAATCGAGTTGCTCGGACCTGACAGCTTGAGTCAACAGAGTTTGATCGCAGTCAGCGACTTAATTGTTACTTCCCGCGTAAGTTCTCAAAATGAATTCACGTGTATAAATTGCAAATAATCTTGTTTTGAATTGCCAAAAATCATGGATTGGAAGCTCCAGACAGGCCCATAAAGTTCAACATTTTTATTGCCCCAAGAGATTCCCAAGTGTCAGGCAATTCAGGATGCTTGCTGGCATTTGCCAACGGAAAAGAGCTTGCGAGCAAAATGCACCAGCGATGCACGTACGAAAACAAGGCCATAAACCTCGGCCGTCTGCACACATCGGGCCGGACAATCACTTCCGTGCAGCCTTGGATGCAGCCACAAAAAATTAGGTTAAATATCCACGACCCGCTGCTGTTGGTGATAAAAAATACACAAACCAAAAGTCGCAGTAGCAGCAGCAGGCGCGCGTATATTCACGTACAAACGTTCCATGCAGCAACTGGAGTTGTAAATAAAAATTTATTGCCTCGACAGAGAGTGAGAGAGAGAGAGAGAGAGAGAGCGAGATGAATAGAGGGAGAGCGATTTCATTTTACTACCATTTAGCAGACGCCAGCTATCGTCGGCGCATCGTGATGAAGCGCAGCAGCCGACTTTTGGAGCAGAAAAGCAGCTAATGTTATGGATGTGCTTCGCTTCCTCTTCGCGTCCGTCTTCTATTAGGAAAAATGGTGCGTAGCGTTGATAAAAATTACGGCCGCTGAGAGCATCGCGCGGCAGGTCTGTTTATACTTTTCGGTAGATATCAACCACTCGCACACGCTTCAAAAATACATTTCATCCTTTCTGCTGCGGTCGTTTTAGAATTTATCTCGAGGCACCATCGTAAAGAAGTGTATTACGGATGTCTTCTTCTAAAGCGCTGGAATGCGAATGAAGTGTGCGTGTGGCGAAACACACCCGCGGTGGTGGCTTTGCAATAAATTTAAAAGGGTGTCGATTACGCCACTGAGCCAAAGACATGGTCGTTTGAAATATGTGCTGCACATCCTTCCGGTGAGTAATCCCAACAAGTTTGCCGCGACAATAATAGTAACATCCCTTTACTCTGTTACTGGTACATTTTTCTTACAAAGAGAAAAATCGATTGTCGAATGACAAAAGTAACAAAACAGCCAAAATTTTTGTTTTAATTAATTAATTAATTTAAATGATTTTAAGACAGTGCATGAGAATAGAAAAAATGAGATTTTACCTAGGATAATATATAAAATCCATTACATAAAACGAAGCTTTTGAAACTTGAAGAAGCTGGTTATAATTTTTTTTAGATTTTTGTCATTTAGTCCAACTATATACGTTATTCTGAAAGTAAACGTATGACAAATTCGAATAGAGCTGGAGAAATGTTTGCTCTCAACATCGAGACAAACTTAAAAACTCATTCATCAGCTTTCGAAATTTCGAAGGGCTCATTTTAAAAGCAAGCAGCAGCAATATTTCATTCTGGCTGAAAGCCTTCCTTCGACGGTGCCTTTTTAAATTGATGAATAACGCTCTGGTTAACCGAGTTCATTAATCACGCGTCTAGTTTAGACAAATGCTGTGATCCCTGGCTATAATCCACAACAAAGTGACCAGCTTACAGCGCTGTTGACAACGCCTCAAGCATCAAAATTTCTCTTCTTTTTTTCTATTAATCCACGTCAAGTTAATTGCCGTGTCCCTCAAGTGCTTGGGTTGTCAGTCATTTGACTGGTGCTAATTAAAAATCACAATCTTGTTGCTAATAAAAGCAAATCTGCGAATGATCCTGATTTTTGGCTCCTCTGCCAGCGGCCCAGAGATAAATTGCACAAGCAGGCTGCTCTAGGACGTTGAAACAGCTGTTCGCAGCGCCGGAAATAATTTCTGGAGAAATTAAAACGAGCTCACCTTGAATACTAACCAGCTAGAGAATTTCTCATTCCTCTACACATTGCCAATGCCTTCAAAAACTATTGGAATGAGTTGGCCGATTGCCGAATGTTCAAAATTGCTGAGATAAGCAAATATCTTAAAAAAATTAAAAAATATTGTTCCGAGGCGAAATTTTATTTCCATTTACAACAATTCATAGTGCATCAGCACTAAAAGAACCAACTTCAAGGTTTCACGTAAAAATGTAAATGCTCATGATAATCAAACATTCAAAAGTGACCTTTGGCAGGCGCCCAACTCATCCAAAAATAAAATAAAAAAACAATCACCATTGTTGGTTATGCCAACAATATATGCATTAAAATTTATAATTCTATTATGTTCGAGCTTAACAAAGTGCCACGCGAAAAGCGCATTTCAGTTCGCAGCCGCACATCACAATTACAAATTGGCCATTGTCCTGGAAGGCAGAGGAGTGTATTATTCCGTCTGGAGATTATTTCTCGCCTTTTCGCAATCTCACGAGGCCGCGACGTGGCGCTGATAAAATAAAATGGAGAAACTGATGCAAACACTGTTTTATTCCGTTTTAATTTGGTCGCACTGAGTATAAACCCTGGCGAATCAGTTCAATTGCCCGTGAAGCGGGTTGACATATCCGAAGCAAATAAAACCGCAGCCATCCCCCGTGTGCGCGAGCAGGCGAGTTTGATGGATGTTTTGTCGGAGTTAGTTTTGGTTTCATGCACGCGTGGAGACCAAGAGAGGCGAACCCAATTTTGGCAACTTCGCTGCTATCCATCTTTTGATCCGCAGAGGAGTTTGATTCGAACTGGACTATTTCCAGTTTGTTTATAAATTCCTGGTTGCTGCGATCGTCCACCCTATCTACCGATGCAAAATAAATTAAAATGAAAACGCTACGCGAAGCAGTGTGAAAAAGAGGGACCTGCAGTGCATTCAGATCAAAGAAAAGTTTTGAAACAAGTTTCGGCGCCAAATTCGTTATGTTAGAAAGGGCTGACCTGCTGGCTTTTGTCCCCAAACTCATTATAAATGTTTGCCCTGCGAGTGGAGGTCTTGGCTGCGCAATTTCGGGAGCAAGAAGGGCAGCAGAAACTCTTGGCGAGCAGTCAAACGAGCCGTTCAAATTTATGTGCAAAGAGAAAAGTTGCCGCGGTGAGATGTAAAAATAATGAGCTCTGTTTCGTCGCTGCTTTCACGCAACGTCGGCCCTTTGTCGCTGCCACGTGACCCGCACGACGCAATTGTCCAACCGGTTGCATAACCAGAACAATTCCATTCAGCTAGGCACACACACGTGCAGCCGAGTCAAAAGCGCGCGCCAGCGCGGATCCTCTTTGCATTATTTCACATGGTAATAAGCTCTGTTTCACCCTTCTCTCTCTCTCTCTCTCTCTCTCTCTCTCTCTCTCTCTCTCTCTCTCTCTCTCTCTCTCTCTCTCTCTCTCTTTCTCTCTCTCCCGGCTGGAGAAATGAGCTCGCGGTGCGGGGCTATTCAAACGTAAAAATGCCTTAAAAGAGAATGAATTTTAATAAAGATCTTTCCGCTTACTTTGCAACTCTTTTGAGAGTTAAGTGGATCATAATGGGCAGTCTTATTTCAGCTATTTCAATTTTCTGTTGTCTAGATATTAAAAGATCGAAATTATGGACACATTATTTAAGTGGAATGGACGAGACTTAAACACTAACTCTAGAACTTTCAATTTTTAAATTGCGGCTGACTGGAACAGCTAATGTAACAGACGAGCCAGCAACCATGAAAATCCGCTCCTGTTTAAAATAATTTGTGCTTGAGCCTGCTCAACCAGACTGACATTAAATATAGAATTATCTGAAGCCCTTGAATATATCACAAGAAAAATCAGGTTGGCTATTTTAACGTTCGTTCCACCACACTCTTTCGGCGCCGCCATATATTCCCTCTGGTATAGGATGCATTTTACACCGACGACAAAACATAATTATATACGACTATCGTGCTTGTCTTCGCAGGATAAAATTTTACTTCAACGTAACTTGGCTACACTATAATAAATATTTGATATTTTTCCATTGATTTTCTACTGTCGACTTTTGCACACTTACATTATAATCACATGCATACGGAACGGATGATTGCTTATCACATTAAGTGTGTCGTTTGAAGGTGGATATTAAATATATACGTGCCCAGCGAAGACGCTGCAGCTGATTTTACAGCCAATTTTCTCATCAGAGCATAAAATATCGCAAAACAGAAGGCTCGTTTAGTTTTTACAGTGAGTGCCGCTAATACACTTTCGATTTACGGCCTGCACGAGCCGCGAAGTAGCTCGGTTCGGCTGGCTGTCTGGAAAGCGCAGTAAAGATTGTGGATTGCCTGCCACCAGGCGCCACTCGGTGCCAATTGCGCAGCCACAGGGCCACCACGCGACTGCCTGCATTTAATTTATAAACAGGCCGCATGTGTTCCGGCGATCTCTCTTTCGCCGGCCTGTTTACACACACTTGTCATTGTCCATTCTTTATAATAATAAAATAATGGCTTCCTCTCGGTTACGGCCGCTGTGTACACACACGCGCTGCCGCGCGCGAGAGATTTCGGACGCTGTTTGTTTGAAGAGCTCACTGCGCGCGGGCAGCAGGAAAGGGAAGAAAGCTGCTCAAACAGCGGTGCGGCCGAGAGCAGTTTGCCTGCGTTTGGTCGCTTTATGTGCGGTTGGCTGCTCTTTATTTGTTGCGCACTCCGATTTAACAGACACACCAATGCACCGCCGCTGATATTTCCGAATCAACTCTGATGGCTTGTAAAATATGTTGCGGGGATTTCGCACGACCGCTCACTCGCGGTTGGGATGAAAAATAAAAGTAACTGGTCAAAAAATTCTTTGGAATAATTTATAAGTCAATGTAATTTTATTTTAAGACATGGATGTGCCATGATTTCTATGATAAATTTTGCACGAAATCAGAGTAGAAGATAAAACGCACATTTCACCTTTAGTTATATAGCCTGCCCTTTCTATTTGATTTGAATTCTATTTTCAAATTGATATTGCTTAACTTTGAAACTAACTCCGCAGGGTCATAACGAGCAGGAGAGCGGAAAAATCACACGGCAGCTCCGCAGAAGAATAGAACCATTGAGAGTGACTTGTGCGAAAATTCGAGAGCCGGGTCGCCCACGCTTTCGTATATCACTGGCAGCTAGCTATATATATGCACCAGATAGGTGCTTGTGAGTTTATATATCGGTGTGTATACTTAAAATATTCCCCAAAGATCAGGCAGGCAGCGCGCGAAACTTGCGTCACACACCATGAAGCAGCGAGCGACCCGAGCGGTAGGAAGGCAAGTGTGACGGGGCCGCCATTGGCCGAGGCCAAATTAACGGCCGATCAAGGAAGTTAATTTCAACTGATAGAATATTCATTGGGGAGCTGAGAATCGCACGCCGGCTTTAATGAACGCGGCTTAATGAAGCGACGATGGCCATCGATTTTGTTTTAACCTGATTTTCGACACGGCTTTTCGGTGCATCTGTTTTTCCACTCATTGCTAACTGGTGGTAATTATTGATTTGTTCATTCCTTTCAAAATTTAAATTATTAGTTTAGGTCTAATATAAGCTTGAAAATTACATCAATAAATATTTAGTTGACTTGAAACTCTAGAACACTCGAATAAATTTGGAAGCTAGCATACTGTTCCTGAAGATTTATCTGTTGGTTTCCATAAAATGGTTAAGAATGAAATCTAGCATGTTGTAAAGAAGAAGGAACGAATTTATGCAGATCTCGTTTGTTCAACTTCATCGGACAAATGGGTCTTACGATAGCTTTGTTCGAATAGGAAACAATAGAAATCTGCATCTCCCAAGTTTTGCAATGCCATCTCGCTCAACTTGCAAAAGAAAACAGTTCAGGAAACAATCAAACCTGTGCGCTGTTATTTACAGCTTATATCCCGCAGCAAGTGCACGACTCGCTGATCCACTTTTTATGAAACGCCGTCGGCCCGCAGCACTTTATTTTGCAGCGCTGCTCCACAGCAGTGATGGAAAATTTTCATTAAATTGCAAATCTCGCGCGCACCCTTATCGCGCCGAAGCACCGGATTTGCACGCGACAACTGCCGTGGTTTGCTGTAGAATAGAGCACGTTGCGACATTTTGCAGCACACAATCCGGCCTGCTGATGGCTTATTCATGTACGTACGGGGGGCGAAAATACTGCATCCTCCCACCGACTAAGCGCGGCTCTATATTTTTCGCAGCTCGTATAGATAGAAATGCAGCAGCAGGTTGCTGATTACGCGTCTCATCTGCGGGGCGAGTTGCTGGCTGACGCAGGATAATATCGCGAAATATCACTCAGCTACGATAATAGGCAGTGCTTCATCAAGTAAAGGGAAGTGCTAGAATTATTCTGCTACGGATTTTTGAGATAATTGTGTTCCATAGTCAACTTAAAATGGCTAAAATGACAGTAAAAATCCAGATTATGATGCTGCTGTTGAGTAAATCCCTGGTAGCTAAATTTGGTTGGCCATTGCTCATTGGTTAGCCCATTGAGTAAAAGTTAAAACAATAATATAGATGAAACAATTTTTTTTTTCTGGTTTCGTATTCTCTCGGTATTCCCACCCTCATAAAATTCAGCCTGGAAAGATTATTTAACACATCCCCAATTGATTTAAAAGCTCAAGGAGCAGAGTGAAGCAGACGAGTATTCGCTAAGCTGATGCAATTATTCATCATTCTGCAGCGCCCGGAGCGCAATCAAGCAGATTGAGATGCAGCGCACTCCGCGATTAATTGCGGAAAGTAGGGCGCAATTTTACTTGCGATGAAAGAGCCTAGCAGACGGATGGATCATCCAGTAACCATTTGATTTATTTTCTCATCATTTTGTTGCATTTTTACGGTAATCCACCTCTGGCGCTGCGAAAAGGAAATAATCTGCTTTCCTGCGAAGTGTTTCTTCCCTCCTTCATCATTCGAGCGGGTGTATATGCACACCGTATACATAGTGGGAATAAAAAGCTGGCGCGCCAGGCAAATCTTTTGTTACATGGTGGCTGGCGTGTAGTGTTCTGCACGGCTCCTTCCTTATTGATGTGCTTCAGGGAGCGCCGGCGGCATGTGGGCCGCACGAGGCTCCGTTATCCCTCATCACTTTGTTAAAAATGGCATTTCAATGTAGGCCTGCACGAGTGAGACCTCGAGGATTTCCATTTTGGCTCTGGCTGCTCCAGCCACGCTGCTGATATTGCGTTATGATTTTCTGCCCTTCCTTTTGTGGAGCTGCTGGAAAGCCGCGGGTTGCCTCCGGATCGACCGTATAAAAAGAGCATTGGGAACCGCAAATATTTACCCGTCTAAACAGATAAAAATGGAGTTTCCTGCAGCGTTATGTATAATTTTGTGATAAAAGACACGTGGGCGAAATTTTTAACGTGTTACTCATTAGTCACATCATGTGTAACATATTTTCAAATGTTTTCGAATTTTAATTAGTCAAAAAAGGAGAAAAATCGTTGGGTATTTAGGACGGTAGAATATTTTTTCTGTTCACCTCATTGGATTTGCAACACTAAAATAGCAGGGCTCCGAGCGGGAGGCGAATTTTAAATTGTCAAAATCCATCTCAATTACCAATGTTGCGTCTTCAAAATCTTCGCAGCGACATAAATCAGGCTTAAGATACATAGTTTGGTTGAATTATGATATTATTAAATTTAATATTCAAATAATTAAAGAATTTTTTTTGAAACATTCGTTTCAGCAAAATTTAGTCGGTTGCGACTTATTAAGTTATTTTTGAGAAAGTAAAATGTTGTGCTATTCCCGAGATAATTAATTTTTGGTCAACACAATCGAAATTAACCAAAGAAATCGTCTGAATTTGACTATAATGCCTTTTACTACATTGAATAATGTGATTTGATTATTAAAATGGGAAAAGCTATCTGAGAACTTACAGATTGGCCTCAAAACGGTCTAAAGGCTACATGTAGTTAATAACTGTAAAAAGTCGTCTAAACGTTTCAAATTCTCAATAACCTTGAGCATGCACGAGTAATTATACTGAAAATATGGATCAGTAAAATGAAGGCTCCAAATATTTGAACGATAGAGTTCTCTCCAAATGATGATTTAAAATACAAAGTAATTTTGACTTCAAATCGACTTCTTTATTTCAAGCCAAGTATGAAAGGAGACTGGTTATAACTTTAAATAAAATGTATGGCTCCATTCGCACGCAGCGTGTGTGCGTTGCAAAGAGACAAATAATACGCACTGTCTGCTTAACGCGGACGGCGAAGAAGGGTCGTGCCAACAAGATGAGATCGTTCGTGCCCAGAGTAACAAGTTTAACTGGTATCAATTTGGATCACCTCTGCAGCAGCAGCAGCGTCTGCGTGCGTATCCTGCAGGAAAGGCGTGCAAAATTTATACGGAAGCTCGCATACTTTATACACATGCAGCGCAGCACACGCGCGCACATCCACGCCCGAGAAGATTAAATAATGAATAATGAGTGTGCGTGTTGGATGCTGCTGCCGGCTCTGTCGGCCGGCGAACAAGTAAAAAACGCTGCCCACTCTTTGCAGTCCACACGCCAAATTAGCTACAAGCCGCCGATTTTTAATGAAGTTTTAATAAATCATGGCATCTGCCGAGATTGCTTTTCACGGATTCAAAGAATGCTTACCTTGAAGCCGACTCTTCTTGGAGGTCCGTTCGCTTTTCGCATTTCCTTTACCTTGAGCGATTTGAAAAACGCAGCTTGGCCGCTATGTTTTACGTGACTATAAGCTGCCTTCCGTTGGAACTTCAAAGCGCAGAACTTGGCTTGAGCTGTTTGGTCGTGCAAAATCAATGTGGCTAATTGGTCAAATAGAAAGAATCTCTGTGACGAAGCCGGAAATCGAGCTAGCTCAAAGCGTTCGCGACGTAAGACCACAGTCACGTTCAGCCAACCAACTAACTGCCAGTCAGCCTCGTGTAATTACAGAGATTTTCATTCAATATTTCTACTGCCATTGCTCGGGAAATTAAATAAAACGCAAACAATTTTTAATCGTGAAATAGAGCCTCAGCCCTTCAAGGATGAACCCAAGGGAATTCAAATTTTTCCTAAAAAAGCTTGAAAGCATAAAATAAATTAACGTGTCCCTGAGAAAATCAATCTTCAGCTTAAGAAGAGAGTGAAAAACGAGCATCCCTCGACGACGCGACTCTGGGAGGCGCTGGGAGGGAATCCATTTTTTAGAATTTCCACGGCACCGAATCCCCATCGGATTTCGCCGACGACCTTCTGGCCTCGCGTAAACTCATAACGGAGGCAGCAGTGGCGCGAGATATAATGTAAGCCATAAAACAGATAGGCGGCACGCCGGCGAAATTTGATTAAATTGAATCTGTGCCGTGAAGCCGCAGCGAAATTGCGGCGTTTGCAGGTGCAATGTGTGTGCCGATTTTTGCGTTTGCGATACGCGTGAGCGGTCGGCAACAAAGGGACATAATAATAATATTTTATTCGGAGAGCTCGGCTTTAAGCATGACCTCAGCTTTTGGAGCTCATTGGAGTATGGAAACGGCGCGCGGCGGAGAAAGGGGAGCATGTGCCGCCGCCGCCGCCACAGCTTGTGCTTGCTTGGTTTTATCCTGGAGAATAACAAAAGGCAAGGAGATGCCTGCCGACCGACCGACGGACGACTGAAAGGCTTGCCTGCCCTTTGTATTTATTGTTCGCGCCGCTGGAGAGAAATGGGGATAAATAACACCCTTGCGAGCAAGTACTAGTGATGCGCCGTCACGAGAGAGCATCCACACACCTAGTTGTCAGCTTCTTTGGAACGGAGCCGCGCCTCCTTTCTCTTTCAAATCAAAATCGGAAATTATTTTTTGGCAGTGTCCGCTGGCTTAAAGTAGAATAAAGTTCAAGTTTCCCATTCACCTTATTCACGAAAATCAAACGGTATCTTTGAACGCAGATTCAAAGGAACGAATATTCCACAACTTTTTGATCTCTGAGGAGGAGAAAAAGTTTTTATCTCTCAATGCAGAGGCTGACTGGCCTAGAAAATCTCTTTGGATCGAGCAACTGAAAGGGCAGCGGCGGTGCTTGGCATTTTCTGCACTCCTCGCAGGCATAAAAACTAATTTGCCGACTGACTTTCGTATATGTGTTCACCTCCTACTCTTGTACAGCCGTTGTTGGTTCTCTTTTCCAGGCGTTTGATTGCTGAATCGACGTGATAAACCCCGCCCGTTAAGCGAGACGGTGCCATCTAATGACCGACGATTACAAGCCTTTTGTTTCTCTATTTCCAATCAAGCGCAAGGCGGTCAAGCGAACAACAGACACGTCGTTTTATTTGCCACCGAGGTGAGTGAGCAGGTGATTCTTTTTTTTGTAATTGCCCGGCGTGCATGGGTGAAAAACGGTGTGTTTGCTGAATTCTCAATGAGCCGACTCCTAATCTTCTAAAAAGAGATAGAAAAAAGTACGGCTGACGTGCAGATATCGAAAAGGGAATGCTCCTTTTAAAACTACTCAGTGCAAAAAACACGCCAGCCCCTTGTAACCCGCAGCATAATGGTGTCTAATTCATTAAACAAATAATGGAATTTTGTCGATTTTGTGCGTTTTACACCGCTTTCTGTCACCCTTTTAAAAGCTACTCATACGTTGGTGGCGCCGGTGTTCGTTCGGGCGAACGCACCAAACGGCTGTACGCGGTGGAGCGTTTCCGTTTTTACCATTCATCACATGCAATAAAATGCATTACCGTAATTGCTGCCGCCACCGAGTGTTACGCCAAAAAGCAATAAAATCAGTTGGCATTTCCACGAGTGCCAGGCAACCGCGGCAGCAGCAACTAACGGAAAAACCACTCCAGGGCAGATTAGTCGAGAGGAATTTCTGCGGTGCGAAATTTGATTGATGCCGCGCGTTAATTGCGGCCGACTCCGGTTTCCGGCAAACAATGCAAGACGATGCTGGTGGAAATAAGGGAGGTCGGTGGTGCAGATTGAAATCTGATACCCCGGCGAGGCCTCGACTAGATCATCACTCAGACGCAACAGTGCCGCCCGACGCCCTAGCTGCCAAATTCGAAATCAATTCTCGGAAAATGCGAGCAGAGAATGTCTGCCGACTCATTCCGAGAAAAGGGAGCAGATAAATGCGGCCTGGTCTGTGCCGGCAACCAAACCCACAAGCATTTTCACCTGCGAGAGCGTGATTGACGGCGGCGAGCGGCATGGGGCGTCGATTATTGAATTATCTGCGCCACGCTCCGGGCCGAAAACTAGCATTTAAACGCCGTTAGTTACGCACATATCTCCTTCAGATTCAATATAGGAGAAGCAGCTCAGTTGTAATGTACGCAAGATATTGGCGATACCTAAAACATCAATAATGAAGCACTGCAATAAAAAGTTGAATTGCGCTTTAAACGAAATATTCGTTTGTTAAATAATGGGTGTTTACCTTTTTAATTTAATTTAAAGAGTGAAATGGCGTATCCTCCTCATTTTCATAATAAACATTTGAACACCACAGAATTCCCATTATGAATTTTTTAATTTCCCCCCACGATCCGACAGTTACAAAGACCGCAAAGCGTTCTATTTGAGCTGTGCTTCGAGGCTGTTAAAATTCAGTATCAATGGCAGAAAGTCAGCTTTTCACCGCCTTCTCCGTCGGCGGAGTGCCGGCTCCTAATTAACCACGCGAAATCCGCAAAAAGCTGGGGATCGTCAGTGGAGAAGGCTGAGAGTGTGAGTGCGAACGATTCGCTGTGCAAACACGCCTTCCGACGCGAGTTACATTTCCTTGATTTAATTGAATGAAACCACCGCAGCCCGTCAGCAAAAGTTAAATAAATCTTCTCGCGCGCGACTGACGAGGCTCGCCTGCCTCCTTCTTATACAATTCTCTCCGAGTGTCTATCGAGTTTGCAGACGACTTAAATATCCCTTTCGATCAATGGCCGAGTACGCAACTTTTCGTCGGCGCTGATCATCCCACGCGAATCCGGTATCAGATTTTTTATGCAGCGAGTAACAGACGGAATTGATTAGAATTTTATTGGGAACCTACGCCGATAATGACCCATTTGTCCAATGTAAACCCGCTTTTTCGCAATTCTCTCCACTCAGCAGATTCTTCCTGGGCGATAAAAATTCGATCTTGAGCATCAATGTCATGTGCTTCTTCTTCTCTCCTTAGAGCAGCAGTCTCACTTGTCAACCGCGAGACGCTCAAGTTATTACTTGATTCCAGCTTAAAAGAGTTGGTGCAATGCCAAGGCAAACTGAAAGAGGCCAAGATGTTGTATATTTTGTTCAAAGCTAAATGAAATGAGTGAGATGCAAGATTAGTAACAGTTGTTTAACAGCTTGATATGTTGGTTAGCAATGACATAAAGGGACGTATAATATAATAAAAAAAATCCACACTCATTTCTCCTTTCTAATTAGCCATCTTGATTCATACCTATGTTAGCACAAAATTTATTAAGGTTTGTTTTAGGAGGGATTTAAGAAAATCCGTTACAAAATTGACTGCTGGAATAGCGGCGTGAACAGAAATTTGACTTTTTACCCAGCATTATAGAATGGACCAATCACAATGAAATATATGTAAATCAGAAAGAAGAGCCCAAATTTTCGTGGATTTTAGATTTTAGCAGTCTATGCCCAAATTGAATCTTCCCTGTCATATATTTTAACTACTTTTTTGCTTTTCTGCGTGGTTTGGTTCAAGGTTTCTCTTCTTCTTGTACTTTGACAGACGTGTTGAAAACAGCGATATGATTCCGTAGCGGCCGAAGTAAAAGTGCCTGCCAGAACTTTAGCCGGCGGTGCGAGTCGGTTTGACACAAACATGCTGAAAAACCGAATCGTGTGCTCACAAAGCGTGCACGTAGCGAAAGTGAAATAAAAGTTGCGCGCGGGGAAAAACTTCGTCTTAAGCGTCCAAAAGTCGGTAATGCCATTTGAAAGAGCATCTGATTCATGACTGGCCGGCCGGCCAGCCAGCTCCAACACCAGAGTATTGAGCAAGTAATCAAGCGTGATGTGATTGATTTATGCCGGCCAATTCGACTTGCTATTCGATTAGAAGCTTCCAAATTCTCCCGGCTGCTGTTTTTTTCGCTCGACGGACCGGAATCGATCCAAATGTGCGCGCGTGTGTGTGTGCATGCAAACTGAATATAGCGACTGGATTCCCGCGGGCCATTTTTATTTTTTACGCCACCAGTGAAACAAAAACAATTAATTCGGCCGCAGATACAGAGTGCACACTACTTGCTCGCCTCTTTCGGCTCTATCGCCTTCGCTTGGGAATTAAGATAAATAGTTTCTGCCTGTCATCCTCCGCCACCAACAAAACACCTAGGCCGTGGGACTTGGGATGCCGTCATTGCATCCAAAAATAATTAGTCCAAATTCTCTGAATCAGAAAATGCTGAACCCAAAAATAGGGCTTACTCCTCGGAAATATGAAGTAGCATTAAAAGAAATAATAAATCCCTTTTGTAGTAAACAACAACCTTAACAAAAAAAATATAAAATATTTTTAATTAATAACGATATTTTTAATAGGAAAATTTATGTCCTCATGAACAGGGTGCCACTTGGAGCCGAAACATGCAGGAACAAATAATAAAGATTTAACTTTCAAACAACGAGGACAAATCCCGTTATTATTTATTCTGCAGAAATGCCTTGCTCGAGTGTGTACACCTAAAGTCAAAAGAAACAATTCCGAGAAAATACTCTTATTTTCTTTTCCCATGAATTATTTTTTCTAGTTCTATACTAAGAAATTAACTGAGAAAATTGTTATGCTAAAATATCAGAGGAGATCAGAATCTCTTCCTTTTTCATGCACAACGAAGGAGACCTCCTCGAAAGACTTTGCAGCTAACAATTTGTCTGCGTGCAAACAATTGGGAAAAATGGGTCCAGCAGAATGAAAGCCTGCTCCCGTTCCCTCTGCGATCGGAAATGCGCTATTCGAAAGCGGGGAAGTTTTTGCCACCACTTCGTCTTTACTGTTATTTCAGTGCTAAAGTGGGCTCACACAAGTGGCGGAGCTGCTGCGTTTGTTTCAAACGGCGGAAAAAGAAGAAATCGCTCGTACAATTTTACAGCCTTGCTTACGGGACGCGACACATTTCGAGATTTCTGCGCGAATGTTTGCGTTTGGCTCTAGTCTCTGATTTATATTACATCAATAAACGATACTATTTGGTATCGCCTCGTCACGCAACTGCTTTCATTGTCCTCGCTTCCATGTGTTATTGGCATTTACTTTCCACTGATTTGAAACACGTAAACTACATATGATATTTTCCCTCCTCAAGATTTACAACTAATTGTAACAATTGTAATAGTGGGCAGATTTTTGCTTCCTGTAATTAGCTCAAAACTGGTCTCGATAATTATGATTTATTTTGATGTTGGTCGCGCAATAAATATTTTGAATAAAAAGGTCAAAATGCGCGCACTCGGAACTTAAAGGATATAACAACTAAAAATCTCAAGTGCTACCAAGATCCCAGAGAAATGACTGCAGTGTCTTATCACCTGAGGAGCAGACTTACTATAAGTCCAGCAGTCTGACAGATAAGATTCACTAACGCCGACATTTACGATGTCCTCTGGTTGACGACGTCGCGAAACAAGTCCAGAGCCCGTAAACCAGCCTCTCCAGACGGTGCTTATCCACCCGAGATATCGTCCTAAATGGGCGACAGGCGTGATGTTAAAAACGGATCTAGTTTCCAATCAGACTGGCGGCTGGCTGATGGCCCGCTCTCGTGGCGCCGCGCCACCAGCTAGCTCTTGGGCAATCTGTCCCGCGAGCGCGGAAAATAAGCAAAGCAATCACCGGTGCAGGCGTCAATAATGCAATCTTGCGGGGGCAAACGTTCATCGGGATGCAAATTCCAATCGACGGGCCGGTAATTTAATTGTTCGTCTCTCGCTCTCGCCGCTCGCGACCTCGCGCCGGTGAACTTTTGAACTCTGACATATTAGCAGGCGGGCAACTGGCGCGCGCGATCGGCCCAGAAAAAAGAGGATGTTTGTGTTTTTGCGTCAGCATGCGAAATGGCGAGTGGAACTGACAATTTCCTTGTTAACGCAGTTATAGACATTATCAGTTGGGGACGTGTAAGACGGTAGTTTGGTCATAATAACCAAAACTTGAGTTTCGACCATTAGCAGTCAATCAGTTGAGAATTTTCTAATAGCAACACTTTTAGTTAAGTGGCTTTGCATAAACGATTGGCTGTTTTGAAGTTAATTGCACAAAAATTATTTGAAAGGAATTGTTGAAACGAAACGCATCGCACCAAAGGTGAACTTCAGGAAAGGAAGCGGCCGAAAAGTTTTGAAAATGATTGGACACACGACACACGTAAAAGTCTCTAACCCTAAAAGAAATTTAAAAATTAGCTCCGTGATTCCTCTACACTTGCTGCAGGCAATTTGTGCCCAAAGTGGAAAATCCATCTTTGGGCTTCATATTACGATTTTAAATTGTTAAGGGTAAACATCCGTAAATAAATATTTACTCTTGGATATTTCGTAACACAAAATCAAATTAATGTTTTAATCCATCACTATTGAGATAATCCTCTGAAGTCTTCTCACAAAACTTGTGAGTGTGTATGCAGATTTTGTTTGAGTTAAGCAAAAGCTATAATGAACTGCAAACATTTGGAACAATTGGCATAAGCACGCGTATCCTTTCCAATAAACTATACAATTTTCATGCGTCAGTTGCTACTTTGCACATCCCCAGCGCACAAAGCCAGTCGAAATAAATAAAGCAACAATGCGAGCATATCAGCGTCTCAGAGCGCGAGGCATTTTCCACGCCAATAATTTGAAAGAGGACTGACGTGTGTGCGTTCATTTTTTGTCAACATATAAGCAGGCTGGCGAGCGGCGCGCACACAGGTTGTTTAAGGCACGATAAATTATTAAAAGCTTTTTCGTATTAAGCGGCGCAAGCGGAAAATCAATACGCGCGACCGGTTTGTATCTTTTCCGCCGCCATCCGCAGCGTGCAGCCTATTACATACTGCTTTGTCAGTCCCGAGGGCATTTTTGTGGCTGCTGAAATTGTACATACATATAATGAGCACCAGTCGTCGTCACACATACACACGAGCTCTGCGCATACAAAGCACAGTTACTCATGAAAAATAGATGTCCGCACCTGTGACGCTTTTTCTTTCAGTTTCTGCCCTTCCCGATGCAGTTGTTGCCGAGATGACGATTTTGCTTCGGGGAATTTGCACGTTCAACGAGCGCGTCTACCAATTTCGCGCAACTCCGGTGTAGCATTGTTGCATGGAAGCTCAACTTGTCTTGTCGTTGTGTCAGGCCAGTAGCACAACAGCCGAGAAAATTGCATTATGCAGAGCGAGAAGTGCAACCTGGAAGGAAATACGTGTCAAGGGAACGTTTTAACAAAATATATTCGATTCCGTTGCTGGTTCATGCATCACCAGAGGTTTGGTTGGAAAAACATTGAATTTATGTTTGCTCTAACGGAGGTTCAATTTATTCTAATTTGGTTATGGGCACAGTAGCAGTTTCAGAAATGGTTTTAACGTATTTAATCATTCTGCTGCCTAATAATTCACATGAATTAAATGCTTTCAGTAGCTTTTAAATTAATCTTTTAGATGACATCAAATTTATTCTTCTTTATTTTTTCTGGGGTCAAATACATTATATATAAAGTGGTTTAAATGACTTTAAATGTTATAGTTCGTGTTCATAATATGACGGTCCCATGACATATGGATACTCGGAAAAATTAAAATGCACGCTTCCAATTCTGAGTTTTAGATTCTACTCACACGCATAAAATAGAAATCTACTGCTTTTTAAAGAAAAGTTTACGTATGAACATTGCAAGTCCAGCCAATTTAGACTGCTGAGAGGAGGGTATGAGCTGTTGACTGATGAATTGTGGTAGTAATTTTAATGATAACAGCTTTTTAGCAATAAATAGCATCAAGAAATATCCGAGAGACCAAAATCAACTTATTAGTTGGCAAAAAGCGAAGCTAAATACTTTCCGTGCTTAGCCCAAACGGTTTCGCATGCCAAGTCGTTATTCTAAGTACGCTTCAATTAGGACAACAACACACCGCAGCTCACAGTCACTGTTTGTTCAGGCATCCGGCTGTGGCATGCAGACGACTGGAGGTTTTGAAACCGACACGAGACTGCTGTGCAAAAAGCGCTTTCACCGTGCACGCACTTGAGTTGAAAATTAAGCCGGTCCTGACACCGACATTCCGAGACGCGCGTCCACGCCGCCGCGCCGGGCGGGCTTCATCGCGTCGTTTCGTAGCTCATAAGCGGCGCCGAAATCGTGGTCGTTGTAAATTCAAAGTGGCTTTAATTCGTCGTACCGCCAGCAAACAAGCTCCTCGAGGAACTATGTCGTCGCAGCACCTTTGTGCAAGGGAGAAGAGTAATCCCCATCGCGAATTGCTAAATTACCAGCAGATTTCACCAGATTACCCATCCCAGAATTAGTCCGCGTTGCTTCCGTGAGCCTCGCAACGCATAGGCCAAAGTTCATCCGCCCTGTGCTAGAGCACAAGAAGAAAAGCGCTTGAACGACAAAATGATCAGGAAAGGAGGCCACGTCAAAAATTGTGTAGTGAGGGATTATTTTGCCAACAAGGCTGACTGTTTAATGTAACACGTAAGGCCATAATATTTTGGCGTTCTGTCAGTTTTTAAAGCGAAATATTTGTTTGCAGAGAGGCTGTGGGTTGAAGATAATTTTAATTATTTTAATGCCTTTTGGAACGTAAATAAATCCATAGAAATCATGTTTATTTCTTGTGCCCTTAAGAGTCACAGCTTTATTTAAAAGTTTGTTTTACGGTTCTATTAAATATTTAATGAATTGAAATTCATAAATTGCTTAATTCAGCCACGCACGATTATAAAAATCGACAAAACTCCCGAAGAAAAATTAAATACCTAAATTAATACCTTGATCTTACTAATATTTACATTTGCTATCTGAATGCACACAAAAAAATTTGGACTAGCTTTCTGAAATGAAAAAGGAAACATGCCGCGGCCAGACCTAACGAAAAAAGTAAATACAAACTCACAAAAGACAGTTATTTTGCGTATATTATATAATCACAATATGACGAAAAAGTCCAGTTGATTATTAGATGACATTTAAATAAAACAAAATCCACGATTTTATAATACGCCTTGTCGATTGCTCTGCTGAAAGCTTTGAGAATAGTTGATTATGACTCAAATTACTGAGGAAGAAGTCATCAAAGGCTTACATCTCGAGTGTGAAATTGAAACCAATCCATCACAGATGGACCGAAACTGCCAGTAAAGAGGATCGAGCCAATAAGTACGAGGTACAGAATGGTCATTATGGTTTTGTCATTAAGCTGCTCACAGTCAGCTTTTGCTGTCTACTCGCAACGTTCTGTCGGCTACTTTCAACGTCGGCCTTTATGTATGAAACACGTTGCTAATGGAGTTGTCTAATTCATTTTGCACACTAATTCCCACACGAGGGACTCCGTATTTGCACCGAACGTCAGCAGCTCGCTCGCTCTGCAGCTCTTTTAATTCTGCTCTCGCTCGCACTCCCTAGCGAATTATCGCTGTTTTGTCATCAGCGGCAGGAAATGAGAAAGGCGAAAGGCGCCACTCCGATCTCACCTGCCGCGGGCAATTACACTGCATACTGTTTGCCAACGACGCAGCGTCTGCTCGCAGAGGCACACGCAATCATCGAATTTGCTTTGCTTATTCAGTTGATCGCAGAAGGGCACTCTGCGAGTCGAAATCGGAAACGCGATATCGCGCTGTCTGCGAAACGAATATTGGACTTTCTTCGACTTATAAGGGCTTGAGGCATATTTTTTACTTTAAATTCTGTAGTCTTGCAGAAACGAAACAAATTTCAGCAAAAAACAATGCAAAAATTCTAAAGTATTCTCTCGTAATATTCTATGGGAGTGATAAGTTGGTTGGTTATTGTATTTCACAATCAGATTAAAAAGGGGAGCCAAGCGAAGAAGAGTTTTTGTAGCGAAGCGGTTGGCAATTTAGAGCATAAGGCGATGCAAAGATTATGCAAATTTGGATGTGTTGGGGGAGCTGGGCATCCGTTTTTATAACCGAGAGAAAGTTTTCTCCCACACTTGATAAAATTTAATGGCTAAAAATAAGGTCACTAACTAGCTGGGTTGAAATATTAAAATAAAAGCATGCAGGTTAGTGGCACACACCCTTTTTTCAGTGTTTCTACGAAGATAAACAAATTCAGGAACAGTACGATTTCAGGATTTTCCAACCCAAACTTGCAATGTTTCTGTAGTAAATATGAAAAGCCAAATTGTATCATTGTTTTTATTATTGAAGTGATTGAAGTAAATTGTAATATTTAATCACGCAATTTTAATATCTTTTGCGATCCGTAGATTTCGGTTTAGTTTTCGGAATTCAAGCCATATAATAAACCATGAAATACCTTTCCCGTTTTTATGATTAATTTGAACAAATTTAGTCACAAGCAACAAAATTGCTCGATCCATAGTGCACTGGAGGGCGTTGCACCCTCGCTTAGATTTTCCACTGGATGAAATAAGATGAAATCTGCAGCTCTCCGTGTTTTTAAGTTACATACGAGTTTCTTTGGACTTCCTGTGCCAGACTTTGCCGAGAAGTTCCCTCACCGGTAGCAACTTGGCTCTCAGCAAACTCGCCAGCAGAACAAATGTTTGCCTTGCAAACCAGACTCCTCATCAATTCCATCATCAGTCATGCGCAAACGAGCCGTTCGCATATTTATATGCTTCTAAAAAAGATCGTCTTATTGTTTCACTCTCCTCGCGGTGAATCTGACATGCCAATCAATCAATCGGTCCATTTCTGAGAGACTTCGCGTGTGTCAACCAAAGTTTGCTGGTTAGCGCGTGCAAATGCGAGAGAGGTGGATTCGAAGCCCACCTTGCCCCATTGTTTCACGAAACCAAGCTCGTTTATTATCACGTCTTATTCTCGCATGTGCAGATAAACAGCGGCGGGTGTGTAGTCTGGCTGGGGCCATTATCCCGTCCGCCAGACGACAACAAAGGCTCAACTACTAACCAACAAAACATTATTTGCTCGCTCGCAATCGCCGACGACGAGAGCTGCATCACGAATTGGTGCGTAATGAATGCATGCGAGTATGCGTAGTTGCGTACACAATTTTACACGACTCCTCCAAAGTAAACACGACCGCTCCAGCTCGGCCTTTCATGTCAAGCGAGCTACAAATGGACACGGTTTGTTTGACGGATCAGAGCAAATTGAATCAGGAGCTTGGCGGAAATAGTGTCACGTCGAGTGACGTTTTCTGATCTAATTCTGCGTCAGAGCAGAGATATCCATGAGCACACACCAGCTTCTCTTTTCCCAAAAGGAGTTTAAGTTGGAGTGAATATTAATGAGTATGCGATTTTTTGGAATAGTGAACAAAGGACGTTTATGGTAAACATTCTACTATTTTTTTTGTTACGATTTTCAGTCCATGCTATTTAAAATATACAAGGTAATTTCATTTGCTATAATTAGCACTGTGTTTAAAAATTTCCTATGTAGAGTTGTAGAATAAAAACCAGCAGAAAGCGAAAAGCTCAACTAAAATAACGGAGAGAAAGGTTGAAAAGGCGTTCGTCACACGGAGGAAGTTCCAAAGTGGTGACATTCACGAGAACAAAGGTGCGTCTGGCACACACACGTACGCTAGTCTCTAATTATATGGACAAACTCAATTATAATTCATTAAATATTTCAAACCGCTAACATTTCCCAGGACTTTGAAGAGGAAGGGAGACGCGTGCATAAACGCACCCGACAAAGAGGTAGGACACACACATCAAACACGCGGTCGTCGATGCGAAAACTCATAAAGTTCATAAAAGCTGGCTGTTTTGCACGCAGAGTGAAAAACGGCTGTGCAAACCACACGTTCCGGGAGTAAAAAAAATCCCCGGCAAAACTGTTTCAAATTACGCCGAGTGCTCGCAGAGAGAGAGAATAAATTGGACCATTATTGTGGCGGCCGTGCCCTTGTTGGGAGGAAAAGGGAGGCGAACAAGCGCGCAGGTGGTGCGAGCCGCACGGACAATAATTTTTTCAAAGGTGCGCAAATAGGGCCGATCATTAATCACTCTCGGTCGGAAATCGTATTCATCATTCAAACATTCCAGGTCAAATAATATTTGCGTTTTAAATAATAAACCTGTACCAGAGGAGAAATTTGGTTTGAGCTGCTTATCGTATCCAGTCATACCTCTAGGTAATTCAATGAAAAAAAAACACTGGGTTAATGAAAAACATTTGTTTGATTACCATTAATCCTGCGATGCAATAGATGAATTGGAAAACAATTGTTCACCTTTATCATACTCGTCCATAGAAATTTACAAAGAGGAAAAAATATTCCCTCTTTTACTTTTATCGTGTTGACTAAAGATTTAGAAATAACTAAAATTTGAAACAAAAAAGCTTAGTATTGCAATCTACACGCACATAATAGCGACCTTGAAAAAGTGTTAGCGTGATCATGAACTAGGAGCTGTCCAAGTAAAAAATGAAATTCTGCAAAAAAAGAAATATCACTTATTCTCTTTCGACCCAGTTTAAGCCTTCTGTCGACACTCCTCAATCTCATCGTAAACTTCAACACTTTACATGCTTGCACGTACAAGCGGAAATTCCTCGAGTCGTGTGTGCTTTGCTTATTCCAATTTGAGCAGTTCCGCGACTGTTCACTGAGAACCAGTTTGGCGTCACGAAGAGAGGCACGGATCGATCAAAACACTCCCAGACGGCCAGAAATGAATTTTTATTCCGATTTCCCAGCGCCGAACAAGTCAGCAGGCCTCTAAATTACAGGTTGATGGTTTGTCAATATTTTTTTTATAGAATCGTTTGGACCGTGCACTTTGAATGAGAATATCACCATGGCGGCTGTAACAACATTGGCCGGGCCAGTATTACGGAGGATTTGCAAAATATAACAGCAGGACAAACCGAGCTTAGCGGCCAATTACAGTTTGCGACATTTTTAGGCCGAATTTGATGGTGGTGGCAGTGATGGTTAAATGTGCAAACATTTCATTGCCAGTAAGTCAATAATGCCATCAAAGAGAGTAAAAATGTACTATATGCCTGCTACAGTTTTTAAACCTAGGTAATATGGTGACATGCACCTGAGAGCGTGATTGCAAAACAAAAGGCTAGAGCTCTAAATCAGAGAAACGTGGTGGTCAATTTTTTATTGTTTCAGATTGTACCTATTGTGAGCCATTAGCTGAACAATAATTACCACTGTTCATGTCAGGCACAGCTGTTGTACACGTATTGGCGTTTCGTTAACGAGCATTGCAAATCAAAGGATCGCATGAAATGTGTCAACCGCTGGAAAAATGGGGAAAAGCTTTCACCACTTGGGCGAATATTGTTATTACTGAGCTGGAAAGGGAGGATGGAATGGACTTGCGACACACTCTCTACCTTTTTAAATGCAAGAGACACCACCGTCCTCAGGAATTTCTTGACTTCATTCCGACTTTTTGCCTCTCGCACTGCTAAGAGTATGGGGCGTACGCTGGAGTTGTGTGAGAAAAAGAGAAAAACGGGCAGTGAGAGCAAAACACTTTTTGCTCTGCTGAGCAGTTTTGTGCAAGGTTGAAATGTTTTGATTAAAAGGACTGCTTTTTCTGTTGAAACTTGCGGAAACTCGCATATGTCCTCATGACGTCCCTCGTGTTCAACGACTGTTTGTGACCATTCTTTTCCCTGTTTTATGCGTGTCAGTATACATGAAATGGATTTTCTCTCACTCTGGCATTGTAACGCACGCTTGTTCAGACTTCAGACAATTCAGAGCGGTTACACAAGCGCGGAAAGGATTTAGGAAATTACCATTTTGACTTACAAATATAAACTTCAAGCTTTTAATCAGAGGAACAAGGGTGCCCACTCAAATAAATTCGCTTATATATCAGTTAGATTGGCTAAAATTGTATTCCAACACACAATCATGAGATTAAAAATCAGATACAAAGTCAATTCCTGGTGTTAAAATTATAAAATTGCTGCCAGCGCTGGTAAAATAATAGAAAATTTAACTGTAACGTCACTATATTTGGGGTCCTGGAAGTCTCCAATAGGCTTCCAGCTTTACTTAACTCTTGCCTAACTACTTACCTAACTCTTGTTCGGGACCCTCCACATTTTTTGCCAAGGATTGGCCGGCAAGGAACCGTGTTTAATTGTAGAGTTCATATTCATCGCTGCGTGATAAACAATGTCAAAAAAAGGAGATCATGCCCTTGGCAAAAACCCTAGTTGAAGTGGATGGGTGACGCGTAGGGGCTCATACCGGACGGCCTGTGCGTGTGAGAATGTGTTTGTCCTGGCGGGTGGGCATTAATTTTGATCGCCGGTGCGCGTCACCCGCGAAAATCCCCTCTGTCACGGACGTCACCGAGTACATTTAATAACGATCATTATGCAGGTGGTTGGGAGCAAAGTGGCGGGATCAATAGTCGCACCCGCGAAACGATGAGAAGCCTATGTGTTCGCACACACAACAACACAACATGCAAACATTGGACGCAGTTTTTGCATGGTGTGTCCCTTGACGACGTGCTGACGTCAATTTGCTGCTGGACACGGGATTAATTCGAGCTGGAAATCAAAAAATTATTTCATGAAGTGTCGTCGGCCGGCTGGTAAATCGGTTTTGTTGCCAAGAGGGACGGATTAAATTGCATTATGATTACGCCCGGCTACGTGATTGTTATTTAATTAATTGCAGCACGCTCGAGTGGGCTGTATCGTTAATGATCAGAGCGCGCAAACACACACGGTATGCGCCTCAAGGTGTTTGCCAATTGATGCAATAATGAAATTGTGCCGCAAATTGCTTCACCATGCGTTTATTGTCGGGTTTCTATATGGAATATATGCACCGTTTGCATTGCCATAGGGAATAGTGGAAATCAGAAACGCCTCTGATTCTGAAAAACTGTTGCATTTAGACCAATGAAATTTAGTTTTCCTGGTCATCTTTGTGCAAGAAGGGTTATTAATAACAAAGTATTGACGAAGGATTTTAGTTTATTTTAAGCAAAAATGCAACCGCACAATCTTTTTAAAATCCTATCTGTCGTTTTTATGCTTAGGAACTAGACTCATACTATAAGCACTACATAGGAAATTTAACATCAAAAACCTCGTTTTAATCATTGAGAAGTTTCCAATGCAGGTGACAGGTGAGGCATTTTTCTAAAAAGTAAACTGAATCGTTCTATCGGGAGATCTGGATTTCTGTCAAAATTTAGTAAACAAAGGATAAATTTGTTTGGTACGTTATCAATAAACAATTTATATAGCACGGAGAGATAGTTGTTACTGAACAACCCAACGTTCGGTAGGAGCTTGAATGCGCGCAGTTTAGATATTTAGCAGGATGGTTTAGTTGCCAGCATCTTGCGAGGAATTATTTCTCTTGCGGTTGGTCTGCGCGACGGCGGTGGAAAGTGGAATCCCTGCCAAGCGAGTCGAGCCCTTTAAGCACTTGGCACATCTCGGCTGTTGTGGCTGCTCAATTCAGCGAGGACAATGATCGCAAATGAAGTGGGCTGCCTGCCTGCCGCTTTTTACGCACTCGGATTCCAGCTCTTTCTCTCATTCTCTTTCCGTAACGCTCGCACCAAATTTAAAACCATCCGCACGCCGCTCAAATTACAAAGTGCGCGCCTTCTCTTGGCTCCTACTTTGCATACATTCGCGCCGCAGTAATTTTTATCGCACACCCGGCTCGCATCGCACACGTACATAAAAATATTCATTCCAAGCGTTCCTCTGCTTTCGCATTTTATTGATTCCACGCACCCCCGCCGAAATGAAAGGCGTTTCGTAGCCAACTGCAATGTGCGCCCGTAAACAAATTGACTCACAATGAAGCGGATTTTGTAGCTCAACTTTCACTGTCGCAGACGCAATTTGCTGCCTCTGGAATTGCCTGCAAATTTGCCATAAACGTGGCAACACCGAAATCGCCGCGCATATTTGAGTACGAGTCATTCCGGCACACTACAAAGTCCGTTATGAGCACAGTTTCAAACCATGTTCCTTCGTAAGTTTGAAGTAGCGAATCACACGAAAATCAGGGAAGCAAATTCATCCCAAGACAGCGACTTGACTATTCGTACATGGATACGTTTCTGATTTTGTTGTATGAGATATGCAAAATAAAATCTCCAACCAACGGAATTAAAAATTCTCTTGGCCTGGTGGCGTGGCAACATAAAACCTTGAACAAACTGAATTAATTAATGGTTCTAAAAATTTAAAATAATTAAGTTTTTTACACAATTTAATAAGTCTGAAGTTTCCAACTGATTTTTTACTTGAATTCAGTTAAGAAAATATCAAACATTTTTCCTTTCCTTAGCTTGCCAACTACGTTTTTATGAGAGATTAAAATAATTCAAAATGGATGGTTCTTTTAGTTCAATTCCTAGCAGTCATTTTAATTATCGAAGAACTTTTGCACACGTACAAAACGCTTCCTCAGCGGATTCGAATTCTAGGCCACACTCAATTCCTTCTGGACGAATAAAGCGGCTCAAATTGAATAGCAAGTGTGGATGCTCTTCAGCTCGCGTTGCCATTATTGTATAATTTATCAAAATTTCATATTTATTTTACGATCTGCTCTAGCATTCAAAGCTCACCGAAGGGGGCGATACATCCGGCGCTGAAGGGGCGTTTGCGCGCGTATATTTCATGTTTTAATATGCTACTCGGGGGTGCAATAACTCAACAAGCAAAGCCGCGCGCCCAGCCGCGCACAAAAGGAGCGCCTAATTCTGCTCTCTTATTCAGCTAAAATGCACCAGAGGCCGGAGCTGGTGCACTCAAGAAAACAGCTGAGAGTGAGAAGTTGCCTGGAACAATTCAATAAGGCGACCAACTTGGTTTAGCAGATTTTTCGTCGTGCGCGCTGCGTATAATCACGCCGGCTTAATAAATTTCCTGGTTGAAAAGCATGCGGGCGAGCGGAGGGAAACTTTTTTGATTAAAGAGCAACAACTCGTTTATTTGTGTTTCCTTTAGTCCCGCTCACGTTTTGTCTGCTCGCTGTGAGAAACTGCTGAAAGATATTAATTAAAAAGTTTTGTTCTTTGTCCTCTAGTCAATCAAATTTTCAGGTGAATAAATTATGCTGTCAATTTGAAACCTGTCCAATCAGGCAAATGGATAAAAAACATACATTACTAGCAGCCTTAAATTGTGTGCTTCTATTTCACCTTATCATAAAGGGTTAAAAGGGTACAAAAATTATAGTACCTATTTATAAAAATATGGATTGCTTTTAAACCCTGTTTACAAATGAATATATTATCAAAGAGAATTTTTTCTCTAGACTGATGACAAAAATTCGGATCTCATGATAAAAAAAACTATGCGTTAAAGAACAACAAAAATTTTGAATAAAATTCATGCAGAAATTAAATAAAAAATCCAGACACCTCTCACAAAGATGTTACTAATAACATCGTCCATTTTCATCTTCATTTGCAGTCTTATTTTTCAGAATACAATATCATAAAGCCTAAAATCTTGAAAAATATTTGTTTCAAAAATTGTCTTATGCATTAAAATGTGTAACAATTAGCTACGCGGTGTATTGATGAGCATTAAAGAACTATTGATTTTCCTAGCTTTTCTATGAAATTAGTATAATCTGATCCGGAATAGATCTCGTTTACGTATTCATCTGTGATTGGAAACAAAAAACACGTACTGCCAACGCTTGCGCTGGCAGAAATAAATCACACGCAGCATTATCAATGAATTTCCACCGCACTTGGGAGGAACGAAAGCAGTGCACTTTTCCATTAACACATTAAAAACGGGAGCGTATTGCGGGGCGAAATGCAATTTCCCGGGACCGCGGTGCGTACTTTTCCATAAATCACGCCACCGTTCGCGGCTGCACGGCAGATATAATAAAACGGCTGTACTACACATACTCCATAATGCAGTGACTAATAGTGCTTCACACCTCTGCCATTCATCATCCTCCCCAAGTCGGTGGCACGACGGGAAAATAAATCCTTTTCGAGAGGGATTCACGAGCAGGTCACACACATTGAGCCACAGCGGTGGAAGGCTCAAGTGAGCAAAGCAGCAGGTCACTCGGCCCTGCCGCCAAGATGTTCGAACAACAGGCGCCGTTTTTCGACACAAAACCAGCAGCTGACGACCTCGAATTGTACCCAGTAGCAAAAGGGTGCACTTTTTGATTAGATTAATTGCAAACAAAACGTGTTTGACAAGGGCTGACATTACATTTCGAATGTTTGCTGAAACAGTTGGCGCAACAGCATGCTGTTTTGTTTGGGATGTGAAAAATTGCTTTGAAATCTCGGATTGAATGAATCACCAATGTTTTGCACTGGGACAATGTTCGGGCACAATTAAAATAAAAATCCGGCTGTTGCGGTCTGAGGGGTTTACAAAGTGCGAGATAGTGCTAGAATTCATTTCTCGTTGAACACTCACCGATTTGGAATAAAATCATAAAGATTCGAATATTGGGTTGAAGAGGGTGAAAATGTTATTCCTCAAGATTTGGCGACCGTTCTAAAATTAACGATCGAGTGACTGCAATTTTCCATGGAGGTGTGGCCGTTTTTCACGTCCCTCTCACGGAACAGACTGACAAAGAGAATACGGAAAAATAGCGACAAACATGGCAGAGGCATGTGCATGACGTAATACGTCTGTTGTTTGAACGCGAATAATGGTGTCATCGAATAATTCGGCTGGCCTCGTTCCCAGACGTTTATTTACTCTACGCGCGTTTTGCACTGTCCAAATATTTTGCTAGGACTAAATTCCAAGGCGAGGAAGTTGTAAAGAAATCCTGACAGTGCGATTCACTTTTTCTAATTCGCCGAACCCTCGCTTGACGTCTTGTAAGTTGGCACAAATTTCGGCATGCAAGTTCAACGGCTCTGCCAAATTTGCCAAAAAATGAGCCGATTCAGAAGTACATAGCTCGACTCGAGAGGATACGAATTCGGTCCGACTGCGAATCGGCCTGCTGTGACGTTCAAGTGGCAAAAAGGGCTTTCGCGCTTGGTGTGCGTGTGTTGCCAACAATAAACCGCAGCTATTTGCTCCGGCTCGACGGCTTATCAACAAGAGCGACGCCTCGCAATGCAAAGAATGCCACCCACGCGCCCATCTATTCGCCGCCGCCGCCGTCGTCGCACTCATCTCGCCCTCGCCCCAGTTGGCACGTTCTTGCACACTTTTGGCCATCGCCGTCGTGGCTTCCCATTCAACAGGTCCCGCAAACGCGCGCGTTCAAAGACGATCGCCCTTTATACCTGTTAGGGTGGAAATATCCCCCATTCCGAAGAGATGCTTACAAAATCCACCCCGCTCGAGCCTAAATGCAGCAACTGAACGTCATTAAATTGGGTCTCACAAGCCCCTTGAATATTTCAAAGTATGCAACTTGCACGCCTTGGACGACAAAATGATTGCATAGCTCGCTCCCGGAAGGTAAAAATACTTAAATGGTTATAGTTATCGTCGCAACTTTAACCGTTGAGACGGGAACTCTCAAATTTATATGTTGTTTAATTGATTTTTAAATTTAATACGATGTCATATTTGCCGGTTTGAAACCAAACTTAAGTCTATTTATTATATATCATTAATTTTTATTTCTGTTCTCCCTGTCAAACAATTTTTTCCTCTTATCATTTTACGTAGCTCCGCGTTTGTATAGGAACTTGCCCATTGTTTCAGGAACAATTAGTCCGGTGCTTTCCATGAACGTGTGATCTCTCTCAGCCGTTGTTGGGCACACATAGGGCAATTCACAAACATCGCGTGACCCTTGGCAGTGACCCAGATGCAAAGGTCGTGCGTGTGCCCAGATTCGGCGCCGACCTCCATCCATCAGCTCTACGGGAGGCCTTTGTTTGCCTACAATTTCGCTAATTAAAGCAGCGCGCTCGTCAAGTGTTTACCGAGCCAACTCGTGTCTAATTGTCCCGCTAATGAGACGCCAGCTAATTGCGAAAATTGTGCGTCCACTAAATTACAATTGGGATTTCCAGACAATTTGATTGACAAGTACCATTGAGAATGTTTATTAATGGCAAGTTGCTTCAATCTAATTACGCACTTTTGAATAAATTCAAGCTTTAATTTCCAGAGCCGCAAAATGCCAACCAAAGTTAACGATGTCACATTGCAACTTCCAGCACAAAGTTTAAATTGCATGTTAATTGAAATATTGTTCTCGCTGCCATTGAATCAGTTAACGGCGAGGCAGGTGCTAAAAATAAAGCCTCTTAACTTTCATGCTCGAGCTGAGAGTAATGATTGGCGAAAAGTCGGCTAATTATAAAGTTTGCGAGTTGCCCGGTGGTTGAGCAAGTGGTCTGCTCAGTGCACTACCATCGCTCACTCAGTGTCAGCCTTTGCCAGCAGTTTATCTCGGCTCAGCTGCCAGCCGCAATTCAAAATCCGCTTACGATGACCATAAGATGCTGCTTCGAGACTAATTGAAAAACCATCTGCTTTTCTTAATCTGTATAGTAAGAAAATTATTCAAATTTACAATTTCAGTTTCTGATATTTCTGTAAACGTCGAAAAAACTCCATTATGACTTTTCTTGACTCTTTAGTTTTCGTGTGAGCATTAACTGTCGCTTACAAGTCATTCTTCACTCAGACGCCGTTTTTGCAAAATTATGAATTTATGGCGTGGAAGTGAGAGTCAAATGAAACCACGCGTGAAGCAAAGGCGGTAGAAATCAATAGCAATAATATAATGTGGATCTCTCTCTCTCTCTCTCTCTCTCTCTCTCTCTCTCTCTCTCTCTCTCTCTCTCTCTCACACACACACGTCTCTAGTGCATGAAGCGCTGGAAAAGCGGCGCGCAGTGGCAGAGCAAACTTTTCTTTTCGCAAATTGAAAAAGCCGCAGCGGCCTGCAAGAAAGCAATTTTCTCTTTTGCTGTGTGTGTCAATAATATTCAGTTCACTCTCTCTTGCTCAGATAACATCTTTTTATTCTGGCAGCGCGGCTCCTTTTGCATCGTGGCGGTGGGAAATATGTTTGTGTTTAGCGTATCTCCCTCTCCGTTCGCCGCCGCGCGTCTTGCACATTTCTCTTTGTGAAACGCTTTATTTTTGTCGGGGCGAGCGAAATGCGCGCAAAGAAACAACAGTAACATTTATTTATCTGCCACTCTATAACCCAACGTGAGACCACTGATTCGGAGAGGAGGAGTATGTTCGCTTATTCCCACCGAGATTGGGCTTGCAAAAGTGAGAGAGAGACGATATATTGTGAACATATTTCTCTGATGTAAGTTGAACGGTGTCTGTCTGTCTGCCTCGTTGTTAGTCAAGACTAGTAAAAATAGACTGTGATTTTTATGGCTTAAGATAAAGAGGGCGAAAGAAAAATGGGTCTTTTTTAGCTCTGCGCCTGATACAAGCAAAGTGGATTAGTTAAGTGGCGTGGAAATTAATTTGTAAGCTTTCCACCAAGCTCTGTAGAAAAGTCACGTGAAGAGTCTGTTGTAAATCACAGCTAGACGAGGGCTTGAAAAATATAAAAAGTCACTTTAGTAAGCCAAAAGCGGAAAAGATATATTTCTCACTCATTTATATCTTGGATAAAATAGAATTAAAAAAATAATAATAAAAAAATGGAACATAGTCTATTTTTCTGGAAAAAAACACACATGCACTCGTACTTTACAGCACCTTTTGGCCCCTAAGGCTTCATTAACGCGTAAAAATATACACAGCAGTGTTTGAGGCAGAAAATGAGGAATCAATGGCATTTGACAATATTTTTTTCTGTTGAGCACAGTCAAAAAATACAATGCAAATGACGAAATCTCGTGAAACCTCGCCACTCGTCCTTCCCGCGATAAACTCCCTCTTACACACATATACTTTCAGAAGTGGAATGTCAAGTTCTCATTACGAGTGCCAAGGAAATTGGCAGAGCTTTCCTTCTACTTACCAGAAAAGTAATTAATTTAGTGATGTGGCACAGTATGATGATTAATTATTACTGGGTTAGAGTTAAAAATTGCTTTTGTTGCATCAGTAAGGATATTGCAAGTTTGTTGATTCATCTTTTAATAGTAATGCGATTCAAACATTTCTGAAAGATTTTAACTCACAATCCAGTTTTAGCATATTCCTGCAGTGTGGCACTATCGAAATGATTTTGTCGCACAATGCCTGACTACTGAAATTTGTTCATGTTGCTAACAGCCAAAAAAGGATGCAAAAGAGACATTGTGACGTCTGTTTCAAATTGGCTTTTGCTTCTACGCAACGATCATTATTTCCTCATTTACCGGCCATGCTGCAAAAAGAAGCAACTAACGCCGGCCTCGGTTCGGGTTCTCCTGGCCCGGTCGTGTCGAGAGGAAAGAGTGGGAAATATTTATATTCCGAGAGAGAGCGAGCAGAAAGGAGAAGTTTGCTGGCGAGACGGGAGCATCCGGCGTGTTGCTGCCGGGTTCGGCTGCTGGATGATATTATTGATATTTTGTGCTGGTCACGGCAGAGGTACGCACACGGGCGTGCGCGACTTACCTGCCTGATCTCTCCCGCCGCCGCTCCAGCCTCCAGCCGCCGTAGCTGCTGCGCTCGCTGCAATTACACCGCACGGCCGGCTCAGCCAGCCAGAGAGCGGGCGTCTCTTTCGGGGCTTTATGGGGTTTTAAACTTGGCGCAAGTGGGCGCATCAATAATTCACACGCAGCCACAAAGCAATAAAGCCACCAGCCGAATATTCGACATTCGCTCCCGTTTCGCCCTGGGGGGAGGGCCTCCAGGAACTCGGCTGCTTTTTGCCCTTTCTGTGGTAGGATTAATCGGCTGATGGCGTGAAATGAATAAATTAGTTCGCAGCCCCAAAGAGCGGTCTCTTCTTTTGTATTCCTATTAACGGAATCAAAAAATGTGCATAATTTGTAAACTATTTAAAAATTAAACTTTTGTGTTTAATTTTTGGCACACAATTTATATTTTTAGGGTTAAAAGTAAAAAATATAGGCCACTGGATAATATGAATATTAATATCCCAAAACGGCAAGCACGAGCAGTAAGGTAGCACCTGCCAGTCAATATCCACATCAAAGATCCGACTTTGGCTTAAATAGTTGAAGCTAATTGCATACGCATTGACCTTCTAAAAAAACGTCCAAAACGAATAAGCTCTTTGTGAATGGCATGAGTGTTCAATTTACTACTTTTGGGTAAAAACCAAAGCTCCACGCGGTTGCTTAATCGATGCAAATCAGGCAGGATTGACCTCAAACAAGCAGCACGACCTTTTCAATTCGTGCACACCGCACACTGCACTGCTTGGGCCGAACACACGGGGGCACAAAAGCAAGCAGGTCGATACTGCCGATGCATACACACGGGGCACCGAGTATGCTGCAATTTCGCCCGGCATTGTTCTCGTGTGTATAATGGCGTGAATTTGCTCATCACCGCCTGCCTACCCACCGTAATGCCGTGTATTTGTACACAATGATGGCCAATTTGCGAAACGCGAACAATAAGCACGCCAGCAATAAATGCCGACTGGTTCACGTGAATGCAGATGGAAATCAGACGACGTAAACCCTTTTCGGCCGCTCGTTAAGCATTTGTTTGCTATCTTCCTTGTACAATATAATCCGTAGCATTTGTAAGTATAACAACGCAAGCGATCAAATATTGATAATAATTATTAAAATTATTAATTGATTTTACAATGGCTACTTCCATAAGCAATGGAAGGCTAGTAAGTCGAAAAATAACAAAAATAAAATAGTTGCCTTCCATTAATATTAATTTGGCTGCGGGAGTATATATTGTAAAATCAATTATTAATTATATGTATTACCCCATAATTATGGACTTTTCACTTGTTCTAAATTAAAAAAATACTGTCACTGCTCAGGGCTTGTGATTTGTTATCAATCGTTCTTGCTGTTAGTCCATTCTTGCTCTGCATCTCCTTAAAAAAATGTTTTACTATTTTACCCATGATAATGATAAAGAATGAAAGTATTTTATCTGAAGTGTTACACATAAAAAATGTGACTAAAACTTTATCACTTAAACGAAAGCTCATCCAAACAGGCAAACAGATTTGGAAGCTTTTATTTAGATTCATCTCATTTTTAGGTTTGATTTAACGCTTGAACTCTTTAATTAATCGATTTCAAATTCAAATTGCAATATCAAGGGGCTACAAATCGATCCATGAAACCATTGAATTGCGTGCAGTGCAGTAATCCACCTGATCCTAGTGCTCGCAGCAGCCAGGTTTTGAATGTTTAAAACCACGCAACGTCGGGTGCCAGCCGAATGGACCGAAACTTTAAGAGCCTTGTGTCTGCTGCTTATGCGCGGGGTAAGCAGGTTGGTGTGATTCTCCGATTGTAATTATTTATACAAGCACGTAGACGAGCACCGTTCTCAGTGTAAATGGTGTTCATGACTGATTAAATAACATCTAACCCGTGGCACGACGGGCGAACTGCACCATCGCGGAGGCAGCCAACATCATTGTGTCGGGACGAGGAAATTGCACCGAGTGAAACAGGGTCACTCCGACTGCAAAAGTGTCTGCGAGGCGATTATTTTCTTGCCGCTGCACTTTCGCGCGGTGATAGTGCAGAGACTAATAACGAAAACGGCAATCGCCATTAGCAGCGGAAATAACCACTCCAGGGAACGGGGGGACAACGATTCTGCAATCGGGAAGTTGCGCTGATTGCTCGGGAAGCACTCACTGGCACGTGTGTTTTTGACAAACAACAGGACGCGTTGAAAATGAGTGTGGTTAACTTGGCGTGTCTGTTGACGAAGCGATTTACACATGTCTGCGACTGGCAAATTGCTTTGTGGCGTGACAGTTCAACTTTGCTGGATTTATTGTTGTCTTCTGCTCTCTGGAGGCGAAAGTTTTGTGTTGGATTGCACGAAAAATTTGACGCGCAACGCAAGTTGACCCGATACCAACTTTTACAAGCATCTTCTTCTGCTTTGAAATCCGAATGGAGTTTGAAAAATTAGATTATGTTGTTTTATCAAGAATGTGAGTCAAAATTCAATATAGTCACTCAAGCACGCAGTAAACCGTTTTGAGCTCTTTGATCTTTATTCTCTGCAAAAAGGCAGGCAGGTACTAGCAATATCTCTCTCACCGTATCTCGCATGACAATATGGGAGCACGTGTGTGAGGCGGAGATGAAATTATTCTTAATAAAGTGGAGAGTGCGATGCAATGGGAGGTAAAACCCGCTGCGCTTTCGCACCGTAGCCTTTTTACGAGCAACAGGTGAGGAGGAACGGCAGAGAAGATTTTAGGGCATAATAATTGAAAACGATTTATAAGTGTGCGACGTAAGATTATGAGAAGTCGGAAAATAGATACCTGATATATACTCCAAATTTAAATTAGACCGTTTTCTCCCAGCACCCAGCATTAGCATTCCTAAATTTAAATATCCTTCTATCGTCGAAACCAACTGAAAACTCTGTGGAGCAATGAATAAGGGCTAAAATCTGCTTTTGTTGATACAGCCGGTTAGAATGGTAACACACGGAGTCTGCTTTAAATGACATGAATATTTGAACCGACTCCTTAATCCGGAGCAATTTGCATGCAAAAATTGCGTTGGTTTATTCTCTCCCTCTCTTTCTCCGCTTTTTGCGTACTCGGCGCTGCGGGCAGAGAGGCCGAAAAATCGAGTCTGCCAAGAGCAGCAGCAGGTACGCAAGTTCATGTCTCTCTCGGCCGGGCTATTTGTTCCGCAAGGCCGCACACACCGCAAACAAGCGTAATAAAGTTGCAACAGCGAAACCCTTTTGCCCGTTTTGCTTCTCGGCGAAAAATGGCGCACGTTGGTGGTTTCCAATTCCATTTTCGGCCAATCCGAAGGGAGTGCAAACCACTCCCGCCCGACGGCCGAATCGCGCCGTGCTCTCGCATGCCATACATGGAGAAGAAAGAGCAAATACTTGTGAAACTCGGCTCTAGGTGCCCCTGGAGCTCGTTATGCAGCCGGAACTTTTGTCCGCACACGAGAATGAAACGCGGCTGTTTGATTAGCTTCGTGGGCTCGACCACCATTGTTCTACACGGCCTCTATATTTGGGGCTGATAAAATTTAAATTGCTATTGATTCGTGTTGGAGCTAGAGTAGAGAGCTGTGTGAGTTGGACCATTTAGTAGTTACCTATGCCGTTTAATTCAGCAGCGCTGAGGTCATGGAGTTACTCCAACACAACTCCAGCAAATAATGCCCCTTTGATAAATATTTTACAGCTCTAAAAGCTTTTAAACTCTGCACAAAATTAATTTTGATTTTTCTTCGCTTATTTATTTTGTAACCTTCAACTAAGATGGAAAATTAAGGAAGATTTAAGCTCTCTCTTCAAAGTTTTCATCCTCAAAGCAACCATTTTATTTTAACTCCATTATTCTCTCAAAACTCGCTAACTAAAGCAAACAATGGCTGTCAGAATAGCTATAAAAATGCTGAAAATATGGGTAGCATCTGGAATTGAATCCGTCAGTCCGAATCAGCGCTCGTCCATTACCGACGCAAACGTCGGGTATTTTTACCCAGCAATTCTTTCATGCTCGGCCCTAATTTCTGCACACGTTTCACAAAGAGCTTTGAATGAAAGAAATTGCATTTTCTGGGCGCAATCAACACGTAGATTGCTCTCTCCTTTGTGAGCAAAACTGAACCGCTTCGGCAGCAAATAAAATTTATGAGCAGCTCCAGTGGGTTTCTCTCGATTTTACGAGTCGTTATTTTTATATTGTTTTTACTAGGCAACTTTTACTGCTCGAGCTCATCGGAGCGTGCAGAGCAGCTTTCGTTCAGCCGCTTGTTATTCCTAAGGAAATTGAAGGAGGATCAGAGAGGAGAAAATGAGCCGCTCGTCGATAAATAAAATTCAGCTCTCGAGTAACGCGTCGAGAAAAGGAAGAAAATTATTCTTCATCCTCTCAAAGGCCTCTAATTGGCGGCGGACTATGCAAAAACAGGGCCCATCTGCTGAGCAAAGTGGCCCTTTGTCTCTTGTAGACAAGGGTGCTTAGCGGAAAGGGACTCTCCCATTTTCGGGTAGGAAATATTAGACAATTTTCAGTAAAATGTGCGAAAAGCTATCCTCTGCCTTTGTAGAGAATGTAAGTCAAACGCTCCTTTGTGTGCGAACATGTTCGTTAATTTTACCTTTAAAACAAAATTATAAAAACTTCAAACAGTTCTCTGTGTAGATGTCTTTTTAAAGTTCCTGATTCAATATCACTAATTTAATTGGAAAACTAAGCAATTTTCTCTTTTTGAAGCCGTTATATGTAATCAAAACGGAAGAACGTGATAAAACTATTTGTATTATTCAGTTTTCTAATTATCGGAAAGTGTGAAAATCATTGCCATTGGTTGAGAACTTGATTTTTTACAAGTAACTAAATTTTCTTAAATGAACGATACACTGAAATACACGGCTCCATCGTTTCATCTCAATTTTGCTTACTCTTTTGACAGTTCAAAGAATCATTAATTATTTCAAAATTAGGCTGCAGTCAACAGTCTACAATCGCCAACTCCACTCAACATTCAAACGGTGAAAGCATTCCCTGTTTTATCCTGCTTGACGTCATACGCTCGCGCGCAAAAATGTTCAAGACAGAGAAAGGAGGAGGTGCGAAGAAAAACACAAAATCTCGATTCCTCTGCGCCTCTATTGTAAGGAGGAGAATCATTTTTTCCTCTGCTGCTGCATAACGTCAGTCGGCACAAGCAGCAGGCGGGGGTGAGAGTGCCGGGTTTTGCGGATTGTTCATACATATTTAAGGTGGCTCGCACGGTTGCCAGCGCCAGTGCAAGGCAAATGCTCCCTTATAATTCTTCGCCCAAAGTGTACAACCAAACGGGATTCACCCAACGCTCGCCCGGTTCCAAGCATTTCAACCCATGTGCAAAACCCAAGAGAGCATCTAGACCTACAAAGAAAACATTTTTCCTGCTTCACACGAACTGGGTCCATGCCAAAGTGGGAAGAAGGAAATCGAGAAAGATTTGCATAACTGTTTTCCTAATCCCTCTGCAAAATGGAATGTATTTTTTTGTCTCACTGTCTTCGTTTCTTAACTGAATTTCGTTGAATTGAAATATTTCACAGTAGCCATAAAAAGACTGGTCTCTTTTGATTGTTATTGTACATTATTTACACGAAAAATTCCTTTAAAGCCATTTAACTTTTTTCTATTCACTGCTCTTTCCCTTTAATGCAAAACTTTAGAAAGTAAAGAATTTTTGCTAGATTTTGAGACTCAAAATTCATAGCATTTGGATCGCGGTCCTCTTTCTTGCAAAAGTGCCCCTTTCTGTGTGGAATTTATTCTTGAAGCTAAAACACCATTCAAGCAATCTTAAATATTGTAACTATGACAGTAGGAATAAACAAATAATAATTACGAGTGGAAAACCCAGTAAGTGGTGTGAACGCATCAACTCCCAAGATTTTGTTTGAAACAACTGTAGTAATCAGGGCAAAAGCTATTAGTATTTTTCAATTTATATGGGTTCTTTTTGGAAATGGTTTTAAAAAATATCAATTTACTATTTAAAAAAAACTTTTTGAAATGGTTTGATTGCTTAAATGCATTGCTTAGGAGTCCAGAAGTACGAGTTGCAATCATTTCCAGTATTTTTAATTTCGCAACTTTATTTGAGGGTTATTTAATTTTCCTTTTGATAATTACGGATTTGTTCTTGGGTAAGGAAGGCAAACACGTTTCCCAAGGAACACCAACGTGGCCCACATACAAAAAGTGTCATTAAAGTCGGAAAAGTTTGTTACGAAAAACGTGTGGCTTTATAGAGACTCTCTCACAATATTTTTGCACGTCTGTTCGTGCAAAGGAAAGAGGAATCCACCGCCGAAATTAATTTTCCAGGTGGGGTTTGCAAAAATCCCCTAAATCACGGTGCAATTCGCGGACAAACTTTCACGCTGGCCGGCACATGGCACGTTTTTTTGCGATCGGGGTTGCGGACCAGCAACTTGGAAATCAATATCTTCATCTCGCGTTATTTATTTGACACCTGCTCGCAACAGCGGCGGCAAAAACTCGCCGCTTTCTATATTATGTACCACGAACGCACGCTTTGATATTATGTGGAGTGGAGCTGCATGCTCGCACGCCGAGAGAGCCACGCCGGGAAAATCGATCGGTGAAATTCAGCGCTTCTAATGTCTTCAGGGGATGATTCGGAGGAGCAGCTTGAAATTATAGCGGCTCGGATTAAAAATGTTTTATGCATAGTATGTGCATGTACGAGAAGAGAAAGATCGAGGATATTGTCTGGATTTTGTGAGTGTGTTTCCAGAGCAAAACTTTTCCGCAGAGGGCGTTGCTTTTTTCCTATGTAAGCACGGTGTGCTCTCGACTAAAAGTAATTTGCGAAATGGCCCTCTCGATGGTAAATTAATTGAAGAGACTCGGTGTAATTTGCAGAGTGGCCAGACTAATTTTGGAGACACTTTGTCAGACAGTTTTTATAATGGCTAGTTCCATTAACTATTAATTTCTGCAGAAAATTGGTATTTTCCATTTTATTCAATGTGGCTAATAACATTACTATGTTGTGTGGTTAGAGCAGTGACGTAAATTTTTGTTCTATTATGATCATAAGTTTATGCGATGAATGCCAAATTTATTTCAAATGTGATGGTCTTTTGTAATTTTTGATTCAATGAATGAGAAATTAACTGAATGTTATTTATTTTAAGGTAATGGTAATCCCATTAAGTAGGGTTTTTTATTGTAAAGTATATCTCACACCAGAGCTGATATTTTCAATTTTTTAAGGTTTTAACAGATTGAGATGAACAAAAATGACCAAATTAGATAGTTTCTTGAGGAATGTTGAATTTTTTAATTTTATAAACCAAAACCGCTTTATATTTGATCTCTTTATGAAAATCAATCAATTATTTAAATTGAAACAGAAACCAAGAATCATGTAAAATCCCGTGATAAGCAGGCTGGTTCGAGTGATTTAAATAATTTAATTCAACCATTTCTTGGAAGTTGGAATAAAGTAGATCAGCAAAACACGTAGCAGAGGGAGCAGCACGTAGTCGTGAGCAGCACACAGACAGGTCAGCGTACGTTGGTGGCGGAGGGTGTACGTAGGCTCAGGCGAAGTTGGCGACGCCGTAATTTGCATTCAAATGAGGTTCCCACTCATTGCCATGAATTATTTACTTCTGGCATTGGTGACTAGAAGAGAGAGAGAGAGAGAGGGCATCAAAGCGAGCCGGTTCGGCGCACACGCTGTGCTGATAGATAATAAAGTGTGCGGCGGCGGCGGCTAGAGCCAGCATGCACCCGCTGACACACACAGATCAATCCGTTCAAAGACATTCCTAAGTTCATCCCTTTCAGGCGTGACGCCATTGCCAACTGGCTGCTGCTTTGGAATGCCAAATTATTTTTGCACCCTGTGTTGCCACTCGCGTGGAAACTAATCAAAAGTTGCAGCTCAGGTGGAATTCGGAGTAGAGGCTTCTCTTCTGCCAACGTGTTAAAACAACAACCACATAGTGAATTGAGCACCTCAGTGGAAGAACAATTTGATTAATCGAGTCAAGGCTAGGATTATCCGCATAAACCTCCTACCATTGTTGAGCTCACAAACATGGGTTATTTTTCTTGCTTTGATCTTGAATTATGAAACAATAAGCCAGAAAAAATAAATTTGTATGTACTGCGCAATTCAATTCTTTGGGTTTGTCGCAATGTTCGATGAAAGTTCGATTAAAAGTTATTTGAATATGAATTTAAATTTATTTTACAGCAATTGCATAAAATTTTGTTGAAGTTGAGTCAGGTTGAAGCTCACAATTAGCTCACGAACATAAAAGTTGGCAATGTTCACCCAAAATGATCCGAATTAATTTCACGACCCCTCCCTTCACTTTTGAAACTTGGCGCATTTTGTGAGCCTACTCATAGCATCCATAAAGCAGTTTTGGAAAGGAGGAACATAATTTATTTAATAAGCTCAACAAATTCTGCGTCATGACGCCGCGGGACGAAAACACGCTCGGTGCTTATGACCCGTTCCATTTCTATAAATGCACAAAATTCCCCCACGGGCCTATTCAACAGGGAGCATGGGCTTCCATGCACTGCAAATTGATGGCGGAATAACGCAGTTAGACCGAGAGGCTGGAATTACTCACATTTCGCAAAGCACACACACACACACACACACACACACACTCGCATTCCAGGCTCTTTCGTATTCGCACTCGCACACGCACGTCATAAAACAGCCGCGCGGTGCGCTCGTACTATTGTGCACGGTAATTAATATGCAAATGTGAATAAATGGCCTGACGAGTTTTGAAACACCATACTCGCTCGTTCAGCCATTGTGTGTTCCGCGGACACAAAGTCCGGCCGGCCAGCCGAGAAAGTAAGCGACCGCCACAGAACGACGAACGACACGTGAATTAATGCACCGCGATGCGATAAAACGTAGCCGATTGTTATCCACCCCGCTGCCTTTCTGCCTGATGCTCTAATGCAGAGTGCGACAAACGTGTTTTTGCGCATCCACCTCACTTTTTATGGCTCCGCCTGACACATTAAACTGCACATCGAATTAACACTCGAGACTTTTGCTTCTTTCGAGGCCATCAGTGGTGAAGGGTGAAGGCTCGTAGCGATAAAATCTTTTTCAGCATAAAACTACGTTAGGTTAGCTAAATGAGGTTCAGGTATTTTTATAATGAAATAACATTTTCTATTTCGAATAAATGGTTTTATAAATAACTTGACCCATTTGAGATGTATTGAACCTACACAGGATCAAATTCTAGCGACTCACATGGGGGTTTTAAATCATGTTGCTTTGCATCGTGTGCTTACGTTTTGAATAAAAAATGCAAATATTCTGACGGCACATATCTAGCGAAGAGGACACTAGCGCGGGTCAAGGTTGAGCTGCTTGAATTGCAAATGTAATTTCAAATTTCTTCTGCTGCACCATAGTCCTCACTGTCTTTTAAAACTAAAGTATTTTTTGCATTGGGGCGTGGCACTGAGCTAGAAAAATATAATTTATAAATAATTTGAAGAGTATTTTGCATGGACAGCTGAGTCAACTTCAATGTCCGACAAGAGAATTAAGTTGATGACCAAATGCTGGATAAAACTTGATCACATATGGATGCAGAGGAAAACATTCGATTGATTCTGCCAGTTAAAATCGGGCACAAATAATCCCTGTCGTTGTCAGTGTACACACGGTGTAAATCCAGCAGTGACCCACATTGTCATGATCTTGAAATATCGCCTGCGATTATGCAAATATCGGAAAACTGAAAATCCCCTTACTTGCCGGCGAAAGCGAGACAGAGGCAGATTAAAAAGCAGGCCGGACTCGCAAGGAAGCAGGATTAACGTGACGTCATAAGGAGCTTTTCCCTTGTATTCTGCTCACTCACAATTACACAAAGCACAGTCGGGCTCACCTTTGTTCACGCTGCAAATTGAGACAGCGTGCGTGATTTTATCGCGGACGGGACACACGAGTGCAGTCTGGCCGAGATTGTAAACGATCGGTTCGCGTGATTCGCCTCTGCTTTTTGTCGCCCGACACGACCCTTAATGCGATCTATTTAAAGCTATTGATTACCATATCGTGTTCAAACCTGAAATCCTTTATGTGCCTGTAATTCAATCTTTTTCTCCATCTGCTATATTTGTCGAACACAAGAGAAATTTCCTTAACTCAGTGAACACGTGGTTCGAGAGGGTCAGCATGATGATCATCCTGCTCAACTGCGTCACCCTGGGCATGTACCGGCCGTGCATCGATGACGACTGCACCACCAGCAGGTGCAAAATCCTCCAGGTATGTTTGAATAATTAACCACACCACAGCCGCATTCTCCGGTTTATGTACTTTACTCCTTTGTACTCCTTGCGCAACGCCTGCAGCGTTCACTACTTACTCGTATTATTTACTTCAATCAACCAACTGTGAAACATTTCGCACAGTAACGCTCTCCCTAAAGTAGTATTCGCGGAGAAAGAAATAACTCTCTTTGTGCTGTTTGCCTTTGTCATTTTCATTTTCAAAAGAAAGGTAGAGCTGCAGTTTCTTAAGACTTGCGATTAAAAATATTTATTATTGTTTTCTTTATTAATGGGAGACAACAAATCGTTTCAAACGATGAAGTATATCAGAAAAAAATTGTAACTCAAAATTTTTGATAAAATATATATTATATTGTACCCCAGTTCTAGATGTTTTATTTTTATTTAATCTCTTTTTTGATGTTGCAGATTTTTGATGATTTCATTTTTGCCTTCTTCGCCATCGAAATGTCCATCAAGATGCTGGCCATGGGGGTGTACGGGAAAGGAACGTACCTGGCTGACACGTGGAACCGGCTCGACTTTTTCATCGTCATGGCTGGGTTAGTGCAAAAAGCATCTCGGCGTCTATCAAATCTGCCGGCGCGGCTGATAACTAATCATGATATGTGTACTTTCGGTGGCCGGTAATGGTTTTTGTCTCCAAATAAACGCGCGAGGGCTGAGGGAAAGTGGCCGGGGGTGTAATTGGGCGTGAGTGAGTCACATCGAGCGGCGCCCACCTTGCCGCCGCCGCCGCTGCCGAGCGCTTCCTCACAACACACATTGCAGGCCAATCGATTCAGCCTGTTGCGTAAAACGAGGCCCGCGAATCGAAAATAAACACACTCTCACTCGGCCGCTCAGGCTACTTCTTATGAGCTCATCATAATATTTACGGCCCATTACCGCATACCGATATGAATTTGCGCCGATCGGCGGCTTATTTATTTTCTGTTCTTTGCAGGGCGCTCGAATACTGCCTGAACGTGGAGAACATGAACCTGTCAGCTATTCGAACCATTCGAGTTCTTCGTCCTTTGAGAGCCATCAACCGTATTCCAAGTAAGTATGCTCTTTTTTTCGTAACGCCGCCTAAATCTGACAGCTGGGGACGTGGAAAATTGCAAAATTTACAATTACTAATGATAGGACAGGTGTGCATATTTTGTGCACGAAACTACTTTCTACTGTGAAAGGTACCACTGGACCAATGCTAATTTGCACAAATTTCCGCGAAGCGTGGTGTTTTAGACATTTAAAAGCTATTTAACAAGACTAATTTGACGATTGCCTAATTGCGGCGAGGTGATAGTTTGTGTATATTTCAAATGTTTATATGTTTAATTGGACAAGTATGTTGGCCCATGAAAAAAAATTCAAAACCTAAAAGTTGTTAACTTGATCTGCTATCCTAAAATTTGATGCAACATGCCCCACTTTCTGCGATTGTATGTAACGATAGTTAATTTTTACCCCGATCTGATTTACTACGTAAAAAGATATCAGTTAAAGTTTTCGACGAACGAATTTATATCTGGCTATTTGTCACAGCCCCATGAAAGGTTTGTCGCCGGAGAAGTGAGCCGCCGATATTGAGCGGTTTTGCCCGTTTTTCCGAGTGTGTATAGCAAAGTAGTATTTCGGAGCAAATGGAACAGCCAGCTTTTCAATGCTCGCTATTGATTCGAGGTGTTTGCTTCCGCATATACGCGACGCGCATAACAGCTTTGTACACATGCGGAGCGCAGCAGATTTTACAAGACGACTGCTAGGGGCGAGTGTGGAGCGCGAGAGGCAAATCGGATCTCCGCATCCCCAGCACTCGACGAGAAGTATATATGCCAAGGTCATGTTTATCCGGAAACTCTTGAGAAACTGGAAACGCGTGGTTGATGAGACCTGAGGGAAAATGTACATTAATATTTACTGCTCGCAAGATTAACCGACATGCGAGAACACGCTTTAAAGTCGCTCTCAAAAGAAATATTTTTCAGCATTCCAGCAATTAGCTTTGAGATCACTGCTTCGATGTAAGATGATCTGCGGCAAGCTAAGCTAAAATACTTTTAGCTCGTTTCGAGCATAATTAGGCGTTTTTGGCACGGCTTTGACTGGTATCTGGCTGCTTCCAGGACGTGGCTCTGCCACTTCCAAAACTAAAAAAATCTGAATGACATTGACTCATTACACGATTAATCTAGCAAAGGGAAAATGTCGTTAAGTTTGTGGCCATTTTTTAAAATTGTCACAACTTTCGCCGCCTTCAAAGAGAAAAAAGACTTTGCAATTATCTCGCAATAAACAGACAAAAGCTTTTGCGCTTCTGAAGAGAGAAAATAAGCAGGAGGCGGGTATATTTGCATAAGGACGCATTTGCAATGAAGATTTGCCTTTACCGCCGCGAACCTTTGTTTTTCTGGCCGGAAAACCAGCGTGCCGAGAAAATGTAAGATGACAACACTGTAATTTAGCCGAGCAACTCTAAACAACCTGCCTCGCTCTGACAAATCGAATAAAGCGGCCTGAGAACCTAAATTGTCTCACCATAAATTTCCATCGGAAGAGGCACTCTGCCGGATGGTTTTTAAACTCGCCGCTCTTTTTTCCATCAGCTTTTTGCGGCTAAATTGAACGAAGTGGCCGAACAGGCTTTGTTCCTGTTGCCAACGTATGTTTTGATAAAAAAAATCCCCGCATCTCCTGGAAAAGCAAGCTCTCACTCTGGAGTGAAAACTCGCTCGGTCTAATCTGGGCTTTAATAGAGAAGCCTGTGTGTTGTTGACGGCAGTAACAAGACAGCACAATTGGGAAGGGATTTATAGCATACTCTATGCTTTTTAAGGACTTAAAATTCAATTTTTAAGACAGCGAAATTTATCCATAAGACATATTAATGGAGAAACATTAAGACTCTTATCATTAGTGAAACAATTCAATAATCTTTCAAAAAGCAACAAATTTAACTCTCCATCTAATAAATTTACTGACGTCATTATTATGTATTAGAGTATAGTAACATAACAAACCCGCATGCTATTCTAGACCCCCATAACTTATCAAATTAAACTGAAATTTCGGACACTTTCCTCGAAGCTTAACACCTTTAATTTGGTCTTCTCGTTTCGGCTTTTTCCCGAAGCCCTATTTCTAAAACAGAAACAAATATTCCGAAAATTAATATTTTCATAATTCAAAATTTCACATAAAGTTAATTTACTGCCATTATGAACACAACCTCGAGTGGTCGCCTATTTCAAAATTTAATCATATATATATTCGATATTTGTTCTGAAAAAAATCCTCTCATGAAATAAAGCATTGGGAAGAAGCCGAAACTAGTTGAGCTTAATAAAGACGCTAAATTTTGAGGAAAATGTCCTTAGGTTCAACTCAATGTCAAGAAGGACTTCGATAGGAATCTTCGTTAGGTATTTTTGTATTTACAAAATTGATAAAGCACATTTTTTAACTTAACGCATTCACTTTGAATCAAGCTTTGAAAGGCACGCTAATAAATTTTTGTTAAACAAAATCTTGAAATTGTGTCAGGCTTTTGTTTTAATCGGGCAACTGTTTGTTTGATGCAAAAGAGCAACTGCAAATTCCACCCCTAACTAAATATACCTCAGCGGTGCGGCGGCGGGTGTTAAAAGCGAACGATCATCCCGCTCGATCATGCCCCTGTCAGCACCTAAACCTGCTCGTCAGATAACAACCTGCCAATTCCGCCGGCTGAATGAGCAGCCTATTAAGACGCCACCTGATTAATTCTCGCGCGAGTTTCTTTCGTGCCACTACAAGCCTCTCGCGTGCCTCGTAGACCCACCTCTTCGTACGTACGAACACATCTTTACACCGGCGCACTTGACTTGCGGTTGATTTTGCCAAGCGAACTGCCTAATCAGGTGAAGCGCGTATGCCGGCGCAACTCTCTCTCTGAGTGGAGCTGCGGCGTGTTGCCGTAATTAAGCTAGTCCTCGGTTTCCTTTCGCAACATGGATTTGATTTAGAAGTTTGGAAGTGAGAAATCCGAGAGTGTCGTAATTACAACTCGCGTGTTGGCTTTAAAGCAAGAAGTCGAGGAATTGAAATAAAGGGAGCCTCCTCAAAATTAAAAATCAAGCGATGTAGAGAAAAAATTCTCAATGCCAATTTTTAACTGGTACGTCCTTTGAGGATTGAGTTAAAGCCAAAATTTACTTGCTTCCGGAGAACCGCCACCACCAACCCGCATCATCCCCTGATTACTTCCTTTAAGAAACATAATATACAGCACCGCATGTGTTGCCTCTCGCAATATTAAAAGGTTTTCGTCGGTAAAGAGCACAAGATCTTGAAAGCGCAGTAAATTTTCGTGACAATCAACTCCTCTAATGGCATACACGGCGTTTCCTTACTGGATATGTAATTAATTTACAGATGCTGGATAGAGCTCGAGAATCGGAATTGAGAACATTCTCAAATGCACGGTCAAGTGATGCCCATTTTTGTAAAACTTGGCAAAATCTTAAGATTTTTAAATATTTCCCCACTATATTTGGACTAGAAAACATTGAAAAGTTTATCTTTTAAATTTTTCACAAACAATTAACTCAATCAATCGACCACTTGCTATGGAGCTAACAATGCAAAGTGAAGCTAAAGATTGAGCATATTGTGAAAATTTATGGCAGGTTCCCATTCATCAACTGCTGCAAAATATATAATTCCATCTGGTATTTTTGGAAGGAAAATATTTTTTAAAATTTGTATAAAATCTGCACAAAAATGGCCAATATTTTTAGCTAAGCTCTAGAACCCGCGATTTTAAAAATTATGGTTAACACGTGCTCGTTTTTTTGTCATTTTCGTTTTGACTAATTCCAGCGTTATTTTCCCTAGGTATGCGCATTCTGGTGATGTTGTTGCTGGACACCCTGCCCATGTTGGGCAACGTCCTGCTGTTGTGCTTCTTCGTCTTTTTCATCTTCGGCATTGTCGGCGTGCAGCTGTGGGAGGGAATCCTACGCCAGCGTTGCTTTCTCAAGCAGTTGCCCAACATCAGCTACCCGCAGTGAGTACCAGCGCTCCCCAGTTCAATTTTGAGTTTTCCAACTGAGTAAACAAGCAAAATGAAATTATCGCATTAAACGCGCGAGTGCCAATTTCATCATGCCCGACTGATATTTTTCAGGAGCCTGCCAGATTTTTACACAATGAGGGTGAAAGTGACTCTGTAAGGGTTGTTCCTATTGATTTAGGCATGCGTGCCCCTCACTCACTGGCCTACTAATCTCGCCTTCTCTACTAATTTCCGCCCGTCCCAGAGAGTGTGTCTTTTGTGACCCGCGGAACGTAATACTAATCTCGGCCTCTTTTGTGCGTCATTTCCAGCTTTCACGCAAAATGCCTATCGGCTTGCCCGTGGGCAACCTCCCAGAGTTCTATTTTAGCGCTTTTTCTCAGCTCAAATTTGATCTGCATTTAGATTTTTCTCCAACATGGCTGCAAAAAGTTAGCCAATAAATACAGACTAATCTTCTCTCACGACGACGAGTACTTCCTTTTATTACCACTCCAGCCTGTGATTCTTTTTAGATGCAATTCAGTTGCAAAAGTTTCCCCCTGGCGCGACGTTGATAAATTATCTGATTTCCAAATGGCGGCCGAGTTTTCCAATTGCGTTTCATTCATCATCTGAGAATGTCGTTTCGCAGCAGCTCGCGGATATCTGACGACACAATCAATTTCTCCCTGTTAAACACGCCAGCCAACGCCTTTCATGAGACCACAAAAAGGGAAACAATTTGTACAGAAATACTGCCTCAAATTTTGAATTGAGTCATACATTTAGTTTTTTTTTTTTGTGAATTTTTCATTGAAATAAAGTAAGATTCTTGGCTGTGCTTAACAAAAAAACAACGTAAAACGATTTTTGACAGTTTAAGTTAATTGCAGCTCTAGGTGTTCAAACTTTCATTATTCCTATTTCACCACTTTCAAAAATTTGTCTTGAAATTCTTAAAAATCGAGTTGTGAGGCGCATCGGTCCCGACTCGCCACTTTCTGGTTTGCGCGCATTTCCAAAGGCTTTATGTAAAAATTTATAGTGTTTCAATATTAAAATCTCGGCTTGGGGAGGCGAACAGATGGCCACATTGGGTCAAGATCTTCTGCGGCCACACGGGCCCCATGTTATTCGCTTGATGGTGTTATTAGAACTCCGTGAGCTCACAGCTACGCGATGTGCTGAGCAAAGATTCAAGAAACTCTTTTAAATTCGATTGCAACTTGCAAAACTCTGCGACAGAGTTCTTAGAATTAGTCACAACTGCTCTCAAATTCATTTAAAACATTTGCAGCAGCTACCTACAACTCTCAGAACATCAAACGACCGACTCTTTGCCTAAATTGTGCTAGAGTGCTGTCGGAGCAAGACATTCAAGTGCAGCATGCGTCGCGAGTTAATCACCAGACACGTAATTGCAAGCAAGCTGCAAGTGCACAAATTAATTAGCCAGCAAGTAGTGCAAGTTAGATTGGCGCGCGAACCAACGAATGCGGGCAAAGCGCATAATACCCTTTATTATGCGCTCGGTGCATGCTGTCTGGCGGCTGTGCACCACCATAATGGCGTTTGATCGGCTGGGGCATTATTTCCGGTCGTATGCGATTACCTTGTAATTAATCGGCCACAGTGGCACTGTGCAGTCGTTTATAAATCACCGTGCGCTTTCAGCAGACAGCCGCATAATTATTCTCCGCCCATCATTGCCTGATTAAATAATCCGCCAGCTGATTTCGTTTGGCGCATTTCTCTCCTCCCTCGTCACCGATCTATTGCTGATGGATCGCCTTGTTTTCTTTTGCGACCCCGCCAACGCCGTTTGAAACGTGATGCTCGTTTGTTGTGTGTGCGAGTGCTATTTTTAGCATCGACAGGGTTCGATTTCATCAACAAAAGGCTTATCTCCTATATATTTGAAATGAAAATAATGTCAAAACGATTATATAAGGTACATGTTATTTTATCTTTAAAATATTGTTTTTCATTCAAGAGAATATTTTAACCTTTGACACATTATCGTTTATTTCTAACTACGTGCGAAAATTTTGAAATACTAAGATTAACCTACACCACTAGATTAAAAGGGTACATGTCAATAATGCGCGTCATAAGTTATTGAATGCTTTGTTTGATTTATTCAAATCGAAATTTGCTCTTCTTAAAAATGGCTGAAATCGGAGCGCAGCAATCCATAAGTCGTATTCTTTCTCTTCTCCAATTTGCTAGAGTGAGATCGGTAATGGTATTTCAACTGTCAAACGATTGCTGTTTTCTGTTCTGAGGCAATCTTTAAAATTAAAATTTGGAAAAATTTCTGGTGTTTTCAACATAATGAAAGATTCGAAGGATTAAGTTTAGTTTCTTTTCAATAAGAATTTAATTTTAAATTTCTACTCACGAAGCCATTAGCAGGAAGATCACTTGACAACTGCCAGATCGCAAATTCAGCCTGAAATTATGTTGGCATCGAAATTTCCGTTTGAAATGCTCGTTTCCAAAGCATGCTCTCATTCATCGTATATCGCGAGGGTGCGTACAGGGAGATATTTCAGCGGTGGCGGAAAATAATGCGGGCTTCTGATGTGTTCACAATCAGATAGACATATGTCTTTCGGTTGCCAACCAACCAGCTCAATGTGTAGCCGGTTTGTTTGTTTGTTTGTTGGTTTGTTTGTTTGCCACGCACAAAACACATGTTCTGCCACTCGCGAGAACATATCGTTTTAATGTGCGTGTATTTAATTCGAGAGGGAAATTTTCCATCGGGCGATGTGCCAGACCGAAAGCTAGAAATGGGGCTGAATGGATCGCAAATTCCCTTTATAATGAAGCTTCATGGTAATAAGGACTTTATGTTCACAATTTTGCAGGCTCACTTGTGAACAGACTTATCATTCAAAACGATTTCGGCTCGTTCATTTCAAATAAATGTCGATTTAGCGAAGCGGTACAATCTGTACAAGAATATTTTCGACTGTAAGCTGACGAAGTGAGCATTACAGAGTTGGAACTGAACACTACGCCGCTTAACAGTTCTGACGTGCACGCCAGGTATCGTAATGTTTGATGATGCTTCACAGCTCTATGATTTGGTGCATATCGAAAATTATGTTCGTACAACATTTCACCAACAACTTGTGTTTCGAGTTTACTGATAAGTGAAATTGCTAGTGCCAAAAATATTAATTAAAACATTTCATAATAGTTATTCACATGGATTTGCTGTATAAAAAAAGAAATATCAAATTTGTTTGGCGTTGGAAATTGCTAAAAAATACCAAGTTTTCATATTTTCAATGGTAATACAATAATTTATATTTTATTATGTGACTTTGAACCTCGTTATTATAATAACCTGCTCAAAATACATTGACATTGACACCAAAAAATAAACGCACGTCCTCTTTTGACCGTTGTATCTGTTGCAATATTACCTTTTTGTTTCCAGTTTGTTGTGGCGTGACGCCAGTGAAAGAAAATCCGCGCACGCATTTTTTGAAGTCAGAGGCGCGGGGAGTATCGATTTTTGACGCGTGTCGCGCGCGACACGAGCCCCTTTGGAAGCACAGACAAAACACACACACACACACACACACACACGTAGTGTTTGCAGCTGCAAGCAGCAGGAATAATTAAAAAGTTGGCGGTCGTATAATTAACAAAAACAAGTTTTTGAGTTATGCCCAGGTGGATATCATAATGAGAGTGACGCAAGGCCTCTTGCCTCGGCGCCAGGTGCGCGTCTTCCCTCGAGTTTTGCGTGCAGAATTTCATCCGCGCCTTACTCATTCAGAAATTAATTTCATTTTTGTCTCTGCTCGGCGTGCTGTGTGTGTTTTAATAATGACTCGCGACGCGCTGCTGCCGCCACTGATGCTGGCAAGACACAGCAACCTGCCTCAAATAGACGCACTCTCCGAAATTGATCCCCGCAAACTGCGATGGCAAAAGGACAATGCCGACGATCTCCCAAATGAGGTTTAATTTGCTTTTGCGTGCTTTCGCTGCAGTGACGGCTATAGCACAGCGAGACTTTGCAACAAATATCATTATATTAGTCCTTTGAAACTTGAATATTATGTCTGATTTAATTATTTAGCTGTTATTAATACATAGGTTTTAAGCATTTGACTCCGCGGAAAATGTATTTAAACCTAAAAAAAGGATATGAAGAGATGAAATGATGAAGACCGATGAAATTCAGATTACGAATTTTGGTTGGAGTGTTAGTTTACAGTTGCATTCCGATCGGACACTTAAATCAAGTACAAGAACTGAAATGGTTTTCAATAAGTTACAAATTATTTTTGTTTAACTGACGGTTGGACTCACCCCTTTGAATCGGGTTCTGCACAATTACACGGCTCACGTCAGCACCGAGTGGCTGACGGACGAAAACTGAATTCTTAATTTAAAATCATCTTTCTGCCGTTAAACAATAATGCAAAATTACAATAACTCAAACCACTGACAATTGTTGGCTCCCAACAAAAAGCCGGACCGCGCTGTTTTTTGTACCGCTACATTAGTCCGGGGGGTCATAAACTGGAAGTTTGGAAAGCCAAGAAAAATTTAACTGGACCAACTTTGAATCGCGGTCATTAACCCAGCACATTGGTGCTGCACTACGGTGTCGAGCGTTTGTGCTCCAGATCAGCCGCAATCATCAACTACAAAAAATCAAATATTTTGTCATACTGTGTTTGGTGCACGGGAATTTTCGAACGCATTGTTCAGACAAGGGCAAGTGGAAAGGAGCGTGAACTCCTATTTCACATTAAAAATGCAACAGCGAAAACAGCGCGTTTGAAAATATTTTGTGTCTGAAATTTACATGACTTTGTATATCAGCAGAAAGGAAAATTATTAGGCGACACATTTTGTCTTAGCATTAAAATTAGATTCAAAATTGGTTTATTACGGATCAGCAGGGCAAAAAATTAAAAAATTATATGAAAACTCAATCGCGACCGAATCTAACCCGTGTCAAATGAGGCAAACCTTTTTTTGATTAGTCGAGCAGAACTAGGCGTCTCTTGTTCTTTCGCGTGGGCTCTACGCGGACGCAGTTGCTGTTTCATATCAGACTTCATTTTTCTTCTCATTTGGCCGGCCAAGGGAAGATCTGTAGACTTCCTCACTCCACACAGACAGGGAGGCTCTCAAGCGAAATTGTCGCGGCCGCTGACACGAACGGGGATAAATCTTGGAAAATTCTTAAAACTGGTGCGATGGTCCATTGTTACTCTTGTTACTCTTAATTGTTGGTTGATGCTGATGACTTCAGTTGAAAATTCTTGCATTCTAAATGGTTACTACTTGTCTTGTTGCTCATCAGCATTGTTGTGGATTTAAATTTCGGGATTGTTGTACCCGAAAATTCTTGAACTTGCGATTTGCAGTTTGTGAGTCCACTCTGTAACGGTCTTCGGTCTCCAATAAAAAATTCTTGGTGCTTGTTCGCCGGGTTTAAGGAAACCAGTGGGTATCCGAGCTTGCTGGTGTCCGGCGAATTCACATCTTGAAATGCTTGACTGTGATACTTGAAATGGTTTGGCTGCGTTACTGTCACGTCGGGGTCACCACTTTGGGGGATAGGTGTAAAATAAACCTTGCGGGATCTTGAACAATTCTTCTCTTTAATATAAGACAGTCACTTGGCGACTAAGTCTAACAGAATGCAATGAACCGAATGAGCCGGGTCCTTCTCAATTAAACGCTCGGAACAATTACAGATGCGACTTGTTGGCTCGTGTTCGGTGAAAGCTAATTTAAATTCAAATTCGCTCTCTGTTGCATACACGAATTTTTAACAAATATCGCTTAACAATCATTAATAACAATACCCTAGACCAAAAGTGAAAAAGGAGTGGGAGCTCGGCTCCGCAACCACTACAAACCTATAGAAACAATGGGCTCTTTACCAAAAATTTAAATCTAGCTATTTAATTTTCACCCTAAATGTGCCGCACTATCAGTGCAGCGAGAGATAATCTCTTTTGATTGATAAATTCGTATGTTTTTGTTGGTTCTCCACGCCCTTTAGCTATTTATTTTCTGTCAATAATCTGATTTTATTTTATTGGCTTGTAGCACAGAACAAAACAATTCATTTCGAATGGATAGAGTCGGAACATCATTTTCTGTAATGGAAATACAAATATTATATATATTTATCCCCAACTATCGTTTTCATCATTGTTGTTTGTTACAAAATAATACATATAATAAGTTAAATTCAATTGATTCGAAAAATTTAATTCAATTTAGATGACCAGTAAGAAACAAACAATCAATAGTGCCATTAGCAAAGCGAAATAAGAAACAAACAATCAATAGTGTCATTAGCAAAGCGAAAGATACGCCCACGTTCATCAATGCCACGACTTCCCGCTGATGGAAGTTTCCCTTTTCCCACTTGACCCCTGGACGCAAATGGATCGGCAGGGAAAGCACAAAACACATTCTTTTCTAGAGCACTAAATCGAAGCGAACTTATCAATCAGCGTACCAAAGTGCTTCCGCCTGATGCATCTTGGTTGCCATTATCGCGCGCGGCGGTCACGCCAACAGGTCATTCTTCATTCATGAGTGCGCTTCGCGGTTCTCATGTGTTCCGAACACGCCAAACAACCACTTCGCGCATAATTGAAAGGAGACAAGCACTGAATATCCACGGCGCACTCGGAAAACTCCGCCAAAAGTCATTGAAAATAAACATTCACATGGCTGAGACGTTCGATTCCCCTCGTAAATGGAAAAACATTTTTTTGAAAATCAGCTGAATTATATGTGTTTTGCAGTCACTCTGCCTTTTCAAGTTTTTCAGGCTATCAAATTACCAGGAGAGGAAATAACTTTATGATTGTGCTGTTTTGTGTATCTGTGCATATGTACGAATGCGTGTTTAGTCCCTCTAACGTGGTTGCAGCTTGGGAATGACAAAGGAATGGAGCCGTTTTTGTTACCCACCGAAAATCTATTCCGCTCGTCTGTGTGTGTGTGTGTCCATCGACTCGCTCTCCCTGCTAACTAACTCTCCTCACAATGGCCGGCTTGTTTTCCGGCCACTGTGCAGCGCGTGTCTTTTCAGCGAGCATGCTTGCGGTCCTCGCCACTTTATCTCCACCGACCGATGGCGATTAGGCATGATTTAGCTCGGTGGCTGCTTCTCTTTGTGGTGCTGTTGTTTGACGGACGACGTGTTTTCCTCCTGTTCTCACGTGACGTGTTTTCTATTCGCCAACATTCACAGCAGAGAGGTGCATCGCTTCAATTCAGAATTAGAAAAAATGTCAATAAATATGAAAAAAATTAATCAGATAAAAACATATTAATTAGATATAAGATAGGGATCACCAAACACAACGAAAAAAGAGCTACATGGAGTAAACTAGTTTTCATAATTTAGTTAATTAAGATTTTTCCGCTCTTTTAAATTTGTTTGAAACACACTTAATAAATCTGGATAAATCATGGTTAATAAACACTACACATGCATTTAGCCCCACCGACGAACAGCTATTTAATTTTTAAGTTCCTAACGACTCGTTTTGCTGATTCGGAATGGGTCCATCTCAAAGACTCTTATTTTACCAGTAAAAATTTGACATCCCCTTTCATTATTTTTTGAAAATGCGATTTTAAAAATGTCAGAAAAAGTCAAAGGTCATTCTCTACTCCGCCTCTCTGCTTTCTAATTGTGTCATTTCCCACATCGTGACTCAATCTGTGCTGGAAAGTGCGTTGGAGCGCTACTAATCCTTTGCACCTCGCGCGTTGCCAGGCCACTGAGTTCGTACTATCGCTACCTGGAGCAAGACCGCGACTACATTTGTTCCAAACCGGAGGACAACGGCATGCACACGTGCTCCAACCTGCCACCATACCGGCACAACGGAATCGAGTGCAACGGCACCGCGCTCCCCTTTAGCTCCAACATCCCCACGAACGCTAGCTGTGTTAACTGGAACCAATACTACACCGAGTGCAAGAGCCAGGGCAACAACCCCTTCCAGGGGGCCATCTCCTTTGACAATATCGGACTTGCTTGGGTCGCCATTTTTCTTGTAAGTGCTGACAATCCAGACGATTTGCTTCATTTTTACAATTATTGTTTCAATTAAACATGAATGCAAAAATGGCTTTTTGCAACCATTAACCACGCAATTTTTAATCGTTTTTAAATCATTCTTTTCTGGAGTAGTTACAATATGATTTTAACTCAACATTTTCAATTGATGATTGAAAAAATCATCCACATATTTAGAAAGATTTCACTGAAGCACAAAATTTACTATATTATTTGCAAATTTTGTTCTAAAATTTTACACATTAAGCATATACATATTTACAATGGTAAATAAAATTTTTAAGAAATTTAATAATAAAAATATGGCTTTTTTATTTCAGGTGATTAGCTTAGAGGGTTGGACGGACATTATGTACTACGTGCAGGACGCGCACTCATTTTGGGACTGGATCTACTTCGTCCTCCTAATTGTGGTATGATCCTCTTTGCCTTTCACGTGCCAGCGGAGTGTGTGTGAAAAACGCGGCATATTTTTTGCTCTGCAGATCGGCTCCTTCTTCATGATAAACCTGTGCCTAGTCGTGATAGCTACGCAGTTCTCTGAGACTAAGAAGCGCGAGATGGAGCGGATGCGGCTGGAGCGGGCGCGCTTCCACTCGTCCTCCACGCTGGCCAGCACGCAGAACTCGGAGCCGACCACGTGCTACGCCGAACTGGTGCGTTACACTGCGCACCTGTGGCGCAGGGCCAAGAGACGCATCATAAACCGCTACCGGCTCTACCAGTGCCGCAAGCAGCAGCGTAACAACACACATCCACCCCTATCCTTTCAGCCCTGCGCCAGGCACTCGGAGTTTGTGTGAGTACAGAAACTATAATTAACTTAATGTGTCAATCTCATTGTTAGATCGCTCAGACGCTTATTAATGTGACAAATTTGCCAAAAAATCGCACAATATAAATATGTTTCACCAGCTTTACCCGCATTGAATGAATCCTCCTTTTCTACCTTCACATACTGCTTCCTACATATTTATTTTACTGGACATTTTATTGGACAAAAATACAAAAAAAACACCATTATTGGAAAAATTACTGAATAAAAAAATAACTATTTGTAAACAAATAACAGATGATATGTAAAGATATTTTATGTATCATATTTATGAGATATTTCCTCTTTAAGACCTATAAAAATCCATTTGTGTACATACATAAAACCAAACTTCTTCCTCTAGGTGTGTCCCGTAGTGACCTAGTCAAAAATTACGACGAGACTAATCTTTCAGTTGTAGGCACGGGATGAGCAGAAAAAGCCAGGCCGGTCCTGGTCCACCGCCGCCGCGCGTTCTGGAGCACGAGGAGGCCGGTCGCGGACCGCCAGTGTGTCCGGTCGGGCCCCGACCGCCTGACGAGCCCGAATTGAATTCGCCGCCGTCGATTCACGCCCCCAGGGCTAGTCCAGAGGTGTCTGACATCGACCCTCTGTCAAGTCCGAGGAACAAACAGAGCGGCCCTAGCGGTGGGTTGCTTAGGGTGCCCTCTTTCAATGGAGCTTGGGAAGGAGAGGTGAGTCTCAAATAATACTTATATTAAACCGTAGTATTTATTTATTTTTTACAACAGAAAGGGAAAATAGGGCCAAATCAATTTTGCTTTTGACTAACAAAGAAAAAAATTGGATGGGTTAAAACATTGTCTCTATTGTGCTTCAGGGTGGAGGGAATGGTGGAGGGCTTCTGTCCCCAGGCAATGGCAACGCCAGGAGACGCAGCAGCGTCATGTTCAGCGACGTGGTGCTGCTGCACGATGATCAGGGCAGCAGCAACAGCGCTCCTGGAGTCACTAAGAACGTTTGCTCTAGCGAGAAGATGACCCAGGCTGGCGATGGGCACATCCATTCTTGGCGAGGCGGACGAGGACTCTCGGCAGTAAGTCTTCCCTATTTTTATCTACTTTTTAAAATTGTGAAAATAATGGAAAAGTCACTCCTCGAAAAATTACTCTGGCTAAATTTATATTAGCATCAGAAGTTGCAATTGATTAGAAATTTAATCATAATCTTAGCTAACGTAGAGTAGCCATTTAACTTCTAACTTCTTTAGCGTAACAGAGCACCTCTCATGCTTATCGCTTTATTTTCTATTTAACCCGTTGGGCTTGGGCAGCACGAGCGACACTTCTGTTGTATTTCAAGGCGGAGCGTTCGCCTCGTTAAATCTAAAGCACTCTTCTTGAACTTTCGAGCCGGCCGTAATTCTCCAGAGGGTTAGACAAAGTGCACTCACTATTCGTGACGTCGAGCACCGAATAATCTTCATTTCATCAACTCATGCGAACTCGCTTATCGATCATTTGCGACTTGCGACGATTGCGCGCCAGTGGAACAACAAATATCGTCCACTTTTAATTCAACTGATGAACTGATGCGAAAAAGTGAATTAAAATGTCCCCGTTAGAAAGTGGGTCGTCATTAAAAACAGATATTTTCTTTATAGTCGACTGGTTTTATATTAGCTGATACGCTCGCGTGTAATCCACTGCACTCTGCACCAGTTGTTTTATTTATACAAGTTGTTTTAAGCGAATCAAAAAAGCGCTTGGACTGGTGCAATGTTCAAGTACATTTGCGCAGCCATGTATGTGAGATTAGTTATTATTTAGCTGTTGTTTTCAATGAATCCTTTATACTTTATAATTCGCGAGCATGATGAAAGCGGTTTGTATTTTCAGAGGGATAAAAAATTCCCCTCTATTGATTGCTTAGCTAGTAATAGCACTACTAAAAAAACACGTGCTAGTAAGCGTGTTTGCGTGGTAAGTATATCGGCTTTGTTTGAAGTCTTGTTGTGAAGTGTTTCTGAAATTGAAGGAAGTGAATTAATAAAAAAATGCAGCTGCATATTTTCTCAGCTTGGTTTTTGACTTGTTCCTTCAATGAGTTAAAATAACTGGGTATATAAGACTATTAATTCCATAGAACCCATTTAAAACAATAAAATAAAATTTTTATTTCAGCTAATTTTTTAATAAGTCGAAAAAATGCCCTCTAAAAAGAAAAAAATATACAAGTTTCTACGGTCATTTAACTGATCTCTTAATATAGTCTGCTATAAAATAGATGATTTTGCCAATTTACGATTTTTTAATATTGATTTAATGGCGCAATACTCATTTGGAAGCTTAAGAAAAAAATCGTCTGAATTTTACAGCCCTATGAATAAACAATCACTATATTTCTTTCTTGTAATGAAAAGCATGAAATTTCTAATAAAATATGAAAGAGTTAAATTTGCTGACCTACATAGCGCTCCACGCAACGATTTCTCAAACTAAAATGTAACGGCATGTTGAAGAGATGTAAACGAACACTGATAACCAAGGCCAATCAAAAGCACATTTCAACAAACACATGGTTGCAAATACAAATCCAGGAATAAAGACAATGTTTGCAAACAAGCAAGAGCGTGGTGATGCAAGTTAATCAGATCGGGTAGCTACCACATTAATTGCACACGTGGTGCTTGAGAAAACTGTTCTGCCGCACGAGAAGCAGAAGTGTGTACGACGGACGGGATTATGTTACTGTGCGTGATGCATAAGCACGTGGCGTGTGCTTTCGCCTGGATTAAAACGCAAATCCATACACTTACTTGCGGCTGCGAAGCTCGTGGGAGAGAGAAAAGAAGCAATCAGAAGTTTGCAGAGCGAGCGAGCGCTCGCTGCACTTGGCGCGGCCTAAATATGGACATGATCGCCTCGATTCTGCAACAGTATAGTGCAATCAGAGCCTAAGGGAGCTTTTCCCACTTCAAATGGAAGGGTTGAAACCTAGGGAGGAGGGTGGGAATAATTTTTTATCCTCGTCCTGGGTGCAAAAAAATTAAGAGTTTTTGCTCGTGTGGAAATATATTTTCCTGCTGAAATTTGGAATAAATATTTTGCATTCTTTGTGGACTCCGTTTTTTTCTAATCTTCATCGGTCGATGGAGAATTCACATAGGGGCTTGCTGTGCGGTTGTTCAGGTACATTTTGCGAAAATTGATTCAGGTGAAAAACGACCACACGCGCCGTCAGCTTTTTCGCGGTAACAAACAATTGGTCTGGCTGTTTTTGCATATTTTAAGGCCGCGTTTCATGCCGATGGGAAAAGTTTTGCATTCAGTTTTTATGCGAGCCTAGCTCGCGTTTCTACCGTTTCGTGCGCCATCTGCCCGTGTCAGTAATTTCGACGTGAGTATAACTGAATCAAATGCGATGAGAAATATCACTTAATTTGCATAGAACATTTTTTCCGTAAATAAACACAAATTATCCGAGAAATCAACAATTGAAATTTGAAAATCATTGAAAATCGATGAGAGGTCGTTGCTCTGGAAATTCGCCATTAGTTTTGTTGAATTTCCAGCCAGGTGGCCAACTTTTATGTTGGTTATGGGCGGAGGAAAGCCCCATGTCTCGCCAAGTGGAAATAACTAAGGTGTGTGTGCTCGGCCGTGTTCGCAGCAAAGTTCGTTTGACGCTGGCGGGGCGGCCTATCAATTAGACCTGCATCGCCAGAGCACAATATCAGCGCCGGCCCCGATGACTTGTCAAGAACTTTTGGCCCTCAGCGGTGCCCTCAGCGCCGCCCTGCCGACGCAGCTCGCCCTAGACTCGAGGCACGTGCATTCTTTCTTTTCGTCGCTCAGCAAGGGCGACAGGAGGCATGTGTCCGCCCCCGCTGATCTGCAGAACGACCAGGTGCGTGCACTCACTTTGCTCAGCTAACGGTGAGAGAGGAAAATAATGAAAAACACTGACATGGCCGCTTGAGTGGCAATAAAAGTCGCTCAGAAGTTGGCTTTCAAGGAATTTATCCGCCGGAGGTGTTCTCTCTCTCCAATCAGAAGTTTCAGTGAGAGAGGCAATTACAAACGCCTGATGTAATCTATTGGGATTGTTCGACTAATCAGTTTGCTCCATAATTCGTAAATTAATTATATTTATTTTAATTCCCTAACGTTGCTTTCCATTTGCTTTATTCTGATGTAATTAAAACGCTAAACACAGTTAAATAAAAAAGAAATTAATCATTTTCGGCACCAATATTCCTGCGTATTCTGCATATGCAGCAGATTAAAATCTTTCTGTGTGACGCGGTGTTTTCTTCTATTGCTAAAACTCAGAGTATTTTTACTAGAACTTTGAGCAAAATTTTTCCACTGTTTCAAAGCTTTTACTTTTTTCAATCAGATGGAATGGGACTCGGACGTGGACGAGTGTGGCGATTGCACGTCTGAGTGTGAGGCTGAGTGGTACGCCCACGAGCAGTCGTGCTGTTACCAACAAGCCCTGCGACCTCCGGCCCAGAAAAGCTGTTGTTCTCGCTGCCTGGGCAGCGTGCGGCGGATGATCAAAGCACTCGTCGAGCACAAGTACTTTCAGCAAGGCATTCTGCTCGCCATTCTAGTCAACACTCTCAGTATGGGCATTGAGTACCACAACCAGGTGAGCAGGCAAATAAAATTCCAGCTATGTGTCAAAATTGTGACACGGTGATTGCATAAAAATTCTACTATGAATAATGCAGTTTAAATTATTTCAAATATTTCTCATTTTTAAGAATAGAAAAAAGAGTTTTTCAACAAGGCCTCACGGGAAGACGTTTGAACGCTTCTGCTTTACTATTTGTCCACAGCCTGAAGAGCTGACTGTCATTGTGGAGTACAGCAATGTTGTGTTCTCGGGAATTTTCGCCGTGGAAATGCTGCTCAAAATCACCGCAGAGGGGCCTTTTGCTTATATAAGTAATGGATTCAACGTCTTTGACGGCATCATTGTTGTCCTCAGGTGAGTTTGCACACGTTCTACACGCTGCCGTGGGTAACAATGCTCCCAACGAACCAATTCAAGCCGACAAAAAATAGTTCACTAAACTTCGGTTCCACTCCAACTCGTCTTTACTTTTTTTCGATTTTGCTTAGAAAAGTTTGCGTAATCTGATGGCAAAAGTGTCGATAAATTAAGTCCGTAATTCGGTTCTGCCGTCTTTTTGTGGCCGTTTTGAAAGCACTGCCACAATCGGCTTTCCATGGCAATGCAAAAATTAGTTTATTTTTCTACCACAACCGGAGGCTCTTTCACATATTTATATCAGTGAAAAGTGGCTGTGCTCAGTGAAAGGAGGCCAATTGGCCTGCACGGCTGGCAAGGGAAAGAACTTTATGAATGGGATTTCATTTGCGCTTTTCACGCTTTGAAGCTGAAAAAGCGAGAGCTTCTCGTCTCGCTGGTTAAATGAGGCGGAAGCGGTTTCGTGATTGTGACCCACCCTCTCATTTCTGTCCCGCAGTGTGGTGGAACTCTGCCAAACATTCCTTGGGTCGCGCGAAGGCAGCTCAGGACTATCCGTCCTGCGAACCTTCCGGCTGCTGCGCATCCTCAAACTGGTCAGGTTCATGCCCAATTTGCGCCGCCAGTTGTTCGTCATGCTGCGAACCATGGATAACGTGGCGGTTTTCTTTGCGCTTTTGATTCTCTTCATTTTTATATTCAGGTATGTATGTCATTTATACGCACAGAAAAATAACAGAATCACTCTTTTTGAGATTTGTTTTCCAATCAAAGCGAAATTCTTGACCTTTGACACATTACAGCCCGAGGTTTCCTCCGTCACTCTTTCCTAAAGCTCGACTTTTCACAGTCAGTGTTGGAGAGAGACTCAGAGGAAATCTGACTTTTGGAATTTTATTCACGCGCCATGCTGTGTGGTGTTGCGTGCTAATCAATTTCCACTTTGTGACATGCACAGAATTCTGAAAGTGGCGTGGCCCTTTTGTCCTTGTGCTCTTTGACGAATTAGATCTGCTTGACGCTTAGCGGCTTTTAACACCCTCACAAACGCGTGTTTTCGGCAGTTTCTCGTGGACTTTGGGAAAATAGAAAACTTTTCAGCGTTGATAAGCAATAAAACTTAAATTAGTTGCTCTTTTCAATTGAAAGGAAAATTTCATATTATTTTTACTGATTTACACGGTTTCGGGACTTCATCTATTTTGCCAAAGTTAAGAATCAAATTCACTACTTTTCCTTCTTCTTACTCCAATTGTAACGTCCACTTTCAGAATGAGGTTTTTACTGACACAAAGATGCGATTTTTTGCCTCCAGTGTTTACACACATACTAAGGAAAAAATGTTACTGCCTCCCGTCTTAAATACTGAAAATTAATTATGATCAGGCCAAGCAAATACTGTACCATGATGAATTACAACACTCACAAATAAACAAACACAACCATTAGCTGCAGAATGGAATTTCGGAAAACCGTAGAAAAATAATATATTAGTCACAAAAAATATACCAAAACTATGTGATAGGGAAGCGAACGGAGTTGACGATCTGTACTTACCGAGTTATATCACGTATTTTAGTGGATCTAAAAATAGTAATACTCGACTAGGACAGAACAGTGTAAAAAGAATACTTAACGATACGTACTCTATTTTGTCATTACTATATCCAAGTAAAAGAGACTTTGACTAAGAGAAAATAACTGCCTATCATCAAAAAAATCATCCATAACGAGATTTCCTCGTCATTTAATCGGACTCTTACTTCGCCTGTTGTACATATAAATACAATGAATTTTATATACTCTTCTTCTCTCTTCCTTTACTTTCTCTATGGACTTTCCTTTTGGTGGTTTCATCTGTCTTTTTCTTGCTCTCTTACTTTCTCTTTATCTCGATAAAGAAACTTTTAGTTGTACCGCAAGGTAGGACAATGTTATACTGATTTCGTTCACCCACATACAAATTCCAAAAATAAAACTTAGCTAAACTGGACACAGACTTTTATAATAACTAGCAAACGCTTAATTTGCAAACTATGGCATGGTACATGTTTCCAAAAGTAAACACTACAAACTTAAAACAAACATTATATTCTATCTAGAGGCTTTCTGTAAATCTTTCTTGCACCTTTAAAAAGAAAAGTGAAAACCAAAATACGCCCTTAAAATTACACGCTCTAAAATGCACACACGCATCCACTATTGCGGTTGATTCACACTATGCGAGACACCAATAAGCAACATCTAAAATCAGGACTGAGCTTTAATTTGTCGAAAGATTTTGATTGGCGGTTATAATCCAGTCCTGGTTTTCAATAGCGAGTTTGTTCAGGACAGCATGTCTGAAAAAGCACATTATGCTCTTTCTGGAAAAGTTTATGAAACTATCTCTCTCAAAACATCAGCAGCTTTATAGAGGAGTAACCATCCCATATCATATTATGCATTCTCGCAAGTGGCACATATAACGAACAAAAATGTCTCTCTCACCGTACTGAATAAGAAATATACATTTTATGTTTATTTCCCAACTATACTTTTCAACATTTTATACATCATGTGACTTCTTTTTTATTTTTTCCTCTTTAGTATACTGGGGATGAACCTATTTGGTTGTAAGTTCTGCAATAAAGCCGACGACGGATCTGTCAGTTGTGACAGGAAAAATTTTGACTCCCTGCTGTGGGCCATTGTGACTGTATTCCAGGTATTGAATCCGCTCTCACTCATCTCTCTAACAATTCACTCATCATTTTTTTCAAACCAATCCGAACATATATATTTTGTGCATAATATATATTTCATACTTATAAATACTCGAGCAGTCTTCTATATATTTTTCTCCTGTTTGCGAAACGCATTTGTTCATATTATTTTTCCGTTCCGTTCGTCACTAACTTAACTAAGAAAGAACGAGAGCGACCGATTTGAGGTACGTCCCCCTCACGAACCAAAAAGGTACAGTATGCCACGTTTTTTGCTTCTGCAGTTTTTTGACACGTACCAGAATGTCTCTCTGCTCATTACATCAAATGCTGAGATCCGATTACCATTCATATCTCACCTGTCTTTAGACTCTAATTGATGACATGCCATGCACCTGTAAAATAAACACTTTTATGCTGCGTATTGCTGACTCGATTTTTTTGCTGATGAATACAGTCTATCTCACAGCAGTTCTTAGTCGATCGTACTCGTTTTGTATATATTACCTCTCTTTCTCTCTCTCTATTGATATTTTACATCGTTTTGGAACACACTCTGCTCACCTGTCGCCTTTGAAACCTTTCGAATGGCAGGAGAGTGCATGTGCCTCCTCGGTGGCTCAAAAAACACGCGAGTCACGAATGTCTGCCTGCAGCTACATTTTCAAACAATTTCTGAAACTCCACACACATCTCTTTACTTTGCAGCTTTTACTCTGTGTGCACTTTTCCATTTACATTTTATGCTGCTCACTTCGTTTGCACACATTTGAAATGAATTAAAATTTTCCCTCTAGCGTGAGTTAGTTCCCCATTTCCACTCTGTTTGTACATTCCCCTTTCTTTCTCTGTTTTTCATTACTTCGCAGCTTCTGATTTTCTCTCATTCCCCCTCGTGCTTTTCTATAATATTTTTGCAATTTTAAATACTAATCACCCTAGGGGGTGCGCGTGTGTGCGAAATTCCTAATGTGAGTCAATTAATTGCATATTTAAGTCAATTCCGTTTTTCTACTAGTCATTAGACTTCAATTCTGTTTTATGAGGGTTGTGAATTTTTCATGAATGGTTTGCTGAGATTTAAAAACAAGTATGAATCGAATGAAAAGTGAAAAACTCATGCTAGTAAACTCCTTCATTGCATGAGATTATGAATTTAAAAGTTAGCAACGGCTAAAAAAAGTGCTTGAAATCATTCAAGTTGTTTTATGAAAGGCCGTTGAAAAATAACCGTCCGCAATCGATGTACTTCATGCAAGTGCCATTTCTAATTGAAAAATAATTCAAATTCAGCTGCTTGAAATTCGCAACCCACAATTATTATGTACGTGCAACGTCTACCCTCTTCCCCAGTGTGTGTTAAACTACTGTTCGCTCGCGTGACGGCGGGATTGCACCAGTTTCAAACTCTTATTTGCATATCACTCGAATTTGCATGTGACGAAAAGACCATATATGAGCATCATTTGCGAAAAGAGTTAACAGAAGTCACGCGAGACGTGTATTTTCCTCTTCAATTAACTGCACCCGATTTGCCTGCTCAAACACAACATATTTGTCACCTCTGCTCTACATTGTTTAGCAGTAGTAGGTTTGAATAGACACATTATATTTTTAGATATTATACATCCTTGCGTACACAAACAGACAGCTCTTCCTTGAAAATTCCTGCTAACTGCTACTTTACTGTTCATCGAGCGATAATTCATTCCATCCAAGTGTGGAAATCTAATCGGAATTTTATCGATCAACTTCAGACTAGGATCATCATCGCGCCTGCTGTAAATACACGCATAAAATCCGTCATCCTGTAGTCTTGGAATAAACCATCCATCACGGCGACCGCATACATCAAATATAATGATAATATGCTAAAAAAAACTCGCACTGCATCAGTCTTCCTCTGTCTCATTGAGCTCTCTCTCTCTCTCTTGGTACTTTAGTGCGCATCGCAGCTTCTAGTTGAAACCGTTGAATCTGAAAAGGCAGTAGAAAGAGTGTAATCATTTGAACCTTTGTGCTGATCCTCGTGTCTACTTAACAAACAATGCGACAAATTAACCACATAATACACTGTGTCTGTCCAATTACCAATTACCATACTATAAATATAAACGTATTATATACAGTCGACAAAAACTCTCTGTTTTTATACTATTATCATTTATTCGTATATTTAATCTCACATATTATTCCAGTGTGACTCCTCCACTACTACTGTGTCCGCTTATTCTGTGCAAATCTTTCCGTCTCTCGGACGATGCTGTGTTTGTTTATACTTGAAATTCATATTATAATCTCCTTTAATCTAGAATCACATATATCATACGTGTGTTTCAAATTCTGTATAAACAATATATTTCAAATTGCTCCCTGTGTGTTCTATAGCAAACCTTCTCTACCCACATAGCGCCCGATCACTGTACTCCAGTGAAAAATCAAACGATAGAATTTCACGCAATCAATGCAGTTTTGCACTTGTCCGCGGGCCTAGTTGCCCTTTCCGCCAAAACCTGACACTGACAATTTACTGTACTTAAACGCCCCTGAGCAGTGTAAAAGTATTTCGTGTGTGACGTAAAGTCAAACCACACAGTATTCAATTTTTGATTCACCTTTAATATTTACTATATATTATAAATATATCTGTGCTGTATATCTCTCAGTTTTCCTAACCAATAGAAGTTCTGGTGCTGTGGTCACGTCGCTTGTTTTTGCTTTTTGTTTCAGTATTTTGGGAATGTACTTATTTGGCGGTAAGTTTTGCATGTGGTATGATGGAACGAGGGAATGCTCTTGTCATGAAATCGTCAATCATGATCCAAAGTGTGTTTGTGACCGCAAACATTTTAACAATATCCTATGGGCGACAGTCACGGTATTCCAGGTGAGTATTCAACACTCCCTTAAATTTAAGTAGACCGACTCTCTATCCTTTAAACTGTTTCTTCGACACGCTCACTTGTGAATCTGCAATTTTTAAAAATATAAAAACACCTCTTGTGTACATTCGTGTGTCTACACGTTTTCTCGTTTATCTATACAAACGCTGCTTGCTGCTAGCAAAGTATTCAGCTAAACTTTTTTATCAGCATAAAGATGGAATTGAGTGGATATTTGTATTCGGTGGAAAATGAATGTGTTAGTCAATCTTTAAGGCCCAAAGGCTTGCGATTTAGCTGATATTTCGAGAAAGAACCGTTCTCCACACTTACTTTAAACTTGATTTGTTTAAAATTATGATCTACTTTGAACTGATGGAGGAAGTTTGAGTAAATTCTTTTCAAAATCTGACATGAACTGGCATCGCAACTCTGGTTATTACTCAGCAATCTGCCGCGAGTCCAATTTGCATAATCACCGCACGCTTTTACGTATATGTACGATTCGTATTTCCATTCAGAGCGACTGGCTCCTGCAAGCGTTTATGCTCGTTCCATCTTCATGCTCAGAAGGCCATAAATTAGATAAAATCGGCCAGCGTAATTCTCTGTTCCGCTCCTCAGCTCGCTAGGTATGCAACAAGTTGAACTGGGCGTACGCAATGGTTGCATAAGTAAATCCCCGCCCGCCTTTTGTTGCGAAGCAGCACGCCGGTGGCTTAATTGAATTAAAATCCGGCCGACTCGTTATTATTATCATAATAATCTCTCGCGAAATTAGAGTAATCATTGTTGCGTGTAATAGATGACTGGAGAGCAGAAAATATTTTGCAGCAGCGTAGTAGTTGTTTCTGAGACAGTGTTTCGAAGGAAATTTGCCAAAAGTTTTTAGTATCCTTTCTAGCAAATCTGCATGACTATTCTCTCTCGTTCTCTCCTTATCGCGGAATTAATTAGATTTGCAAAGTGTACGCGCTGCCGAAACTTGCTATTTTACTAATTAGAGCCTTGAAAAGTTGCGACTTGTTAATCACTTTCCCACCGAGTCGTTCTAGAACGGCACTCGCGCCGAGAGCTTTCCGGCCCCCGGGGTGAGACTTTTTTCTTGCGCAGATCCTGACTCAAGAGGACTGGAACGTGGTCTTGTTCAACGGCATGGAGAAGACCAGTCACTGGGCGGCCCTCTACTTTGTTGCCCTCATGACCTTTGGCAACTACGTGCTCTTCAACCTGCTGGTCGCTATCTTGGTCGAGGGATTTTCCGCCGAGGTAAACACCGCGCAATTTCCCCGACAACATCTGCAATATTCTCTCTGCCGCCTTCGGCATTTTTATTTAGAAAACTTCTTATATACATTCTTTCGCTCTCTTTCTCTTTATACTATTGCACTGGTTTCCTCTCCTCATGCACAACCTGCACCCACTTTTTAATATATGAAAAAGCCATCTATGTTCTTTCTGGAGGACACACAATATTATTCCTTGTTTTACGTAGAGCGCTACAGTGGAATTGGGTTTACCATTTTTGCCAGTCGGCCCATTTGTATTCTCTCTATTTATGCGAAATTCGATCTGCATACATTTGCATATGACATTTTGTATTACTGCTCTACATCCATTTTGCATCAGCATTGAGTAAAAACGTGTACTGTTGAGTAAGTGGTGGCATATTCCAATTTATACCAGTTGATTATAAATAATTCATCGCTCTCGCATGATCATACACAATTCTTCTAAATAAAACACTTGAAATCAAACCGATTGAAACCAAATTAACTGGAGAAAGTTTACGACCAATCCTCAGCGGAGCGGCTCCGACTTAACCATTAAATCAATCTCGCCATTTGCTCGAATCATGCTGGATGCTTTTGAGGAATCAGGCGCTTTAGAGATGTGCACACGCTAGGCTGAATCCTTTACGCTTGCATTTGTAGAGAAATGAGCGACTCGAGCGAGAGCAAAGAGAGCTTGCCAAGGCTCAGCAGCAGGAGGCGGCGGCCCAGGAGGCGGCGGCAGCAGCAGCAGCGGCGGCTGCAGAGTACGACCCTGAGGACTCAGGGGGCTCTGGCAGCAGCAGTTCCTGCCTGGTAGGTTACGCAGCCAGCCCGACTCGCTTCACGGTAGTCTGGCGTATTTCTCTTGGAGACTTTCATGATCGTAGCTAGATATTTTGATTCTATTTTATCATATAGAGTGCTGCCTATGGCATTTGCGTGCATTTGAGCACCACGTCAGAGCTGGAGCAAATTTCAGTGCATTTGGCTTTAAGTCTGTTCAAAAATTTGTAGCATTTGAGATAATGATGATTCCAGCCCTGATTTGCCTAGGAGTGCTACTCGTGTCCTGACTTGTGTGTAATATTTCGCAGGAAAACGTTATGAAGCCAGACAACCCTGTGAGGAACAACTTTGGACAGCAGGAGAGAGAAAACGCGTGGAAGGTCAGGACCCAAGTTGAGTTTGAACCAAAATGCAACATCCAAAAAGGTTTGTTGTTTTTTTTTTAATTTTATAACAGGGGTGAATGTTTATTTAATAACCAGTTGAAAAATCAATTTTGTATGCTAAAATATTTTGTTCTTGTCCACAGAAAGCCAAATGCTGCAACAACAGCAGCAACAGGGTGGCCAGCAGATTAGCCTTTCGCCACCCCCGACGATGCCGCCGGCGCCCGTAATAACCCACACGGCGGCCACACCGCAAGACTCGCCGAACGCCACCCTCGAGCCTGGCGCCGTTGGCCTGCACAGGCTCAATCCTAACATTAGTTTATACGCCAGTTCTCTTTCCATTGATTCCATCGACAGATCATCAGTTAGTATATTTTACTTTCGAACTTTTTGAACACTAAAATTAAGATTCTACCCGGGGAATTTCCGCAGCGTATCCAGAGACTTTGGGAAAACCGCCTGCATTTTGTAAGACTAAATGTGGGCCCCTTCCCAAAATAGCTGTCATAGATTTAGTTAAGTGTCAAGGACAATGAAAATTTCCTGGATGTTGGAATTTATGTACCTCAATAAGAGATATTATGCGTTAAATAATGACGCTTTAAAAATAGAATTCGGTATTTTAGGGCCGTTTATGTATGAATTATGCAGAGAGTTTTAAAACTAATCGAATCCCTCATTTCAGTCATCCCAGTGCAGCATTCCAGGCCTGTTGAGGCCACCGGCCCAGGGTCCCAGTCACTCACACGCGTCCCGCGAGTCCTCAGGGTCGACAAACTCCAGCTCTAACACACCACGAAGAGTCAGTCTTTCAGTAACTCCACCAAGTGGCTCCAGACCTAGGTATGCTCAGAAGAGCATTTATTTTTAATAACTGTTCTCCCTGTTTTTATATTTTATGACACACTAATTTTGTATATTTAAAAATGGGACTTTTTATCATAATATGTGTTTGATTTTTCTCAGCTCTGGACTGAATAGGACAGCAGGTTGGCGAATATCAAGGCCATCCCTCCGATCACGGCAGAGGATTCAGGGCGCCGAAGAGGTCCCTGAGGACTTTGTACTCAACAATGGTGCTCACAACAACTCGTACCAACAAAATCGTCAAAACAATAATCTCGCAGTGCCTCCCATGTGCGACAACGCTGCTTTCAAAGAAATATATAGACTAAAAAATTCTAATTTGTAGGCAAGAGGGCGACCAGCACTTGCACTGCAATGGAGGTCTCCTCGGCTCGATACGTAATGATACTCAGTCGCCTGCACGCAACAACCTGCTCTCAGTGCAGGCACCCACCACGTCCACGTGTTCCCTGAGACGCCCTTCAGCGTGCTCCACGCTCCTCCCACCATCGGTCTCTAATCCGTCATCAAGATCTCCAAGTATAGCTCCTCCGCATTCCCCATTCTTGCAGGTAAGTGCAAAAATAATAAAATTAAAAATCATTTATCTCAGCTTGATATTTTTAATGACGAAAAATGAAATCTGAAAGGGCTACATCTATTTTTATATTAAATTTATTTTATCAATAATTTGTGACTATTTTGGGGGCTACTAAATACTTTACGGTTTTTTCGCAATTTAATCCAAAATTCTACCCCATTGCAGGGTTCGTCCTGGCAAAGACACCATGCACACTACCACCACGGCCGGCACAGCTCCCTCTGCGAGGGGGCGCACGTGCCAATGCGCCTGCTGCACCATCGACCCTCCTTGGGACCTCAGGTGGGTGGCTATAGGTCGCGCAACGCGTCCATTTGCCTGCATCACCACCCCATCGGCCCGTCAAAATCCTACAACAGCCACAAACTGTCCACATCCCCACTACCCCAGGTTAAGGTCACGACAGAGGAGGAAGAGCCCAACATCAAGAAGATCTTCAAATTCTTCGAGCCGAGGGGATGCCTGAAGGAGAGGGACGACTATTCCCTCTACATTTTCTCGCCGACCGACTCGTAATGGCGCAAAACTGATATATACGTCTGTTTTCTCAATCTGCTTAAATTTACTTAGGAAAATTCGCAAGTTATGTTGCTGGATAGTGGAGCGGAGGTGGTTTGACAATGTGGTGCTGTTCTTCATCGGCCTCAACTGCATTACCCTGGCCATGGAGAGACCGAATATACCGCCCGACTCCACTGAGAGAATATTTCTTGCCACTGCAAACTATGTGTTTACCGCCGTTTTTGCGCTAGAAATGTTGATCAAAGTGAGTTTTTTTTCTTTGTGTGACGTGTCGCTCACGCAACCAAATATATTTGAAATTAATAGGTGATAGCCACTGGTATGTTTTACGGCCGCGAAGCGTACTTCACTTCAGGCTGGAACATCATGGATGGCGTGCTCGTTCTCATCTCCATAGTTGATCTGCTTATGTCCGTGATTTCTGAAAGCAGCCCCAGAATATTTGGAATATTAAGAGTGAGTATTGCGATGGTCCGATGTGAAATGGAAAAGTTGCAACTAAATGTGCCATCAGGTTTTTCGGTTACTTCGATCTTTAAGGCCGCTGAGAGTCATCAACAGAGCGCCGGGCCTCAAACTTGTAGTACAAACGTTGTTATCATCATTGAGACCCATCGGAAACATTGTCCTGATTTGCTGCACATTTTTCATTATTTTTGGAATCCTAGGTGTACAGGTAAATATTTCTGGATAAATCCCTTTTAATCCAGACTTTCAATATCTTTGAAATTCCAGCTATTCAAAGGTGCATTTTACTACTGTGAAGGGCCAGACATTAAGAATGTGAGAAATAAGACTGACTGTTTGGCCGACAAGAAAAACTCGTGGGTTAACAGAAAGTACAATTTCGACGACCTGGGCAAAGCGCTCATGTCATTGTTCGTGCTCTCATCCAAAGACGGTTGGGTCAACATCATGTACACCGGCCTCGACGCAGTCGGCGTTGACCAACAGGTTTGACTATTTTGTTTACGCTTTAAATCACGCCGCTGATGTATACAAATTCAGCCCATCGAGAACTTCTCGGAATGGCGCCTGCTTTATTTCATCTCATTCCTGTTGCTTGTCGGCTTTTTCGTACTCAACATGTTTGTCGGTGTTGTGGTGGAGAACTTCCACCGCTGTAGGGAAGAGCAAGAAAAAGAAGAGAAGGCAAGGCGGGCAGCCAAAAGGGCCAAGCAGATGGAGAAAAAGAGAAGAAGTGAGGATTTTATTAATCAGAAATGGGAAAATATTGGCATTTGATCAACAGGGATGCACGAGCCGCCCTATTACGCCACCTACTCGAGGCCCAGACTTTTGGTCCACAACGTAGTCACCTCGAAATACTTTGACCTGGCCATTGCAGCAGTCATCGGATTGAATGTGGTCACCATGGCGCTTGAGTTCTACATGATGCCCAAAGCTCTCTCATACGCGCTCAAAATTTTCAACTACTTTTTCACAGCGGTTTTCATCCTTGAGTCCATGATGAAACTACTCGCCCTTGGAATGCACTTATACTTTAAAGACAGGCAAGACCAAAAAATATATATTTTCATCACAGCTCAAACTTTTTCTATATTGTTCTTTGCTAAATTAAATTTATTAATTTAAAAGAACGATTAGAGTTGGGTGAGAACAATATTTATTTTTGCTGCATGTTTTGTAAGAACAAGAATAAATGCAACCTGTAACACTCGAGTGTCGAACAGGTTGCATAATCACTTTTAGAACAATATATGTGTTGGGAGTGTGTCGCGTTCAGGTGTGCCTAGTCTAGAGTGGATTATATTGATTTTAACCAAGCCCTTTTTTTTAGATGGAACCAGTTGGACGTAGTGATAGTGATTTTGTCCATCGTGGGAATCGTTCTTGAAGAAGTTGAGTCAAAAATAATTCCGATCAACCCTACCATCATCAGGGTAATGAGGGTGCTAAGGATAGCCAGGGGTAACTTTTCACATTGTAGAAAAGTTGACAAATTCGAAATCATTAATTCCAACAGTTCTGAAACTTCTGAAAATGGCCAAAGGTATCAGGGCCCTTCTCGACACGGTGATGCAAGCCCTGCCGCAGGTGGGCAACTTGGGCCTTCTCTTCTTTCTTCTCTTCTTCATATTCGCCGCCCTTGGAGTCGAGCTTTTCGGCAGACTGGGTAACCCGACTGATTTTCGGTTTTCGCAGCTATCTATTTCGCAATTTTAAAATTCCAGAATGCAGTGAAGAAATACCCTGTCAGGGCTTAGGCGAGCACGCGCATTTCAGCAACTTCGGCATGGCTTTTCTGACCTTGTTCAGAGTGGCCACTGGTGACAACTGGAATGGCATAATGAAAGACACCTTGCGGGACACTTGTGATGATGCGGCCGACTGCGTACGCAACTGCTGCGTTTCCACGGTTATTGCGCCAATTTTCTTCGTCATCTTCGTGCTGATGGCGCAGTTTGTGCTCGTGAACGTCGTCGTCGCGGTCCTTATGAAGCATCTAGAAGAGTCGCATAAGCAGGTTAGTGTTTTGCTTTATAATACTGTGAATTTCTTAAAATTATTGGCAACCGCGGTCCTTCTATTCTATGAATCTGATCTATCTCTTCCTCTTGAAACTGTCAGAAACAATAAAACGTTCTCTCAATATTTCCGCAAAATACATTTTGAAAAACGTATTCAAAACACATGTGTGTTTTTCTCGAACTTAAAATGTTCAGCACGGACTGAAGGTAAACACTCGCTATCTCCTCTCTTGTCAAACTTTTCTATTCTTTCTTCCTATCTCGTTACTTACTGTCTTGTGTAAATATTACGTCGATTTTTTGTGCATCGTTGTTTCAGTTTTGTCGCAGCTGTCGTGAATCAGAAAGTAGACAAATTAGAATTTGTAGTTGGATTGACGGAACTGAGGATTTGGGGCCCAAATTCTCCCTGTTCAGACTGTGTACAGGACCTTTTCCCTCACTCTCAGAATTTTCTGATGCTTATACAGATCTGGGGGATGTAATTATCCAAGAGTAAACTTGCTTGATTAGTGACCAACGGTTTGTTACATTTCAAAAGTGCAGCTCTCATTTTATCTATCTCTCTGCTATATTCCTTTACAATACTGCAACTTCGGGCAGACTTTGGGCACTTCAATCGACTTACTCTTTTACTACTTCAATTTGTCATTTTTCAATCGCTTTTGAACGCTTTTTCACCGTTTTCACTTTCACAGGCTTTGGAGATAGTAAAAATAATCAACTTTTTAACTCTTTTATTACTTGCAAATTTCTACAGTCTTTTGTGCCCACGCAGCGTGTCACTTCAGCATCAGCAAATGCAAATTTTGTGCATCAATTTCAATCTTACGCTTACCAATTATGCAATTTGCAGCTCAGTTTTTCTTAAAATGCATCACGAATCACAACGCTTTCCAGAGCTCTTCCACTGTTCCACAAACATTCCACTAAATTTCGTAACTTTAAATAGATGGAGGATGAGCTTGACATGGAGGTGGAGCTGGAGAGAGAGCTTCAAGCGGAACAAGAGGAAGCTGAGGAGGCGGAGGCTGCAGAGGCCTTGCAGCAGGCGCTACGGTTAACCATGCAAGTAAGGAATTCAGCGCAAAAAAATTGTCGCGATCAAACTCTAATTATGCAAAACCTCGTATTGAACAGGAGGAGGAAAACAACTTGGGGCGTCACAAACAACTGAGCAAGGTGCTCTCACTACCCGCTAATTTCACATTTAGTTCTATGGAAGAAGGACACGCCGGAACTAACGCGTCAGGCCAAGCTTTATCTAAGGAAGCTGCAGGTTAGTTTTTAGGAACTTTTCAATTACTTGTTTTAATAAAGTGGCAAATGTTTTTCCTTTAGTTGTTATTAATTCTAATAAAAATTAGGTTATAAAATTGTCTTAAGTATATGATTCTGCAAATAGGAAGTTAATATTTTTGCTTTTATGTTGAATTCGTGAGGTTTATTAATTAGCAAATAGGGTCTTATATCGTTACGCAGAGGCAGGCACTGCATAATAATATTGATTTAAAACTCATTTACTAAATTTATTTGCTATTTATTTTGGCACTCAAATGTACTACGATTGGATAATTCGAAACAAAAATAATAATATTTCTTTATTACCTGTGTCGCAAAAATATTAGTTGTTTTCATTGATATTGCTTTTCCAAGAATTAAGATGCTTTTAAATGAAAATTAAACTGAAAGAACGGAACATACTAAAAAATATTGTAAAATAACTGACACGAATAAAGTCAATTATATCACAAATTAGCTGAAATTAATCATTTTTCGCTCTCTTCTCTAATAATATAATAATATCTTCAATTGACTTTTGGCATGCACATAACTCATCACAATAATTGTACCCAATTACATACATCCAATTGCAAAAAAAATACAATCATACAGTCACATTCATTCAAAAAGAAACATATTATGATAAATTTTACCCCCATATTTGTTAGGTTGTGAAACCTTCTCAAATTTAGAAGCAAAATCAAGTTCATTGTTAAGTCTAAATTCTAGAAACCTCGTGAATCGTTTCGAAATTTTATGGATCAAAATCGACCCACAAACCCATATTTTTGCTTTCTTGTTAGTTTTCTCTCAACTGTAAATTGAGTTCCATAATCTACTCCAGCTCGAGTACATTCAATTTTCAATAGTTTTATAAATCCCTGTTCCTATCTATAAAGCGTCATTGAGAGTTTGTGATATCAACATTTGAGTATTTATTTGTTAATCGCTATACAAAAACAGCGGTGAAAACTATTTAAACTTAACCATACTTTCGTGAATTCACAGACGCGCCGTCAGGGCCTCAGGGCATCTCTCAGCCGCTGCGCCCGACGCACCTGACGCCGCTGCGCCGACGAGTGCCGCCTGCCTACCCGGCCAACAACTGTCCAAAGGCGATGCTGTGCCGGCGCTCGGGCAGCGAACCGAGCATCGCGGCCGCCTCCGGGGGCGGCGCGGGTGGTCGCGCAGCAGAGCGCAAGATGCTGCGACGACCCGGCAGCAGCGGTAGCCTGCACTCCCTCGTATTGCCGCGCGACACGTCAAGCGGGCTGTCGCCCGAGTGCGTGGCCCCCGGTAAAACCATGGTGCCCCCGCCGTACCAGACCCCGAGCAGCGAGCAGGCCCCACCCCTCGGGGTCACCACGCCGACCTTCTCGTTCTCGTACAGTGACAGCTGCAGTGAGACAGTCAGCAGCTCCGAGTCTATCACCTCGCCGTCGGAACTCTAGTGAGCGAAGTCGCGTTGATATAGTTTTCGTTTTTGGCCTATATAAGTCAGTTGTTCGTCTAGATTTAAACGCATACACGCAAATGAAAGTGAGATTGGGATTCGGGGTGAGGCCTCTTCTGGCGTACGCTTTACCTGAAACAGGGCATCCGGCGGCCGACACGCTTTTTTGGGGATCTTTCGCCTTTTTCGTTGCTAACTTGGTTCCTTTTCGGTGGTTTGACTATGATGAGAGCTTAATATCCTTGGAATATTTGTGTGATTTCAATCAAATGCTGCCTTTTAAGCATGTAAATCAAGCGTAGTGCGTTTATTTCCTCTTTTGTTCGCTCGTTTTACATGTTATGCTACAATTAATCAAACACGCGCAATTCATCTTTACATACAATCCGGTTCAAAAGTACATAATGGAAAAAATGCCTTCTGTGAAAGCTAAAATTGCATACTTTCGGCCTCCCTTCTATCTGCCCTGCTGGAGACAAAATGAATATTCATTGAAACGTTTCGCGATTGCTGATTGGGAGTGAGTTCGTTCACTTCTGTTGCATATGCTATAAAGCTGAAAAGAAATTTATGATTACATTAACGTAATATGAAATTCTGTGATAGGGTTTGTGTGTAAAAGTAATATTCCTCAAAATAAGTGTAATTTCGTGTAGAGTCGATTTTTAAATGTAAACGTGTTGATCGCTCTGCAAGAGAGAAAAAGTAGTAAATGGTGAGCTGAGTGTTGATTATGGATGACGGTAGCTCGTTCAATATTAAAAAATTTGAGAGTGCAGAACTCACCTTTGTAAAAGAAGAAAAACGTTGTCAATTTTGTGTAAAATTTTTAAACCCTTTGAACGTTTTGGAAGCGTATGTAATTTATAAATTCGCAAAAAAGGGTAGCAGTAGAAAGAGAGCAAAAAAGAGTAAATTGTCATATTTGGTGTATGCAGTTCACGAATTTTTGTGAGTCTTTGAGAGCCACAAAATTATAATCTATAGTGAAATCGACCATTGGTGAATGTAACCTTCGACAAACTTGATAATCCATGTGAACGGTCCCATTAATTATAACGTTGGCACGAGCGTGTGAGCCACGCGCAAATTTTGTTTGTAAATGTACCATACTAAGGAAGCTCGATTTTCTTGGCAAGGGATCGCGGAAACGCCAAAAATTGTCCGCACCAGGCCCAAGGAAACAGTCCTTCCTCTTTGCCACGGGGAAATCTCGCTCATTTCGACACGATTCCAGTTTCCCTCTCTTTAAAATACACTTGCAAAAGCTCAACTCTTCACTCTGTATCTGTTAGGCCAATATTTCCCCTGCAGGAAGATAACCTTATGTAGTTGATTCGATTTACATGTCATCCCTCTATCTCTTGGGAGAATTTAGCGAAAGAAAAGGAAACTCTATAGGTATCGTAAGCAAAGACACAAGACGCCTCTCATTCTGCGACAAGAGCAATATTGATATATTTTTTAGACACTACGTAGCAGTTGAGGTGCATACATCCTTTGACTTTGAAAACATCTCCAAACTGTGCCTTTTTATATTTTAAAGTCACACAGTGTGCGATGAGCACAGACTAATGAGGCGCGCGCAGTCAGGTCCATCTTCTATCACTAATACTAATTTTTGCTTTTAAGAACATTCCCCCATAAAAACGGATTAATACATTTTTTTCTAATTAAGAAAAGCTATTTTCCTCCAGGTCTAAACGAACGGTTTCTGCGAAAGGTTTTCGAAATCAGATAATAATTTATAAATTGATAATACTTTTTAATTGATTTAATTCAATTTTCCAAATCTCACATTCCAAATCCGGTTATAAAACTTATTGTTTTCAATTCATGACAAGCTTTAATAATGATTTATTTAAAATTAAAATTTTGTTACCAAAAACAAAAGATATCATAGCTCACATGTCAGCAGTTAACCTTCAAAATATTTTTCATCCTAACTATCTTTGGTTCCAAACCCAGCAACGCAGGTATCCCTACCACCCATTCCAGCATGCATAAATCATTCACACCTCTGCTGGCAGACCACTGCTGTTAAACGTTTGTTGAAAGTGAAACAGTCCTAATGGGACTGCTTTAGTTTCTTGAAGTAGTTATGCTGTAACGATTATAGAGTGAGTATACAAAGTGCTTTATTATTGATATCTGGTCATTCCTGGCTCTGATTTCGCGATTTAATCACAATCGTTTGTTCAAACTTGTTTTTTAGTGTTGTTCATTTATTCAAGTTGTTTATTTTTTATTACTAAGCATGTTTCTGAACTTTCTAACTATTAATTAACGTACAAGGCCTGTGTGATTTTTTATTTGAACCAAACAGACAGTCAAATAATTGGTTTAAACTTGTTAATGATCATAAATCAATTTTAACTAACTTTTCAAAGATCACCGTTCCTGATGACCTGATTTAAAAATAAATTATTCTAAAATAAAATATCAATTTGGACCTCTTAAGCGAACATAACACTATTAACTGAGCTACACAGCACATTCGAGTCCCCTGATTTATATCTCAAATTAGTGTCCTCTAATGCCTAAATTATGTGTTGCCTGGAAAGAAGAAACCCCGGAAAATAGAGACTAAAGAAATATTATTTGATCTCTATGCTATCACCGCATTATTTCAATGGCTTAACAGTATAAAATGTGAGAGTATAGTAGCAAAATCATTGGTATATATAAATACTGACCACATTCAGATTAAAATGTATCAGCTTTTTCCAGCAGCCACACCAAAATTTAGACGAATCTCCTAACTTACCGTCATTAAGCGTGATATTATGATTGTCATTGCTGCTGCATTATTTCAATTTCAAACCTGATCTGCTAAAATCGAAACTCATAAATAATATGGCGATGCTAGAGAGAAAATATGTTGTTTGAAAATTTCAATAACTCATTACTTATTAATATAGTTTTCAATTCAAAATTTAGTTATGGTAGAAACAATTAAAGAAATACTTCTGGGTATTTAAAATTATGTAAAATAATCTTGTCCTTAATTTTTTAACGTTGCATTTCCGGGAAAAATCTTTTGCGGCATTTCACAAAAGCACATTATTTACATCGATGCACCTAACTGACAAAGCAACGCGCGCCTGGAACAACAGCAATTATTGACATTTTCCTTGATCGACCACACCGATTTTTGACTCCTTTTCCAATAATTAATAACTCGTAGAACTTAACCTGTGGTTTGATAAAAATTCCACCGTCAAGCGCCCTATTTTCCTACACACGTGTCTAAAAACGGGAGTATTTAAGAAGGAATCTCCTCTCTCCGCCCCTAAGTTTCTGAGGAGCTGGAAAATGTGATCACCGAGATTGCGAAAATTCAAAGTAAATGTTGACGAGCGCAAGAGAATACTAGTAATTAATTTATCTATTCTCCAATTACGCCTTTCATTACGTGTATGGGCTTGCGAGTGCAGTGGAACGTTGTTGTATGTTTTTCCGACCCCTTTCAAAGGACATGAAGCAAGGGAGGAAACACTCACGCGCGCGCTATATTGCATTATTGCTCTCGATTTAAATCATGACAAGTACACATCATGTTTTTGGAAAGCTGGCGTGTTAAAATATGACTTATTCTGTTGATGCCTAATCCGTTATTTTAAGTCTTATTGAAGATTCTAATGTATCAATGTTAACGATGATTAATATTTGAGGAAAAAATCACTCTGTTACCGTATATGATTAAAATAAAGAGTAAACCTTTTGTATTTGTAACTGAAAAATACCAACTTTCATTTTAGCTTGAGACCTGATTTGTGTATCCGTGTATTACAAAGCGAAAGATACGTTGGTTTAACTTTCATTGCCGTCGGAAACCCCCCCCCCCACTTGACTTTATAGGGGGAACAAGCCTAACATTAAAATTCCATCTGAAAAAATTATCAAAACCAGTGCCAGTTTGATTTACAATCTCATATTTAAATTCAGCTGCAACTCTAACAATGTATTCCATTCTATCTGCCCTCAATACTATGTTATCGTATTTTCCCAATCTTCATTCAATAAGAATACTATTTTAATTAAACGGGCCAGATCCAAAAATTAAAAAACGGCTATACTTTAATTGAATAAACTTTCAATATCATAGCACATAAAACAATTAAAAAGAGCACCATGCCTATCAGCTCTATTTATTTTTCCAAACAATTTGAGCTGTATGTCATACTCAAGAATGATGCATGAATGACAGACTGATAATGAATATTTTTTCATTCCTCACTTTTCCTGTAGTAGCAGTCATGACAGAGAAGAGCGAATGGTGTAGAAGGCTAGGGAAAGGTAAGTGCGCTTTATTTGTGTGCGGCCTGTGCCAGCCAAGTACAACCCGTTCCCAATGTTATTGTGACTCGGAGTTTTTGCGAGTTGTTCGCTATCATGTTGAGGGGGTTCGTCCATCTCAAAAAAGATAAACCACGATAACTAAGAAAAGCAATTAAATTTTCGAAAAAAAATTGATTTAATTGCAGCGGCCAATTGTAAAACTTCCCTTATTTCTCCTCCTGAGAGTTCCCCACTCGACTCACGTTAGTGAGAGAAATTGCAAGCGAGCAGGCTAACGCGACGCTCCCTCACCTTACAATTAGACTTTAATATAAACCCCGATTGGGAGTAACGATTCGTATGATTATCCTCGAGATCTAATCGAAAGAATAGTAAGTCCGACTTAACGATAATCCCTTTTACGTAATTCTCCTAGTTGCACTCGCCCTTCTGACAGTGGTCGAGATTCAAGGACACGGCTTTTCATTCCAGCTTCAGAGTTGCACACCGACTGACAATGAGCGAAGCTTAAAGCTCAACACGCGGGATTAGATATTTCCCATTAATTTGTGATATCCTTACAAAATAAATATATTCATGGCGGGAAATAAATAATACTTCAGCACACAAATTTTAAAGCTCATCCTTGCTTCCGTGATAAAAAGATAAAAAGTAATATTGTTTTAAAATTTCAGCATGCATGCCCCAAAGACACGTGCTAGCCATCATGGGGCTTTTAGCCGTTGTGAATGCATACACAATGAGGATTAGCTTATCGGTGGCTATTGTATCAATGATAGGAAACCTTGGTCGCGGTAACGGCAATTCCTCTGCTATTGTAGACCGCGACCCGAATTCATGCCCCTACCCAGACATCGTTGAAGGAGAAAAAATAATAGAAGTAAAACTGGGAAGGTTCGACATAATTCCCCAAACTGACCTTGACATTTTTTAAAGGGAGAGTTTGACTGGGACACCGAGACTGTAGGCATCATCTTGGGCTCTTTCTACTGGGGATATATATTCACACATTTGCCAGGCGGAATATTATCTGAGAAATGGGGAGGGAAATATCTTCTCAGCGTTGGTATCCTGAGCACCGCAATCTTTACTCTAGTTTCACCCGTCGCGGCCAGATATGGAGGGCCTAGTTGGTTCATCGCCGTCAGAGTCCTTATGGGACTGGGAGAAGTATTTAATTTTAAAATATTCTTAATAATTATTGCAAAATTTGCGACTTTCATTTTTAAGGGAACGACTTTCCCAGCACTGAACGCGCTTTTAGCCCAATGGATTCCTGTTGAAGAACGAGGATTCTGGGGAACGCTAGTCTTCTCCGGTAATTAAAAAATTTCCCCTTTTAGTGAAGGCATATTAAAATGAGATTTAAAGGCAGTCAGGTTGGAACGATTGTCGGAACCGCACTGACTGGGCTCTTGATCGAGGCATGGGGATGGGAAAGTGTTTTCTACTTCTACGGTGGTTGCGCTTTCATCTGGTTCATCGTCTTTACTCTTATTTGCTATAGTAGACCCGATGAGCACCCTTATATTACGGAAGAAGAGTTGGAATATCTTAACGAAAAGCTGGGAGACACTGTCAGCAAGGATGTAATATATTCAACTATAACTGTTATTGATAGCAAATTTAATTTGAAATTGATCCGTGAACAGATCCCACCAATTCCGTGGAAATCCGTTGCTACGTCAGTGCCGTTGTGGGGTCTTGTCGTGGCTCAAATTGGCCACGACTGGGGTTTCTTCACCCTTATTACAGACCTGCCTCTTTACATGAAAGATGTTTTGCACTACAAAGTAGGAAAGGTGAGTGAAAAAAAAGCAATATAAGTATGTCTCATTTGATAAAATACTATAATACCATGCAATAAAAAACAAAATTGCGTACTTTCAAAATGATAATTTATAAATTAAAATTATTCAAAGAATGGTCTTGTGTCATCCCTCCCATATGTTGCAATGTGGTCTGTGTCTTTGTCGTCTGGGCTCCTGGCAGACTGGCTTTTGAAGAAAAAGTATTTGAGCACTACAAATGTACGGAAAATCTTCACTACTGTCGGTACGTTGATATTAATGAAATAAGTGGCAAATAATAAGTACAATTAATCAGCGTCTGTGCTGCCTGCTGTGGGCTTGCTTGTTGCTTCATATGCGGGATGCAATGAGATCGCCGTGGTAACCATTTTTTGCGTTTTCATTGCATTCATGGGAGCATTCTACCCAGGCATGAAAGTCAACGCACTCGATCTTAGCCCAAACTATGCTGGTCTATTGATGGCAATAGTAAATGGAATCGGCTCTCTTTCTGGGATCGTCACTCCATACGTGGCAGGCGTAATTGCAAAAGACGTATGATTGAAAGAGGACCCGATTTATAATTTGCTAATAATTGTTATTACAGCACACAGCCGAACAATGGAGGACAGTGTTTTGGATCGTGTTCGCTGTCATGAACTTAACCAACTTGGTTTACGTTTTGACCGCGACAGGGAAAGTTCAGCCCTGGAACTGGGGTGAAAATGGAAAAGATTTTAACAACGATCAAATACAGCGAGGGAATTCAAAGAAAGCCATTGAAATGGAAACAAAGGCTTAAAAAATAGCGTGCGCTAATGTTAAAATATAATAAAGTTTATTTTTTAATTCCCTTCATATGTGTTGCATTTTTCACATTTTGTTCTGTTTAACAGTTACGTAAGTAAAGAATGAATTTGAATTTGTTTTCATTAATTTTGTTCATGAGCGAGATTCTGGGTTTTGAGCATGTACAATTTTTTTATTGTAAATAATAACTGCAATGAGTAAAGCTTACATACCGACCGATTTTGTTTTTATGTTCCTCACTTAGACGCGGTATGTGGTGCATTATATATTATATCATTAATTATATCATTAAAACTGTGGACCCACTTCACTTTTTGTCACAAAATTTCCAGCTTGAGTGGCCTAATTCAAAGGTCAAAAATATCTTAAACAACTTTCAGCGAAATTAGCTTTAATGAGCATATTTTTTGCAATAGCAAAATCTTATCTGCTGCGTTCATTTCTTTGCCTGAGAAATCACCGAAATGCACTCGTCAAGTGCGATAAGGTGAGTTGACGCTGCTGTGCTGGCCAGTCAAACACTGAAATCTACCGTAACAAAACATAACCACCGCATTTAAACCAAATACATTCATGTACATAATATATATTATATTTTAGCTGCTCAACAGTTCGTCAATATGGTATTCAAAATAAAAAAAATCCTATCGTGCGACACCATTACTATTTACCAATTCACAATTTGGAAAGAACCCCGCTGTGATAATCGCAGCTCTCTTTCAGTTTATTCTTGTTAAAAATTTGCGGGGAAAATTGATAGCAAAGAAAAGTAAAAAGAGATGGTTTGCGGAAACGAGCAAAAGAGTTGCAAAAACGATGAATTGACAAATTAATTGCTCATGGAAATGAATACTGATGCAACGTTGTCAAAAGGGAAGAAAGATAAAATATTGACTTAAAACTGTTGGCTTGCTATAAGTGCATTTAACACAGGAAGGGGATCCAGTAAAGATTTTTAGAGAATAAGTAGTAATATTTTAGTCCTAAAAATTACAAACAATAAGAACGAAAATTGAGTCCGCCTAAGAGTCCTTCACGCGGTGCCTGATAAATCAGGGCGGAGCCGTCTCAGTTGTGCTTACAACTGGTTTTTAACCTCTGCGCAGCACATCCCTGAGCTATTGCGAGCTCACATCTAGTAAAATTAATTTCAAACAACAATATGTTATTAAACAAAATTGAAAAATATGATGCGCATAATGTTTTATCATCAAATTAACGTACTAGTTGGAGAGAATCAAATTTGTAATAATTTGTTAAGCTAGAAAGCAATCTATTTTCCTGGTTTTCGATATTTAACGAAGGGATGTTTTCCAATATGTTTTTATGTGTGTTAAATATTCATTTTTGACAACTTTCAAGCCACTGCCGTGTAAAATAAGTTGCTCGATTAGAGCGCCACTGAATAAAGCTGTTATTGTAAATTAATATATTTTCCTGGTAGACCTAAACCATTATGAGAAATTAAGTACCTTTTTAAAACCTTGTGCTTCTCAACTCATTGCTTTACGCTTTTAGCGGCCAACTTTTTAAAGCTCAAACTTGAAGAATGGTATTTAACTATCCTGCATAAACGTGCGTCAACATCTGTCTCTTCGACTGCAAATCAAGAGTAAGTAGACAACTAATTTCATTGCTAGACAATAATAACTTCTTGATTGATTAAGATATTAAACGAGCTTGCCCTAAAACTAATTCTGTAACTTTTTAGAGCACTTAATCAAACGTTTATTATCAATTACCAAATTGGAATATTTCACTGACAGATAATTGTCTAATCTAGAACATGCGAAATTAAAGAAACGATAATTAGATTTAGTCCTATTTTAGATCGGCATGAATTACGGTATTTTGCGCTCAATGATTTGATGTAATGATCAATCAAATCAATTTTGTTCCAATTAATTCATTATAGAGAGTGTTATTGTAGGTGTTATTGATAACAATTTGAATAATATTAGGCCCTGCGTCGATAATTAAAATAGAATGAAACTATTGTAAAATATATGAGTTTTCGTTTATTGTGAAGCAGCCTGCAACAAAAAGTAATTAATTCCGTTCAAAATGTAATTAAAACCATTTATTTAATTTGCAATGATTGCAAAGAACGCAATCTCCAATACAAGTTAAATTATTTTAAGCATATTGCATTGAAAACGCCAGCTGAGTATGCTTTCGCTCAATGCTTATGCACTCGCTGACAACATGGGACGCACACCCGAATAATAATGGGATAATATTTTGTTTTTTATGGCCACTCTTATTCTCGATTCACACTTTAACCTGAAAAGTCAATATTCACGATATATTTAAACCAAAACTTTGAGCCTTTAAATCGAATGTTTGTTTGATTGAAGCCTATCATAGGGAACTATATATTTAAAACAAATTATTTGTTTTAAAACAGAGCAGCAGTTATGGAAAAAACGAGTGACTGGCGTGGAAAATTAGCAATACGTAAGTTTAACCCATTTGTATTCTTATCTGTATGATTATTTTATCGCTCTTTTGATATATTAACAAAAATAATCACTGATCACACTAGTTTAAAGGCGTAAAGTGTTTCTCGAATCTTTTATATCACACTGATTTTCGTGATTTACCTTACTAGGATTATTTTAGTTATTCTGTCATGACAAATCAATAATCATAGTTCTTAAAAGCTAATCTTTTCTGTGCTGCAGAGGATTATGGTCGGGAGTACAAATCATACTGGGGTGATCAATCTCATTCAGATCGATGCTAATCGATCTCTTTAAACTTTGACAGTCTTCTACGTAGATTCATATTTAAATTTATGTCACGGTCTGAACACATATCAATGTGTGGATATTGATTAGCATTCTTTTGATGATGACAACTGCAAATAATGAATTCTTTGCTGTTCACATTAAATATTCGAAAATGCTTATTATACTTGTATGAAATCAAAATTGTTCATCGGTTTTTTTCTTCCAAGATAGCAATAACTCGCAAAACTCGCGTCCCAACAACATATGGGTTCACGTTTTCATGGGATAAAAATACCATGGCATATTATATTATTGTAAATATATTTTGAAAAGAGTAAGAAATTTTGAAATTTATATATCAAAAGGATTGGTAGAAATGGCAAAAACTTTGTTTCAAATTTAATCCTCACCTAATAGAGCACGAAAACAAAATAAAAATGACGCAAACATCAATTATCTGGCAATTTGATTCGTAATATAATTTAAAATTTCAGCATGGATTCCTCAAAGATTTGTGCTCGCCATCATGGGTTTTTTTGCAATTACGAATGCATTTACAATGAGGTTATGTCTGTCGGTGGCCATTGTATCAATGGTAGGAAATCGTGTTGGCAATTCCAGTAATTCTTCGGCACAAGTGGACCTCGACCCAAACTCGTGCCCCTACCCACCTGTCATTGAAGGCGAAAAAATAATACCAGTAATTTTTTTCACATTTTTACCACAATATCACCAAATTATTAATTAATTTTTATAGGGAGAATTTGATTGGGACTCCGAGACAGTGGGCCTCATCTTGGGCTCTTTTTACTGGGGTTATATATTCACGCATTTGCCGGGCGGCGTGCTTTCTGAGAAATGGGGAGGGAAATATCTGCTGAGCATCGGTATCCTGAGTACCGCATTTTTAACCCTGATTTCCCCCTACGCGGCCAGGTTAGGTCCTGGTTGGTTCATCGCCATCAGAGTACTCATGGGAATGGGAGAAGTATTTTGATAATCCTGTTGCATATCCCTCGTATTTATAATTACCTTCTATTTCAAGGGTACAACTTTCCCGGCATTAAATTCGCTACTGGCCCAATGGATTCCTGTTGAAGAACGAGGATTCTGGGGTACTCTGGTTTTTTCTGGTAAATTGATATTTTTTCTTTTGGCATGTCTGTATTGAACAGGTTAATTCAGGTGGACAAGTGGGAACCATCGTTGGAAATGCCCTTAGTGGCGTCTTGGTTGAAGCGTGGGGTTGGGAGAGCGCTTTCTATTTCTTCGGAACCTGCGCCATCGTTTGGTTCATTATCTTCACTCTTATCTGCTACAGCAGACCTGACGATCATCCCTTTATTAGCGATAAGGAATTAGAATTCCTTCATGAAAGACTTGGTGATACTGTAACAAAGGATGTAAGTTAAATTTTTCGATTTTCTGCAGATTAAATATTCAGCTAAATTATGCTTGGCGAGCAGCTTCCACCGATTCCATGGAAATCCATTATTACGTCAGTACCCCTTTGGGGCCTTGTCGCAGCTCAGGTTGGCCACGATTGGGGTTTCTTCACCCTGATCACCGACCTGCCACTTTATATGAGTGACGTTTTGCATTTCAGAATAGCAAAGGTAAGTGTGGAAGAGTTTAGAATAAATGTTTATTTTGATATAAGGTTTTTAATTTTATTTTTATTATCCAAATATTAATAAAAACAAAATCAATTTTTAGAATGGACTTATGACGTCTATCCCCTATATTTTGATGTGGATCGTTGCTTTATCGTCTGGATATCTTGCAGATTGGCTTTTGAAGAAAAAATATGTTAGTGTCGTAAACGTTAGGAAAATATTCACCACCATTGGTTCGTATAATTTGATTATTTTTTTAAATTGCTGTTTTAATCAATTTCTTTTAATAGCGTCTTTCTTTCCTGCCGTTGGCTTGCTTGCTGCATCTTACGCGGGATGCAATGAAACCGCCGTGATGATAATTTTTACTCTTTTCGTTGGACTTATGGGGACACTAATCCCTGGCATGAAGGTCAATGCACTTGATCTGAGTCCAAACTATGCTGGCATTTTGATGGCAATTATCAACGGACTCGGCTCATTGACAGGAATCGCCACGCCATATGTGATCGGCGTAATTGCTAAGGACGTAAGAATAGCAATTTTATTTTAAGTTTAAAAGAGTATTAATTTTGAATAATTGGTGTTGCAGCACACTGCCCTGCAGTGGAGAACGGTTTTCTGGATCGTGTTCGGTGTTATGAATGTGACCAACCTTATTTATGTGTTAACTGCCTCAGGAGAAGTTCAACCTTGGAATTGGGGCGAAAACGGACGGCCTGTTGAGGAAGGTGAAAAAGATGGTCAACGTAACGAGCCGAAGTCATATTGTAATACACGTCTTTAATAGACTGAATTTAATTGATAGAAGCACAAGGCAATTTTGTCGATGCAGTTACACTTTTTCGTAATAGATCAGTACTCATTTTTATGGATCTCTGGGACGCCTTGCAATTTATGAAACACCTGTGCAAATAGACCTTTTTACAAATATAGTTGTTATCCCCAAAATAGAAGATTTTATTATCAGAAATCCAAATTAAATTAAATTTTGTTTTAAAGAGTGCATCATAACTTTTTGCAACACTGTTACTGCATATGTGTGTATTGTGTAAAAATAGAGGAAATTATTATATTTTATTGGAACCAATGGTGTACGACTTACCTCGATAACATAAAAACCCTATTCTATCGACTGGAGAAATGCGCCTTATTTTTCTTTTTTGACTACACCCACTTCAACTTTCACTCATCAGGAATATAGCTTTGTTGATTAAGCGTCAAAAAGCACTTCATATGATTAATTTTCCACAAAATCACTTGAAATAGCAAGTTACACATGCAACAGAGTTCTCAATCTAATCAGCCAGGTATTTCTCTACTTAAAAGATGACCAAGAGCGCTCGTCTTTTACGCGATAAGACGACCAGTTGACCTCTCTCGATGTCCATCTGTTGACAATTTTAGCATAGTAATCCGGCGCGTAATCTAATCAGCCTCTTCAACCGTCATGTTTTGCCCACTCTACTGATTCAAATGCTATTAAAATGAATACCTATCGAATATTATCTCTTTCGCTGTTTTGATTGACACAGTGCAGCAGTCATGGTGGAAACAAGTAACTGGCGCGACAAGTTAGGAAAAAGTAAGTTTACTCGATCTAAGCTTCGAATTACAAAAAAAATATTCTTAATTGAAATGTATATTTTTTTGAGCCGAAAACATTCTGAACTTGGCTTGTCACGTCATGAAATTTTATATTTTTTGTCAGTTCTAAAATTATTCTCAGTTTGAGAATGCGCTATGAAAACTATTAACTTTTAATTATACATACCTGTCAATAAGTATGAATTTCCATAAAACAATTTAAAACGCGCTGTAGCTAACCAATTTTTTTCTAAATAAATTAATGCAAAGTGATGTTCCAGCATGCATTCCACAAAGATATGTGCTCGCTATCATGGGGCTATTTGCGATTATAAATGCGTACACAATGAGGGTGAGCTTGTCTGTGGCCATCGTTTTCATGGCGGGCAGTAGCAGCTCCTCTGAAACAGACCCGAACTCTTGTCCCATACCACCTAATAACGGAGAGGAAAATGTCGAAGTGAGCATATAAAAAATTGTAAAATGTTTCGTTGCGCGCAATTCTTACTGATTTTACTTTTTCTTCAAAGGGAGAGTTTGACTGGGACACCGAGACAGTGGGTCTTATTTTAAGCTCCTTCTTCTGGGGCTATATAATTACGCACTTGCCCGGCGGAATTTTATCAGAGAAATGGGGCGGAAAATATCTTCTCAGCGTTGGTATCCTGAGCACCGCAATCTTTACTCTAGTTTCACCCGTCGCGGCCAGATATGGAGGACCTGGTTGGTTCATCGCCGTCAGAGTCCTTATGGGACTGGGAGAAGTATTTAGATCACTCGCCTTTATATCATATTATCATCTGAAATATAACTCGTTTATTTAGGGCACGACTTTTCCAGCATTAAACACACTTTTAGCGCAATGGATCCCGGTTGAAGAGAGAGGATTTTGGGGTACAATGGTTTTTGCTGGTAATTAACACAGTTTATCCCCAAAAAATGAATAATGATTTCCAAATAACATTTCAGGCACTCAAATCGGAACGGTGATTGGAACCGCTTTAAGTGGTGTCTTGATCGAGGCTTTCGGTTGGGAGAGCGTTTTCTACTTCTTCGGCTCCTGCGCTATCGTCTGGTTCATTATTTTCACGCTCATATGCTACAGCAAACCTGACGAGCACCCTTACATCACCGAGAAGGAGAAAAAATTCCTCCATGAGAAACTAGACGATACAGTGAACAAAGATGTAAAAATATCAGCCACTATACTGGAAGGCTCTGAGAATTTAATTATTTATCTGATCAGCTCCCACCGATCCCGTGGAAATCCATTTTTACATCAGTGCCGTTGTGGGGTCTTGTCGCAGCTCAGGTTGGCCATGACTGGGGATTTTACACTCTTGTCACGGACTTGCCATTGTACATGAGCGACGTTTTACATTATAGCATAGGAAAGGTGAGGGGAAGCGATACAAGAATTCGATTTTATATTATCACACCAATAAATTCCAAATTAATAATTAATTAAAAACTGTTAATCTCTTCACAGAATGGACTCGTGTCATCTATCCCTTATCTTGTGATGTGGATCGTGTCTTTGACTTCTGGACTACTAGCAGACTGGCTTTTGAAGAAAAAATATTTGAGCATCACAAACGTCAGAAAAATCTTCACATCTATCGGTTAGATTAAATTTTGCTTGCTAAATAAAAGTCTTAAATTTTTGCTGTGCAGCGTCTTTCTTCCCTGCCGTTGGCTTGATTGCCGCCTCCTACGCGGGATGCGACGAAATCGCCGTGATATCACTTTTCACCGTTTTCGTCGGACTCATGGGCACATTTTACCCTGGCATGAAGGTCAACGCTCTCGATCTGAGTCCCAACTATGCTGGCGTGCTGATGGCAATTGTAAACGGAATCGGCTCTTTGACAGGAATCATCACACCTTATTTGGTCGGCGTCATCACAGTGGATGTATGAATTGCTTTCGCGTGAGGAAATTAGAATATAAATAGAAAGTCATGATTTCAGAAAACAAGGTTGCAGTGGAGAACTGTGTTTTGGATCGTGTTCGGCGTCATGAACGCCACCAACCTTATTTACGTTTTTACCGCGTCTGGAGAAGTTCAACCTTGGAATTGGGGCGAAAATGGAAAGTCGATTAAGGAGGAAGACCATGATAAGAACGAGCAGAAAAAGAATGACGAAGAGAAGGCTTCTCAATAAAATAATGAGCTTTATAGATCTTGTATTTTTGTTAAGAATACAGAGAAATTCAATTTGATTAAAATTATAGATTACATAGATCCCCGCTGATTTTTTTTAAACGCCTGTTATTTTTCGAGTATGCAACCGGCATGACTCGTTACTAAAATTTTAATTTTGGTCGATTTTGATATCGTTCCTCTAATTAAATATTTAGTCTTCTCCTTTCAAATTGTGAGGATGAGAGTATTTAATTGGGAAAAATAGAAAAGATGCTCTTTTGAACGCAACTCGTGAGTGCTTAATACTAATAGTATCCCGAATTTCTACCATGCCAAAAATAAATGACATTTTTTGTGTTATCGTTGCTAGGTTACCATAATAATTGCTACCTAACTCCATAAAATTCAAAGATCACACTGCGAAAGAGAGTTCAATCCATTTTCGTTAATTTGGTGCCGCTAAATAATACCGCGAGTTCTGTACGTCATCCAGCCAAAAACCATTCATGACGGAAGGAATTTGCAAATCGCAAGACTATTTGCAATTGAAAGAAGTTGATGAGGAAATAAGCAAAAATGAGCGACGATTGGCACATGTCTCCAAGTTCATTGGACATAAATTCCTAGTAAGAGGATTTGAAAATATTAAAATTCTTGAATTTATAAACTGATTTCAACCCAGAAAGACGGAATGAAGATTGAAGTGGACGACACTGAAATTGATGAAGCAGAATTCGAAAGAGGCCTTTTGGAATACTTTGAAGCCAATGAGGAATTGGAGCATAAAAAGAGAAGGCAATACGAGACTAAAGAGCGACTGTTAAATGAGTACAGAAAAGCGGAGGAAAAGCACCAGTTGGCTAGAGAAGATCTGAGAAGGATTTTATTGGGAATTTATTTCTCTACGCGGCCAAAAACGGGAAGCAAGAAAAGTAGGAGAGCATCCCTCTCTGAGCAGGTGAACTAGATAGATATGCAATTAATTTGAAGTTGGTGTAGGGCTCATAGTGCAGTTACAGAGTGAAGAGCTGAATAAAATGTTTGAAGAGCAGAAAATGATGGAGGACAAGGTTTTAAAATTAAGATTGAAACTTTGTGTTAATGCGCAAAATGCTCAGCAAAAACATGAATTCAAAGAGTCAATTTTTAAAAGAGAGTTGAAGATGTTGGAGCAACAGATGCGACACAACAGTCTAAGGAAAAAACTATCAGCGGCGCAGAATCTGTTATCAAGAAATATTGCTTTGAAAGACGCCCTCGTGGAGGTACTAATAAATTGAAAAGCTTGGCCCAAATTAATCAACTCCATGGACCATGACCTAACAGGAGGGTGAAGATGGCACCTCAAGAAAGAGTAAATTTAAAAGTGAAATTGCTATGCTCAAGAGTGACGATTGCATGTCTGAACTGGCGCTTAAACAGGTAGATATAAAAGAATACTGCTTTGGATTCAAATGACTTTTGTTATCCTGAAGATGTACCAGAGGTACAAAGAACTACAGCTGCGGCATGGAGCAATATGGACTAAGATAAGTGAAGCTGAAGTCAAAAGCGACTTGGCAATTCTATCAAGCATTAAAAAGCAACATTCTGAGCTATTGAACGAGCTTGATGAAGAAATTAGAACAGAAAGGGCTGACTGCGAAACGTTTGATCAATTGTTAAACAAGTACTCGGATAAATAGAAAGATCTTTTGCAATGCGGTAGAAATGTAATTCGTATCACATAGAAATAAAATATAGTTGTTTCCAATTTCGACCTTTTTATTAGAAAGGCAGATACTTTTACATTTAGTCCTCCTCTTCATCTCCACCACCACCACCGCTGGCAGCCTTGCGCATGTTCTTCCTCTTGACGCGGCCAGGGCGGCCACCGCCGAAGGGCGACTTCAGGGAGAAGTCAATGTGCTTTTGGCTGTCCAGGCGAACAGTGAAGCTGGGAATGTTCACCACCTGCTTGCGCACACTGCAACAAAAGTTAATCCATTAATATCAGAAACCAAATTAAGCCGAGAGGAGATCACTCATTTATTTTTACAACACAATCAAGATACTCACTCAATGGACCAAGCATGTCAATTCAATGCAGCTGCCACTTATTCTGTCCGGCAGCATTTATTAGCAGACGTTACTTTCGACAAGCGAAAAGCAAGTGGTCTGTTTGACAAATTCAAAGCCAAAGTAGACGTTGGGAACTTGCAAGCAAGCCCAAGTGGTCTACGTGAGTCTAAATACCGTTCACTCAGAACAGGTGCTGCAAAAGTCGCGCATTTAGTTCAGCTATTCAAATATATGTGCGCAATGCAACACTGCTTGACATTAGACATGTGTGTTTCCTTGCATTGAAACAGTTAATTACAGATTAATTTCACTGGGATTAAAAGCAAGGAATTTAATTTCGCCTTATAGATTAGGAATGCTTGAAAATACAAAGCTTCCTTGCCCAATGAATAAGGCTCTATGATAATTAAATAATTAGCATGAAGATAATTACCGGATGTGCCTCTGGCGGATCAACACTCGGGCGTGATGGATGGACTTCGCAAGTCCAAGCTTGAACACCTGAGTTTGCAAGCGGCGTTCCAAGAAATCTTCAATTTTAAGACCCAACACGTGATCGAGCTTCATGCGGGTTTCGTCCAACACTCCGATGCGGACAAGGCGACGCAGGAGAGCGTTACCTAATCAATCAAGAGAAAGAGAAATTATTATCGGAATAAAAAACGAGTGTATAATTTTTAAATATTTAAAGACTTTCAGCCAACAGTCTCAACAAAGAATTTCTGAAGAGGTGTCAGAATGCGGTGTTTTATCATCATTACATAGAATTGATATCATCGGGATGGAAAAATATTCAAACAAATTTACCTTCAAACAACCTCTTGGGGTCCTTCTCTTCCAGGGTGAGCAGCTCACGAGCAGCCTTGCGGATTTTTGCAAGGGCGTACTTGATCCTCCAGACCTCACGCTTGTTGCGGAGACCATACTGGCCGATGATTTTTAACTCCTGGTCGAGTCGGGCCTTCTCGAAAGGCCTTCTGGGGGTGACATAGGTCTTGCTGTGGACTGACGGGATACGTCCGTTCACCATGGTGAAGAATTATGTCCTGGAATTGTCAAAATTTATCATTAGTGACGGCACTGTCTAGAAAAGTAGCATGGCTCCCACGCTGCCACGATACAAGTCGGACCGGCATTGAATATCTCCGAAAATCGGAGCCATCGTTATTGAAATCGAAAAAGCAATGCGCAGAGTTTACAATTAAAGAATAATTAAATGCAATAGTTAGCGAAACTTAGGCGCTTGATTAAATGAAAATGTAGAAATTTAAGGATAAACTCACCTCACCACGCAATGAACAACCAGTCAGCTATGATGGCGAGCCTCGAAGAAACAAGTTTACAAAGCGGCAAGCGTGGCGCTGGTGTCGGTGTTTCTTTTCTAGCGGTCCTGATTGGTGGATGGCTGATCCAGGCCAATCGTCATTGATAATGAAACTTAACAGAAAATAAATATTAAGGCCCTGTGGCGCGAAACAGCTTCAAACTTAATATTGTTTTTCAATGGCGCGTGTTCTTAAGTGTGTGGATTTTTGCTATATTGTATTTACTGCCGTAAATATGTCGTGTCAAAATAATGCAATTTTTTAAACGACTTATTCGTGTAATACGCACAAATAAGAAGAAAGACTCTAGCTAAATTAAAATTGGGTGATGTATGGCAGATTATTTTGATCGAATACGTAACTTTTTGCCTGTTTTAGTTAACGCTCAATTTCGTGCTTTTTTACTTTAGGCTCAAATGTGCACTCATACTTATAAGCCTTAATAGTTGTTCTTGTCACTTTCAAGTTTTTAGCAATCACAATATTGATTTATTGCGATGGGAATTTATCATGATGCATGATGAATATTTCAAAAAAGAAAACTTTATTCAAGGAAAGTTTTAATAACATAATTATATGATATTTTCATAAATCAGATAAATCAAATCACTTCTTTCCACCCCAGCCCCACAACCCTTTGACAAATCCAGAAATTCCAGCGCCTTGTTGCTGTTTTTGCTCCAGCTTGTCCTCCAGCGAGGGAAACTCGACGTGGTTGAAAGCCAAATCGAAGAACAGCGGCTTACAGGGGATTGGCTCAAATTCAGGTGGCAATTTGAAAACGTTCGGCTGCTTTGTAGTGAGAGCTTGATCCTCGCAATACTCATCCAGACGCTCAGCAAGTGGCTGAAATTCAAATTTAAATTACTTTCAATTTCTAAAATAAAAAATTTACCAAGCCAACCTTTTTCTGCCTGACGTAAGTTTTGGTAGACGTCTCGGTCTGCTCGTCTTCACTTAGCACACTGTTAGCATGTACAGAGAACTTTTGGCCTTCAATGTCAGATTTCAGCTTTTTCAACTGAGCAGACAAAGGTGCAGGTGCCTGCTGCGTTAAGGACTGGTTCAAGTACTCCTCAGCACGGTGGAAAAGTGCAATCGCTTCTTTCCAGCGCTTCAGACCCACTAACGTTTGGGCCATGTAATAGCATCTATATTGAAAAATTCATGAGAAAAGGAAAGGGCTAAGACTTGAAATTTTCTACCTGAATGCTCGGTATCCCTTAACCTGGGATTCAATTTCTTGTTGGAACTTGGCATCATCCTCAAAGCCAGCTAAGGACTTCAGTTCTGTGATGTTCTGAAGGATGATTTCATAGAGACGAGTCAAGTCCTGTGGCTTGGCCTTTTTCCCTTCGCCACCCTATAACAGATGCGTGTTAAGAAGGAAACAAAGAGTTTGTTTTGAATCTTACATCTTGCTCCAAATTCTGCTTGGTGCTTTCAACCATAATGAGGTTTCTTTCGACATTTCTGGTCAGTCGAATGTAGACCAAGTAAGAGAGAAGATAATGCTGAGAAGAGACGGGGCCGCTCTGAGATTGGCAACGAATCTTGAAGTTCTGCAAAATCAAGTTTTAATAAAGTTACAATCTTTTAGGAAATAATCATCACGCACAGGATCGTTCTTCAATTCATCCTTGACTGCAGCAATAGCATCCTTGCAGTCCATCAGCAAGTTTTCAATGAGCGTGACCTTAGCCTGGCTATCTTGTGCTCTATCAAGGGTCTCCTTGAGCTCCTGGTCCGCTGCAAGGAAAGGCCGGACTTTGTCAGGCTTGACTGGAACAGTCCTACCTCGCCATACTACATCAGACAGCTCCTGAGACCTCTTGTCTCTTGTTTGGGCTATCAGAGTCTGAAACAAACGCCATAATTAATAAATACAAACGATTTCTAGTAACCTACTAAACTTTTTAATTTCGTATTTTTAAATGCATTTTCAGAAGTTTTAACTGTCAAAACAAAACATATGTAACAATCTTAATTCAAAGGGTATTACATCCAGATTAGCCAAGAGATCTCCTTGGCCTGTTCCTCGCATCTTCAGCAAATCGTCAATGGCCGTCTCATCACCAACGTTGTAGGCACAGTAGCGCAAACTGGGAGCCAGCTCTTCCACCCTCTGCTTGTAGACAACTCGATCGTCCTCTGAAAGAGCTGCAGCGAGTTTCTCATAAACTACCCTAAAACCAATACAATAATTCAAAGCAGTGCAAATATGGAACGTCTGTGTATCATACTGAGCCTTCTTCAGGTTTTCCATAGCTGGTTTCCACATTTGCAGCTCAAAATGCAGAGAGCCGTGGATCCAATCAACATAAGCTTGAGCCTCTAGCTTCGTTCTTGCATCAACCTTGTCACCCTGACAAAGGGTGTTGAGCTGAAGAGCATAGGTGGCTGCTTTTCTGAGCCTGCTGATCAGATGGAACTTCTTCCTTAGTTCCGTGTTAGATTCCTGTCGCAGCTGCATTGCGTAGCTCCAGGCTCTTTCCGCAAGCATTAAAGGGATGTACAGCCACCTGCCACAAAAGAAAAAGTTACGACTGCTCATTTTACAATTTTTTATTTTACTTTTCCTCGGTGACCATCTCCTCAGTAACATCTTTCTTACGGAAGTGGCGCCTGTCTCCTTGAGGAATGTGAAGGGCTTTCCTCAAGCGTTTGATTTTCCTTGAGCAGTATCCCCTATTTTAAACACAATTTTGGCTAATACTGATTTTCATAACATAAGTTTCGTTTGTAGATATCATACCGATAACGCTGGTAGTCCCCATGCCGCAGACCATGCTGTTGTTGAGCTTCTTTGATGATTCGAAGGACTGTCAACTAGTTAAGGATAATAATTAAGAATTTATGTACATATTTATATGAATTAAATGATCAGGAGATGAAAAGCGAAAGAGTTTGGGACAAAAATCGATCATAACAAATGGAAAAATACATATGTTGCTTCAAAATTCTGGAAAAGGATACTCTCTAAAGTACAGATCTTCTTAGGCTGGTTTTCATCTTGCAGCTCAGCATTTTCAGTTGCTTGTAGCTCAACTTCGGGCTCATCAGACACCATTTTGGCCAAATTTATAAAATCAAATTGAAAGCAAAGTCAATTATATTTTTTATAGACAGCGGCGCACGTCGTCAAAAAGTGCAGCTTTGCCACAGCTGTCGCTGTACTTCGTTTACTTCGAAAGTAGGCGAGGCGGAAGTCGGCTGACGTGCACTCTCCCACTCTCCCTCGTCGGCAATGCTGCCACCAATACAAAACTGTAAACCATGCTCGATGCTCGACTCACGACTCACTCGACTGCTCGTGCATGTTGTGCCACACGAAGCAATGCGCAAGTGCAGTCAGGGAAATAATATTGCTTGCTCGGGAGGGTTAAAGGGTGGCACTGGCAAGGCGAACAGGCACAGGCATAGCATTTTGCAGCTGCCAGATACCGCCGGTGTCGTAAACTGAAGCCATCTAAGCTTTACATCAATCTAAACCGCAACCATTTAAGTTTTACATACGTCGTTGTGCTTCTACTTCTGTATAACAACCTGTTGCCCGAGTCCCGGCAAAGCGCGTGATTGTTTTCTTTTGTAAGATATATTATAACTTCTGCGTCGGCCCTCCGCACATTTTTTTGAGCAGCAACGTGCCCAAATGTGTAACATATAACACATATCAAATTTTTCACTTGATTCTCTGCATTTCAGAAAACGCAGCAAAACCGGCGAAACCATGGATTTCCAGCAGCAACTGAGCGATGTTGTGAATTTGCTCTATAAAGTCGGAGGAATCAAATTTGGGGATTTTGTTATGAAAAGCGGACGCCGTTCTCCAATTTACATTGACCTGAGAGTGGTCATATCTTACCCAAAACTCATGGTATGTACATAAATAACTGTTTGTTGAAGTTTAAAAAATGGAATAATATTATTTGAGAGGACTAAAGGGCATATTTGAGATGTATCAATATTGAATTAGTTTCAACAGATCTTTATTTATTATTGTTCTGCAGGGTTATTTTGCTCAATCTCTTACTACTTTTGAACCATATGTTTGCATCATGTAAATTCTTATTAGATGCATATCTATATTAAGTTGGACTTTGCGATTTATGTTTTTCTAACTTCTTGGTCTGATGGGAAGAACCAAAGTTGCTATTTATTGCACTATCTTGCCAAGAAGTGATAATACTTAAAATTATATAGATCTGTGTGTGAAACCTCCATATTATATGCGCATTTAAATCCTTTTACGATTTATGTGATTTTTTTCTATATTTATCAAGAGATGTTTAGTGAAATCTGCTAGTTATTGTTTCTAAAAGCAGCGTGTGCAATAATTTCCACTATCTCTGGTGCGATAAAAATTTAGAAAAATAAAACAATTAATCAGAAGCAATTATTCTAAGGATATGTTAATGTCTGTATTAAAAGGATGAGCTGTCCAAGCTGATGTGGAACTTTGCGGCACCGAGTATCTCCAAATATGACACGGTTTGTGGTGTGCCATACACTGCGTTGCCTATCGCCACCCTGATTTCCGTGCGCGAAAACATCCCTATGCTAATCCGACGCAAAGAGGCCAAAGGCTACGGCACCAAAAAGCTCATTGAAGGAGACATTAATGTTGGAGATGTCTGTGTTATCATTGAAGATGTTGTGACCACTGGTTCCAGCGTTTTGGAAACTGTTGCTGTAAATAGAATGCCTTGTCTTTATCTTTAAACTCTGATTTTTAAATCAAAATTTCAGGACCTCAGAGGCACTGGCCTCAAAGTGACTGACGCTATTGTAATCGTCGATAGGGAGCAAGGAGGACCTGAAAACTTGCATAAAGAAGGCATCAAGTGCCACAGTGTGTGCACTTTAATGCAGGTATGCTGCGATGATTTTTTATTTAAAAATACTTCAATTTATTTTTCAGATAATGTCTATTTTGAAAGAAAGTGGCAAAGTTGATTCTACCATGGTTGAAAAGGTGAAAGCCTATTTGGAGGACAACAATGACGTAACCCCGATCTACCCAGGTACTGATGGATTATGATAAATAAAATTAATATTAACTTGAAAATTTAGTTGTCAAGACAAGTAAAGCAACGATTCCATTTGAAACTCGTGCCCAGCAAGCGCCATGTGAAGTTTCACAATTACTGCTGAAATTGATGGCCAGGAAGAAATCAAATCTCTGCGTTGCAGTGGATGTTGATCAAGCCAATGATTTAATAGACCTCGCCAAGCTTCTTGCACCATACATTTGCATTCTAAAGACTCACGCAGACCTCACTAAAAATTTCACCGATGAGATATCGCGCCAGCTCCACGCACTAGCCAAGCAGGCTGACTTCATGATTTTAGAAGACAGGTTTGTGTAATTTCATATCCTTGAGGAATTTGCTTAGTAGACTTTTTGCAGAAAATTTGCTGACATTGGGAACACAGTTGCCAAGCAATACTCCGGAGGATGTTTTGAGGTGTCTCGCTGGGCCGACCTTGTTACAGTTCACTCGCTCCCTGGTGATGGAATTGTTAAAGCCCTAGAAGAAGAGAATGCGAAGATTGAGGAACCACGAGGCTGCTTCCTTCTTGCTGAAATGAGCAGCGAAGGAAACCTTATCACAACTGAATACATTAAAGGTGAAAATTTTAATCATTCTGCTATGTCATGTGGCTTTGATAATCAAACGCTAATTTACATACAAAATATGCGTGAATGGCACCAGTTAAAATCTCCATTTGGATGAAATGTATACTGGACCTTTAAACCTCTCATTTCTTGCAATCAACTTTAAGATTTTTTCGTTCTCAGGATCTACTCAGATGGCCAGCAAATTCCCAAAAACTGTGGCAGGCCTTGTTTGCCAATCGCTGCTTCTCGCTGATCAGCCAGGAATAGTGCAGCTCACTCCTGGGGTTCGCAGAGGAGAAATCAAAGAAGACAGTCTGGGTCAACGGTGGGTCACCCCCGAGGAGGCAGTTATTGAAAAGGGAGGTGATGTAATTGTTGTAGGCCGGGGCATCACTGGTGCAAAATGTCCAGAAAAGGAGGCCAAACTATATCAAGAAGAGTTGTGGGCTGCTTATGAAAAGAGAATTGCAATCTGAGCTTTATAGCACAAGTTTATTTCAAACATACATTCCATTTATTATTTGAAAGTTGTATGCTCCAATATTTTTAAACATGACACTTTGTATCTCAAATAATAAAGTTTGAGCTCTGAAATTAACCATCACACTTTGCAGATTTGATATCAGTTGCTATCACTATCCTCTTCATTGCAATCAGACAGAAAAATGACTCGATAATCGACTTCTGAATGGTCATCCTGCCCTTCATCTTCATCATCCTCTTCTCCACTTGAGTACTTCAATAAGTTTGGATCCAAGTATAAAAACTCTTTATAGTCCAGTTCTGTATCCGTTTGCCCCTGAGCTGAGTTTGATGGTTGAATATCTACCTCCTCTGGTTCAAAAAATTGGCTGGTGTCTGTGTTGACTACTACCTCCTGGAATTGTTGGATTGGCAGATCAGTTTGTGTTTCAGCGGGTTCAGTTTTAAGATTTTCATTCTTCTTTGTCCTCATCGCTGTTCTTATGGCAAGCTCTTGCAAAGTGAGGTTATTAAGCTCATCCTTGCAGCATGCGATCATTGGATACAAGGTGTTCATGGTGCATTTTACATCACGCAGCTGTTCTCTCAGATGCTCCAACGGTATGCTGTGGTTCATTTTGAGTCAACTGAAAAAAAAGTCAAAACTCAACAAAAAAATTTCACATCTGATTTCATCAAGTGCTTGTACAAATACATAATAATATATTGTACATAATGGTCCCGCATACCTGTAAGCTGTGTGTGTCTAATCAACTTATTTCTCTCAGTGGGTTTTGGGTACGGAAAAATGTGTTGTTTGTAGTGCCTGGTAATTCCAAAGATACTTTAAGATGTTGTGGACAGAAGTTGTGCCCGTGATTTGCGTGCTTCTTATTGTTAGTTCTATGTTTATGTTTTGATGTGACAGTGTTGCCAACAGTTTAACTCCTACTCTTGTCTGGTCAGCCTACTTTTTAGTTCAGTTATTGATGATGATCCAACTTAAAACGTAGATGATATTGCTTCTCAATTGACTTTGAAGTCAGATTTTTTTAACGCGAAATTCATAATTTGATCTAAGCTTGCATTATTCAATAAATCAGCAACACAAACGAGCTATTATCAGAACAAAATGCCATCCAATGCTACTACAGTAAATATTTTTTGTTTAATGAGCTTACAACGTGCCATAAAAAGATGTTTTTGACACATTAATTAAGGGTATGTTACTTACAGAATATGGGAGTCAAAAATCCACCCTGAGCACTCCATTGCAACAGTCAGTATACAACTTTTTATCAAAATAACTAGCATATTTTATCAAATCCAGGATGTTCTAAACGGTGAGTATAAATATTTAAATTTATTGCATATTCCAAAAGTAAATATGAAAATTTTAAGCGTAGTTCACTTTTTTAAGAACAAGCAAATAAAATCTGACTAAATCAGGAACTTAATTCAGCCTGGCAAATGGGTCCAAATTATTTTAAATTGTGTATGATTTATAACCAAGATTAAATTTATTTAAGCCTTGACAGCAAAGACGCGAGTAGGATATCTGCGAAGCTTGCAGATTTCCTTCTTGGTCTTGAGCTTCAACTCATGCTTGGTCAGGGCACGGCGCATGGCGCGGGTCTTCTTTGCCCTCAAGTCCAAAGGCTTGTACTTGCGGTCCTTTAAAAAAATGTAAATTTAACAATTATTGAAAATTGAAATCAAATATCGTACCTTGTAAAGTTTCCTCAAGTTTTCCTTCTGTTTCTGGTGCATCACAATGTACACACGGGCGATGGCCTTGCGTACCACACGGCTGCAAAAATTACAAAATGTTACAGATGGGATTGATACAATTTCAGTACCAATATGTGGCAGTTGTGAGTGTTTTTCAGACTTTAACAGAATTATTCATCAAAGTTGTACAGACGCAAATTACCCTTAAATAAAAATCATCATGGTTGCTGCGTTGAAATACGTATTATGTGTCTCTGATCCTGACTGATCATAAGACACGATACAATGAGTACAAGCAAAAATTTCTCTTACATCTTGGAAAGTTTGGAAGCAGCTCCACCAGTAACTTTAGCTACTCGGAGGTTGGTAAGTTCTGTCTTCAGCTCATCCAGCTGCTTCAAGAGCTCCTTTTTCTCCTTTGTTCTAAGCTCCGAACACTTGACTTTACCCTGGAAACAGAGAATATTAGCCATTTTGTTCTCATATTTCTTTATAACAGTTTAAATATTAGTACACAAAATATTATAAAAAGCTAAACCTCAACATCCATTGCATAAATGGATACATAGATGACGTAGGTACATAATATAATGTATATTATGGAAAAGTTAGTTTTTGCCACCCCTACTTTATGTAGATGGGATTCTCATAAAAACTGCTGAGATGTGTAACCCGGCAGTTCTTATGAGACTCCCGTATTTATAATAATGAAAGTAGAAAGGGGTGGCGGGGTGGCTAAAACTGTAACTCGGCGGCGAAAATTGTAAAGGTGTTGTTAATAAACTGAGAACACAATAAAGATGGAGGTCGGCAAGCCATCAGTGAGTAGCGCACACATTTTGTATGTTTTTAACAGAAAAATCATGTCTTCAATAGATAATTTCTATCTCCTTTATGGGAGCAAAATTCGATCATTACATTTTACTATAGAAAATCAAAGTTAGCAATTTCTTACCATGGTTAAGAGGTTATTATTTGTTGGCCACGCTGCAATACCAGACACGCGGTGTGCAGACGTTTCAATGTGAACGAAGGATTTCGCCGCTAGAATCGCTAGGTGTAGATGTATAGCGTGGCGCGCAATTTGAATTAGTGGTACGATTTGGGTGGAACAAGAAATAAATTCATGAAGTATTTAAAAAAAGAACTTTTACGCCACATATATTTCATGAATCCAGCTTCAGCAATTTATTGGGACGATTTTTTTATCCATAAAGTTTGTATATCATTGGAAATTATGCGCTAGCATGAAGTCGCTTTCCATTTTAATGAAATGCATGGTTGCTATAGTAACCGGAGGCTATGAGAACGAGATGGCGGAGGGCGCTGGGGGGACAACAGTTGACTCTCGCCCGGCGAACTCATGTGTTTTCTACGAAAATTGTGGGATTAATGCTGTATAAGATTGAAATTTTGGGACGAAATGGCCGTAAAATGCTTTCAAAAAGTGCCAAGACACCTTTTGCTATAGTGACGATCAAAACTGTGCCGGCACTTTGTGATTATATCTGAGTTTAGCAACTAAAACGAGGTTTGTTATTGAAGGTCAGGCCCTTTCTCCTGAGGCTATTAAATTAACGCGGTTATTTCCAGGTACGAAAATGTCCCTAAACTTTCCTTCGTACACCGCGAACTTTGGCGGACATCATCAGCCGCACCAGCATGTAATTAAAACTTCGCAGCAGGCCGAATATTCGGCAAATGCTCCTAGCATGTTGACCGAGATGACCAGCAAGTACACTGTGGAGGATCCAGCAGAGATGGGCGACTCCAAATACTTGACAGGAGAGCTGAGCCATGCAGTTTATCTCGAGGGCACTGGCTCGCAAAATAGACAATACTCAATGATATCCGAGGAGGACGAACAAAATAAAAATCAAATGCGTCAAGCTGACACAAGAGCGGCCAACTCGGGCAATAACTCTGTTAACTGGCAAGGTCTAGTCTCTCACCCTGGCATGGCAGACTATCTTGCCAGGCTACCGATCAACCTGCACCACTTTTTGAAACTCTCCACGGACGGAAATGGAACGCGGGACGGTGGACAACCACCCAATTCGCAAACGACGACAGTGAAGAAAAAGACATTAAAAGGTGTTCAGGGCAAGGCGCAGGTCAAACAGCAGCAACAACAGCAGTTCCGACCAAAACCTGCGAAGCCAAAAAATTTGGAAATCCGCCTTACGACCGCCTTGGACGGCTCTACTCTGTTTTGCTGTCCAGAATGCCACATGGCCTATCCTGAGAAGGAGTCCCTTGAGAGGCACATTCAGACACATAAATTGGACCGGAAGTTTGTGTGCGACATTTGCGGGGCTGGTTTGAAGAGGAAGGACCACCTGACCAGACACAAACAGAGTCACAACGCAGATAGGCCATACGTGTGCACCATATGCATGAAGGCCTTCAAACGCAAAGAGCACCTCAACCTTCACTTCATCATGCATTCAGGAGAGAAAACACACATATGCCCAGAGTGCGGGAAAGGATTTTACTGCAAGGATCACCTGGACAGGCACAAACAGGGTCATAACCCTGACAGGCCCTATGTTTGCAATATTTGTATGAAGGTGAGCAGTCAATTACTCTGGCTAAATGTAGAAATTTTCTGTAGGAACCATGGCTGATTATATTTTATTTTTAAAACATTGTTTTATTATTTCTCTGTCCATTGATGTGCACTAATTTGCGCCAAATTAACATCAAATTTAACTTAAATAGAAATTATATATTTATGTTTTATAGAAATGTGTATAATATGTTTTATAGTAATTTAAAATTGCATAATTCAAGAGACTGCTAGGCATTAAACCAGTACAGAAAATCCAAACTAAATAAACAGTTTCGGTTTTTGCAAAAGCGCGAAAAATTTGATTTTATGAAGTACTCTCTGAAAGGGGCGCGTTTTTATTTTAACATCTTAACACACTGAATAAATGCGAGAGATTTGATGATCAAAATATTTCCAATTTCTTATGTTTTTTCTCCTTGTTTCAGGGCTTTAAAAGAAACGAGCATCTAGCGCGGCATTCAATTATCCACTCTGGTGAAAAGTCGCAAGTATGTCAAGAGTGCGGGAAGGCATTCTACCGGAAAGACCATCTGCGGAAGCACCTGCGCTCTCACGTTGCCAAGAGGATCAAAACGGAACAGAGTCCACCTCCATCGACCAACCAACCCACGGTAGCGTCGCTGGCCGCCATGGTATCCATGGGTACGACGCTGCAGAACGTCAACCTAGATGGTGCCACGTTGTCCTTGCTGTCAGCTCCAGTGTGATCTTTGGGGCAGCATTAGTTGTCATTGCGTGTACTCCCTCAGTTACTGGGTCATGTTATGAACGCTCTTGATAATTCGTAGTTATTTTGTGAGTGTTTAACTATAACTGCCATCACAGACGGATCTGTCTGAGGTTGCCATAATGCTTTTGAAGCAGTTCGTACACTAATTTGATATAATAACAAGACATTTTTTCATTTAACAATGAGAATAAACTCTAAAATAAATAAGCCTTCTAGAACAGCAGTTTATTTTTCTAAGCACGTTCACAGCAAATAAATTCTAGAGCTTAAGTATCAAGCGTTAGTTGTGCGCTTTGTTATAAAACTAGTGCGTACACAAAATAGCTGTTTGACCTGTCACCATACTGAATCACGGATTCAAAATATTTTAATCTTTTTGTGGCACTACTTTGCAAGTTTTTTTTTATTATTATCTGACGTATGACTAGCAGAAAATTTCCGAATTTAAATTTGTACTCAAAGTTTACACAAGATCACTTTATCTTTCATAGGGTAAAATCATTATAATCCCAAAGTATACATTTATAGCATCAATATTTGGCGTATAATACGTAGTTACGACGTTTTCTCAAAATATACAAGCAAGTCGGCCTTCTATGAAGATCTTCACAGCAGGTATTCTCAAATTTCGGAAATCTATATCACATGTATTTTGCGAGTGCTCTCTACAGAAAGCTGTTCTAATTTGTAATCCGGGTTTGGACGCTGGATTTGGACATGTCGGTCTTGACAGACCTTGACATGTGACTTCTCATGTGTTTCCTCAGATGGTCCTTCCTGTAGAAGCCCTTGCTGCACTCTGGACACACATGTCTCTTCTCCCCGGAGTGGATGACAAAGTGTAGCGTGAGTTGCTCCTTGCGCTTGAAGGCCTTGCTGCATATGGAGCAGACGAAGGGCCGCTCAGGGTTGTGGCTGTGCTTGTGCCTTGTCAGGTGATCCTTCCGCTTGAGTCCTGCTCCGCAAATATCGCAGATGAAACGGCGCTCGAGTTTGTGGCCAACCAAGTGCTGCTCCAGCAACTCTCTCTCGCAGTACCCCATGTGGCACTCAGGGCAGCAGAATAGGGTGGTCCCGTCCAGGGCCGTGGTGATGCGAACTTCACCTGGAATAAGCTGGCGCGCTCGTTCCTTCGCAGGTCGTTTCTTTTTCTTCTTTTTAGCGTTCTGCTCGATGTACAAATCGTTTAAATTTTTAATTTTCGGTTCATTCTGATATTTACTACCTGGATTAAATATCCTTGCTGCGCAGAATCCTTTTTTGTACTTTCCCCAGATATCTTAAAAATTTGTTCCAAGCTTATGGGAAGAGAGGCTACTGGCAAGTGAGAGAGGTATTCCACGACGTTTGAGCCAGTATTTGTCAGTTGCCAAACCGGCTGCAGTGTTTGCTGAGGTTGATCCTTGTCCAGCAATACTTGATGACTTTCATTTGTATATTCCAGCATTACTGATCTTGTTTGTTGGTCCTGCTGAGGACTGTGTCCTGTTTGCTGGAATGTACCAAATAGACCCTAAGAATCACAATCAATAATAATACTAATTAAATATTTGCAAAGCTCGACCTGGTTTGTCGACTGATTTCCCTGGTGAACGCGCGTGGGCTGAAACTCCTGGCTGAAGTGCTGGTTTAGGTCGCCAAACTGCCTGCCACTGTTTTCACATCCTGCAGCCTGCACGGATAGGGTGGTGTCAAAGTTTGGGGATAATGAAACTGACGCAGTTTCGTCTTTGGACGCAAACTGCAACGCCAGAGCCAAAGAAGTTCCTCCAGAGGTTGTGAAGTTCATTTTAACAGCGAGGCTATGTGGTGGCTAATTCACTTCTCCTTTACTTCATTTAATCCAAGCAGGCAAATTTTGCGTTACACAGTAGCACTTCTGCAGTGAACATTTTCATAGAAGAACAACGTAATGATAGTAAATTATTTTCTTAACCTGTGAGTTGTTCTTCCTCAAAATGCTGGAGCATTGGATTGTTTTGATGTTGAGGATATCCTGTTTTGCATCATTGGCAAATGTTAGGGTGAACACACCGCAGGGGAGGGTAATTTAAAGAGCAAGGCGCCTCTGTTGGAGGGTAGTTGGAACTAAATGCCACCCCTTTAATTACTCACGTGACTTGATAGAAATCAAAAACACATTTTTTGAAAATGTAATGTCACTTTATTTTTCTCAAATAATAATAAAAATGCATTAATCCCGAAAACAATTTTTACAACAACTCAATAAATCAACTATGAAAGAGAGACAAGACCTTTCCTTTATTTAATCAATTCAAGAACATATCAGACCTTTGGCCATTTCACAATCTTCCAATTATTTTCACCTTTTAAAAATAACGCTAGAGGTACTATTACTTCTTGAAAATAAAGACAAAGCGTCCATCATATGGGATCATAAACAATTCGATATTATTCAATTGAGAGAACAACGCATATACAGCAGTAAAGTCTCTACAACTTGGAACGAGGAAATCAAGAAGCTCTGGTAATTCTATTCAATGGGTGAGTCTGAACAAGCCACTTGCCAAGACTGAATTTGAAGGAGGTGACTGATAAATTGAATTATTTAAAACTCGGTTGGCATCAAATTTTCTGCTTCTTGGAGACAATCAAGATAGGGTAAATCCAAAAATGCATTGGCCGTTTCAAATTAGGTATTATTTTCCGTCTTGACACAATTGATGAAAGGTACGTACGAATGAACAAACAGGCAGCTTGAATACTGGTACGCCATTAGTAAAATAAGACTGCTGCTTTGTCACAACACCTAATTATTGATTATTAAAAATATAAACCCAGTGTACCAGTCTAGCCCATATTAGTAATTATCTGATTTTAAACTACAATAAATATATTTATTTATATTACTCGTGGATATATCTCTCATTTTCAGGACGCTGTATTTCGCCAACAGCAATGCAAAAATAAAAATGTAATCAAATTTTTGTATTTGTGTGAGTGGATGTCTCTTGCTGTGTAAAAATCGCTGCTCTTCAAACTTTGAAAATCTGCTGTACAAACAATTGCGATTTTAAACATATAAAAATTAATAATTGTAAGGCCCGTTTGGGTTTCGTCACTAGTGAAAACTTAAGCAAGTCTGCCTGGGAGCGAACGCAGATCGATCTGGGCTGAATTGGCTAGTGGAATCATTATCAGCATCACATTTGGTGCGTAGGTATTTGAAATAAAAGAAATTCCAGGTCTCTTTAAAACAGCCGACTTAAAAGCTGTGATGAAAAAAAAACATTGGCAAGAGAGTAACTGCATTAGCCCTTCACTGCCGTGTGCATTGTATAAATACGCAACTCACTTCAGTTATTAGTCAATCACGCATTTACAAAAAGCAGTTTATAGAGACCACCCACAGTATTAGCACAAAAAATAAAAATAAATTTAATGCCATCAGGCTTGATTCTACGATTCGCCCAGGCACCGAGCAATGTTGCTCATCCAGTGACATTGTTTTAAAATTAAAAAATCATCGTAATGCATTAATTTATGTCTAGTGTGTAGATTGATATTTTTACTAGTAATCAAGATTCGTTAAGAAGACGGCCTGGTCCTGCAATACAATTTAAACAAAAAATAGACAAACTTTCACGCTAACTCGACGTCAGTTCCTTTGTTTCTTGATTTGTTTGTTTGTTTTTGATGAGAGTCAGACGTCATCACTTTGGCAGACGTTACACAAGTTTATCACTTAGCGGGATCAACTTGAGGGGGTCATCGGTGGGCGAGGATGTGTCCGCTGACGGCACTTGCTGGATCACCTCAATTTTGAGCTGCGGAGGCTGCGTCGACTGTTGCGTTGAGTTTGCTGCGTTGTTCATTTCCGACTTTATTCTCTTAGCGAGGTGGCTGCGTGAGTGTTTGCGCAAGTGGTCTTTTCGATAGAAGCCCTTGCCGCATTCCGGACAGATGTGCGTCTTCTCACCTGAGTGGATGACAAAGTGCAGGTTCAGGTGCTCCTTGCGCTTAAAGCCTTTCATGCACACCGAACATATGAATGGTCGTTCAGGGTTGTGGCCCTGCTTGTGCCTGTCCAGGTGCTCTTTGCGCTTCAGTCCAGCGCCGCAAATGTCACAGATAAACCTGAAAATGGGAAAACGAATTAAAAACTACTTACAGAACTCAGAAGCTGAGAAGCAATATATTATAAATTAAAAAAATACTCGCTTGCACTTGTCAAGAGTTTACTAGAGAAAATAATTTTTAAGAAAATTTAGCTTTGGGTTTGTGGTTTAGACAGGAAACCAGTCTCCAAATCCTGTGCCAAAAATTTATCAGATAAAAGGAATGTTCCAGCCCATGACCTAGAGGTATCTTGATGGGGAATATTCAATCATTCAAATTTTTTATGTGATGTATCATAATGAAGTAGTGGAGCAATAAAAATGTGGCAGCTCATGATTCAGAATAAAGTGTGACTTCACAAAGTCAAAATAGAAAAATCACTCTTTTACTGACAACATATTCGCATTATACAAATATATCGTATTTTTACAGACGCACCACAATTAATAAATTAGTTTTAGATCTAGACCCTCCTCACCTTCTCTCAATTTTATGAGCAACTAGATGTTGCTCTAGCAGATCTTTGTCCGGGTAGGCCATGTTGCACTCTGGGCAACAGAACAGCGTTGTGCCATCAAGGGCAGTGGTCAGCTGCACCTGTCCGGGTCTCATTTTCGGTTGTTTCACCTTTTTGGTGCCACGTCTTCTTTTCTTAGCCTTTCCTGCAGCATCAGCCTCTTCCGTAGCCTCAGGGGCAGCAACTGTGGTCACGGTGACGGTGCCCTCGCCTCCTTCCGGGTCTGGTAGGGTCGTCACGACAATGGGCTGCGCGGGGGGCAGCGTCACTGTGCAAGCTTCGTTATTTTCTCTTTTGATGCTTTCGGCGGAGAACTTCAGGAAGTGGTGCAAGCTGAGTGGAAGGGTTGAAGCGGGCAAACGTGACAGATACTCGGCCACTGTCGAGCCAGGCGTAGCTATACTTTGCCAGGTAGCGGGCATGGCAGCCGTCAGGGTTTGGCCTTGCAGCTCGATCTGTTGCTCGGAGCTGCCACCCTCTTTGCCGTCCTCGGTACCCTCCTCCCTCTTAATAGTGATTAGTTTTTCAACAGGCATGCCTGCGGGACGAAATTTGCGTTAAGTGTAAAAAAATCATATCAAATCGTGTTCAGAATTAAGAGCGTTTGAATTGTGTTTGGGAAGCATGAAATATAAAAACGTCATTGATGTGTTAATTACATATTCAAGAGATAATTTAATGATTAAGTGTCACAGAATATTATTTAATTAATTAAAATATGCACTGCATTCAAAGCACAATGGTTCTATGACACAGGTAAATTTATTGAGTGCAAATCACCTGCAACCCAAGGAAGAAAACAATATTTGACCCAACCCAACACCAACTTAAAAACAAAAAAGTACCGTTTAATGCATCAGATAAAGACCCATCTGCTTCTTGTGTCCGGAATAGTACTGTAAAAGCAGACAATGGTTCTGGTATGACAACGTAAACGACCTAAACGAAATATGTATTGATTTGACTCAGGAACAGTATTCACCTTTATCAGCATCTCCTGAGGGAGCAGCAACCACCAAGGTTGCGCACAGGTCTTGCCCTTGGATCTCCACAGGGATCATCTGGGTCTGGGTGCCTTTGCCATCAACAGTGATTCCATCCAGATCAGCAGGGTACGCAACGGTGAGCACCGTGCCAGGGGCACCGACCTGTGAGAAATGCTGCATGGACACTGGAGTGATATTGTACTTGATGCCGGCGTGGTTCAACACCTGTAAGGAGAAATTGTTATCGAAATTCTGTTCGTTAACAATTTCAGAGCAAAGCATTAGTCCTATGGTAACATAGTGCCTAGAAAGTTTCAAATTAATGGGCATAGAATTTTGAGCAAAAATCAATTTTCTTGAATTATAGCAAAAATAATATGTGCTGACGCATTTAACTTGATCTTGTAAACAAACTCGTAACGTTTTGCGGTATCTTCATTCATTTGTGTGCAATGGATCAAGTTAAAATGCTAAATTTAGTTTATTTACCGTGGAAATATACATTAAGGTTCCTTGTTTTCATAGTTTCAAATATACAGTTGAAACCAATCAGTCAAGTCCAAGAGAAATTGAATAATTTTCTTCCTCATTTAAATGTTTCAATTCATAATTATTATAAACTTGCCTGCACAGTGGCAGTGGGCTGGATGGTATGGGCGTCGACAGTGGTGGTGCCGTCTTCTTTTGAGGTTGACTGCTCGAGGTTGACCGGTACCGTGATAAGTGTCTGATTGGTGAGGGTGCCCGCCTGGCTGACCACCTCAGTGGGACGCAGGTAATGGATGCCGCCGTCGCCGCCACTAAGCACCACTGTGCCGGGCGGCACCGTTGTGGTCTGGCCGTTGGCATTTGCGAACTTGGCGGTAAACTGGTGCACAGGAATTGTGCCTGTGAAGGGCGCAGTGAAGGGCGTGAAGTTCATCGCACTCCACTGGGCTTCTGCAAATACACAGTTTAAACTTTAGATAAAATCTGAAGACTTAGACCATATAAAATATTTGGCTGTGCGTTGGAAACTTAAGTTCTTGTAATATCAAAACAAAGTGATCACTTTTTTAGAACCTCTGCTCAGCACTTTCCATAGGCTATGAGCCCACCGGGTCCCAAGTCCCAACAACACCACCAAGCGGATAACATGGGGACCGAGTGGCCGCAAAGGAGCTTGGGCCCAATGTGGCCGTCTTTTCGCCTCCCCGCACAGAGGCCATTATAATGAAACGCCAAATATTTGTCCCTAAAGCCGCTGGAAAGGTGCGATAACCAGTAAGTGGCGAATCGATGGCTTATTTGAGCATTTCCATTCACTTAAGTAACCATCTTTTGCCATCTCTGACATTGGGCAGCCAGTATTAGATCCCCAAACTGCTCAAATATCGCCAACTGCTTTGACAATCCTGAGAATGCCTTAGCAATGCGAGCCAACGAGCCAGTTCGATTAATGATCTGGAGCTCTTAAAATTCTTTCGTTTTTTTTTTTAATTCTAAGATCAAAATCGTTATTTTTTTTAAGACAAGGTGAAAGTAAGGAGTAGCTTATTAAATGATGATTGAAAATTGATTTAGGTAAGTGGGGTGAACTGAATAGGGTGGAGCTACCATATTATAGCTCCAACGCAAGCGGCAATAAGTTGAAAATGAAATTAATTTTATATCAAGAGGTGTAGAGCGAGGAGTAAAAAAAATTTCAAGGCAGGCTGCCTACAAAGAATGTAACAACTTAAATTTGTAGCTTCAACCTGGAATATGGCGAAGCCTTCTGCCCCAACAGACACTACTTACTAATCTCTCTAAATTATGGCCGGAAGTATCTTTAACGAAGTTTGACTTTGTGTTTCTGAACAAAACGAAAATATTGTGATGCTTTTTCTTTTAACTGAGGGGTAATTACTTGGACTATTAGTCAATTTTATTGTTATTGTTGTAACATCATTTTAAGCAATATAAATATTCCAGATTTTTCTTGGGAGTTGAGAAACGTAATAGTATTTTGATTATTACCAAATAGTTGCGTAAGCCCACACACCTGAACTGTGTTGAAATGGAAATTAAGGTGTTATCGTTGTGATATTGCATTATTTTGATATGCAACCAATATTCCATTTCTATGCTAACAATGTGTTCGCTGTAATTTCAAAAGTAAATATTCAGAAGGACGAGCACGCATATTATGCATTTTGTTATTTGTCCTATTCTAAAAAATTTGACTTCCTTGGAGTTAATGCTTTTTACAATTAGATAAATTTTTCAATTTTCATAGTATATCAAAAAGAAATTTTCTGTTTGAAATAGTAAAATAAATAAACTTCCACCTATTAGACGGTTGGCCAAGTCCCAAGGTCAAAGTATAATATGGTGTGAAATAAAAGGCATTCATTTGGTAATGCTTCATATTTTAAGGGTGGTTGAATTCCCAAAGAGTTGAGTAAAAAGCGATGAAAAAATCTTGGCATGGGGTAAGTGCACAAAATAAGCCTCGCATTGTGTTTAAGTAGCTATGGATTCAGCCTTTTCTATTCTATCAGCTTTAAGGTGCAGCAGAGTTAATTGGCAGGAAATTACAACCGATTAAAGCGTATGAAAAGTAGTTGCTGGACGAGACACAAATACGAGAAACCAAACTTAAGCACAAGTGATTTTGATTTGTAAATAATAAGAAAAAATATAACCAATAGTGGCAGAATGTGTATATTACCTTCTACTATGGGCTCAATGGTGGTAACCTTTGGTTTCGTAGGTCAGAGACCTACGAATCTGGTTTCTGCAAAGAAACACACAAAACAAAAATGACTAACGGCAACTGAAAAGACACAATTTCTAGGTAAAACCACCACCATGTCATCTCGTTCGAACGTGCAGACAAATATAGCACGGAATCAAATAATGTTAAGTGAACTTTCACCATGCACTAAAGGAATGTGTATCAGGTTGCAAGCGAAGGCATTAAATCGCTCACTACGAAGCGAAATCGCCAGCAAAGCGGCAAAGGTGTGCGTTCGAAAACTTGTAGAATCGATCAAATAGGGAAAAATGATAAAATAATAGCCACAGCGTGATTAAAAACGACGACCACGATGCATGCACAAAAGAAGAGGGACTCAAAGTCGTGCACTTACCGAGAAAATAAAATCGAGTTCACAGCAGTGTAGAAAGTAGCACAGAAAGTGGTCCAAGCCTGAAAGTGAGACATTTTATTCACAAACGGTGCCAAATCACAAATTTTCCGACTGGGCCCAGTCCCTGGACCGGCGAGGAATACAACAAACACACCCCTCGGGGGTTGTTTACGTCCCGGGGGTGGCGAAATGCTAGGAGAAAGGTGGCTTTGACCTCATTTTCCCGGCAGTAAATTGCGTACAGCCGGTCCCATTGATAGATTGACCGACTGAAAATCGGGTGGGAAAAATTCAAGGGCCCGCGGAGGGGCTCTTTTGGGCGAAAGTGGGGGCGAGTCCGCGCGCAGACCTACTTACGTCAAAAAACGCTCTGGCGCTTTTCAGCGGGGCAAACTGGCATATCGGTGAGACAGGGAGCGTGTATCATCTGCGGACAGAGAGCAAGGGTACGGTGAGAATCGGCCCAGAGTGCCGACGGTGAGGAACAAGTCGTGGCTGAGTGCCTTTGAGTGCTTCCGTTATGTGCTCTCAAATAGGGTCACTGGCTGACGGCCGCATTCGGTCATTAGCGACGTCGATTCGGCCACCGATTCGAGTTTCCTGGGAGGCTTACCTAACGAAGGAGCCGTGGGTAGAAGTCCTGTTCGGCATAACACCCCAATCCACCAAGCAAATGCGAAATTAGGCTCTTTATGCGTCGACAACACAACAAGGACGAAAACACCTGTACTTCGCTTGCGCTATTCGCTTGTTTTCTCTTACGCCAACGTTGCCGCAGCGTAAAGTTTGCGCGCGAACATTCAAATCTACACTCTGGAATCGGGGTGATTTTGCCCCATTTATTCCCAATTTTATTATTTCATCGAAAAAAATTGATGGAAATTTTATCGAAATTCTTAAGCAATTGATATACGCCGAAGAAATCACGCTGTTCGGCCCGATTACGCGTCCGCTTTCGAAGAACGGCGGCAACGGTGGCTGGAACTTGAACTCACGGTCAACGCACTCTCTCGTCAACACACGTGAAAAGGACGCCAGGGAAATATTTTCGATGCTCCAACCTGTGGCAGATAGATGGCGAGGTGGCGCCCGTCTTTGGTCTGGCCCGCTCTCTTTGACTCATTCGCATTTTTTGCCGGCCAGACATCGCGTCTGTCCCCCTGCCTCCGCGTGTTTGGGTTGGAGGTGGTGGTAGTTGGGATGCAGCCCCCACCAAACTGCACAGTACACACAAGCCCATTCACGTGGTGCGCTATGAATTGGACGCATAGTGGGGGCTGCAAACTCACAAACTCCTATGAATGAAGTTGAAACTGGTTCTCTTGAAAAAATAAATATAAAAACAGAATCCCCCCATCAAGAACGTAATTTTGCAACAAGGCGCATCAGCAGAGCAGATCTCGTTCCACTGCATGCAAAATAAATCGCTTCGAGTATTTACTCAACATTACATTGATAATGAGACCAGATTTTGAGTTTTATTTTGTTTATTGATGAACTTGAATTTTAAAAAAATCACATTTTAAAATTCTTAAGGTTACAGCTGTAATAGCATCACACATATGAAGGGGAAACATTTCAACCAGCCCATACTGTGGCATTAATTAATTACAAGATCTGTTGAATCCATTCAGCTCCAATGTGGGAGATGCGCAGTTTTATTATTGGCAGTCAAGAAATATTGTGGTGTCTAGCTCACAGATCAAAAACATAGAGATGCAACTTCAGAAAGACATCATTTGACCGAGTGACTTTGATCTTTAACAATAATTATTATTACAACAAGGATGCTTAAAATAACTTATAGTTGCTGTTTGATTTAAAATGCATACTCAAGATAAGGGTCTGTTTTGAGGGTTCCTCTGCAGTCTTTCCAAGTACAGTGCAAACAGCAATTTGTTGTGCTCATAGTAATACGGGCTGTCCACCTGTTCGATTTGGGGAGCGTATTGCGCCATCATTTGGTCGGTGACCCAAGGCGCAACGGTTGATGGTCCAGGCGATGGTTGCTGTTGGTATTGGTTAGTCTCCGGCAACCCATTGTGACCATTAACGCCGTTCATGAAACCATTCGAGCTGTGTCCCTGGAAGATAAAAAAGAGCATAAAAATTAACCAAGAAAGAAGTCTGTAAAATATACTGATTCTAAATTCGGTACAATTGAATTGCACCCAAGACATTGAAAATATAATCACGATGTCGAGGACCTCACATTCATTAAGCGTCTCTTATTCACAGGATGTTTATTTGTGAACAAATTGGGTGCAACCCAAGCAACACAAGGAGCGTTTACTATTTTCCTATGAATAGCCAGTTCATGGAACTTTTTTACAAATGGAAAGAGAAGCATAGGCATTCTTATTAAAATCTAAAATGAGTTCGTATTTTGGACGTGCGTTTAACTAAATTATAACTTTAAGGAAAAATATATGAAATTCATAACATGTTTGAATTCTATAAGACTCAATATTGCTAGTTAAACCAGACCAAAGCCATTTTTTAATTGAAATATACTCTAAAGCAAGGAAAATAGCTTCATTATCAATGAAAAATTAGCAGCTGGCATTACACCAACGCATTGATTTTCTAATGAAATCATCACGATCTAGATGTGATGTGACTAGATGTAGCATTCAGCAACATATATGGTAACAAAGTAATTTTGGTTTTTTGCAAGCATATGCCAAGCAAAATGGTATATTTTGATGAAGAGTCTTATGATGATCGAGTTTCTGCGATTACTTTAATGTCAAATTTCTCCTTAGTGAGATAATTATTTGATTTTCCGGATTTTCCTGTGTTTGAAGGAACAAACTAAATTGAGAACTGGTATGAAAGCATTTTTTTAATCCAAACCAGTTTAGAGATATTGTCATTTTAGCTAAGAAAGTAATAAGTCAAATAATAATTTTTAACTAATTTTACGAATATTTTCACATTTTTACAACACGATTGTTCTGTAAATATGTTAAATATACAAAAGAGGAATTATTCTTGCAAATAGAAATTCTGTTCCATTCTTCTCCTCAAAATTCTTGTACACTCAACTGTTTAATATTATAATTAATGTTATGTCCTGAAAGAAACGCAGGAAAAGTAGGAGTGCAAGCTAGTTGGATGATAGAAGTTGTGTACTCCATTTGCTAATAAGTAAAATCAGTTTTTTCTCTAGTTCGAAGATTGCCAAAATCGCTGACAAATGCACTCCTGATATTGCGACAGATGTAAAAACTTCAACTCTTCCCTCCAGATATTTAAAGTAATGTTAACAAAAATAGCCTTGTTTTTTATATTTTGGCACATCAATAAAGAGACAAAGCTAACTCCGCAGCCTAGATTTTGTTTTACAGGTGGTTTAGTACTGCTGATCACTCCTGAGGGGCCAAACTTCAACAACTGTACAGTAAAAGAAGCAAGAATTCAATGAAATATTTCCGTACACACTCCTGTTAAATCACAACTGAAATTAATTTGTGAAACTGGTTTTTGTATAATTTCCATATAACAGATGATATTGAAGTGCTTGCCACTACAAAAATAACGCTAGTTTCTATAAAAAATAAACATAATTTAATTCGTCAATAGTGGCATAAACTAAAAGTGTGGAGACTGGAGACCAAATTAATGTTTCCTTTTTTCAGTTTGCTATACTGACTTATAATTTAATTTTTCTGATTAGTAACTATCAGGTACTCTGTGAAATGCAATAATTATCAAGATAGCTGCATTTTACGCTTAGCCAAATAACAGTAAATGCTTCTAGTATGAGGGTAAACCATCCTAAATTCACCCAAATACAAAAAAATTACATTGTGCTGGTGGGGGGCTGGAAGATCATGGTGGTGGTTGTGGTGAGCTTCCACTTTATGGGCGCCCTGTAATGCCTCGTCGCCAATCACAGGTCTTGTCAGGTGAAGGTTGTTGATCCTCTTGGACAGTGGGACAAAATCACAGGCGCCGTCGTCACAATCTTGCAACGACCTCTTCCTGCTGTAAATTTCAAAGTAGCCATCAACGTTTAAGATCATGTCGAAATACTTTGAGGGGTAACAAAGCCATTCCACACTTTGTGCCTCATCTGCACTCGCCTCGGTCGCTGTTCGTTTAGTGACATCCTTCCAGGTCGAGACTCGAGTGTCTCAGGAACTACGTCTGCTGACTCTAGTCGGTCTTGTTCAGCGTGCAATGTCAAAAATGAGTGAAAAACTGCATCACGTTGCACACTCAATGACTGCGGAATGATTTTACAACACTGTTTTCTTTTCAACTTCGACGTTTTCAAAATACGAGCTATCATTGGCTGGACCGTTTCGATATCTTTCAGATGCTGCCCCCTTGCGGATGAAAGTTTTACTACCTGCTATACGTGTGAAGCGAGAAGTCTAACTTTAGGCACTCTTGTAATTCACGCGACGCACCTTTCCCGAAAAGCCAAAAGGATGAAATTTAAAATTATAATAATTTAAGTAACATAAAGTAATACTAACAGGGACTGCAAGTACATTAATGCACAAAATTTACACCTTATTTCTCGTCTCTACTCTAAGTTAGTAGAGCTCTCAGCTATTCAACTCAATGGAGCACACATTTTTTGTTAAAAAAGGTAAAGTGCGCATAATGGCATTAACAAAATTAAATAAATAATTAGTTTTCCATTTATATTGTGTTTGGAATGCAATAAACCATTAATAATTTTTAAGTTTCACATCTGAATTGATGTGTCTCATTGCTGGAAAGGAATGATTTTTCCGATTTTTCTTTAAATCTGGGTGTCAAATGAAGAATTTCCGCATCACTCGGTATGCTTGTCTTTAAATGAATGAAAATACTTATTTTATTTCTAGCGCAACAAGTTGAACTTCATAAAATTATTTAGAAATTTTTGTCTAACCTAGCTTCAACAATTTTATTTGGATTGTCTCATTATGTTTATGCTTTTCGATGCGGAAGCCAAAGCCAGGCCCTAGAAACCAACGAAGCAAACAGAGGCCGACGTGCCAGAATCAAAACCACTATGTACGTCCTGTTATTTGAGATAAAAGTTTAAAAAGAAAACTTTAAACAAGATATATCCAGCCTGTCTATATGAATGCCACACTCAATCTCACAACTCTGCAGGAACTTAAAAAATTGTATCGTGAAAAAATTTACTTCTTGGAATTTGAATAAAAACCAATTACATCTGCGAGGGCATTTTTCTTGGTATTTTTAACTAAAATGATAGTATAGCAACCAGCTACTTGCTGATTTCACCTTTCCAGCATGCGTGATTTGGCTTTACGGGACGAATGTCTAGCGTTTCAATGCAGTCCTCGGTGCGGGGGCAAGTGGCCCTTGAGTGGGATGGGTCCCTGTGCGCCCTGGTACGCCCATGTTATCCGTTCGCGGTGTTATTGGGACCCGGGTTTCAGCATTCGTGCTAGTGCAGTGCGCGCCCTTCCCGGTCCGAGGACAGGGATAAAAAGAGCAAAAATAAAATAGACTTTAACTTCATTTCAATTCTACAGTTTGTATCCTATTATATTACGGAGTTAAGGCAACCTTTTGTATTATGAATTTCTATATTAAATATTTACATAGTGTGTGTATAATTAAAGTTCACTTTGTGTTTTGTGTTAGCCAGCAGTCATCAATACAGATTAAATATCTCCACGCTCTTTTACCTCATCAGAATACCAATAGTAACATATCATGGACAAAAATGGTGTCTTTTTATACCCTTTTGGTTGCTTTAAGACGGTTGCAGAAATCAAGAAAATTCACTATTTGCTTTTCCCTAAAATACATCTTCCATAAGTCAGAAAAAATTTAAAAAATTATGGTATCTTTTAATCAGAATAAATCATTATGCGAAGCATCATACAAATTTCCAAAAGTATAGACGCAAGGAACATAGAAATCACTTCTTTGTTGTCCGGAAACCTTTTGAATTACGATATTAGGTACAATGTCATGTGATATTTATGAGGAGAACAATGTTGCTCCACTCTAATGAATAATAGAATTCTTTGAAAATCAAAGGGTTATCTTTCATTTTCTCTGGCTATTCGTATATTCCATAAAAATGTTATGGTGCAACTTTCATTTTTTTGCCAGAGAGCACATGAAAGATTCTCTGCACTCTTTTCGCAAACGCCGAGCATTCTCCCAAAAAGCTATGTATTTATTTTATTTCCATTTGTATGCAAAAAATGGTTTTCAAAAACTCTTTATCTAAACCTTACATAATCCCTTTTTGGAAACAAATAAAACAATACATTATATATCGCGCTGATCTTGTATTGGAGCACTAGCTATATCTCGCCGCTCGATGAGTCATTGTGTGTGTCGTGCGTGACGCATAAGAAAAACTCGGAAGGCGCGGGCCTTGGTCAGTGTCTGCGTGACTGAATCATCCGATCCCTCGGATCGTTCGCGCGGTGGTCGGTCTGCCACGCTGTTGTTGCTTCATTTATTTGCCCACGGGGCGACAGGGGGCGAGATGCGACGCCTCTGCAACCCCGGCCAGGAGGGAGGAACATTGTCTGGGGTGTGGTAGGGAAGTTCGCAGCTCACGCTGTCTGCGTGCCAGCGCCAGCCGCGGGGAAATTATGCTGGTGCTCTGCAGTAGCATACGGCTCCGCACCGATCGCCAGGGAATTCCTTTTTGCACGAGGGGAAAATAATAACAACGAAGTTAATTCTGGCCTCAGCAGCACCCGAGCTTTTTTTCTATACAAAAAATCAAGTTATTGTCTGACTGATGTCGGCTATTGACAGAGAATTGTTTTCGAAGTAACGTATTATTTGTCAATCGGAAATAGGGAAATTCCGTCACTGGATATGTGGTAGATGGCTCAAATTTATCACATTTAAATGACTTGATATAAATGGAGATAACCTAAAGTGTTTTATTAACTATTAATATGAAATGGAAATTTGATTCTAAAAAATTTACGTGAAAAAGTTAAATTATGAAATTTATGATCTGCTTTATATTTCAGGTCATAAAACTATGAGAAATAGCTTATTTCAGGTAGCTATAAATGAATCACGATAAATAGGTATTTTGAAAAATTGTTTTAAAATGATAAATATATTACGACACTTTCAAAGCAGGTAGGAAAGAATTTAATGAGTGTTTGGTAAGATTTCTCACTTTTCTTTAGTCATGATATTATTGATTTTGAATCTACAGCGGAAGTGAGCCAATTTACTTCAATTTCAACCTTAATTTAAATATAATTATGCATCCTTAACGATATTATAGTATGAATAATATTTACTTTTTTTACTTTGGCGAAAGGATTTTACTTCATTATTCTCGCACACCTGTGGTTTCAAAATATGAGTCAAATTTACAATTATTCATCGAGTTAATCACAATGGAAAACTCCATTATGGCGCCGTCATGAAACTGACGACAATAAACACTTTTGAGACGCAACAATGAGAGCGGGCTGCATTTATAGATATCGCGTGATTTTGAGTGTTTGACGGCGCAACGCCCGTCTGCCTCTACTAAATAATTTAGATTGACCGATGGCCCATTTGCCTAGAATTCAAGTCACGAGATCAACAGAGCGCAAGGCGAATGATGTGACTGTGGGGTACAGACGGAGAGACCAAGAGAACAATCGTTGGTATAATAATCGCTGCTGGGCTTCCAGCGGCGGCTGAGGGACCACTCCCTGATGAAAATTCGCAAATGTATAGAGCGTATAGAGAGACTTGGCTGTTTGCAGTTGGCACTAGTCCAGCCGAGGCTAACCTTGGCAGTTTAGGATTTTTGGCACGCGTTGTTATGTCCATGCGGGCCGATCCATTTGAGGTTATTAATTCCTGTCGCTTTGCATTATGCCTTGAGTACTGATATAAATGAATGATGGCGAAATTAATATACGCACTCGCACAAACAAAACAATTTCGATTTTCAATGAGTGGAGGAAGTGCGTGACATCAATATTCATACTCGCGCTCAGCGTGTCCCGCTCGTGTTCTTATTGAAAGGAAAACTAAAGACATGTCTTCTCTATTACATATGACTATATAATATTTTATATTGACAACTGTGAAGGCGAAGTGAACACAATAGGTAATGTCAAGTTCTTGATCCGTCACATCAAAGGACAATGTTCATTTTCACAGCATGAAGAAACTGCTGGAATGCAAGCATGAAACATGATGGACTACGAAGGAGAATAATAGACACAAATATTTTCACTTCAGGACGGGCATTTTATACAAATTTATACGAAATTTGAAAGAAGAAAACATATTTTATTTCCGTTATTAAATTTAAAATGAATATCGCCATTAGCATCTTACTGCAGATTCAAAGAGGAAATTATAATAGGAATAAGTCACCTGCTAAAATGATAAAGGATTTTCTCCAAAATTAAATGACTCGAAGGAATCGCAGTCGAAATTCTCCAAGCTATAGCAACGCTCTCCCATATTTTGATTTAAAATTAACAAGCTCTGCACAATTCACACTTCAGTTGGGTCAAAGGCAATTAATTAAACGGTTACTTTTATGCTCTGCTGGCCAATGAACTCCCGAAAGACTGCATCGCAGCGGGACTCTCTTTTGATCCTCACACATCACCCACCGCAGACGCGAGGCATATGTATGTAATTACTATTTTAATTTGTTTCCCACCATCCATATCAAACCACACACACACACACACATGGCTGAATGGGAATCAAAAATTAAAATAAAAAAATGCAGCATCCGAGCCCTCTCTCATACTCTGATTGCGTGACAGCAAGCCTGAAAGTCATATCGCCTCCACACTAATTCCTTTTTTGATCTCATCCTTTTCAAATGCTCAACTGACGTCAAATCACCAACAATAATTTTTTATTCTCTACAGGGAACAGCCATATCCAAATAAACCCATTGAAGGAGCCTATATAAAATTGGTGGATGTGCTCGTGACTCAAGCGACGGTGTCTGATTCCGCCGACCGCCGACGAACGAGTTCACGTCTCAGCAATTAGTGTGCGGTTTTTCAGGCGTGGTTTTAATTTCGTAAATTGCACGGCACGTTAAATTATTATCAAGGTTTCTTCGCGGCTGGCTAAATTGGCGTAAAACGTTTAATTAAATTTTAAGAAGTGTGTAAAGGAAATAAATTTATTTTTGTTGATTATTTGTTAAATAGCCTGAGATGCAAGTTCATTCAAACTCCAATCAATCGGAAGAGACTGATTAAAATAAGTATTTTAGGGAACTGCGAAAGCACTCCAACTCGCTACTGCTCTTCAGCGTTTTGTGAATGGCTCAAGGAGTAGTATGACATTTTAAGCCAAAGCTCTCATCAGTTCGGAGGTCCTTCACAGGCCTGGGCTTCATCACTGCATTTTTTTGCACACCCATGTAGTTTTTGATGATGCTTCTCAACTATGGTTTGCCACATTATTGCTAAATCAGAGCCCTCCTCAGATAAAACTCTTATAACAAAGGATTAAACTTAACAACGAACTATCTCTTGTGCCTTCCTTTTTAATCTAAAAATAAACCTTACGGGCGATGAGAATTTGCTGCCAGTCAAGCGGAGAAAACAATTGTTTCGGTGAACATAAAGCTGCAATCTTCGCTGCGAGCCTTTTTACAAAACCAAATCGATGGTGATAAGCTGGTTTCTTGCTTGGATGATTCTTGTCAGGCAGTGTGGTCTGCGCGAAAGCGTAAGTATATCTTTGATGAGGAGGCTGGTGCAAAGTACTGAGCCTTGGCTTTGCGATGCTTTTTCAATCTCCTTTAAAGGCGCAATTCCGACTCACTCAAGTCGCACACACCCGGCGAGAGACAAAGGCATCGTGAGATTCTGTAAATGGACACTTGTGAATTGGACCTCCCCTCAAATATGGAGAGTGCGTTTAACGAATGCTGCTTTTTCTCTAAAAGGAAGCCGAGACGCCGCGCGACTCGAATTTCATTTTTAATTCACCGGCAAATAAATATAACAATTTGCGGCCGATCAGGCCATGCGGCGAGCCGGGCAGACGGCGGAAAACAAAAAAGGTGGCGCCGAGCAGCAGCAGCAGAAGGCAATGATATTGCAGATCGAGTGACGACGACGCGCCGCCGAGCAGTGATGCAACCGGCATTTCTCTTTATATAGCTCGCCAGTTTTCTCTCGATTATGGCCTTATTAAGAGATGTTTCTCGCTCGCTCGCAGCCCTAGGGGTGAACAGCTTCAGTCGAGAAGTGCTCGAAAATGAGCGAGTATTGTCCTCACGTCACCTTGCCGACTAAAAAGGACAAAACTAAATATGAGCAAAGCTCCACGGGCTCGCCGACGCGTTCGCTGTAAAAGAACGGCTCTCCAGGAAAAGCAGCGATAAAATAGATAGCTCGTTTCGCAAGTGGAGGCGTTTCTCTCGTGACGGAAGAACTTTGTGAATCACGTGCGTAAATAAATTGAGTTCATTGAATATTGCTGATAATTGTTATCATCTTTGAGTCAGAGAGTCTCGAATGAATCAAGTTGGTGAACAAATCTCGCGAAGGAAGCGGATAATCCAACAACAGCTTTACTCTTAATTAATAGATACTCGTTTTTCTGTTAGATGTTATCAATTTTTATTGATACTGCTATTTCAATATGTGGAGGAGTTAAAATAATAAATGCTAACATAAACCCCTTTTGTGAAAATATATTTTTATTAATATTATTAAAAACAAACAGTGGGGTTACACAAATTAGGACAAACAACAAGACTATATTTTGGTGGAACTTTTGAAAACAAAATGTTTAGAATAAATTTAAATTTTTGAAAACAGACAACAGAATTCATGATAGATAAAAATTGACGCCTTTGCATAATATTATTACCAAATATTTTAAAGCTGGTTTTCACGTTTCACCACAAACTGAAAATAAAATTAGAAATTAAAAGGTGTCGTAAAGCTAGAGAGTTGTTCCGATATATCATGAAAAAAGAAGATTAAAATTGTAAACGTTCTTATATATAAGTTAAAATCTATTTGTTGCATCAATGACTAATAATCTAGATAAGGGAAGGATCGACCTCTTGACCCTGTACTGAGGATATGAGATCAAATTTAATTAGAGTCAACTTTGCACGAGCCTGGGAAGGCTGCCATGATAAACTAGCCGAAGATATAGCCATTTAATTTCACGGCTGGCGTGCGGCAGGGATGGCTGAGCTAGTGCGATAATGAGCATCCCACAATTATTATCACACCATCACACGAACGGCCTTCACTTTATCTTTGTTGACTTGAAATGCATGTGCCAGGCAGCCAATTATAAAATAGTTGCGCTCGGTCATTGGCATATATTAAGCAATAAACTTATCTCTCACCGACTTGCAGACGCGGTTGATTAAATGCGAGAAATTCAAATCGTTGAGAGAGGAAAGCAAAAAACGTGTTTTCGGCAAGTGTCATGCATCACTCCCACCGACTCATTAAATTTATTTCCGCGAAGTTGGACGCAACATGTGCCGGCTGGACAAATAAAACATGCAAATTAATCACTGTGCGGCACTTACATGTGTGTGCTCATTTCTAATGACGGGACACGCCAAGCAGGCACGTTAAATAATTCGGCTTCTCACCCTGTGTGGATGAGAACCGGATGGGAGGAACGTATAATGCTGAATGCACAGATCCGAGAGCAGACAATTTAATCACATCAATGCTCCATGCGTGGACGCGCCTCCACTCCTTCCAACCTGCGCCCGGACAAGCAAATTAGTAGATTTCAGAATATTAGTTGTCTGCTGCATCATAAAATGAAGACAAAAAGTTTTTTTTGTGGTTGCGACTTATGATAGGGGAAAGAAATTATTTAATCTGTTTACACTTCTTGCCAATCCCGCAATTTTTTTTTATTTTTGCTAAAGATTTTAATTTTATATAATTATACGAAGAGCAGCGTCTCAGAAATGGTTAGTGAAAAAATAATGCAAATTTTTCACATGATTTTGTAGAAATTTTCAAAAGGCTCATATTCAAAAGTTAAAATTAGGAAAACTCCCATTCGGACGAATTGGGATGAAATTAATTGAACAAAAGGGAGACAGGAAGCAGGCCGTTCGTTCCGTATAATTGGCGTGCCTTTTATACTTTAATAACGCATAGTTCGTCGAGTGCGAAAATCGGAACGCGAAGCACCGGTCTAATTAAATGATCATATATCGATTTCTGAGTAGAACCGCGCGTTTATAATTGTGCTGTAAAATGATAATTGAGCCTGCCTTGGTTGGCGTATTCGGTGCTCATTAGCAGTGCTCTATCCGCGTGGATGGGCGTCCGAACACAAATGCACGCGTGAGCTTCCATTCCAAGGGTTGCTTTATTGCTCGCGGTTCTCTCACTCCTCGGACGCTGTGTTTACTTTTCTCCATTGTATATATACATGATCTCTTTCGCCATATGGTGAGTTCTGCTGTATGATGCCAGCTCAAACGACCAAGTCGAAGATAATTTGTCGATTTTTTATATTTTACGTATTTTTCTTGTTTTAGACAAATTAAAAACTAATCATACTCTGACAATCTTTATGACCTAAGCTTTCTTTCCATTAAATAAATATTTTATAAGATATTTCAAAATTATAGTTAGAGCAGCGTAATCAATTAAAAAGGTCTTATGCATTCTACTGGAACTTACATTTATATAGCCTTTGACAAGAAAAATGTCAGAGATTCACTGTCTAAGAAATGAAACAAGAATTAAAAATATACCTGTAACTTTTAGAGCATTGTTGAAGTGCACCGGGGTGTAAGAACACTCCCAATAGTCTTAGGAAAATTCCACCTTTCTAAAGAACGTTTCACAAATTAATGACAATCTCAGGTCAATTTTATCTCCAAAAGGGACGAAATGATGCAGGCAAAGAGAGAGCCTTCGTTGATTTATTTGCATAGCACGAAAGCGCCCCCATCTCTGCAAATCACAATACCTGGCTGAGGGACAAATAAAGCAAGCTGAGCTTAATTGAATGACAGCAGGATGTCCATTTAGAGCGCAGATCTCCAAACAGACCCGACAGAAAGCAGCTGAGAGAGCAAGCGGCCTTTAAAGTCATATTATTTGCCAAAGCTTGGTCCAGTCAAGCGGACGTTTTTCACTCACAAAAGCCATTGGAGCGCTGCATTTATTAATGCCATTGTTCACGAAAGAAATGACTTTTGTGTTTGAAAATGTTCGCCTCCAACTCCAGCGGCCAACGCAAGCCTCTGTCAATCGGCCGACGCACGTTTGTTTTTTAATAGCCCCCGGTCGTTTGAGATTGTAGGCCAATATACACTCAACCAGCGCAGAGAGGACAAATATGGGCAAACGCGGTCGTGGTCCTTTAATGGCCAGATCCATATGGTTGCCAGGATTGACGCCAGTGGCGATCGTTCTCCACATGCAAAACAGCTTTTTTGACGCCGTCGACTTTTCATTTCGAGTGCGGCCAGTGCGTCAAAATTGTTGCGAAACACAAGTCAGATGGTCGCCCCCCATGATTAATTATCGCTTTTCGCTGTAAGCATATTTTGCCTAATTTGGAAAGCAGTTTTATGGATGCTTTTTTTCGCAGACTGATGCTGTAAAAGGTCCGCGCAAACGACTCTCCATTTAACGCACATGACACTCTCATGCAGCAAAAAAATAACACTGAAAATGATTTTTGTGAAAGCTTAATTTCATTTGCATTATAATCGGCTGTGCTTTAATTTAAGAATTTTAAATTTTAGTCTCCATTTTCTAAAAAAATAATACTTCTCACTCAGCGGGAAATGAAAATGACGCACGTATAATCGATCCCTCCCTCGACAACCTCCCCTTTAAAGATTCATCTCGCAGACAAAAACCATCACTTCTCAGCACCAGCTGTGCAAAGCGCGTGTGTAAAAAGTCAAAGCTCAGCGGAATAATTATGAAGGCGAGAAAAGCAAAACACGCACTCATTGTCGGATGACACACATTCATTTATCCCTTGCATTCAGCGAGCACTGACACACGACTGCACAGCATCTAGGGGAGGGAGGGGGGACGGCAGGGGTCACGTCTCTCAGAATAGTGGGGCTGAACCACATGTGTGTGCCTGAGCTGTTTATATACATGTACCCATATTTGGTCGCGAATTTCCAAGCTCCATTCATACACAAAAACGAAACGCGCGGAGGGACTCGCAGTCGTGTAAGCACACAAACCTCGACTTTTATGTGGCGAGCGATGTGCCAACCGGGTATCCAGGTCAAGAAAATTTGCACTGGCAAAAGCGGCAGGGTGGGCTGATCCGAACTTTCGCCGAGACTGAAAGGAAATTCAGTCCGTCGAATAAATATCAGTCCGATTTCAGCCAAATAACTTTAGAGCCGCTGGTTAAATATGGAAACCTGCTCTGCAGAGAGGAACCTTTCATATAATAAATTGGTCTGGTTCGCAGCCAGCCGACTAAATGCTGCAAATTTTTGTTTCTCACACATGTGGTCGACTAAATTGAAGTAATTGGATCTGATTTTTGGGCTTGTAAAATTAAATGAGAATTAGTAATAATTATAAATGCTTAATTTACTATCTGTCCCTCTCTGAGATCTTTTTGTGTTCGATCTATATGTGTTTGATTGGAGTGTCAGCTGCGAATCCTTGACTCTGGGAAGTCTGTTAATTTTTCTACTAAAGTTTAACTTACAGCTCAATAACAGCAAAACCCTTTTCTCTGAATATTGCACTTTTTAATTTTGATCCAGCACCTGCTGTAGCTTGTGCGACTTGTGTATGGCAAAAATCACGACGGCTGACCACGTGACTTAATCCGGCAATGAAACCTCTATAATAAATTTTGCCCAGCCGTTGTTAACATAACATATAACCCAGCGATCAATTAGGATTCGGAATGAGCATTTGGCACGCAATAATTTTAATTTTATTGCTATACGTGGCATCGCAGCTTATGATCCTCCTTTGGTGAAGCGTGCATAGCAACATTTTTGTACATCAGCTCTGCAGCGAACGAACACAGTGATTCTGCGTAAGGAAAGTCAAGCTGACTGAGTGTAACATATGGAATCCTAATTAAAACTAATTGCTCGCGTCTCACATTGCCTTTCTTGCGAATCAAAGCTTTTTGCAAAGTAAAGCATTGCGTGACTAAGAGAACGCCATAAATCTTTAAGAGGCTGTTAGCAGGCTTATCATTATCAGGGTCTATATAACATAACATTCTTAAGAGAAACCTAATCGTTTTAAAGTGGAAAACTATTTTTCCCGTTGAAAATCTATTTAAATTCTTTAAGTAAATACACAAATAAGATTGTATTGCGCTGTGTAATTAAAATGTCATTTCCTCGTGAAAAATTACTGTTTTTTCCATTTATATCTAATCTAGGTTAAGAAAATGACAAAAAATCCATCGTAACATGTTTTGCTGGGAAAGAGCTCAATTTTCATCAAAACAAATGAGTCAAGCAACCTGATCCGCTTCGTCAGAATATTAAACAGCAATTTGCACGTTCGCGCAGACGGGTTTTATATGTTTTTATAATTGCTCTGTTAAACTGGAATTTAAATGTGCTTTTTATATGATATCAAATGCGAGCTCGCGGCTGAGAGACTAGGAAACAGAGAGAGAGAGACGAGCTCAATCACTCGCGCGCGCGGTACTTGTAGTAAGGAACCGGTCAAACTGCATCTCTTTTTGTCAAAAAGAATAGAAAGGAGCAGCAGAATCAGGCGAAGCAGTCATGTCCGGATACGACCTCCTTTCCGCAAAAATGTTAGACGGCCTTTTCGCTTAGACATCAAACAATCAACCATTACCGAAAGACGCAAATAATGTTTAATTCTTGAAATTTATTGCACAGTAAATGGATTCAGAGATATTTTCACTAACCCTAATTTACACGTTACTATAAACTCTAAAAAAGTTATTAGAGTATTATTCTCGACAAAATTTTAAAATAATATAATGGGAAAGTGTTAATTACTTCCAGATTTTGCGTAGGAGTCCAACACGAGTTCTAGACACTCTGACAATGATAATAATGAAAATTGTTGTATCCACATGTCCATTATGCACCCACAATCAAAAGAAAGCATTAATCATTGTGTTGATTCGACGCGCAAGTGCCGCAGCCGGGCAGATTAGAGCGTGTCGCCGCCACACCTAAGTTTCGCTAATAGAGCCGTCAATTTCTCGGCAAACACATTGATATACGCCGAGTTGGCGCAAATCTTCAAACGGACGCGACAGCTAAAGCCGCTGATAATGACAGTGGAAATTGCACACTGCTGGAGCCACTCCTGCTATTCGACAATAGGAAAGACGCGGTGTGTGGCGGTGGCGCTGGAGTGTGCGGGAGCAGCGCAGGAGAGAACAATAAATCTCTCCTTATTTGCAACGTTTGCGCTATTTTCTCATCCAAATGCGCTGACTTCGCGATAAATATTGAGCACCTTCGCTCTCCTTGATGTGTGCCTCGCGCATTCTCTTGGGTGGTGAATTTCAAATGAGATCTACCATCTTTCTGAAAAGAAGCGCTCTTCTTGCTTTCAGCTCGAGTCACAGCAAGGAATCGATACGTGCCATATTATTTAAGAATTTTTTGTCAGAACACAATGGCAAGTAAAGATGTTTGATTATTTAGCTTTCGGTAGATAGATATTACTCGCTTCGCACCAAAGAGCTGCATTTAATCTAAAATAGAAATCTCCTCAAGTGCATTAGCCTCATTAGAAAATTTAGTTTTTAATACAAATTTCTTAAATTTTTACACGGAAAGTCTAATTTATTTATAATCTTTGAAAGTTTGGTTTATCTTTAAAGAGTATTTCACGAATCGATTATTTTAATCAGTCCCATGGAGCAGAAAATTTTGTCTGTGAGATCTTTGAGCTGCTTAATTGAGCACCCGGATGATGAGATGTTTTTCGTCCGACATATTTTTTGCTAGGCGAAATAGTTAAAATAAAATTAATTGAAGGAGGTATGCGGGCGATTGGTGCAGACAGCGAGGAAGAAAAATTGCGAGAGCGCAGCAGAGGATGCCCGTTCGTTTACTCCGGAATGATACGGTGGCTGCATTGCGTGTGTGTAAAATTCATGCCGGTTCAATGGCCTTGTTATTTGAAACTGCTTCACGGCCAAAGTGGGATAACTCAGCAAGCAATATGTAGTGCGTACTCGCGCGGAGATTTCTCTCACACACTAAAAGGCAGTCAGTCACAGCAAATGGGAGTAAGTGCCGCAATCGGCAAATATATACGTATACGCGATAGATGTACAAGTATATCCGCGGCTCTCTTCTTTCTGTCGGCAGCGGATACGTTATTGTGTTGTACTCGTAAACGCATTCCCTTTATGAAATACACCAGGGCTGCATAGGTATCAATAGCACAAGAGGAATGCCATCGGCGTGCCTTGGTTTTATATATTACATTGAGAGAGTGCAGACGATATTGCGGTGATTACGAATGCCTGTATTTACTGCCGGGAAATATTCCTTTAAGCTACATCAGTGTGTAGAAACATATATGGTAATTTTTAGCCTCTGCTCAGCACTTCCAGTGAACTATGAGCTCACCGAGTCTAAATTAAACCACCGAGCGGATAACATAAGGTCCGAGTGGCCGCAGAGGAGCTTGGGCCGAATTTTGGCATCTTTTTGGTTCTCTGCACCGAGGCCATTGATTGAAACGCCAGACATTTGTCCCTAAAGACGCTGGAAAGGTGCGAAAGCAAGTGGAGCGTCGGTGCCGGTGCGCCTCTTGAGCTATTTGAGCATTTCGAGTCACTTTATAATTAAAGATGATAATAATAATAATAACCACCCTTTGCCATTCCTGACATTAGCAGCCAGTATTAAAAGATCCCCAAAAAGCTCAGACATCTCCCGATCTCCCATTGCTTTGACACTCCTGCGAAAGCCTTAACAATGCCAGCCAACGAGCTTGATTGTTTAGAAATTCGATTTAATTGATTTGGTAACTACATAGTTCTTGCTTATAAATGTAAATCCAATTTCATATCGAGAGATTTAAGAAAATAATTATTGTTACAACAATTTCTATAGAAATATTTCGGGAATGACGTCATTTCAAAGCGCGTCACATAAATTTCTCGCAGCAGAAGACGATAAAAATCTGGCAAAGGTGGCAATTTGGTTGTAAATTAGTATTTGAAGGAGGCAATAAAAGTGCTTCTTATCTGAGTCCACCGATAGAGGCTTATATTTTTTCGCTGCTCGTTGACAAGCTTGCGATATTTGCTTCGCGATCAACGCGGAAAAGTGGTTTTTAAAGACAGCTGATAAAAAGTGCCAGCACGCAGGTTGCTGCCTTTTGCTGCGCACAAAAAACGTCTAGGTCAAAAGACGTTATGGGAATTTTCTAAAGTGAAGCGAAATTTTCAGGGCTGAAAATTAATTAAATGCATAACTATAATTAATATAGAGATAATTTTTTAACTATATCCCAGCGCTCGTGAAAGTATGAAAATAACGTAATCGAATTATTAACGATGGTTTGTTGTTCAGTAAAACGATAAGATCGCTTGAAGTTCATCAATAAGCTCAGTATATACGAAGTTTACGCTGCAAGTGTTATTTTTAATATCAAAATGGCCCTGTAATTAATCACGGAGTTTTAAGCAGATTTTTTGCTCATCAGTGAGCGTCCCTTTATATGAGTTTTATGATCAATTTCTGTTGAAAACCAGCATTCCCGTGCACCTACATAGCTTTTAATGGAAGAAAACTAAAATTTTCTAGCGGAGTAGACATGTTCTTAAGCGATGGTGGTTTGTAAAAAAGCTCTAGCCGTTAGGGGAGAAAATATAGTGGCATAGGGGACGCGTGTGAGGTGCTAACCTTGTTTGCATGCGGTGCGATAAATTTAGTTTAATACTTTTTGCAAGCCAACCAGCTAGCTCTTCACATTCTTCTCGGTATTATGGTATTACGTCCACGCGAGTTGAACATGTGGAGTTTTATGTCCGACCTCCACTTTTCTCTTTTATGGTGGAAAATTTCAGAGCCATTTTGCGTTTATTGCCATTCACGATATACATTTCGAATATTAGTTTATATTTACAGCTTCCAGCAAAGAAATATTGTATAACACAAGTTGATGATTTTGACTCTGAAATAAAATAAATTTGTTTCTAGGTCTCCTTTAGTAATTAATATTTTATAAACAGTTTTGGCAGAACGAGCTGCCAGATGTGGAAACACACCTCTGAGTCAACTCAAATGTTTTGGAAAACACACAGACGTTTAAGTGCTTCATGTATGACAAAATGCAAAAACACGCCTTCCTAAAATTTCAAGCTGAATCGATGAGTGTCGGCGAAGTTGACGTCATATTACTGGAAATCGTAAGGTGAAAAGGGTGACGTCAGCCTCGAATAAATCATTATGACTCGCCTGGCCAGACACACGCGACCCAAGACTCACACCTGTTGGTAAGAGTATTGATAGAATATAATAAGTATTTCACCCGCTGCTCCAAGAACCTATCGCGCGACCTTTCATTGAGCTCAGGATTAAACGCCTGTATTGTTTTAACAAATAGCCGATTGTCACCAATTCCTTTTTTGTAATCACATACTTAGTACGACGGCACGAAAAAATTCAGGTTGAATACATTGTTCAATGCAATAAAAGAGAAACTTGACTCACATTTTAAATGCCTTAATTTCCATTCAAGTTTGTAGTAATGTTTTTAAGAGGATGCTTTTCATTTTCCGAGAACAAGCAAAAATGAAAAATAAATATCACTAAGATTTCAACGAATTTGAGATAGAAATCTCGCAGACGAATGAATATTTTATATTCTGAGCGCATTTTCATTACACATTCTCTGCCCTATGCTGTGAAGACGATAGTGTATTGTTGTATGCATTGTTAACATGAGGGAGAGGAAGCCATAAATATTTTTGTGCCTGCTAGCTGGGTTACCAAAACGCTTTCTTTCTGCTTAGTGCCGCTGCAGCAGCTGAATAATAAAACAGTCGTGCGCGATTCGAAAGCACTCCAGGCATTCGCGAGTAGGTGGACCCTGTTGGTGAAATTCACGAATACTTCAGCTCAATGAGAGTAGAAAAATCAACTCGCATAGAGAAATGGCTTAATTATTTTAAAAAGTCACGCTGTTTCTAAGATTTAATTACACCTCAGCTGTTCATTTAGTGTGACCACTGGAAATCTAAAATTTACATGAGTGTCCCTTGCCTTTTAGTTTAGCAATTTTCTGTCACCAGGTGGAGGAATTTGCGATTCATTTTTTGTATATTCCAGCACTAATTTAAACATTAAAAAATATTTTTGTCACAGATATAATATATTAACAATTTTTTCAATAGAAATTTCAGTTTGAAATTCCAAAATTAATGTTAGTTTTATTTCCAACGCACAAACGTGGTTTAAGACAGTTTCTATTTAACTAATCAGGTCAACTGGGACTTAACTAAATCGATGCAAAAATTGTCTGTATGATGACTTCAATTGGGAACAGCAATTTGAAAGTGCATTCTTGAAATATTAAGAGGAAAGAGTTTTTCCGATGGAACTAATAATATTAAATGTTTAGCCAGTAATGAAATAAAAATTAAGTAACCAGATTAGATTAATAACAGACCAATAATTTATCTTGCACACTTTATGTATCCCTATATGAATTGTATTTATGTATCCCACAGTGAATTTTTTGAAATCATCATCGCGTGGAGAAAGTGATCATCGCTGATCGCCTTGAAGCCAAAAAGCAGCTGAATATTGAGTAATTAGCGACAATTTCGCTGTCACGTGCGAGCTCACCACTGACGTCATGGGGTATCTCGCGTTTCGACGACCAGTTGGGCGCGCATTTTAGGCCGACAAAACGTACTTATGCAGCGGGTGGTCTTTTGTGGCTTCACCCTCGCTGCCACGTGAACTCTTTCTGATTTTCCTCGAGCCAATGGATTCTCACAGTCTGAGCAAATCCATTTCATTCACCTCCCCCTCTCGTGCGCTGCGTATACGCGTAGTCAATTTTCGGATAACCCTCGGTTTTTATGGAAAGAAGCCCATATAATTTAACGCGTCCAAATCATTTACTTAAAATCAAAGCTGTTATATTGTCCTTACGTAAAGAATAAATCAGCGGAGTACCGAAATCTAGATTCGAAATACTATGGTTTCAAGCAGGATTGCATGTTTGTTCTAAATGTTACGTGTATAATGGCTCTCGTTATTAAATTCTGCACGAAAAGTCTCACTCGGCTGCCTTCTTAAAAAATAATTGCTCCGTTAGTGTGTCTGACGGTGGACTGTGTGATTTGTTTTTCATGAAGAGATTTTTATTGTGTTCACCGGATCAAGTTCAGAGCCTGTTCTGCTCACTTGCTTAAAAAGGGCCTCCAGATTTTTAGGAAAACACACCTTTTTATTTTTGCTATGAAGCAATGGACTTGCCCGCGCTTGTTTGATATGAAACCGCGAAACCAAACCTCGTTTCCCTTTTCCTCGAACTTTGCTGCCATACGCCATTTATAGAAAATACTACAAAACACAAAAGAATTAATTTTCGTGGCAGATTCCAGCCCGGAGATTTTACCGCAGCGCATGGAAACGGAAGTAGAGAACCGCAAAATCTAAACAAAAAATACTTTTGGCGGAGGAAACTATGCTGCTGCCATACAGGGTAGGATTAATTATATATTGAAAGAAGCGAGGAAGTAATTGCTGTTTATATATGAGCTATTTTTATTTTCTTTGAAATTTAAAATACGGCAGTTCTAAGTGCATAATGCAACGTTCACAACTACCTACAATGGAAGGAAATAAATAAATATTTTGTGCATCAAAACTGATATTTTACAGGTTAATATCATAACAGTCAAGACTAGTGCTTGGTCTGTGCTTTTGGTGCAGGGCTTGTACCCTTAGTCATGGTGCATCCTGTGGTGTTGACTGTCGGAGCTTTAGGTGCAGGGACCGGTTTTGCGGTATTAGTGGCTGTCGCAGGAACAGTTTTTGCAGTAGTGGCAGCAGCAGCAGCAGCAGGAGTCAAGGCGGGCCTCGGAGGAGGGTTGGGGGATGAGGGCCTTGCAGGAGATGCGGGTGTAGTGCTGCTCGCCCTCACAGGAGGCAACCTTTGGGTCGAGGCAGCGGGCGTTGCACTGGCGCCTTCCGCGGAAAATGCTACACCCTGAGGCCTGTTGTCCTCGTTAGTAGGCAAACAGTTGCACAATGCTATTAGAGCTGCAATGATTCCGATCGCGATTGCCTGAAAAATTTAAACCGTTTTAAAATTTTGGAACATTTCGAGAACATTTACCCAATATTTTTACCTTATTCATTTTTGTTGTGCTTCTAGCTGGCTTCGAGACTCGACAACCTTTGATACGCACTTGAGCCGTTTGTGCGTATTTATACCAGGTTTACTCCAATCAGCAAAGCGACAGGGTGCTAAAAAATACTTGACTATATCAAGTATTTTTGACGCAAAATTTTGTAGATATTGCAAAAGGAATATATTAACGTATTTCCTCATATTTATAACTTTGTCTGCGATTGCATTCTGGTCTCAAGGCGTTCTCAGGAGTGTCAAAGCAATGGGAGATATATATTGAGCAGTTCATTCAGGGATCTAATATACTGGCTGCCCAATGTCAGAGACGGCACAAGGTGCTTAGTTGAGTGAATCGAAATGAATACTCAAAAAGCCCAACGGGCTGGGGGGCGCACCGGCGTCGACTCACCACTACTTGCTGTTTTTTGCACCATTCCAGCGGCTTTAGGGAATAAAAGACTTCGGTGCGGAGAGGCAAAAAGATGGCCACATTGGGCCCAAGCTCCTCTGCGGCCACTCGGGGCCCATGTTATCCGCTTGGTGGTGTTATTAGGATTCGGTGAGCTCATAGCCCACAAGTTGTGCTGAGCAGAGTTAAAAAAAAATAATGCAAATTACACCATTTTGGTGTCTTCTTTCATCAAGTAATTGAGAATTGAGTTTATAATTTATAAAAAGGTAAATTTAAAAAAATACATAATTCATGGCCAGAGTGGTTGTTGTTAAGGCATTGATTTCAAATTGTTGGCATGATCCAAAAGAATGTATAGTGACCTTATCCATTAGGTTAAATTAAAATGCTTGAAATTTAGAAAGTTTAATTTAAGGGTAGAAGAAGATTAATAAGCAATCATATAATATATCACTTAATAAGTATTGATTTATGAATGATAAGTATTAAAAAGTGAACGTTTTAGAGATAACAATATAGAAGTGCCTGGTGATATTACGGTAGTAAACAGCGGCTATTTTAAGTCCATTAGTCACTTGCCATGTTGTGCCAATCTACACATATCTTCAAAAAAGGATAAGTGAAAATATAAAATGGCAATATGTCTCTTTTATTGCAAAAAGGGCCCCAAAGTAAACACCAGAAAAATATATTGACTGATTTGCCACAAATTCAATGCAGATATGGTGCTCGCTTGTTTGCGAAATTGTGGCACACTCTGCATGCAGTCCAATTGTGCTGAAATGACATGACAAATAGAATCACATGAGTTTGCGTAGTTCTCTTCTCATTGAATTAGGCGGTGCAAATCATGCTTGTGGGAATAATTCTGCGAGTGCTCTATTTGCTTAGTCCTTGATCTCGCGCACCCTGTGTCCGCCCTAATGGATTCGGTTGGCTTCTCTTCAATATTAATATATATTCTACAGCATTATTATATCGCTCACTTAGTTAAGGTTAATAGGAAGGTTTGAACCGTCGGGTGAATTTCATCTAAATAGATTCAACAATGAGATTTGGTATAATATGCGTTTCAGACAGTAAAATATTGAAACATTAAAATACACAATATCATTACTTATATTTAGAAAACTTCAAAATCTTCTGAACAATAAAAATGTTGAGCAACAAAAAACTACACACCCGGATTTAGTAGTTTCACAACCTCAATCTGCTTTACTTGATTTTTAAATATGATTCTAATTTTATTTTAAGTGTTTCTAATTTTATGTCAATTTAAAAGAGCAGAACACACGAAGAATTTTTGGTCCGACAAACAAAATCTGTCGCTTTGCATTGTGCATTTAGTTGCTATAATCGACGCGTGTCCTTTTGAGGTCGTCGTGCTAGCAAACACCCTCGCACGTAAAAGGCGTTAAAAGTGAAATGTCTTTGCCTTCAAGCGGAGCGTGGATAATAATTGATTGGCTCATACTTATAGCATCCACATCACTATATTTGGCGATGATCAGCACTGGAGTAAAATCGACCCTGGCCAGGGTCAACACTTGAAGAGTAAAACGCAGCGTCGTCGCCAAAGCGCCATGTGCACACATTTTGTGGGTCAAGGCGTCAAAGCTATATTTTCGCACTTAGCTTTCCAGGCTTGCGAACAAATTTATTTTCAATTTCAAGGAAGGAGGAAGGTCTTGTTTTATTGTCCTGCTTTTGAGTATAAATACATTACCTTACTTGTTTGTTTAATTCTATATGCGTTGGCTGGTAGCTATTATATCTAACTGATTTTAAATTTTACCTTTATTACGTTTGTGAAGCAAATATAGAAAATAATTTCGGTAAAATAAAAATGTTAGTTTGAGTGGAATAAAGATGCTTTACTATTTGTACACCTGTTGAGCACATTTTTCACTTATTTGATCAAATATTACAATTTTTCTTATCTTATTCTCCTTGGTTTTAACATGTGGAGCAAGGCTGGCCGTAATCTAGAAACTTCCACCTTTAGCTTGTTTTTTCCGCCGCTCTTGGGAAATTATTATTTCACCTTGTTTTGTTCTGAAGTGACGCGAGCTTGATAATTTCATGGCCCAAATTTCTTTTCTCTCACCGATAAAAAGTGAAAAGGAAAAGTTGAGAATACGGGTATAAACCGCACATGTTGTCTTCAGTGAAAAACCAAGCACCACGAGGAATTGATATGGTTCTCTTAATGCACCAAATTCTTAGATTTCACAATGCATTGTGGACATGTAATCCTCCGCGGATGCCAAATGTTTATTTTAGAGGCGTTCTGTGTATGCGGATGGATTATTCGGAAGGATGACGGTTGAAAGGATGGATGATCTAATGATAGAGGATGTGCCGCCGTTTGCAATTTATCAGGCGCATATAGTATGTTCTGAAGGCCACTCCAACGGCCCAAAATGATGACACATCAAGACGCTTACCGCAAAAAAGGCGCAAAAATTGCTGCTCAGTGGATATGCGATTGTGCACGCTAAATCTGGTGCTCTAGTGCTTCGTCTAATCAGTCGTTAGATTCGGCAGTGATGTAATAGCACACATGGGATGAGATCAATGCTTGAGTAAATATTGTAGAAAAAACAATAAACTTTAAACCTAAATCAATAAAAATGCATGAGGCAATAAAATTCACAAATGTTGACTGGAAGATCAGCAAGATCAGTTATAAAATATTAACATGTTGAGCATCAGTCTCCAAAATGCAGGATCATATAATAAATATTAAAATTTTTAACTGCCGAGATTTATGATTAACGACAGAAGAAAAGTAAAAAGGTTCCCTGTGAACTAGCTGGTGTTATCGTTACGAGCCATTAAAACTGGAAAGTATTTGACAATAATTGCTTTGCGCTAAAAACAGAAATCAATAACCCATTCAATTTTATACTCATCTAATTAACACTACGAATTAACCAGCTGTTTTCACGCGCATCTAATTTTCTGAACCGCTGTTTCGGAAATTACAAGCGGCAATTTCGATTTTGCCTAATGAGTCTCTCATCTCCATCTACCAGCTAGGCGCCTGTCGAATGCATGCTCAACAATAATCCTCGCTCCTTCCTCGTCTGCTTCGCAGTTTGATGATCCACATTGAGTGCTCATAATTCCCAATTTCATCGCGCATATTCTGATCGAGTTTCTCTCGCTTGGGTACCCTTAGGACTCATTTCCACCGCCAGCTAATATTGAAATGCGCACACAAAGATTGATGAGAAAAATCTCAACAGAAATTCTCTCATTCATTATCAAGGTGAAGTTTACACCACACCACAACCGCCAGTGAAACGCCAAAATATAAAAGTTTTCGTATTTTAGGTCTTGAGAGAGATGCGAGTATTGATGTTTTTGTATTAATACTGCGGGATGTTATTTTACTGCTGTGGGAGAGTTTAACAATAACGGTCGAGATCTGACAGAAGCAGAGAAATCAAAAACACAAGCCGCGCGCACTTTCATCCTGTGTGCGATTGTACAGCACCTAAGAAACCAGGGCTTAGGTTTGTTTCGGATGTTCATTAATGAGGTGTCAATGGCAATTAGGGCTTCTCTTACTAAATAAAACAACACTCAATTACGAAGAGAAATTTTTATTTTCGGTTTGTTGGCTTTCTTCGAAACTTAAAATGCATTATTAACTGTGAAATAAGTACATAACTAAATGAAACAACAACTATAATTATAAAATATTAAGAATATTTTAAATTCTTAAATTGAATTGATTTCAAACTGCGTTTGCCTTGCAGGAAGAATGAACAAGTAAAAACAACTACAATTTTTGTTGCTACAAGGTTGTTGGAGACTTATATATGGTGTTAAGATATTTTATTTCCTTCCCGTGAAACATCAGGTGACAAAGTTAATGAGTCAACTGAAGTAAATGCATTTTAAAACTTATTAATTTGAGCTCAACAGTTTAAGATTTTTATTGACAGAATGAATATCACAAAAAAAGTTTGCATCAAATGAAATAAGGAGTTGAAAGTTCACTTTGCGTTATATAGCTTTCGCAGTTTGAAACTAGGTTAGATTGTTCTAATCACAGTTGAGGAAATGGTATTGAAGTTGATAAGTTTATCACAGAAGTTACATATATGTGAAACTTTTTTTAAATGTAGTAAAAACCATAGTGATCATCTAAAAAACAAGGGTCATGGTCACATTAAATGTTTCAACCATACAAGGGGTGCCGTAAAACTGTGGATCAATTTCAGGGGCTCTTCAAGGTTAGCTTTTTATTGAAAAATTTTCTTACATCACAAATTTCGAAACAACCCTGTTCACTGAACACGATATAATAGAGGCATGCCAGGATTAATTAACCCTGGCTGAAGCAATCGCATTCAATTTAAGCTTGAGAGACAGCAAATTAGTGTAAACTGAGTAGACAAATATTAGCATGTTGTGATTAGAGGCTGACGACACGCCCAGACGGCCGCCGCACTAATTAAAATTCGCAGATGCGTCCACCCCGGTCTTTTGTTCTGCGGCTGCAAACCACTGTTAGTCGGCGCGCCGCAGCCAGACGGCCGATCTCGTTGGCAGATCAATGAGCCGCGGGGGCTGCTTTTTCCACGCCAGACGCGAGCTTGTGTTCGTTCATACTTTTAGCTTTTTACCCACTCGCACTTTTGCTTTCGTTTATTCGTCTCGCGTATTCACGGCCCGTTAGGTGCCTGCCAGCCTTATATGGAGAGTTGACATAATTCTTTTTATCCTGCTCCTCTCGCGCTCTCATTCTGGGTCAAGGTGGCGCGCTCGCTCTCAATAATATGGGCTCGCCAGATTTTCGCACACATCTCGCATTCAAGGGTTGAGAATTTCAGGCAATTTTGAATTCATAAATTCTGTGCTGACTGTAAATTTCCTTTGTAGTGTAATTTTTGAATTTATAAAACAAACTTTCGAAATCGAAAAAACAAAAACATCGTGACAATGGCTTAAATTCAACTTTTTCACTCTCTTAACGACAGTATATTCGTTGAAATCATTATTGTGTAACATTTCTTAGTTTGATTAACCACCTTTAGGTAATGCGCGCACGCGGTCCAGACGTGCAGAAATCGTTGGCCGGTGTGGGAGTACTGGTCGACATTGGTTTCGTTGTTGGCAATAATTATTGTTTATTGTGGTCAACTTCGTGAGCAGATTTTGAACCTCGAAGAGCGCGTCGAGAATGTGAAAGGAAGAGGGGATTTTAGAGATTTTATAACTGTAGAGAAGGCGAAAGAAAGACACGGACTCGCTGCGAGCAGGAAAGTTGAAAGGAAATATTTTAGCTCATGCAAATCTACTAGTGATGTTCTCTGCCCATATTAAAATTGGATCACATAGGTGTTGGTGTTTTCAGTAGATTTGCATAATTATTAATTCAGAAGGTGAACACTAGACACACTTATTTCTGCCCTCTTCTCTTGATCTTGAACGAGCCGAAGTTTGCCATCTCATGTTTTTCATTCCTTAAACGTGGACAGTTGATTTATTTTCCATCATGATGTTTTTGAAGGTAATAATTAGTAAATCATTAAAAACGCACTTAAATTGGTTTGAAAATATCAAGTGAAGATAGTTAAAATAGTGAAAATGAAGAAGTAATTCAAAACAGAAAATAAATACACAACACAGTCTTTAAATTTAAGAAACCGACAATGAGCCACTGATATCTGGCCATCCAAATTTAATTTTACCACATAGAGTAGCCATTTATTTTCTGAAATTTATTATTTACTTCTAAATATGTGTCAATTTTTCGATGCTCAAATTTGGTATCTAATTCTAATATATTGTCCCTTTCCAAATTTGTCAAGCTGCACTAAACAACTTTTCGTCTTGTTGCCATTTTGGATTCCATCTAGAGTTTTCTTTTACACAGTATCCTCTAAGAGCAGCGTGATTTGAATGAATTTTTAGTGTCCAAGCGCATTCATCCCAGCCTTACCATCTTGGTCTTGAGTGTACCATGAAGCATGAGGCTGCTTGGCATTTATTCTCCATAAATAGGCGCGTGGAAAAACACAAAAAGTCCGTTGACTGTTGCTTTTGACGCCAACTGCTGCCGGCGAATAGCTTTTTAGGAGAGACAGGTGCTCCCTGGCTGCTGATATAATATCCTGGGAGAGAAGAGAACAACACCTTCTGTGCCCGGCTGCCATTGTCCAGAAGAGTATTGGACTCTCTGGTATAAGAATGCCAGGGGTAAAAATAAGAAAAATGTCGTCTCTTCACTGAAAGGCCATTTTTATCTCCACATGCATGGCGAGCTTTTGGCGGAAAATTGTAACGCTCAATGCCACCTTCATTTTTTGTTTGCTGGTTGAAATTATTTTCTTATTTGCGTCGTGCAACAACAAAGAAAAGAAACTTAGGAAACCATAATTTCCTTTCCTGGCCCAGATAGTATTTTTACCAACACCTTGTTTTCAAATCGTCGAAAAATACTTTATTGAAATATTATTTATTAATGGTTTAGTAATAACAATAAATAATATTATTTCATATCCATGATCGATCAATAATAATAATTATATTGTTTATAGCTACTCGTAACTAGAAATAAATGTGAAATTAATTTAAATGGCCAAGATTTTAATATGACCTCAATTCTTCAAATTGGAATTCACTGTCGTCGTCCTGTGTGAGGCAGCCAAAGAGAAAATCATGTGCTTTTGTTCGCGTTTAATTATTGATAAGATCAATTATTTTGAATTTTGGCATCGATTCTCTGTGAACTTTGTCCACCACGATTTTTATTTAAATACAAAATAATTGACGTGGGGTACGTAGTAGTTTGGCATAAGATGAGAGATCCAAGCACAAGTATTGATTATCCGGTAGAGACACACCCCACTGCCCTCTCTTCCCAGTGCACCTTTTTATATTAATAATTTCTCTGCTCAACGCGGCCCTTGCTGCATTCCTATCCCCCTCATAGCGCCGATATTCCTCATCTCTTTTATTTTACAGCAGCCCTGTTGATATTATTAGGAAAAAATAGGGACACACTACGTGTTAACATTTTTTATGTCGCGTAAGGAATGCGAGGGAATCCCGACTCCCGGCTTATTGACTGTGTCGTTTAGGGGTGTGGCATGAAAAATTCGCAAGAATTTCGCGCGGCAGCTGTGATCGAAGCGATCGGCTAGCCTCGGAGCCGTGATCAAAGACGAGATGCATCAAAATAATTATGCAAACGTGTCACTGGCTGTTCGGCGATTTAGAACTTAGAACCGCCAGTCCGCCACTAGCCAAGCCATCCAGCAAACGGTTTCAACGTACCGGCGACCGGCGTCTCGCCGTTCAGCCAATCAGAATGCCTCATGCGTTTTATGCCCATATATGGTTACGTTGTGGAGTTGTGACGGAGGGCCTGTCTCATTCTGTTGAGGGGAGTTTCGCAGGTTGTAGATTCGTGCCATTCATTAATTGTTTTTAATTGTTGGCCCGAATTCGTTTCTTCAGGAAACTATACTCACTAAAAACGTCCAGAATAGAGATTTTGCGCCGAAACATTAGCGCTTGAAATTAAACGGTCGGACTTGCCGAACAGGATTCACCCGCTTAGACGAGTCCATTTTCTGAGAGCCTTTCGCTCCTCGCTCAACGACCGTTCGCTCACTTGCGGCAAAGTTTGTGTTGCGGCTTCTCCTGCTGGTCCTTTAGTGCTCAAAAGGTATGTTAAAATCTCGCCTATTTCGTATCATATCGTCTCCCGCACATTATCAAATGAATAATCAAAGATTGCTCTTGAATATTATCGCCGAGCTAATCGCTAATCTGGTATATTATCAGAAATTTTGACAGATAAAAGAGGCGTTCCTTCAGATGGGCGCCGGCTCCTCGCGTTAACCGGCATTCGCGCTCTTTAGACAGTTTTCCGGCTAAGCTAAAATTTTCTGATTTTCACACATTTTCTGCTCGTGCAATCGGTCGCCTAACAGGTGGGACACGCCGGCTTCGGGATTTTCGGCAGGTGGTTGCCGGTCGCGTCCAAAATTAGATGCCGCCGCCATGCTTCCGAGCCGGTGGCTGTTTCGTCATGGCGGCAGCCTGCTCTGCCTACTGCCTTAATACCTATATACCCGATATACCCGAGCAAACTCACTCTTTGTTCGAGGTGATGTCAACCGCAAATTCAAACCAAATTCTTTTCGAAAATCCTTGCCTGCCTTTCTGGCAAATTTCCCGCTCTTTTGTGCAGCAATCTTTAGAGTATCAAGAGCTCGGATCGACTGAGTATGATGTTCTATCTTACGCGAATGCAGGTCCATTGATCGGAACCATTTCTGCTAATTATAGTAAAAATTAATGGCATTCAAGCGAAACCCCAGTGACCGAATTGTTTTATCAGTAACACGAGTGCAGACAAATTCCTAAAAAGGCAATGAGAACTGCGATTGGTCGAATGGGGGGTGGGGGAGGGAGGGGAGTGCATGCACAGGGTCCTGCTGCCTGTATATTGGTGCCGTAGCAGGCCCTTTAACTTCAGTCGCTATCGAGCTCTCGAAAGGCCTAGAGGCACTTTCAGTGTGAATCTTGTAATTAGTTGTACAAATTTGTAAGTTTCTTCCTTACTCTTTGGTTTTGTTCGGAAATATTGTTCGCGTGCGAGTCAGTGTTGTTCTTGCTCCCAGTTCACCGCTGTTTGGATTACTTACTCTTCAGGATCGGTCGCTTCGCAGTTTGTACACTTCTCCCAACGATTTATTCGGTTTTTTATTTTTTTACTTACATCTTACATAATTTTTTCAGGCATTTAATTATTTAATTCCATTATGCTCGGAGCACTTTTAAATGATTTATTTTTCACTGCTTTCCAATGTTATTATTTGTTAAATTCGTTTTATTTTCTTTAATTAAACAGTTCCAAGTACATATTTTAAACTCTCGTTCATAATTCGACTTCAAACTGCCTGCAATGTTATTTGTTTTCTCAATTGTTTTCAACCGTAAGAAACGACCTGTAAACTCGCCCAAACATCCTGCCGCAAAAATTAAATCTAGACAGGAAAACCGAACGTGCGGTTTTAGTCCGTAGACTTTCCTTGTCAGGGGTTGGGTGTGGCTCGTCTTTATTAGGCCACGTGTGTGGGGTGGTAAATGTGGGTTCGCCGCCTCTACTCTCGGTTTCAATTTGCCCTATTCGGTGAAGCCGGTGAGCAGCTAGTTCTGCCGCGCGAATTTCGCCCACTTTGACAAACCACCGGCTGGCTAATTGCAACTAGGAGTAACCCTGGCCGTATCCTCTGTTTACAGCAATCTAACTAACAAACATGTGCGACGAAGAAGTTGCTGCCCTCGTTGTCGACAATGGCTCCGGCATGTGCAAGGCCGGTTTCGCCGGTGACGACGCTCCCCGCGCCGTATTCCCATCCATCGTGGGCCGCCCCAGGCATCAGGGTGTGATGGTCGGCATGGGCCAGAAGGACTCCTATGTCGGTGATGAGGCCCAGTCCAAGCGTGGTATCCTCACCCTGAAATACCCCATTGAGCACGGCATTGTCACCAACTGGGATGATATGGAGAAGATCTGGCACCACACCTTCTATAACGAGCTGCGTGTCGCCCCTGAGGAGCACCCCGTTCTGCTCACTGAGGCTCCCCTCAACCCTAAGGCCAACCGTGAAAAGATGACCCAGGTAATTTTATTGATATTTCTAATGGCTAGCCAAAATAATATAATTTCAATTTTTGACGCCCATAATATCCAAATCTTTCCAAAATATTTTATTTAATTTCTAAATGTATCTCCTTATATAGTCTATGCGTTAAAGTCTCATTTAAAATTCATATTTCCTAAATTAAGGTTGTGTAATGATAGTGTTTTGGAACTTTGTTTTTTATTTATTACTAATTAAGGAATACTTAAGTGACATCTAACGATGGCAACAGGGCTATTATGTAACTAAGTTATTTTACAGTGAATTTTAATTTGAATTTCATGTTGCAGATCATGTTTGAGACCTTCAACACCCCCGCCATGTACGTCGCCATCCAGGCTGTGCTGTCCCTGTACGCCTCTGGCCGTACCACTGGTATTGTGCTGGATTCTGGTGATGGTGTGTCCCACACAGTGCCCATCTATGAAGGTACGTTTTTATCAAATTGGTAACAAAGTGAATTTGACTAACAGAGCCATTATTTCGCAGGCTATGCCCTCCCCCACGCCATCCTGCGTCTCGACTTGGCTGGCCGTGACTTGACTGATTATCTTATGAAGATCTTGACTGAGCGTGGCTACAGCTTCACCACCACCGCCGAGCGTGAAATCGTGCGCGACATCAAGGAAAAGCTTTGCTATGTCGCCCTTGACTTCGAGCAGGAGATGGCTACCGCCGCCTCCTCCTCCTCCCTGGAGAAGTCCTACGAGCTTCCCGACGGACAGGTCATCACCATCGGAAACGAGCGTTTCCGTTGCCCTGAGGCCCTCTTCCAGCCCTCATTCCTGGGTATGGAAGCCTGCGGCATCCACGAGACCACCTATAACTCCATCATGAAGTGCGACGTGGACATCCGTAAGGACCTGTACGCCAACACTGTCCTGTCCGGCGGCACCACCATGTACCCTGGCATCGCCGACAGAATGCAGAAGGAAATCACTGCCCTGGCCCCTAGCACAATGAAGATCAAGATCATCGCTCCCCCTGAGAGGAAGTACTCCGTCTGGATCGGAGGTTCCATCCTTGCCTCCCTGTCCACCTTCCAGCAGATGTGGATCTCCAAGCAGGAATACGACGAGTCCGGCCCATCCATCGTGCACAGGAAATGCTTCTAAGCTTTTTCCTCTATATTTTCTCCTACATTTACTCTTATGTTCGAGTCAGCAGAACCCCCTTCAATCCATCTTGTTTTTTTTTATCAATATCTGCAGAATCTCCTTCCCACTTCGGAACATTCCTTGTTTGCCTTTTGTAAGTGTGTTTGTTGCCTCCATCAAGTTTGTCTGCGTAGTTGAAAACGCGCAAATTTCTTGGACGCAACCAACGAGAAAGAGACTGTTACCGTAACTATGGGGGTTCTTAAAATTGAAATAAAATTTGCAAAAGACAAGTGCTTGTCCATTCCAAGCTCAATCTAAATCCATTGTAAAATATGAATATTTAACCAAGCAAGTGCACCGGCTGTAGGGTTCATACAATCAGAACCACCACCAAAGTGATCGCCCTAGTAGCCCAGTATTATTTCCAAAAAGGTCCCGCTCAGGGCAATCTTGAATGCATTTTTTGTTAGTAGGTGTGTATGTTTGGTCGTTTGGCTGCTTGGGCGGTCAAAACTTCATGACATTTGTCAACTACTCGTAATTAATAAATTATTATCCAAGCTTCTCAAGATCAAAGCTTCAATAAATATGTATAAAATTCTTAAATAATATTATTTTATTTCTCTACCCTTTAAAACAATATAAATACAGGTTTACTGAAAAGATAAACGAATATTCTTCAAATACATTATTATTGTCTACAAACAAGAAATAGCTATAGGCTAACAAATATATTATTAAAACTAATAGTTAATACTCAGGAATGTGAAAATAATTAAATTTTTGACACCATGCACCTGATGAGAATGTGCATGAGATCCATTTGCTCTGGCGAGAGAAGTTCTTGCAGATCTGATTCCAATAAATGAAGAGCATCCACGTCTTTCGACTGACAGGCCATAACCACGGATTGCAGAAGCAGGAAAAGCTCTTCAGACAAGATTCCTGAGTAGAGTTAGTCATCAGCTTTTGTAGGAATGACTTACTAACAAGAACTTACCTGATTGCGAGTTATTCTCAGCCCACGCGTATTTTTCAAGCAAGGTGCCAAGCTCGGGCGTCAATTTCTGGGGCGTTGGTTGGAGGATCATCAAAAGGAGAACCCGCGTCACCTCGCACCTGCATAATTTAATTGATTTTAGAGGGGTGACACGACCTCGTTTTCATGACAGGGTGGTCGTTTAAGACAGGTGCAAAATTAAGCGGCTGAATGCAGCATGCAACTCCTACTATTTGTGACAGGTTTGCATTTGGAGAGGAACTAAACAGGTGTGGTGTTCAAACGCATCACACTTCAGTGCAGCTGCTTAAAATGTTAGCCTATGGCTCTTCACCAAGCCGTTAAATGAAAAATTATCCACGGTAAATCTTTGCGTTTTAGCCTAGTACGTTAGAAAAAGAAATGGAAATTACACCTGTTGGACGAATTAAATAAATTAAACAAAAATTAAAAATAGTTATAATTTTCGTAAGCGGGTTCCTTCAAGAGAAAAATTGAAGATTTAAAAATTAACATAGTTCAATGTACCAATCCGCGGCTGGCTTCCTTCATGAGCACAAGGTAAAAAATCTATTGTACTGATCTCAAACTCATTGCATAGCACAAATCAATATCACCACTCACCCTCCTTACAACATAGCTCCCTCTTGAACAAACAATGGGCCCAAAATTTCATCAAATTGTCTTGATTTTATTTCAAAAGATAAAAATGTTTGGATCTCATGGAAATGCCTAGGATATATTTTGTGTATCTCACCAAAGACTTCAAGGCTGGAGCTCCCAGTGCCCAAACATGAGGATCTTGCAGTAGATATTGGCTTGAAATGAATCCCCACTTACTTGGTAATTAAGAGTAAAGCAATTATTTGTAAGTGTCCTTGTTAATCCAGCGTTCATAAATATATTAAATTATTTATGAATAATTTTAAGGTTTTGCAGATTAGCGCAAAATTGGTGAATAGGGTACAATATAAAATTAAAAAAAAATAATAATAAAGATTAGGATTAGCTCTTTTCTTTGACTTCTTTTCCTTTACTATTATTATATTATTTGGCAGCACAGTTAATAACTGTCCACATCATTTTGAGGGAAAAATATTAACAAATAAACCCTTCAATAAACAAAATATTATTGAATAATATTATTGCCTCACTAAAATTTTCTCTTGAAGTTCTCTTCTCGTCAAAGATATATTATAAATAAATCAGTTGCCCTAAAGATATATATTTAGATAAAATTGAAAATGAATGATTTTTTCCTAATTTAAGTTTCAACATAGCAAAAAGATCAAGAAAAGCTAACCAAGCAAGACTGGGGGAGCAGCGATTGCCAGTAAATTCTCACAATGAAACACAAATTCGAGTGGCGCAAAAATCGCTCAAAAATTCATGCAAAAATAAGAATTCATCCCTTTTGTCAGAGGTTAACAGGTAAGGTTAGTAGAGATCAGGATCCGAAATCCTGTTACCCCCAATGAAATACTTATGGAGAGTATCAGCATTTTTGGCCCATTGACAGATTGTATCTCTGCTATCCTTATTAATGGTAATTGCCGCTGCCACAGCTTCCTATTATTCAGCACCCAAACATGGACCAGCAGCCACAGCATCAACCATATATTTTGAGGCAATATTTGGGGCCAAACCTTGCATTACCTTTATTAAGGTTTCTTATGACTGTAAAGTAACGCGTGATTTTGGCATTACCTCACCGCTGCCACCAAATTATTGGTGATGTGGCTGCCAGTACAAACAGAAACACGCAACAGTGAAAACTTAGAACATATAGAGCAGAACAAAAACCTAATCCAAACAGTACCCATAAATAATGTAATCAGGATGTTACCTGTGCCTAATGTCACAAAGAACTCCATAAGATCCGCCAGTTTCAGCCAACGCTGCCATGTCATTGAAAATGTGAAGGGCTCCATCATAATCTCCTAAAAAGACAAAGGATATCACTATAAAATATTCATCTCAAAATTCTTTAAGAAGTGTATACCTAATTTGATTTTGCAAGACGCTTCTAAACCAAGCGCATGAGCCTGGTCAGCAGGGCTGCCAGCTTGCAGTTCTGCAGCTCTTTGGTACTGCGTGGTGGCTTCAAGGGTGTGTCCAAGTTGGCTGAGGGCATCTCCAAGCTCCAGACAAAGACCAGCAGCCAAACTTGGTTGACGTTGTTCAACCAAGAGATTTGCTGCCTTTCCGTAGCAGCCAATAGCAGCCTTAAAAAATGCAGTGTTTAAAATCTTATTCAACATAGACATCATAATAATAATTTATACTTGTAAATTTTCCTCAAAACTAGGGCATCCTAGTTTGTAAATGTTCTTTTCTGCCTGTAGAAACAGTCTGGAAGCTCTGATAAGAGCTGCAGTCTCTCCAGGCAGGTGGGCCAGACTCTGCTCACATTTGGCCACAGAAAGACAACAAAAGCCCGCATAATCCAACTGGTTTTCATTTTCCAACTGGGTTACTAAAGCGCCTAAACAGAACATTATTAATCAATAAATTAGTGCTGCAGACAATTGAATTTTTTCTTAAGCAAATAATTCTGAAGTCTTAGAAATGAATTTAAAAGATTATTATTTAACAATAAAAAAGTGTAAAATACCAAGTTACATACCATATTGCTCCGAAGCCTCGGCGACATTTGGCTTGCGCAAAAACCTCCTATTAAAAGAAAATTAACATGACCGACGATTGTCTTGCATTATAGCATGCTTACTTTTTTAATTTGCCGTTAATATTCCTGTATTGCGATAAAAAGTCTCTGCCTGACGTGTCTGCCATCTCCGAGTCTGCAGATGTATGTTAAAATATATTTATTTTACTTTTGCTCAGAGTGCACTTGTGAGGGACAAAATTTAATTCCTGTTTCTTGTTTCTGTTAGCGCAGTTCCAGCTGTAGCCAATCAAGGACAAGAGAGCGTATTTTCAACCAATCACTGCTCATGTTTACAGATTCCATATGTCAGTGAAATTTGTTTGCTGGATAGCAGCAGCAGCAGCATCCCAGACCCACTGCACGACAGCACGACACGTACTAACTCTTAACTTTATGATAAAGTAATCATGAAGTTTAGCCACTGCATTGGAATTCTGCCTGGTTTTCCTGCTTTGTGATGTCAATGAAGTACTATTTACCTTTGACAATTTCTTAAAAGGTACATAACACTAATACTTTCAATCGTTTTTAAAATAATTACACTTAAACTCTAATAATCTCAAAACAATTTCCCTTCATCCTCTTACTCCCTAATATACATATTCACGAAAGAATTGAACTAAATATTTAAATGACGTCATAGTTTTGTAATTTTTGCAAACAAGCCGAGTGTAGATATATTATCAAATGCCCATGGAACTTCTAGTTTTAATTTGGGAATCAATAATTTATTTGTGTAAGTACGTAGTTGTGCATAGTGTGAGTTTTTCAATGTATTGTACTTTAAAATCTTTTGAAAATAAATTAAATTTAAGGAGTATTCCTATTTTTGTTTTCAGGTGTAAATTCATAGATGCAAGAATTGCACTCACAATCAGTGGTAGTAAAACATTAAATGGGTGTTTTCTGCAAAAGATATTGATACAAATATTATTCTGCACCATAAGAAGCATGGAATCATCAATATTTGTAAATATAGAGTCAGTAATCCTTTCGTTTGTATAGGATTTTTTGTCATTTCAATTCCAGTTTTAGAGGTTAATTGATTTCATAATTTAGTTAATTATGCAATTTGTTGTTCACGAAAGATTATACATATGCGGGTTGCATGATCATCATCATCATCATCATAATCGCTCATTTAAATTGGAATTGAACTTCTTTATTTGCGTCAGAAATTTTGGATATTTGCACGTTCTCTCAACCTTTGTCATTCAGCCATTAATTTAAATCGAGAAATCGAGATTTAACATTCAACTTAATTTTCATCCATATTAATTCAAGGATATAGGCGTTAGTCTAATATATGTTTTTAATTTCACATGTAAAGTAATACTTCAATTCGAGAAAATCGTTAAGAGCTAGAAAATGATAGTGTGGTTGTCATTATATTGGTGCACATAATTTAAGATCTGATGTCAAAAGATCGTTTTGTTTTAGAGTTAAGCGTCACAATAACAAAGTTCACGATTACCACCATAGTCTTCGATTTGTTCCTCGTCATCTCCAGCAAACATGATCTCAACCAAGATTAACTAAGAATGCGCTATAGTCTCTTTGCAGACGTGTTCCGTCCACGTGCGTAGTTGAGGAATTATTCGGAATGAGACCGTCCTGTTTTGCACCGGCAGAAGACGTTCATGTTGCGTCAAAGATAAGATAACCTGCCATTTATCAATAATGTGCGTATCACCAAAAATAAAGTATAATAACATCTGGAAAAAATCAACAGGAACACACTTTCACAACTCTCAAGCTGTCATTTTATGAACTGAAAAAATAACTAATTTTATTGCTCCATTTTGTATTTGTCATGAACGTTGTGAACACTGCAATGCTTAAAACTGCTGACTGATGATTGATTCCCTTAGGGCATAATTTTTAATTAGGATGAAAGTGACTTCTAGAGAGAGGCTTGCTTTTGCAGAACATGAAAGCTCCAATAATCTAAACACTGATTTTGATTACAACCGCTGTTGCAGAGGTAGCAATGAGTGCCCTTTTTAAGCGCGAGAAGGTGAAGCAGTTGATCCGGCAAAGGGTGCCTATCGTCGCCTGGCTACCCTCATACGATCGCACGGATTTCATCTGCGACCTCATCGCAGGGGTCACTGTCGGACTCACTGTCATCCCACAAGCTCTTGCTTACTCCACTCTCGCGGGTCTTGAACCACAGGTATAAAAATACAATTTAACCATTTAGAGACAGGGTTTGCTAATTACAAACATTTTTGCAAAAAAATGTCATGCAAGTTTCTGCATTTTTGTGGTTGCAGCAGTATTTTTCATGGTATTTTAAGAGTAAACTCTAAGTTATTGTATTTTTTCGATAGAAAAGGTTAGACAAACGATATTCTCAGCAATAAGAAAAGCTGGACAAATTCGACAATCGCTGATTCCAAATTCTCTGCAGCTGTAGAATAAATTTTGTTTTGGTGAAACATTACAAGAAAATGTTTTTCTTTAAAAAATTCAGTAATAGCTAATCTGTCTGCTCAAAATTTAGTCGTTCGTTAATTTTAAATTTCAAAAATTTACACAGCGCGTCAGAATTAAGTTGGTGCAAACTTTCATTAATTATACAACATACTCATGCAGTCATAACCTGACTGTTTAACAATTGAATTATGAAGCTGAGTATAAAGAAGCTGCAAATATTGTGTTTCATTTTATCCACAAAATCGAAAAAACCAAAGCTGTGTGTATATTTTCTTGACGCAAAAATATTTTATTTTCTATAAAAACCGCAAAAAACGTGTCTGAATGACTGTGCAAATCCTGTTTATAAATTAAATACATCCTTTTTAATTATCAGTGGATCTAAGAAATTATTTAAGAAGGATTTTTAAAATTACCTATTATGTATACGCGTTATACTCTGAAATTTACAGTATGGACTTTATTCTGCGTTTATGGGCTGCTTCATGTACATCATTTTCGGCGGGTGCAAAGACATAACAATAGGTCCAACCGCTCTCATGTCTCTAATGACTTACGACCAAGTGAAAGGAAAAAACAAAGACTTCGCTGTTCTCCTCTGCTTTCTAACTGGTTGTGTTCAGATGCTCTTTGGTATTTTAAACTTGGGTGAGATAAAAGCTATCACTATATAATCGAAACAGAAACTAAACATTTCTTTTGAAAAGGCGTCCTTTTGGACTTCATTTCGGTGCCGGTTAGCATCGGCTTCACGTCAGCCACGTCAGTTATCATCATTGTGTCCCAACTGAAAGGGCTGCTTGGCCTCAAATTCAGCTCAAACTCATTTCTGGACAATGTAACTAAAGTGTTCAAGAATCTGCCGAACACTCGTTTCGGAGACACTTTTCTTGGATTTTCTTGTATACTCGCGTTACTGCTTCTGAGAGTACGTTCTAGGAATCCCCCAAGATCCATTTTTATTTCGCTTTTTTTGTTTTTAGAAAATCAAGGATTTGCCAATCAAGGAACCTGCAGATGGAAGAAGCAGTGTCCGCAAAGTACTGAAAAGGGCTCTCTGGCTAATTTCAGTGTCGAGAAACATATTAGTCGTTATAGCTTGCTCAATAATCGCATTTTGCTTCGAGGCCACTGGAAACCAACCTCCATTTCAACTTATAGGTTGCACCTATTTATAGTTTAAAATATCGCTGTTAACACCTAGTTGTTCACAGGAACCGTTCAATCGGGTCTGCCAAGCTTATCACTACCTCCATTTAGCACAACCCTCAATAATCAAACCCTCTCATTCACTGACATGGTCTCAGAACTTGGGTCTTCCATTATTTTGGTCCCAGTGATTGCCATTCTTGGGAATGTCGCCATTGCCAAAACATTTGGTAAATTTAATGTTTAACTCCCATGTTTAATCAATAAAATTTTTACTATAGCAACTGGTGATTCTGTGGACGCAACTCAGGAGATGATTGGCCTTGGCATGTCCAATCTGGCTGCTTGTTTAACCTCGGCTTACCCAGTGGATGGTTCATTTTCACGTAGTGCAGTAAATCACGCTAGTGGAGTCCGCACTCCCATGGGGGGCTTATACACAGGTCTAATTTCATTTAAAATTTACACTCAAAATCTGACTGTTCACCTTCATTGCAGGCGTCCTTGTGTTGCTGGCTCTGAGTTGGTTGACGCCCTACTTCTACTTCATTCCGAAAGCAACCTTGGCTGCGGTCATTATCTGCGCAGTCATTTTTATGATCGAGTATGAGGTGGTCACACCAATGTGGCGATCAAGCAGTAAGATTTGTGCTTGCTTCTGTAACTTTTCAAATTTATTTTAAATTTATTTCAGAAAAAGATCTGGTGCCAACGTTCACCACCTTTGCTGTCTGTCTTGCTTGGGGAGTAGAATACGGGATCTTGGCTGGGGTTGGTATCAACATAGTCATGCTCCTCTACCCATCAGCTCGTCCAACAATACAAGTGCAGCGAGCCATGGTGATAAATATTTTGGTGGTAGAGTATAGCATGTAAACAAATTGTAATTTATTTTTTGCAGACCAAATCAGGGAGGAGCTATTTGATGATCACTCCCAGCAACAGTCTGTATTTCCCGGCTGTGGACTTTATCAGGACAACAGTAGGCAAAGCTGGAAGCCAAGAAGGTCGAAGTGCAGTGGTTGTTGACTGTAAATTCGTCCTTGGTGCTGATTTTACGGCGGCCAAAGTATTTTACCAATTTTAAATGTCAATTTGAAGTGCTAAAATGCCGTTTCAGGGCATTGCTGCTTTAATTGACGACTTCAAGAGGAGGAGTCAACCAATTTACTTCTACAACTTAAGGCCTGGTGTGATTGAAGTCTTCAAAGGTGCCAGTTTAGAGGAATTTATTCATTTTGGCGACGAGGATGAGCTTGATGAGTACATTACTAAAGGTGATATTGGCCCCTAGTGAGATAAAAACTTGTTTCCACTTCTTTTTTCTCTGGCAGAGTATGTTTTGATACAATCTTCTAAATCTGGTGGTGGAGATGAAGAGTTAGTGCCATTGAGTACTTTTCAAGGTGACCAAGAACGGGGCTGTACTGGGTGATATGACACTACATTTTACTATAAATTTTACTTTTGATCAGAAGGTCAGCATTTCTGCATTTATTTCCTCTTTTTTATCATAACAATATAATTTATTTTCCTTTACTTAAGTTTAATAGTGATCACTAACCACTTTTTTGCGAAATTTATATTTTGTTACAATTTATAACTTATAAGAAATAAAACTGTGTTTTTGTAAACTTATCTTTTTATTTCTTTGTACAAATATATACAGGATTTGTGCTTGGCAAATTGTCATTGAGTGACCAATGAGAGACATTGGAAATGACGTGATCTGGAGATCATCACCTCTCCCCTGTTCAAATATGAGCATATTGCATCTGATATATTAAAACTGTACAGTTTGCAACACACGCATAGAACATTATTGAAAATATCAAATCAACCCTTCAATCCACGCATAAAAAATTAACTTCCATATGTACCGCGCCAAGGATTTTCATTAAATTATTTGTTTAATCCCTTGGTCTAATCAAAATAACTTTCAAATTGTGTTCCTTGACATCTTTTTAATTCAAAGCAATAGGCAAAAAAATTAAACAGTTAATTTTAATCATCTCATTTAACACCAGTACAAGGCGGCTCTAATAATTTTCGTTAATTTAGTACAATCCTGAAGGCAGATCGGCTAATCTTCCAGCAGAGCTAGGCACCGAGGCAGTTCGGCTATTGCTCGAGGACTGGCATTGCATCATTGGCTTGACCTGGCCAGAGTAAAGGCCTGCGTTGAGGTGGCCCCTTTTGATAAATGGCGCCTTGTAGTGATGGCTAGGAGGGCTCTGCTCCCGCGGTGAAATGAAAAGAGCGCTGCCGGACATTCCACTGCTTGCACCGTCAGGTGGGTACCGGTCCGAGTACCTGTGGAAGCCGCCACTGCGGTAGTCATGGTGCAAGGACACCTGGGGCGTCTCCCAGCGGACGTGGGTCACGATGTCAACCATTGAGTTGAGTCCCTCGTCGATCCGCTCCATGCTCTTCGATTTGCTGCTGTTGCTGTTGTTTTGTCGCGGCGAGTCGTTGAGAAAGAAAAGTGGGTGGGTGGTAGTTTCCTTGGTGATCACTGGCACTGGGTTGAATTGAAGCTAAGGAAAAATCAATCAGTTTCCTTGTAGATATTAAAATTGAATTTTGGGTTATATTTTCAATTGATTTTTAACTAGCAGATTTTTAGTGTGTTTTAATATACATACGCAATGGAAAAAATTGAATTAAATATGAAAATAACAATTGGAAGAGCAATTTTAACCATCATATGAATATTATTTAACTTTTTTTTGTATGCGTATCATACCTGTGATGGTCTCTGCTGCAATTGGAAAGATTCACTTCGTCTAATGGGAGAGACAGGATGCGCTGATATGGTCTCCCTGCGCATCAGTGGCCTGCTCCCGTACACGTATGTGGGCCTCTGCGTAGGCTCTGGCTCTCTGGAGGCGCTGAGAAGGGAATCTGAGTCACTGGTGTCACTTGGCGTCTCTTCGTCAAAAAACAAAATTCCTTGGGCGCCGTCTCTCATCATAGCCAGGGCTCGCGATCGGCGAGGAGGCTGAGGCAACCTCATGGGGATGATTTCGATTTCATCAGAGGCGGGGGTGTCAGGGCTGAGACGGTCTTCATATTCAGCTGGCGTTCTTTGGCGGGGGCGTCTAGCCTTGTTACTAAAAATGAAACTGGATTTATTAATCTATCTCACTGTCAGAAATAATCAACAAATGATAGAGTCTATTGGTATTGACCTATATTTGTTATCTTAATTTGGGATTTGCCAAGGGATTAAAGAAAACCATGCCATGGACCTACATTTGATGCAAAACTTTAATTTTTCTATCAATATCAAAATAAAACGTCCATGCCAGAAGTTGTTATTTTCTATATATCAAACTTCGTGATACGCAAAATTTTTTTTAAAGTCCTCTGTTATCGCATGAAAGCTTAAAAGCTTTTAGCGGATTTAAGCAAAAATTAATTAAGAAGTTTAAAGGTCGCAATTGCTGTATTAAAAATGATTACTATTTCTACAGCTATCCAAAGATTGATCTTGATAAAAAGAAGTACATACCTTGTTCTTGCAATTTCCAATTCCTGCTCTCTCTGCATTCTAGCTCTATCCTCGCTCTCAGCATCATTTATGATATTTCTCAGCTCTTCCATCACTTCCTCGATAGTTGTTTCCTCCTCATCGGAATCCTGTTGGTCGACACTGGTCTCCCTGAGCACAGGTGGACCCTCAACTTTTAGCTCGATCACGTCCCTTCTGCGTGCCAATGGTGATCCGTTGCCTTCCTCTCCACTGCTGGGCTGGTCTGAGGAACTGATTCCCTCATCTTCAGGAGTCGATCCAACCTTTGAGCTTTTTGGGGAAATAATGTGCTGGTGATTGGCTTCACCCTCAAGCTGAGTACATCTTTCCTTGAGAGACCTCTCCAGAGACAAGAGGACACCCTTTTCCTCCTGAAGGATCTGAAAGAAAAAACATTTTGTTGAAGACAAAAACATTGAATGTGGCTCTTAAAGTCATACTTGTAGTTTCCTTTCCAGAAGAGATGTTTTCTCCTTTAGTGCCGACACCTCCTTCTCTGCGTGCTTAGCTCTGTCCTCCAGCATATTTATGTCCAAATATCCGTCTTCCCATCTTTTCAGTTCCTTCTGTATTTCCTCGGCAACATTTGCGTTTGCAGGCAAGGACTAAAATTTGTTATATAAGGTTACTAAACACAGAATTGTGTACAACTGATTTTGACTTTTTTCCCCAAATATTTCGCAACTATTGCACGGATAGCAAATTTTATCTCACAGCTTAGTTAGTCAAATAGGTGTGTGATTAATAAATATTCCATGAAACCTTCAAAATTTGATGGATGAACCGATAAACAAAATGGATTTAGCTATCGTTCTAATTAATTTAGATTTTTTAGATTTTACATGAGTAAATATTGCTGGTTTAAAAGAGGATGCCAGAAATTTCAATTAAAAAGAAAATAAGAACTCTTTTTGAAATAGTAGTTGACAAATAAAATTAGATACATATAATCTTCAAAAGCCTCAGATATATTTACGACTTTATTGGACAATTCTATTCACCCATAAGTGCAGGGAACTAAATCCTTCAAAATTTCGACGGAAAAACGAACAATTTTACAAATAATATGTGAAAATTTGCAATTAAATCATACCTTTCTGATGGTGCTTGGTTGGAATCCAGCCTGCTCGAGTTCTGCCTGAATGTAGAGCCGTACTTGAGGTGAGGGGGCCGCCTCCAAGAAGGTGTTAACGTAGCGGAGGCCGATGCTTTGCAACTGGGGCGATGAGGCCCCAGCCCCGCTGCTCAGCATGCCAACCAGGAAGCGAAACCGCACTGGCTCGCCGAACCTGAGGCGCAGGGTCGACATGGCTTCAGACACAGCCGAGTGTCCGTTGGCCGGCGGCTCACACGCTCTTGTTAACAACTGCGCACGAAAATTCAGTGTCAAATTAATTGCGGAAATTGTTGATGCTGGGATTTTAGGCTATTTTAAATTAACTTAATTGATAGTATTTTTACGAGTATTTTGGAATTACGTTTCCACGATATGCGTGGTAAAAACGAATTTTAAATCACGAAAATATGTAAATTCAATTCAATTCAAAAGTAACATGTCACGAAAATCGAAAAAAATGCAGTACATCGATCATTTGAACTTAACGGCAACGACACAAAAGAGCTGCACCAAATTTCATTCATATAATTATGCGAATAACTTTTGAGATTTTCAAAATTTGTTTTTATTGCGGATAAGCAGAGTAACTTTACACTATACATCTCTACATCCAAAATTAGTAACAAAAATAATTTGGAAACAGAGTTAATTAGTCTGTCGGTTTCGAATTTGCTATCCTTCAACTGTCATACTAATTAATAGATTAGCACTCAAAAGATAGATTAAAGTATAACACAATTAAAACTCATATCACGTTCACGTTTAATTTAGGACAATGATTCAATTTTAGTCTGTTACAATTTACAAGATATTTTTAACGTGAATTGCGTCAATTGCAGCAATTAATTTTAACTCACTTTGCCATTTATGATAGCTCAACAAAATACTGTGTATTTTTATTATTTGTAATCAACGCATTACACTGTAAAGGGATAAAAATAAAACTAAAAAGTTACATTAAATTTATTAATAAGAATAACATGACGTTCTATATTGCTTTTGCGATAAAAATTTCAACGATTTTGAACAAAAGCTTCCTCATTGCAGGAATAAATGTGCGCAAGTTTTAGTTTGAATGAAGCAAATTTTATATTTTCTAGGATAGCTAATTTAATGCACGAAGAGGAGCATGTGCATTGTGAAAATTAGGCCTCATATATTATTATATATTAACTAACGTTTTGCACGCGAAGCTATGAAGAAACGTCTAATTTAAACTCATATTATAGAGCAGTGTGGTATATGGCACGCGATGCGGGCAAAACATTTTTTTAAGATCCACCCCAGGATAATAAATTTTTTGCGTAGTAAATTAAAGTTATGAATTCAAGGCGCCTTGTATTAGTGTACGTGCTGCATATCTGGTCATCATCTTCCTCTCGCGTGTGTTATGCAAATATTAATATCTCGCAGCAGTCACGAACATTTCCAAACACAATGGCATGCCGCGCAAACACAAATATCGCGAACTGGCGGCGTGTTTACTTTCCTCAATTCCAACATTTATTTCACCAGAGAGAGGAGATTATTTTTTTTCACTAAATCATCTTTGAATAAGAGGAGCCGCCACTGCAACTCACGACAATCCATTTTTCTAAGAAAACGGCAATTTTCACAACAAGCGCGCTTTCCTTTGCATCTTTTTCTAGTGAAATATCAAGTGTTAAAAACCCCCCAAATACATCATCAAGCATTTTAATTACAACTTAAAGGCTATTTAAATCTTTTATTTTATGAAAAAGAAAAATTAATACCTGAAGGGCGAGGATCCTGGATTTAGTGACGTTGCTCATGATGCCAACGGCGACAGTGAAAAGTCCAGCAGGCGAGGAAGCTAATCTGCGGGCGCCTTCCTGTGACCTGGCCACGCAGCTTTGCAGACATTGCAGACACTCGTGTTCGTCCAGCAACGCCCTCCTGGCAATAGCGGGTGGAATTCTTGTTTTCTGGGTAGTTTGGCTCAGTTGGACAGCACGAAGAATTTCCAACAGAAGGGTCACACCATCTAAAGGGTCGCCGACAAACTCTTGAACGAAACTGTAAAAAAGCAACACTTAAATCAAGTCATCCTAGTCGAGTTCATTCCTGTAAATCAGTATGGTTTTGCCAAAGGATAGTCAACGCAATTAACGCCGTGAATTAATTGATTAATGCAATTAATATGAATGTATATTCGAGCGCGAAAAGCCACTTTTTTCTCCTTCCTTAGACGTTCAAAAGACTTAAACGATTCAATCGACAGGAGCCAAATTTTTGTGAAATTGTTTAATTCTAAAAAAATTGAGATTTTCACTGGTAAAGACTGACGCATTTGAAAAATTAATGGCTATAGCCAGCTTTTGATATCGACCCTGAGTTTTTTTGGTCAACCAAAATTCGAAGGGCATATATAGACACATGTTCACGCGAGACACGCTTGTCACGTATTTCACTACTTGATTTGTAAAAAGATTACTCTTGCGCGAGTGAGGAATGTGAATGCAAAGTCTGTGATAAACCAGTTAATTTCCACCACTTCCTAGACTAATAAGAAAATTTAACTCTGTCTCAAGCCACTAACGCAAAAGCGAGCAGTTAAAAATGAGCTTGATGTCTGTTGTACACAATTTGTTCTAATAAATATAAAAAATCATTAATAATCATGCCGGCAGCTGTAAAACCTATAAATAAGGATATGTAATGAATATCAAACGTGTTTTGTTCAAACAATATGTATATTGCCATGTTTAATGAAATGATATAAACTGTGGATAAGAAGTAGGTACTTTTGAAATATTTTTCGTTGACATTCCATAATCCCGATTGATTAATTAAACTGGGTGGCATGGTCATTTCTTGTACAGAGAGATTAGTCGTATTCGCGTTATCTCAAGAGAGTGCGCATTTTTTTGTACCGTGAATTCCATGTGCGCAATGATCACAGCAAAACTGAGCCAAGGAGACGAGAGATTTAGGATCAAGATTAATTGCGTACTTTAGTGCTACTTGCAGAAATCGACAACTAAATATATATCACAAGATTTTGAGCGGGCGTCGTAATTAATTACCAGGCTCAAACTGATTGGATTATGGTTCATAATCCCCTTAGTAATGACGTTGTTCTCACTCATTTATCGGTAAAAGACGGTAATGATAACGTCATAGCTCTCGGATTAAGATACGAGCCAATTTGGTATATATATGCGAGCATCCGCCTACAGCAGCATATTCACTTCAAGTGTTTAAACTCACAGCAGTTTGTACCAACCTACTAGGTAACAGAGGTACGAGGCTCACAACACAAAATGAAAAGTAAGTGACACAACATTTTCAACTGTTTTTTGCAACATGTTTTAAATGTCCTAAATTTTTACAGGTGTTCAACTAGCATTATTTTTACTCGCGGCCTGTGTCAGTTCCGCGCTCTCGCAAACCACCTCTGCTCCTACAGGATGTGAAACCGTGTCTTGTCCTCCCCTTAACGGGGAATTAGCCGAGCACAAACCCCATCCCTTCAGATGCGACAGTTTCTGCAAATGTGACTGGGGAAAAGCCATTTATTTCAAGTGCCCTGACGGACTTCACTTTAACAAAATCAAAGAAGTTTGTGACTGGCCTGAGGCCGCTGGCTGCGAAAACTCTGGAGGAGTCACGGACCCTGAATGCGACCTGACTACCCCTTCCGCACCAGGAGGAGGGTCTGACCCACCCCCTACTACAGGAGGAGGGTGCTCCAATGTCATTTGTCCTGAGGATAGCAACTCCGGTCTGGCGATTCACCTACCCAACCCTGACGACTGCGGAAGCTTCTGCAAATGTGACTGGGGAGTTCCCATCTACTTTGATTGTCCTGCTGGCCTCCACTTTAATCCGGAACTGCAAGTTTGCGACTGGCCTGAAAGCGCCGGTTGCATTGAAGGAGATGAGCCGCCTACAGGCCCAATCAACGGCTGTCAATATGTCCGCTGCTCAATTTCAGAAGATGGATCGCTTCCTAACCCTTTGGAGTGTGAAAGCTACTGCCTTTGTGAAAATGGCACCGCTAATTGGAAACAATGTCCTTCTGGTTTGCACTATAATGCAGAGAGACAGGTCTGCGAACATCCCCTTAATGCTGGATGCGAAATCTTCATCACAGAGCCAACCAACCCACCAACCAATCCGCCAACCAACCCACCAACCAACGCACCAACCAACCCACCAACCAATCCGCCAACCAACCCACCAACCAATCCGCCAACTAATTCAACAAACAGGCCTCCCGTACTTTGTTCCAACGTCATTTGCCCTGAGAACAGCAACGCAGGTGAAGCCATCCATCTTCCAAATCCAGAAGATTGCGGCAGCTATTGCGTCTGCGATTGGGGACGTCCAATTCTAATGCCATGCCCCCCTGGACTGCACTTCAACCCCGCGACGTCAACCTGTGACTGGCCTAGCAATGTAAACTGCAATGGAACAGGAGGACCAGCAGACCCAGGAGCAGATGAGGATAACTGCCCAAGTGCCTCCTGTCCCGCTGGCGAATGTGGAGGCGTTAATGTCCCCAACCCCGGCAAATGTAATAGCTTCTGCAGGTGCACTAACGGCACTGGAATCTTCAAGCCATGCCCTCCTGGACTTCAATTTAACCCTGCATTGGGAATTTGCGATTATAGCGGTAGTTGCAATGGTAACGGTGAAGAAATAACCACGACGAACCCACCAGAAATTAGCACTGTGACCACAAACGCTCCGCCCACCACTACGAAGAATCCAACCCCTACTTCAAATCCACGTCCAATCTGCCCTAACGTCAATTGCCCCGAAATCAATGAAGGAGACGCCGTTCACCTTCCCAACCCTGGTCACTGCGACAGCTTCTGCAAGTGCGACTGGGGCACTGGCTACCTCTTCGACTGCCCTGATGGCCTCCACTTCAATCCAAACCTACAGGTTTGCGACTGGCCTCAGGACGCAGGCTGCACAGAAGAGGGTGGTGTTCCTGGTGTGACCACCACTACCTCTCCCGGCGGAAATCCCACCACTACCTCTCCCGGCGGAAATCCCACCACTTCCGACCCAGTTACCCCACCTCGACGAACCTGTCCTAACGTTAGGTGCCCCTTAATCAATGGAGAATATGCTCTTCACCTCTCCAACCCTGGCCGTTGCGACAGCTTCTGCAAGTGCGACTGGGGAGTCGGCTATCTCTTTGACTGCCCCGATGGCCTCCATTTCAATGCCGAAAAGCAGGTTTGCGACTGGCCCCGGGACGCTGGATGCGACCCTTCTGCTTAGCTTAGCCCAACTCAGACTTTGAAATTAAACCTAATTGGCCTGCACCTAAGTATTAATAAATTCTAAGTCAACCGCATACATGGATCTTCTTTCATTGCTTCACCTAACCATTGTGACTGGCGCCGGTAATTTTATGTTACATATATCTATAATGAATATTATATTGTTAATTTATTTATTTGTATTATTTAATAAAGTTGTACTAACATATAACAAAATTTAAATTTTGATTGACAACACCAAAACCCTGTATACACACAAAGAATTGATTAATGACACGTCACGATTACTGTCATGGTAAATAACCAGATAAAATCGAAAGAGACGATTAAACCATCATAAATATTAAAACAAAGCGTGCTAATCTTGCGCGATCTGATATGTAGTTAATTAGTTAGGTAAGTTGTTGTCAAAAGCACTTACAACATGCTTCATGGAAACAATGAAATCAATTAATCCGGCCAAATCTGATAATTCTGATAATATACCTTGGCAGTGCTAAACGCAGATCTTGGCGCAATTTGTTGAGCAGCTCAGAAACACTTGAAAATTGTTTCAAAGTCATTTCTCCTTGACTACAGGAAGTTAGATTCGGATTTCTAAAATCCCTGCTGCCACCAAGGGACATGGGCTCCTGATGAAGGTTGTCGGTCGACCTGGACCTCCAGTTGTATCTTGGTGGCGCTGTATTGGTGCTTCCAGGACCCATAGTCGCCTCGTCACTGTTGGCAATATTGGAGGCGTAAAGCAGTGGTCCAGATCGGCGGCTCCATTTTTTCAGGGCGGAGGCATAATCTTCAGGGTTGTAAACTGGTGGACGGTGGTCCTGTAAGAATGAGCAAAGCAAAGCCAAGTGAATTTTTAGCAAAAATATAAAAATGGTTTAATTTCAATTTGAGAAGGTAATTTACTAAAAGAAAAAATAAGTTGATTCACAGAAATACCCGCAGTGCACGCGTGAATGCGTTTTGCGTTTGGTTACTTTTTCCCCTCGCAAAAAAACTAGCGGCAACCTGTGTTTTGCAGCGTATTTATATATTAGAGAATTTGGATTCATCCAGTTTCATCAAAGTGGTTATTTGAATCGTGGAAATTTTGCACGATGGAAGTGTTGAGGCTTTCGTTCTGCTGGCCGCTTAATAACACGAAATTACAGCTTGGTTAGTCCCATACTAAAAGGGTTTAAAAGATTCTCTCTTCTCGCAAACATTTATGGTGCTCCTCGCAGCCAAATTGACTTTCTCGCTTGTTTTGGTTCCCATAGTACTGCTCTAATCGAGCTATCTTACAGGTCATCGCACAGTACAATGCCAAATTGCTGTTCAAGCCAAATGTTTGCATGGCTTTATCCTCAGTTAACTGCCACGATTGAACTGGGTAAAAAATCTGAACTTGCAAGACCAATGTTAAGGGTCTGCAGGTAAATTACCTCGTCGCTCTTGTGGTATCTCCAAAGGGTCGGCAGCAGTGAGAACGAGCGCTTTTTACGTTTGCAGCCCAACACGCGCAATATCTCAAAACTCTGTGACACACTGCTGCCCGGCTTGATTGGCTCTTTGATTCTCGTCCTCATCCTCTGACATTTCAACAGAAACTAACTATACATCTGCCAAGCGAGTTTTTGGAAAGGAGGCTTCAGAAGTTGGCCACAGCTTGGTGCACAAGTGGACTAAACAAGTGGACCCGCGGAGATCGTGGCTGCTTTGCTTAGAGAAAACCGACAGCCAGTTTTTGGCGAACAATCAAGCAGTGTGAAATCGAAATCGCAATTACTCGCCGTGCAATTATCTGCTCTATCGCCCACAAATAGAAACGCAAATACATTGCGCACTCATCTCGTATTTCTGCCGGATTTGAAATTAAAAAATCAATGCGATAATTCATGTTGTTTATCCAGGCCTTGTGCCTTCACTTCTACCAAGACGAATGGAATGAGGTCAGTTTTGCTAATTAATATCAAGTTTTATGCGTGGCGAGCAGAAGCAGTTTCATCAGCCCATTAAAGCAGCGTAACCGTTTTGTGACCAACGGGAAATTTGATAAAAATAAAACGGAACCGAGGAAGGGGAAACACAGATCGCACAAGATGCCTTTTCATTTTTTTATTAATTTATTTCTTTTCACGAGTCAATTAATTCAAATCTTTCCTCCTTGATCTGTGATTTTTTTAACAGAAGCCACCACGGTTGGAAATCAGGCCTCAAGAGAGATTATCTCGAGATCAGCATCGCGCGCGTGGGCGCATTCGCTTTGTGTGGTCAGCCACAGAACAAAAGGAAAATCGTTTCAACGAAAATCACGCGCGCGCCTGCTGTGAGAAAGGTCTTGAAAGGTGACGGTGACGAGATCATGACTTTTTGATGGGCGCGATTTCGCCGGCTGAGATCGCCTATTTTGGCTACAATGTGTCATTTAAATTGTAGTGCAACGTGCGATTCGCGCCCTCGGGTTTGCCAAGCCAACGCTCTTTCACGTTAACGTCAAAATGATCAGCCATAACAACGTATAATGAAATTTCAACACTAAATTATTTTCTGACGAGTTCCATCTGGCGTTCTTTGTGTCAACACAGCTGAACTGTTGATTTGCTTTTCAAATTGATTTTCAAATCGGGGAGTTTTCGAATTTGCTAATATTGTGCCGCGGAAAGGGAAATCTAAACATAAAAAGTTGAGTGAAATCATGAGCACAATTTAATGAACTCGTAAAATTAGTGAATTTCACCAGGCGCTCATTCGATTGGCGAATTGAGCAGTTAAAGCGGCGCACTTTCAGCGTGATTCCTGCCACGAGTCCTGACTGACTGATCGCGAGCTCGCGTTTTTATTGTGCGCAGGCTGCGGTAGTCATGCATCGGGTAAACAATAAACAATGTGATGATCATGCCGCACTCTGATGGGCAATGTTGATTGAGCGCGCACTTGGCAGAAGCACCTGCGTGGATAGAGGTCAAGATTACAACCTCGCACCACCACGTACGAAACACACACAATGCAAACAGAGATTCGGCGCAGACACAATCGTTCGAAGAGTGAATTGCTTTATCAGGAAGATGGTATCAACACCTCTTCAACCGAGGAGAACAAACAAAGGAAGTATGAATTTGCAGGGGCAAAAATATTTACGGAATAGTTTTGATCATGATGAAATTGTGCTTCCACGAATTTTACCAAAATGGCTTTCTTGGAAGAAAGTTTCCCGAAAGTGTCTGAAAAATGAGGCATGAAATTTGGTCTCACGGTGCGAGTTTGTTAGTGCAGAAAGCCCACTGAGTGCTATTATCTGCCTAATAGATCCGTGCACAATTTCGAGAGCCTTTTACGGTCAAGCCGCCTCCGCACGGCTTGCTGGCAATCGTTCATAAATCACCAGTAATGTGCGAGCGTTTGAAAACGCTGCTGTCGAAGGCGAGAGAGTGAAATTTTTTGTTTATTATGTATCACGCGGTGATAGGAATCTGCCTGCCGCTAGTGGATTGAGTGAGGTGAGCTCATGTTTCGAGTGACCAGGCACAACCTCTGCGCCGCATTGGCCAACCAACACCCGCCCGTAATTTAAAACCAATAACTCTTATTGTATTATTCTCACAAGCGCCTCGATCTGATAAAACGAGTAGCAGTAAAGAGTAAATCAAAAGCGACTGTGCCGCGCGGTTTGCATTGTCCGTGCTTAATTTCATGGACACGGAGCACCAGCTCACGTCCAGTCAACTCGTGCGAAAGTGTCGAAGTTTAAATTGACAGCAGAATCTGACCTTTAACAGGATGCAGGGAAATAAGAATGGGCAAACCTGGCCAGTTTTAAAAATGCCCTTTGGCTGATGTTTTAAAGAGTAAAAGTTTAAAATGACTCAGTCTTACTAACAGGCCGTTTTTAGACTCATCCATTGATTAAAAATTTTCATTCAAGGAATAACCATGCAAGATTTAGTTAGCTCTTTCGCGTTAAAAAGCATTCCTAATGCGGTGACATGCGTATAAATTTGAATATGGAGCATAAAATTCAATGGGTGCTAGATTCCTACTGAGCCTTTTCAATGGAGAATCCGCGGGTAGAGTGATCCAGAAGTTGCGGTTTTTAATGTACGAATATAGGCCGCACGTAAAGGACACGTCTGTGTGTGTGTGTCATATATACGTTTCAAACAATTACTGCCTGCTCTGTGTGCCAAAAACAGGTTCATTGTTCTGCGTTTGTTGCATGCACACATCATGATCGTGGTTGCGAAACGCAAAAAATGACTCATGAAGGGAGACTGGGGCCAGGCCAAAGGCGCTTTTATTGCGCCAATAAAATCAAGGCACTCAAGTTCACGTTGATGGTTGTGCGGCAAAAAAATCACTTACACCTTTGCTATCATGTTATGCGAGTGATTTTTCCCTTTAATTTAACGACTGCCGAGGCCATTGGAGCCGGGCAATGACACACCGGCCGTAAATCACTCAGTGCGCTGTCTTACAGTCTGCAATTAACCAAAATGTTTTTGGCGTTCATAAATATCGGACCTGCATGCAAAGCAACTTGGTCCTAATGTGACAATCTAAGTAGATAATGTCCTCTTTGCTGTTTTACGAGCAACCTTGGCTGTGGCCGATTTTTGAGGCGCCAAATTTCTATGCTAATCAGCCACCGCGGACGTCCAACATTAGACGCTTTCTAATTATCATCTAACTTATTTTCGCCGTTCCGCGCATTTTAAATTCGGCAAACCATCATCTGGCGCAGCTTGATAATTTATGTAAGAAAGGCCAAAGCAGGTTTCAGATAGAATAAAAAAAACTGGGCAAATTCTCACGGCGAGTGCTCTCAAATTTATAACCGTGAGATCTTGCTGGTTTGATTCGGATGAATAAAGTGTGATGTTTTTGTTTCGTTTTTTATCTTTGAAACTAAAACGCTCTAAATTTATTCCCCATATATACCACACCCAACAAAAAGGTTTTTCTCTTTTTTCTTCTCTTCGTTTGGAATGTGGGAAAGTGAATTTCTGAAATCGTGCCTAACATTTGACAGGTCGCATCATTAGCTTGACTTGTGGTCGGAATATAAATGCGAAACCAATTACTTTTGGCCAGCAGCGCACTGATGCGCCTCTTTGATTTATACGCGATTAGCTTTGTTTGAACATTTCTCCTCCGCGGGCATCCATAGCATAATTGCACGCACTGCATTGATTTCTGGCGCGGGGCAGACGCAACGCCTAAATAGAATGATATACTATCTTCAGGTTGAAAACTTCTTTTAGGGAGATAAGGATGAGTACCTTGTTAGAGATTGCATTAGAATTCCTTTAGGCGACCCTGAAAAGTCACTTGGTTTTCTTTAATATTTATGAATATTGATTTAAATATAATAATTTCTATTCGGCTGTTTTAAATTTTATGATAGCATGGAAATTTAGTATTGAGGAGGAATAATGCATGTTTAAAGATATTTATGCTATGCAATAATAGCATTTTACAAGGACACATTTTGCGCAACGAAAATCGAATGCAGTGACACTTGGAAATTCGAGCCAGTTATACTAGTTGACCCATTTAATGATATTTCGCGCAGGGGCAAAAACCAAATTTATTCACTGCAAGTACGACAGCACGAGTCCAGAGGTTGAATGATGGATGACGCTTGCAAAAATTCATTTCAAAGTAGCGACGGGAGACTAGGCCACACGCAAACATAAATCAGATCTCTCGGGCCCAGTGTGAAAAGTGCAGTTAATTATGTGGAAACAATTAGCGTTAATTCCGCAAGGCGCGAGCCGTACGCGATACACACACAAATTGCATAATTATCTCTCTTCTTTCTCGTCGCAAGAACTTCTTTTTTGATGAACGAAAAAACAGTTATGCACACGCAACGATGGCGTTTATAGTGAATTTGCATCGGCATGGAGCGCGTGAGAAATCCATCTAATTAGATGAAGTTACATTTCGATGGTATATAATGCCGAATTAATTACCCTGAAAGAATGATAACGTATACATTTAATTTGTATTTTTGTGAAGCGGGTTTTTCCTCATTAGTAGGGCATTTGAAAATTGTTTTAAGTTGCCCGTTAAATGATAGATAATTTGCATCATTCAGAAAGTTAAAATCTGGGCGAAAAGAATGGGCCAAAAACTCCACATTCGCCTAAAATTAATCTTATTTAGTCTGCTATTCATATGAGAGAAGTTTAAAATTCACTGCCATAACGTGAATAGAATTCAACTGTAGATGATAAATGTACATAGCCGTACATATCCTAATTGGATCCAACCGCTGCATCAAATGCCCTACTATTCGCAACAGGGGTTCTTAATCGCGATTTAAATCAAAAGCAGAGTGAATATCAGTCTTTTTAGGGCGTAATTAAATCTCAGGTACTTGTTCAATAAATCACCAAAAGAATAAACGGCGTTTCAGCTGGGAAAGTGAAGTGTTTGTTGCAGACTTCTCTCATTTCACTGCGTGCGTGGGCTGCATTCCACTCGGATTTTCACACTCGACGGGTGCACTCGAGCGTTGCCCATGCTTTATTATTCTCCGATTGTACTATGGGACTGCAGTAATAATTGGCCGTCGGGACGCTCGACTGGCGCAATGGGCGTCCGTTGAGTGCACTGCTCTTTTTGTGCCGAATCTACATGCGTGCAGAAAAACGGTACTCGCGCGAGCGTGTGGTCATGAAGGCAATCTTGCGGAATGAACCAGCTCGATTTTGATGAGATGTTTTGTCAGGCGACTGTACCAATTTGATGGAAGTCCGATGAAGCGGCTGCCGAGAACGGAATATTTCGTTTTTGTGCAGAATTGCTCAAGTGCACTTGCAAACCCGTTGCATATTGTTTTTCGAAGAGGAAGCATGAAATATATGTGAAATTGATCGTGCTGTGGCTATCCATAATGATTGATTTGTTAGAAGAGCTATATTTGTCGCGTGAATTTCGTTTTCACTTGGATCTCACCATCAATCTCGTTTCTTTTTTGCACCGTCACAAGCTACGCGGTGTGGCATATTGCGCATTCATTATTTGATTGATTGAAGACTTCTCTCGCCATCGTGTATAAATAGAGTGTGGCACTAATTGTGTCTCATTCACTCTTCTCCAGAGAGTTTAAAGAGAGCTTTTTTCGGACACGAAAAAACAACTTTCATGGAGGGATAGTTTGCAAAAAGGTTTTTTGTCCATCTGGGCGATGATCGCTCAGAGGAAAGCTTTAACGGTAAGGAGAGTAGAAGATGCTCTCCTTATTTAACGGCGAATATATTTTTTAAGGTTCACAGCTTCTGCAAGGACTAAGATGTAACAAAAAGCTTATTTCTTTTAAATATCTCTATTTCCAACTAACACGTTCTTGCAGCACGAAGATTGAATCGTGATTCAAAGTTATGAGGATGGAAAAATTTATTTTAATATTAAATTATAAATTAACATCATTAGCCGAACCATAAGTCACGGTTTAGAAGCTGTATTTAATGACTCGTTTACAAATATTGCTCGTTAGTTAGTTGGTTAAAGTTGAAAATGAAATACGAAGCAGATTTCATGTCTCAGTTCTCCACCCTATGGCTTTTTCAAAAGAGACATTAATGAATTCAGATTCAGGCGAGTTCCCTTGATGGATTCCGTGCAACCATAAAGTAAAGCGGCTGCAGCGTGTTGATGGATGGATTGATGAGCGTGCATGCTTCAGACAACGCCTCTATTTTTATTATGAAGAGAAAAAAATTTAAACGCTCTCGTCTTTTCAAGTGAGTCCAAGGAGGCGGCTTATTGTTCGAGGCGCAGACAAAGCAGCACGCCTGCCTGAGCAAAAGACGTGGAGACGCCCTAGCTGCTCATTGTCAGAGGTCATTGAGGAATAATTAATGCGACATCTCAGTCAGCAGTCTGATTAGTCGCTCGAGTAGTTAGCAACTCGCGAGATAAAATTAACCGACGTTTTGGGCCGAATATGTGTAATTTACCGTGCAAGATGGAATGGCTCTTGTGTTTTGTAATTGGAGTGGTTAATGAGGACAGGAGATGAAGATCACCGTATACATATTATGATAATTTTAGATTGTACGGCAGATTTGGACAAACCTTGAGACTCAAAGGCTGGCTATGAGCTCTACTTCAGGATCGTTTGAAACAGTTAGTTAGTATTTCTGTAGAACTAATTCCTTAAATGATTTTCTTTTCATTTTGAGCAACATTTAATTATTAAAATTGCTGGTAATGTTTTTGTAAAATATTTAAAATAGTAAATTTTTATTCCAGTTAATGTGCCTTCAAACACAAATTTTTTGTTTGCTCTCAAAAGTTAGCAAATAAAACTGACGAATGCTCAGCAACCTTTTGATCAATATAATTAGCTTGTTAAAAGTTTCGGAGTTTACGACTGCATTTTCCATTCCAAATATGGACAAAACCTCTACAAATTCCTTATAAATATCGCCAAATGCTTTTTTATCACTATTATACACTGCGGCAGCGCCGGTCCATTACTTATTTTATGAAAGCCATCAAATATTCAAGTTCATTCGCCTTGGCGCGAGTTGCACTAATTATCAAACTCCCATTCGAAGAAAGCGCAAGTTTTGGTGTTGAAAGTAGTCCGACATTGAGACAGGTGCGAGTCTTGGTCAAACAGTTCGTCGATGCTGATCACTTCACTTTCATCCATTCCGCTAAAATGCGCGCAGGAAATGAAATTTGCCTGCCTGCGGTCCAGTGCAGTCTCTTCTTCTATAGTTCCCGTTTCACTTCGGGCATGCGTGAAAATTGAAAGTAAATATGATATATCAACTGGGGCGTCGGCAGAGTGACGATACATTTGTATTATTAACTCGTTTCGGGCGAAAATGAGAGCGGCGGAAACAGCTCTCGACAAAACGTCCGCTCAAAGCGATGATTTCGGATCAGCAACTCTCAATTCTTGGTTTCTTTTATTCTAATGAGCTTCGTCCGCTTTCGATAACCTTAAAAACTGTTGTGAAATACTTGTTTTAATATAAATCTTGAAAAGTTAAGATACTGAAAGTAGGGAAAACTGGCGAACTATTTGACGTTAATCGCAACCTAAAAATTAGAGACCAAATTATGAGAATTTCCAATCTAATGAAAAAATAATGCTCATAGTCATAATTATAGGCATCGCCATTGTAATTACCAACTTCGTTCTTTGCTCGCAAAATTTATACGAGCAAAAAGTGGCAAAAATGGCAACATAGGCCCCTTATTTGGCATCCCGCAGAATTCGGAATGTTAAACGGCCAGAAATTACAATTTAGCTCAGTTTAATTTCAAAAGCGTAAACAGGCTTGACACGTGGAACGACAGGGATTTATTCACTTTCCTTGAAGAATCCGACGATAAATTGCAGACGCAAAACCGATCCAGCAGGTGCTCATAAATTAGCCATCTTAATTTGTCCGGCCTCTCCGCACCAGCGTGTGAATTCTAATCCCCTGTCATTTATCACGCATGGGAATTAAAAGCGAATCAGACCGGCCATTAAAGTGCGTGAACCTGCTCAAATCCAAATCCACACGAGCGCAGATTTGCTCTCGTCGAGCAGCTGCCGCCGTTGGTAAAAAGTAAAAATGCGTCGTCTTCGCGGGGAAAAATGCTGCTCTTCTCTAATGATGCCAGGCGTGGAGCTATTCAAAGATGCTGCTCCTCTCGTCCGCGAGTGTACCTCTGCTGTGCGGGTCAATGAACTCCCACACAGACACATACACTGCTCATAAGTGACCAAGCCGCCGCCGCGGCCGGCGATCTCGTAAATCTACCTCGCAATTTTTAGACGGATTTTGCTGCCCGTGAGCGAGCAAAATTGCTTCTCATGCAACCAGATTATCTCTGCGTAATCTCGCCAGATGCTCTTCTCGCACACGAGACAATCGTCGTTGCTTACTTGCGATACGCCCGTGAAATTGCCTTAAGGTCGTTCGTAATGGACCGTGATTGACTTTGGATTTACTTGCGCGCACGTACCTCTCCTCTCGTGCTGTTAAATTTGCAACGCGTGAGATTAAAATATTGATTTTTGATAACAGCACAGGTGTTAATGATTGGTTAGTTCTCACCTTTTTGTAAAAAAACGGTTCATGCAATATTAGATATGACTTTCAAGGAACTATCTAGTAGCATTCTACGTTTTGACAAAAGAAGATCTCGTAAGTATCGCGTGGCCTGTCTTGATGTGAACCAAGTTCAGAGGTCGAAATTTTTCGATTCGACAAATTTCAGAACTTTAAAAACTTGGCTAAATATTTTGACATCAAACTAAATATAGAGTTTATTCAAGGTATAAATCGATCTGTGGGATCTTCCTGACATTAAAATTCCTCTGGGCTTCATATTACTTCATAATAAAAAAACTACTTTTATTCTGAAAACTGCTTATTTCGTTAATTTTTTTAATCAAATCTGATAACTTAAAATATTAGCAAAATCTGATTAAATATCAATCTTTCATTGTATGATTACGTACGCAGTTAAACCTTCTTTGTAGTCGTCCATGAGTTTTGAGTTACATAAGATCAGACAGACAGCTGTGGTTTCTGTCGCAGAGGAGTGTGACCATAATCCACGGCGACTGCACTGAGTGGTATGCACATTTTTAAACCTGCCGCCCTGGCTCATGAACTGTTAATAACATGCGAGAAGCTCGCCCCTGTAATGCTGCAAGCGAAGCAATTAATCTCTCATTGACAGCTCAACTGCTACAAGCGATATTTGTTTTCGTTTGATGCCGCTGCGGGCCGGATTTATTGGTTTTTACACACTGCACTCTTCTCTCGACGCCTTTTTCGCCTCGTAAATCACGAATGCAAAAAATGCGACGCAGTAAATAAACAATCGGATGGAAAGCAAAGGCTGGGCGGAGGTGGACCTGAATGCAGCGCCAATTATTTACATCGTCAGTGCATTCGCACAAAAAACTGGCCGGCAGCCTCGCCTCGGCCGTTTTAGCATTTTTTCCCCTTTGCAGCGCGATCAGCACGCGAGTGTGTTAAAAATCATTATTGCGACCAGTTTGATTTGCATGCATCTCGTGATCCGCGCGTATACGGTTGAATTGAAAGCATACAAAACGCCTCGCAGCACGAAACAGCGATAAAAACACAAAAAAGGTTGCATAACACTTAATCTGTCTGTGTTGATGCAGATTGTGTGAAAAATACTTATTGCATTTCTCTCCTTGGCTGATGTAACCTTCTTTCTCTCTCTCTCTCTCTCTCTCTCTCTCTCTCTCTCTCTCTCTCTCTCTCTCTCTCTCTCTCTCTCTCTCTCTCTCTCTCTCTCTCTCTCGACGCTTAGGGTTGCCGTAAGTCATAAAGAGTCACGAAGATGCAACAATCATTCACTGCGGATCATCTAGTTTGTTTCGTTTTTCCAGACAAATTACGCAACAGCACTGGCTACCGAATCAGCTCTAATAGAATATTTTTATCAATGACTACTAGCTTTGCAGTGAAAGTGCACAAGCCGTTTCTAATATTCTATAGATGAATTCAATAGATATGGTAACCCTAATGAGAAAACACATTTTCATACTTTCCTCCAGCCAGTGCAGTGATTATTTATATTGTTTCAGCGACTCAGGTCGTGGAAATCGGCGTGATTTATAATTTTATTGAAACTGCGGTGTGAGATGCAAATAATATACAGCAGAACTGGAGAGCATAATATGAAATATGTGTGTGTAATCGGCCCCTTTCAAGTCCCACGCTCTCAGCTATTGTGTTACATAATCGCTTCTTTGTTTTTACAACACAAACACTCGCGAATGAAGTTGCAGAAAAAAGCTCTCGAAATTCAACAAAAGGTCCCACAGTATGCAGGTGATTCAGCTGGCTGTTATTCATTTTTTTCAGTAGCACCTTGGGTGTTTAGCTAATTTTAAATGAGGTCGCAATTAAGATTTCATGTTTGCAAATATTGGATTTTAGCACATGAGAAAATTTACAATTCGGTCAACTATGCCCATGAAATTTCTTAATGCAATGAATTGTGCATTGTGCCTTTAAAATTACAGAATTACTTCGTTACGTTTTTTAAGGTAGCGTTGTGAAACCAGGTAAAAATAAAGCGATCATCTAAACTTTCCTAATTAAGGAAATTTTCACTCACAAAATTTACGCATTTAAAAAAACTAGCTTAGCCACCATTGTGAATAATTATTCAATTGTAAACTTGTAAATTGGTGTTAAAAACTAATTAAAATTAAAATTTCAAGGCCAGGTGTCTGCTGCAAGTGAACGCGTCCCTTTTACATAACGAAGTTAATAATGCTCTCATTCTTTTGCTTTCCACGCACTGCGTGTGTGTGCGAGTTTATTTTTATTTTTCACGCTGGTGGTTAGATAAGATATGAAGAGTAAGGGGACCCATAACAATGAGAGCGTAATTAATGGAGAGAAGGAAGCAAGGTTACATTCCACCTGCAGAGCAGGCAGGCACATCTCTCGAGTTTTGACGAACCACGAGGAAAATAAATGACGAGAGCACCTCCGTGAAGGAAAATTTATTCACACACACGGCATTACGCGCCGAGTGAGACTTGGGCCAAAACAAAAGCTGCCAGCGAGCACAATTAACTCGGCAGCAGACATCTCAGGTTCACGAACCGGACAAGTGCTGTATAAGGAAAGCTGATGCACACGTAACATCATCGGCTCAACCAGAAAGCACGCACGGTTGGGAGGAAGTAATGGTTTTTAGTATCCTGCTCCTTCAAGTAATTTTAAATTTTTGCTGCTCAAAACAGACATGAACTCGTTCTTTATGTCACTCTTATTTTTAAAACTGCTTAACGTCACGCGAAAATTTGGCTAGTTAATTAGCTGCATGTATATAAATAAATCCCTGCTCTCAGGGGAAGGGTTTTTAAATTCATGAGTGCAAATAAATATGAAGTCAATGAGCAAATTTTAGTAATTAGCTAAACAGTTCCAGCATGACGTACGTATGTGATTTGCACACAATACCCGTCTAAAACCATTAGACGTATCTGACGTATCACGTTGATTAAAATTCAAGATTACCACAAATTAAGCGTGCAAACGGGCGGCGCGATGGTCATGCACACGGGCGGCATAGTTTAAAAATAATGGCTATCGCTATCAGCAATTCAGCAAAGAGCACCAGTTTCATGGGTGGCGGGCACGAAATAATTTGGCGACCACGCGGCCCCGCCCTTCAACCCGGCATTGTCTGTCAAACGAGCGAGGTTGCATCACGAGAGAGGATCATCGCGTTTTTCTCTCCGTTTGGCAGAAAAGCCGCAGCTTTCAACGCCGGCAGTTCGTGCGTTCAAATCTCCGTGCAAGGTCGCTGGGCCGATTTGATGCCGCCGATAATGAGATAGCCGCGCGCCGATGCTGCCAATTTATAATAACACAATGGTGCCAATGCCGGCCAAGACATGGATAACCGGTCATTTGTTTGCGTCGCTCTCGCCATTTTTCGCCGTTTAAAAAGTAAAAGTCGTCGGTGCGGCGGCTGCGTCGGTGGGTTTGCTTCGAACTTACGTGCGTCCAGCAGACCTTGGAATATTGCGAGGGATGAGTAAAAACGTATTGTCTTGGTTTTTAGGACAGTAAGCCAGTCAATGGCGCATTGTGTATATTTTCATTTAAGAGTTTAGATCGTAATCAACTAAGAAATATTATGTGAATCGATTTCCACAGTAATGCGACAATGACGCACTAGATTGATCACATTTTCTTGAGAATAAAGGAGTTGCAACACATTAAATAAACACAATTTGCGCACGGACGATTTTAAAAATAATTTAAAAGCTAGATGAAATTATTGAAGCCCAAACAAAAATCAAGTCAAATGTTAAAGTGACTCTGTTGATCATGCTTGGTGCCTATTTGTATTAATTTCTTCAGGTGGGTCAGCTGTGTCATTTATAAATAATATTGTAATTAATGCACTTTTATTGCGTCTTTAAATAGACCGTCACACAGCCGCCAATAAGTAATTACTCACCAACCTCCGCTCATTCATAATTGGCCCATCTTCCCATTTGATTCATGTAATTGGAAGCTGTCAAGGAAGCAGTGTGTGCCCCATTAATAATCAGATGGAGAATTCTCATGGCGCACTCGCAAATCATATTTCCTGATGATCCAGATAAAACCCAGCAGCTTTAATAAATCTCACAGGACATTTTGTTGAGCCGCTGGAAGTCATTAATAATGCTACGCCGCAAATCCCTAAACAATGCTCTGAGAAATCTTAAAGTCCAATCATTAATTTGTTAAGCTTTGAGATGCAGGCTTATCAACTTGCACTTACTACATTTACAGCAATACGTGCAGTACGATACTGACACAAAGTAAATCATTTTAAAATTGCCATCACATATCATAACTTTCGCAATATTTTTAACTGAAGAAGACTTCCGTTACATAGATTTTGCATTTGAACAACATCCTCTTTTACGTAACTAAATTTTGAATAAACTTTTCCTTTTCAAAAAGAGATATGCTGTTAATTTTTAATGACATATATGCGCTGAAACATATATGTTGAAGGTTTTGTGAGATAGTTCAGAAGGCCAAGGAGTATAGCTGATACCAGGTCAATGGAGTTTTAACTTTCTCAGGGTTTGGTGCAAGACAAAGACTATCTCGATTAATCGACTGAAACTGACCCCGACGTGACCTGCTGAGATATCGGCATTCAGGATGACAGCGCCTGGCACCGGCGCCCAATGTCTTGTTATAAAACACTATTCTTTCATTTAGCTTATTTTTGCGTACCTGAGTTTCAATTTTAGATAATGATTTCAAAGAATATGAAATAACTAAAAATATTTGCAACCAATATAGATTGAGCGAGAGTTGCTGTCGGCAAGAGATCAAAAACACTCTGTTTTCGTGTGTTGATAAGCGAGGAGCGGCGATTTCCCTTTCATTTTGATATGATTGCACTATGCACGGGGGTAATTAACAAAAAACATCCAACGCTGACATAATGGGATGTTAATTTGGATCTGAGAAACAGTATCTGCAGTAATGGCACTTTTCTTGTATTTTTATACTTCTTAATGATCCTGGGAACTGGGTTGTTACTTTTCGTTTCTTTTGACAATTTTGAGAAACGCACATTTCAGCAATAAACCATTCTGTAGTACCGGAATAATACATTGCGTTGACATAAAATTGCGTTGGTTGACACGACACGCATGTTTCGCCTCAAGTACACAAGGTGCACTTTCGCATTACATTCACCACAGACTTAACACATTTAAATTCAATTAGCATTTCATGCAGTATTTCAAGAGAGTGCAGTGCTTGACAAAATTCTTCATTAAATGTAAATTTTTGCAGAGCGCTATTCACTTTTTCTTTTTACTCCATGAATTACAAATTGATAAAACAGCGACGCCCTCATGAGAGGCAGTGGTAAAACGAAAGACAAATATTTTAAGTATGGTATAAAACGACTTGGAAATATTCAAGCTCCTTTTGCACAATGAGGGATTTATGTTCATTTCTCCGTCTGGGTAATGTTACTAATTCTATTTCAACGCAAGTGGACCTGAAATTTGGTATTTCACTTGAGGCAGCTCTCCTATTTAATGCCGCTGATCTTGACTCTCGGCTCATTTGTTCGAAACAGTTGCATGCAGATTTTGTTTCAACGAACGTACCATATCATTCTGTTTAAAAGGCAAAGAGCGAATTTGATTTATAGAAGACGCGATTGTATTATCTGCAATGGCTTCCAGGCAAACAGCTGCTGCTTGTCCGTTTGATACATGCATCAAATTAAGAAAAACCCCTCGCTTCTTGTGCGGCCACTTGATTACTTCACCAATTCAATTAATTCGAATTAAAAATACAATGCGCTTATCAGCTTGATGCAATTAAAATCATTTTATGCTTCGTTTAATTGACTGCTCTACGAGCTAACAAATTCAATTAAATCACAATGTAATGCAATGTTAGCAATATTTTATCACACCGAAAGGTTAGATCTCGGTTTTCAATTAAGGTACTGCGAGGCATCATATAATAATTGCGCGTAGCAAGCTTATTACATTAATTCGGCCTTCGCGGGGAAGGAGATCACGCAGAGAGTGAAATAACTCTTGCTTTGATGCAGATGCGATAATGGCGGCGAAGAAGAAGCAGCTCGACATAATGATGATAATCCGCAATTACGCGAGTTGTACCCTCATTGCAGGCCAATCATCGACCTATGGCTCGTGGTGCTTGACCTCCTCTCACCACGCAATTTATCCTCATTTTCCAGTGCTGAGAAAGAGAGCGAAAATGCTTTTATCGCTCTTCTTTACGTGCGATTAGAGATATAAATAATCGCTGTATCGGCCTTGCTACAAAGTGCTAACCGAGGCGCCACGAATGCAATGAAAGCAGACCAGCACTTTTAAAATTCGAGGAAAATTGCGGAATATTGTCGTGTTTGCTCTTCTGGTATCATGGAGCAGGAAATAAAACCATGCCATTGATTGATATACAATCGATATCTCAGTTTGCGACATCTTGATATAAAACTGGCAATAAGAAATCTCGGATAAGGTTTCTTTTAGTTCCTTCAAGTGCATGTAGAAGTTTCCAATTAAAAAGCCGCTCTCAATTTTTCATCCAACCACTTTTCCAGTAATATGATGTCATGAACAATTGGCATTTAATATTACCCGCGGAGCATAGATTCTGCAAGAAACACAATATACCAAAAACACAGCCAATAAAACGGACACTTCCTTACTCACTCGTCAAGTAAACTTTGCTAGGTCCTAATAAATAAAGAAATAAACCAGGGCGTGCTGCGCTTTGGGGAACGCCCTGGCGTTATAAATTTGCATTCGCAGAGCAAAATAAGCTAAATTAGCCTGCCTATTAGTCTGTCTAACAAGCACTCAATTTGAAAAAGGAACAATGGGCACTGCGGGCATCGAAAGAGTCCCACGCCTGCTGGCGTTTTGCAAGTCAATCAATAATACGCACTGAATAAACAATTGATTGAGTATTCACATCAGCTAGGCGGCTGCGTAAAAGACAAAACAACTCAAAACTGAATAGTAGTCCGATCAGGAATGAGTGGCAAACTTGCTCAGTTACCAAGCTCGCGGAGCGTGGCATTAATCACGAAATCGTGGGATACATCACGCCGCCGAACAACAATAAACTTTTATCATTTCCGTCCTGTGCGTTTCTCGCCGATCGGCGCCGTATTTGGGAATGGCTGGGTCGAAATTTTCATTCGTTCCCAGCACATCAACCTCTCAGTCGTTATTATTATGCGAATGCCGTTCTTCCTCCCACAAATCCTCTGTGCGGCGGAAGACGCAACATGTATCAGGATGTGTTGTGTACAATTTCGGCACGCCAAAGGAACTGTAAACATCGTTTTAATTTTGTTTATGGATGCTGTGCGTCTTTCCGAATTTGGTGATTTAGAAAGTCTGCAGATTGGAATCTCGAGCACGATATTAGATTGACACTTTTCATCGAGCCAATTATCAAAACACGCGCATTGTTGTGTTCGATTTCGCTTTCAACGCATTCAATTTGATTGATCAGCATCAGCACAAACGCTTGCAACGATTCATATGATCTAGATTATCACAAAGGCCATATAAAGCAATATAACAACATTATATTAAATAAAATCATTCCATCTTTGAGCAAAATCGTTAAATAAATATCCATTTATAAAAGATCACCAGCTCCAGTTCAATAAATTATGTTGCCAACAAAACAAATTTTTCATCAAACTCTGATTTTGATGACTCAAATAAACCCATGAAATTAATATGTTTGCGAAAGCGATCATTTAAGGCATACCCCTCACACAAAATAGCCACATTCATCATAGACTTTTACTTTGAAAATGCAAATAGCCCTGAAAAGCTATTCACGCAGGCGAAAAAGTGGCCATTAACCGATCAGCCGGTCAAGTAAACTCAGGCCCGATCGAGCCGATCGAGCGTAATTTTCGGTAGGTTTGACTGCGTGCCTTTGATTTAATTCGCCGGCCAAGCATCGGGCCCTGTAATTATCGGACGCGATTTAACCATCCATCACGTGATCCAGGTCCAGAGCGTGTGCTTGCTTATCAGTCGAAAAGGCAATTTTTGAACCGTTTCGCTTGTTTAGCGCCGTGTTCATTTAGCGCAAACGAAAAAGACCACGAGAGGAAATTCGAGAAGAAAATTGAGCCTGCTAGCTGCGTTAGAAATTTCCAATTTTCTCTCTAAATTATAAATAGAAGCTCGTGTCGTCACGCAGCACAAAAGTCATTCATAGGTCTAATTTGCCGGTCGTTTTTGTTCTCTAATGATGCAAGTTCTTTCTGCTGATTCAGTGTCACTCGATTAGTTTTTTCGCACTCTCCCCAAGTAGGTACCGCAAGATGCTGTGAATCATTTGGACGCTTGATTGGGAGGCTTGACTGGGTTGCTCGTTGCAAAGGAATAATTTAAGAAAATTGCGTGTTTAAATCAGAGCACGCTGAACGATTTAAAATTTCACGTTGTGTCCATAAGGCCTAGCATTAGGTTTATGTTTTGATGAAAACATAACAAAAGCAAAGATAATTATTAAGAAAGTGAAATGATAGCTACATTTTAAAGTTAAAGAGCTAACGGTTTAATCCAATAGTCACAATTTATCGAGGCTAAAATAAGTAAATAATGATTTTGAAGATATTACGCTGGTAGCATTGAAAATTGAAAGGTTTGAGATTGAATTCTTGTTTATGTAAATACAAATGTAAAATAGTTTAGAATGTTAAATTAAAAAAAAGAAAAATCAATTTACACTGAAACCGCATCTAAATAAAGTCATCGCTTTTGAAGAAATACCACGAACAATCAAGTAACGTTTCACGATAACAGTTCCGAGTTCTAATTTCACCGAATTATAATGTGCCTATAATAGTGCTGGAAGAGATGAATTATTGCGTGTGAAGTCGAGGTATTTCAATTCGTTCGCAGCATCCGAGCGGTCGTTGCGAAAGGAGCCGTTGTTGCTGCGGCAGGAGCGTGCGCGAAGGAAAGAATTTGCGTGTGCTTTTGGCGATAATTGCTGGCTCACGACCGTTTCTCAGCAGATTCTAATAGAGGATAATCATGATTGCTGCTGTTGCAGATTTCATTTTGCTCAATAAAATGCAAATCGAGTCCTCAGCAGCGCGTTCAAACCAACGGGTTAAGCAATGAAAGAGCAATCGATTTTTTCCAACTTTGTGTTTCAGTGGCAGAAGGGATACAATTACTTTCATGTTGATTACTGGTTTGTCAGTTGAGGTAAGCAACAACTGGCTTTGGTCCAGACCTACTGCGATTTAGGGCCTGGATTGAACAGTTGCGTTGCAAGCGAGTTTTCATTTTGATAAGGCACCAAATAAATGTGACTTAAATTAGTTGTTTGACTAACTGTTGAGCAGATAGTTCCAATAGCTGAGAAATGCCCTTCAGAAATGCGTCGTGCTGGTATTTGCCTCATCTGAAGGATTTTTCACCTCTTCGGTTTCGTGTTAGTTTACATAATGAAATCAACATGCGTACAGCTCGGCTTGCTTCGCTAGGGCTGCGTGCAACCGTTGCGATGCGGTTTTCCTACCTTTGTGGTGTCGTGTCGCCAAAGGTCTGCCAGACTGGAGGACATCTCGCTGGCTCGGCTCCCTCGCCGCATCTGGACACCGTCAGCGCCGTGCGGTTCTGGAGCCATCTCGCTCCAAAACGAGCTCCTGGAATCATAGACAGAAATGCGATTAATTCACGTGGAAAAGGGTTTCGAATCTAACAGATAGCGCAGATATAATTGCTCCTGCGGGTCGTTAAGTTCAAGATAAAAATTTTAATGCGCCAGATGAAACGCGTCGACGGAATTCTCAAAGTAGTAAAATGCTATCTTCGACCAAATCAAGCTGCGTTTATTGTCCAGGTGAAATCTCAGCGGCGAACGTAACTTTTCATCGAATTTCGTCCCCTTTTACTTTGGCTGTCGATTAGAAATTTTTAATATGGCGCGCATGCTAATCGGAAACGATAGGTTTGTGCTTGATTTTGCAGAGATCTACTTGGCCGAGATTGATTTATATCTTAATTGGAAACTCAAGGCTGAGAAACCTATCTTGTGCGAGAATAATAATACATACAAATTTAATTGCCACTGGTAATTGAACAGTCAGGCTGAGAGAATTACGAGGAAATATCTTAGTTAAATTTGTAACGACAGCAGTATAAAACAAACGTCTTTCAAAGAGGTGCGCGGCAGCGAAGGCCAGCATTTTCTCGGCACCTGAAGTAATTTCTTATCATTCTTAGCTTCCTTTTTATATTTAACATTTGAATTAATAATACCTTTCTTCTGAATGACAAATTTATAAAGCAAGCTGTAAGACATGGAAAAGTAACTCAACACACTGAGCGAAGGCTTCCACGTATCTCCCTTTGAGGTCTGCCTCTTTTAAGAGCCGAGCTGATTTACTTTTATAATTACCAATTCATCCATCTCGTCGAAGAATAGGCCTGCTTTAAATGGCTGGAATGGTTGCTGTCGTGTGCGTGCGTGTGTAACACCTCTGTATTCGCAAAACACTATCAAAAGGGGCACATTATCTATGAGGCGCCGATGCTGAGAATCTCTCATGCTGCGCGACCCTTTGTTCGGCACGCGGTTTGCCGCGGCACAATTGCAGTGAAGTTAACGCGTGAACAATCGGATTGCGAAAGAGTTGATTGACACCAGCACAAAACAGAATTAGTGCCAAAATGGCACCACTGTGCCTTGGTCCAATTTTTATATTCTCTACTGGTTTCCCACTCGAGTTTGATTAGGGCGGCAAGCTCGTTTTGAACGTCAACAGGTGCGTGGACCATATTTTGCATAAGTGGACAGGGCAGCTTTTCACGGCCGCACATTCGACGGGCCCGTTAGTTTGCAGGTTGACGTCGTCTAGGAGCTGGTTTGGTCGGATTAAAATTCTAGGAGATGTGCCGCTCATGATTGAGAACCAAGATAAAACAGGTACATGCATACACAGCATTCCGGAACCCAATTAAAAATCGTATTTTAGATTCGCGGAAAAATTTATGAAGCGTAACGGGGATTTATAAAACAATTACAGAGAAAATACTTGCATTTTCCCCCGCTCAGAAATTTTGTAAACGAAACTCCTCCATAAAAAACTCTCTTGATTGCGCTCACCATAAACAATTTCAATCAATTTGTCGAGTTTTTGCTCAATTTGATTGTTCACACTGTTGCATTTGAGGCTTCGAGGAAGTGAGCAAACCCTAAATTAAGCGCGACGTGTGTAGACCCAATCCAAATCGGCCAACTACACGAGCAAATGAGCGAGTGAGTAAAAACCGAAGTGAGTGAGAAGGATAGTAGTTGCTCGTCCGTCTGCTGAAATTATGCTCGGTGTAAATTGCGCACCAGGAGCTGCACACGAGCGAGAGAGCATTTATACCTGAGCAGAACGGTGGTTGCGTTTAAGGTACCGTTATAAACCAGACGAACGTCTCACTCGCACCGGTGAGTGTCCACTTCGCCGGCAATCCGCTCAAAATGGTAACAGTTGGTTGTTAAATTTTCAGAACCAGCCCTATTTAAAATACAAGATGTGCGACGAAATTTAGGCAGCACCATTTAAATCGGAATAGGCTACAAACCGACACTACCTAATTATACTTTAAATATTTTTATGAGCTCATTTATTAGGAAAAAACGAAACGGTAATAATGAAGAAAGAGTTTTAGAATCTTTCCCAAAAACCTTTAACAGTTTATATATGTCTGCCATATTCTGAAGTAAATAATACGGACTTGTGATACCTCTAACGCCCGCAGGAGTTCCTGTAATAATTGCAGTGTGTTCGATCTAACTGTGCAAGAACCAATTTCGAAGAACAGTCTGCTAGTGCAAGTGAAGGAAAATATGCCCGCCATGCACTTATCCTGGGCGGAATGAACTCGAGAATGTACGATAAAAAAGCGAGAAGTGCACGCGAGAAGAGGAATTTTCAATGTTGAGACACGAGAGTGTGTGAGAAATAAACTGCTGCTCGTCGCGAATAAAATCCCGTCGGAGGAAGTGGTGCAGTTAGAAAATGTACCACAGTGTTTGTTTTATTGCAAGTGATGAGGAAAAGGCCCATTATTAGACCAGAAGGGTGCTTTGCCTTGCATTGCGGGAGCTAGATTTAATCTCAATCGTGCGTGTAACACAAGAAGCAGCACTAAATGAATTAAATTAGTTTTTAATTCAGAAATTAAAATTGAGCAGCGTCGGCCGGTGACAATAACCTCAAACCACACAGCAGGATGTGCAACTCATTACAATTTTCTCTCTTCATTGTGCATGATTCTCACTGAGAGAGCACCTTTCTCATTACCACAGTAAAATTGTAAAGCAGAAAATGTGTGTTAGCTTTAAAGTGAAACACGAGAAAAGTACAATGGACGTGTTGATACGAATTATTGATTCAATTACAAGCAAATAAGTTCCTTTCTAAATACACAATTAAAGAGCGACGAATGTTTTTTTTTAATTACGCAATAACTGGTTTGTTCTCGGATTCAAACATCTTGCATGAAAATTAAAATGTTATTTATCCTGATGATTGGCTATGTTTAATTAAAATAAAGTAGTCTTAACTCTTTTTAAATTAATTAGATTTATCATACGCGAGAAGGTTTCAATAAATATGATCGAGAGTACCTGCTTTGTGGTAAGGTTAATAGGAATGCAGCAATTAAGATGGTCTTTGAAATGAGTCACGAAGCCTAGAATTTTTCCCAGAAGCGTAGGGTGACACGAAACACGTGCGCATCCATCAGCTGCGTCTCTCACGATCGATGGCGAAAAACGATCCTTTGGCAGGGGTCAAGTTGAGCTCCAGTGGCACTTTCCTTGGTGCCATTCTCAAATTCCATCGCGCCAATCGACAGCTTTCACTGCATCATCTAACCGCTGTTTGAAAATCGAAATGATGTGCCCCGCGGATTCGAAAATAAGGAGAGTGGCCCGGAACATTTTCAAGTAAACAGAAGAAGCCAATTAAAAGAATTCAGAGTTGAAAGGTCCCGCCACGATCAGGATTATCACATTCGGAGGAAAAGCGTTTTTACGGTGCTTTTTAGTTGGATGGACGAGAGAGTTTGGTCCACTAATTATTGACTAGAGGCGTAAGAAGTCATTTGTGAGAACGCTTAGCATAAAAATAAAGAGATCTTAATTTCTAGATGCAGCGCTTGGAGCGTTGGCTAACGTCTTTCATGTGTTGCTCAGCATTTTCCCTTATTAAATTTAGCTCATTTTTCTATATAACAAAATGCTAAGTATAACGATCCAAACGGCTTAATTTTCAAGCAAAATATCAATATCACGATGAAAACGGAAATTTACCCTCCAAAAACAATACGTTTCCGTTCCTGGTGCCCTTGCAAAAGTAGTATTTCCTGTTGCTGAGAATATTTTTGTCACGCACTCGTCCGAAATCGTGCACTTGCGAAGGCGAGTGTGTATGCATGGCGGAGATACGATCACGCGAAGGCCCATGCTGCGCAACGGTAGGCGAATTCGAGCGCAAATTAATTTTCCACCATATTCGTATGCAGTGCACGTGCGTCATCGCTAAAATTCAAGCTTTGGTTCTTATGCCGAAATGAATTATTAATAATGCACCAAAAGCAATAAAATGGTCTCTTAATTACAAGTAAGCTTCTCTTTTGAAATACAGCCACATATGACCTTTTGACAGGCAGTAATTCTCTACTCTGAGCTTATTAACCAATTGAAAAAAACCATGCTGCAGATTTAATTGAATCGTCGCTGGCTATGCGGTGTAAAATTAATCTGTCAGAATGCGATAAATTTACTGCCCAATAACGGCAGCAAGAGAAAATTTCGACAGAGTGGGAGTTGCCATGCATTATTTGACGAATCTTTTACTGCGTGGCGAATATGAAATTCAAATTTGAGTCGAGGATTTTTTTATCGTCGCGACTGGTTCAAGATTTGCTTGTCACGTTTGCCATCCTCGGGCTTTTTTCCAAGAAAAGCGGCCATTGACGCGCGATGAAATATTGTCATTCGTGCTGGCAAAAATATTTGCAAGACAAATCGCACACGCTGCGTGCTGAATATTCTCTGTAGGTGTCTGACGTGCAAACAGGCAAATGAATAATAACCGTGCGCATTCGAACAGACGGCATATGGCGTAACAAAAGCGCAAAAAGGATTCAATGGTGTGAAAGGAAAGGGGCCAATGCAATTATTCTATTATAAGACGCGTTAACAGGCGATTATGGAATTTGTCAGCGTTTATTTATTTCGAAGTAAGCCGTCGAGGAATATAGTTTAAAGCAATTATTATGTTCAAAGTATTTTACTTTAATTTTATTAATTACAAAATTTTGTAAAACAGATTTAATCACTATTTCGTCCCTTCAGACTTAGAAGCTTGAGACTAACTGACTTTTTATTCGTTTTTCTACTCAGATTAATCTCTTTAATTGATGTGAGAATTTCTCAATCGTAAGCTAGTATAAGACTGCACATTTGACTGCCTCTATCGATTAAATGTTTTTTAAAATTACATTTTTAAATATGAAAAACACATATTAAAAAATGGCATTGATGGCAATTAAAGAACAGAGTGAAATATGAACATTTTGCTTTCAACGCCAAAACTTACAATTCCAGTTGAGTTGAGTTCAAACAGCCTTTATTATTTAAAGAGTGGTTTATTATCTTACTATTGAACATAAATGGCCGTTTAAATTTAAATTAGTTTATGATGAAATCCCTTAGCAATTTTTGAAATGCAATCAAGTTAGCAAAATCAGTGAATGCATTTATCTTTGCAGAAACACGAAACAAAATTTTATTGCCTTGCTCTCTAGTGCGATGCCTAAAGTAAACATCATTACGGACATTTAACCCAATTAGCAGCGAGTTCTATTTTTTAAGTTGTATAAATCCACTCACAGCTGCAAGTGATTTTATATATATAAAAAGAGTCCAGCAGCGAGCAAAACTCGAACTGGATATTGGATCCAATTCAACTGGCGTGCTTCTCGACAATTTTCTTAATAATATCTGTGGCTAACTGTTCATTCAGCATAATATTTTACGACATCCGCGCGCGCGGCAGTCAAAGAGTGAACGACCATTCTCGCGCGCATGTAGATTAGCTGCATTAGAAGTCTGAAAAATATACATAAGCTCAAGTATTTCCTCTAGGATATGGTTCTCTTCACGATTCTACTGCTTTCCACGCCTGAACGGGTCGCTCAGCCACCGCAAAATGCTTTTTGTTCTACAACTTCAAGCCGCAAAATTTTCTTCTGCAAATATTGTATTTGATTTTTTAATTAAATAAAGTAGGAGTGAAAATCTAAATTGATGTGATAAAATAGAAAACCTATCAAATTTTGTATACCAATAAAACCTAATCATCGTCATTTTTTTGCTATAGTGTTGGTTGCGCCCTTCATTTCTAGAAGATTCTTTGCCTGGTAAGAGTAATTATAATGAGAGAAGGCTTTACAATCCAAACAAATTGTTAATTTGGCGGATAATTCAAAATCTTCAAGATTTGTTCTCCACAGGTGGAATTTTCATTTAATGAGCAGTTTTGAACTCCAGCAGAGTTGAAAGGGCCGAAGCTATTGCACAAGGCAACAATTAATCTGCGAAAAGCCCGAATTCTTCTTGACAGAGGGCAATTTGTTTCGTTCATTGAGAGACGCCGACATGACGGATTAATTATGCTCCACGAAAATGGCAGGTAAAGTGCTGATTTTGCTGCGGCTGCTGCTGCAGCTGATATGCCAAAATGTGAGTAGCAACCTTTTACCGCCTCACGTTTGACCCAAACTCCTTCCCAAACACCTCACTCGGCAAAATTAATTTCTGAGGAAAACAATTTGATGCACGGCGTAGAAATGGAAATGCGCTTTCGAAATTACGACCGACGGCGTGTGTGCCGATTTTATATTTCGTTTTCGTTTTTACGGCACTGAAAACTCTTATACGCGTGGTCGATATGGTATTTCGTCTGCCGCATTTCAGACGTGATCAAAAAGTCCTTTTTTATGACTTTATTGGTAGAGAAGCGTAAAAGTAAAAGCGGCAGTCGTCATTATTTGGAGAAGCTCTACTTAGTTGCAAATAATTGTCTCTCGACAGCGTGACTGTTTCGCACTATTCTTCGGGAAATAGATACTCGTGATCATTGCGTTCCATTTTCTTTTATATTAAAATATTTTATGATCATCCTCACATGTACACATAAAAATTTCATGCTGCCGCAGCATTTTTCACGGAGTCAACTAGTAATTTGACCTTTACTCTCAGACAGAACATTTGTTTAATCTGCGACTGCTGTAAGAAAATCGTTGATTGCCAGCTGCCAAAACAAACGCGAGAGGAATGAAGCAGCAGCCGTAAATTCGAGATGCTCGGGCTGCGGCACAAGCACCTATACCGAGTAATTGCTGTCCAGCCGAACGCACAATTAGCAGAGGTTAGGTGCGACCGTCCACTTGAAAAATAATAAAACTCAGCCGGTAATGGCCCTCTCGCATGACTCTCAGCGTAAACAGTAAAAAAGCAAACTTTGCCCTGCGACGGAGGAGGCAGTAAAAAGTAATCTTCGCAGACACACACACACCAATTTTTATTAAAACGAAATTTCGTTGCAAGGGGAAGCCGGCGTCACCGTTCCCACGGGCTGAGATAATGCGGCTTTCATATTTTGGGCCGTTCACCCTTTCGCGGCGCGGCGCAGGTCGCAAGAGATAAACACAACATCTCAAGGTCTCGCGGCAGGCCAAAAAACGCTCAGGGCTGCGTGGCAAAGTCGAGTTGGCGCGAATAATTCGCGACGCTCGCTCCTCAACTGGACGAATTTGGACTTTTCAATCTTCTCGCTGCCAGAGTGATTGATTGGACATTGGACGATGCATTGTTTCGAAGGGCGAGCCGGAATTTCACGCTTTGTTTTAAGTTGGCATTGGCGAATTACTGCTCTGGTCGGGAACTCCAGCTGGCAGAGGTAAAAAAAAAAAACATTTGAAAGTTGATTGGACCAAAATTAAGCACACTTTGGATGACTGAGGCAAACCAGTGCAGTATAATTACGCTCAATTAGACAAAAAAGAAGCTTGCGGTTTTAAGATCTTGCTATTCGCTGCAGCGAAAAATTTACGAACTTAATATATGTGTTCCGCCCGTTTCACTCTGCAAAAAAACGTATGCGAAGTTTTACGTTTTTTGTGGTGGCCAGAGGCGTCGGCTTGTGTATGATTGTTTAGAAGAAAGTAATACAAGCAATTTAGGCGGGGCATTAGCAAGAAAGTGCACGACCTGCTAATATACTCTAAAATTCACGCAGAGACAGTACTTTTTTAATTTATGCGCAAAAAGGGGAGATGACTAAATGCAGGAAGTGTGACTTGAAAGGTGTAAGGTTTTTTAAGTGTTAAAAATGGCATTCAGGCAAATATTCATTCCCACCCATAATTTTCAGATAGTGATTTTTACAGCTTCACATAATATGTTGCGTTATTAATATGTAGTCTTGTGAATGCCAATAATTACAGTTCAATAAGGATGTCGATTTGCATAGCAGAAAAGCCTAATTGCAAAATATCGAGCGGGAAGACGCTTTTGTGAAAGAAAAGTGCGAAATATCACGGCAGCTAGTCTCTACATAACCTATTATGTGAGTTCTGATTGCGGCCGAGAGCAGCAAATCTCACAGCGGCGCAGAGCTCATTAAAAATTAAAATTGTGTCTGCGCGACGAGAGGTGAAATTGAGACGCGCGGTCAATGCTTCTTCTGGCCAGCGAATAAGGACCGCGGCAAGCATAATTTTCCAAACACGTCATCTGCATCTGTTGCCGTCCAACTAAGCAGCTTTTTGTGGATTCAGTCCGAGTGCACCGCATGACTTATTTATTTATTATTCGCCTGCTCTTCCATACGCATTGTCTGCATGCTTTTTTTTCTCTCTCGCCGCGGTAGAGCACGAAGGAAAAGACGGACGCCACAAGTATTTAAGAGCAGGACCACTTTTTGGCAGCTTTGCTAAAGTATAACAGTAGATGATATTGCTTTTGACGTCTCCGCTCTCAGTCGGTGTGGCGGCGATGACAATGAAATTGCGTGGCTTGGCTCAAAAGCACAATTTTACGAGCTGCCTTTGCTGCGGGATAAAATGTGTATGAAAACTTCCAAGTTCTCAACTGGAACGACGCTCGTTCAAGGACTTGTCAAAGTCAAGTGCCGCACGTCTTTGCCAAGATTTGCGTTTCACTCGCTTTATAGTTAAAAATTTTAGATCCTTTTCAAAAGTTAAAAAGTTTTTAATTCTGAACTGTAAGAAAAATATGATTTTGTTGTTCTGCAAAGAGGACGATGACTGTTTTTTATAACTTTAATGTAAGAAGTTTTCAAGCTAACAAAATTCCACGCGATATGCAGTGATTCTCAAATGCGCATTTAACATTATATATATACTGTCTTACTGTATCAGCCTTTTTCATAAAGGCTGATTTTTAACTTTCCTTTGTTAGCTATACGATTGGTTGGCCTAGAAATATTTCCATGATTGCAAAATTACAACTTAACATTCCGCTGTAATTTAAATTTGTTTGTCATTGTGTTTAAATGCAATTGCATTAATCACACAGCATGCGGTAATTAATTATTGGAACAATTTTCTGCATTTCACTCCGAATCTGCAGCAACTTAAAAGCGGTACTCAACTCTTTTGTTTCCACTACTTCTTTTATTATGTTATGGAGTTTGTATTGGGCAATGATCAACGTGCTAAACAAGCGATCCGCAGATCCAGGTTGGCCAAAATTTAACGCTGGCGTCAATATTTGCAGAGGGATTTGCTTAAAACGTGTTTTCCCAGCCGCGATGACGATCTCGCCGCACGTTTATATCTTATCAAGTGCAGCTGAGTAAGTTTGAGTACACACCAGCAGACCAATTTCTGAGAATAAGACGATGATTCTAATTAATTTTAAGCAGCGACGTGTACAAGCAAATATTTGAAGGATCCAAACTGCTCGAATGTGTGCTTTTGGACAAAAATGCCAATGACCGAGGAGGAAAATTAACTGGTAGGAGACTCAGACAAACTTTTGCCCTGGATTATATCAGAGTTTGTTTATTGTATGTCATAAACTGCTGCATACCCGATTTTATTGCAGGTCAACTTCATAAAATCGCAATGCCAGCTGAATTCATTTGCCTAAGCTTTTGCACGGCCGAGAAAAGCGAGGAGTCACTCTCTGCCTTTTCATGCATTCGCGCATTGTGCGACACGAACACCTTTCAATGCACACTCGATGCGATTGAGAATTAAAAATTTAATTTCCGAGGCCCGTTAGATTATCCAAAGACGCGGGCGCTGGTATATTTTTATCGCCAGGCGATTCTCCGTATTTCCTAAACTGCCGCTTTTTATTATACAACCGGCGGAGATGCTGCTACGGCTGTGTAAATCAATATTGAGAACGAGTTGGGAGCGATTCCCAAAACATAACTGTTGCTGCTCGAAAAGCACGCGAATGTGGTCAAAGAGACGTCAGGATTCCGAGGCCAATTATTAAAGCCAGCGCCGATTAGATGCTTGATTGCACTCCGTGTGAGAGATTGTTTCCGATTTTTGTCCCATTTGCAGCCTGAAGTTTGGCCAATTAAGTTGTTTCGAGTGGAATAATTGATTTTGATCTCTGCGGTGTACCGGTGGACGAGTTTGTGTCTATTTGGACACCGCGTGTTTACCGTATTGAATTTGAAGAGAAAGAGGACGCACCGATGTACGAGCCATAATTGTTGAAGATAGCCGAATCGCCATTGATAATTGCTAAACAGTAGTTCTACTGACTTAGTTAGCTCCTGATTATAAAAATTACATTTTTCTAGACAAAATGGAACTACTGCACCTTTCTAAAATTAAAATAAAAGAGCAATCGGTCATCAATAACCCCTGACTTGATGTACCTTTAATTTCATAGGTTGCAGTTTTCTCTGGATACAGTTAAATAAGTGAAGAATAAAATTATTGATGCACTTAATTGTTAAGGACTTAAAGGAGCACACCTATTACTATTACGCAGAGCATGTTAATTATACTATTTTTCCAATTAATTTTTGTCATGTTGTGAATATATTTGCATGCAAATTTACATAAAATAAAAATTATATTTAGTTTTTTAATTTAAAATAAATTTAATATTAATAAAATGATTTACTAAATAAAATTTAAATACATAAAAGATAAAAAATATTGAGATATAAAATGTCTTGCATTATTTAGTTTTTTACTTTTAATTATTTTATTTTGAATGCTTTATATATATGCAGTAAATTGTACTTACAAATATCCAGACCGAAAATGCGTATAGCAAAATAAGTATCCAACAGACGCGACCCTCCAGCCAAACAAAGCACAAACACACCAACAAGCGAGCAACAGAGCAATTGGCTGGAGACTTTAACGTGCGCACAGGCAGACGCCGACTGAATAAAATGAACCGACGGCGGCTGCTGTGGCGTCGAGCCGAGGCGGCTGCAGGAAGAAGGGGCCAACTCCTCTGACCGACCCCTCCCTCCTCGTCCATCGCAACGTGCAACCACCTGTTACGTCAATTTTAGCCACTCAATTTTTACACTATAGCGGCCAGAAAACTTTTCCTTAGAATTTATTATGTTCAGTTGTAAAGGACGCCTTCTTTTTACTTGGAGCGATATCAATTCCCAATTTAAAAATAGCACATTGCAGCTTTTAAATATTTGCTTCAATGCATAACTTTAAAACAAAGCTAACATGCTATTTCCATTTCCCACGTCTGGATCGACATCTACTTTCGCTCAACTCGGATATTTGATGAAAATTTTCTGAAAAACCGAATGATTTTTTCTAAATTTATTGACAAGTCAATATTTTTTTAGAAAACGCGCAAATTGCCACTCTTCTCATAATATAATTAGTAATTGAATAAACATTTTAAATGCTCGTTTTTAATCTTACTATGCTCTCGTCTCTTCTTGTATTCCGCATGCTGCGTTCCTTTTCGCTCAATCAGATAGTGAGGCATGAATACTTAAAACATTTTAACTGCACTACTTATTGCAACCAATCGCTTCAAAGTTGCAATCTTTAGATATAAGAACAGTAAAAATGCAATTAATTTTGCTCAGAGTGCGGCTTGTGTTGTGCTTGTTCGCGTTTTATTGCTGGCGTTTTTTGCGCGAAAGTGCGTGTTATGCATCGGAAGGGCGGATTTTCTCACCAAAGTGCGTTCGTTGCCCCTGAGTCATACACACACAACATGCACTTTGATTGAAACTGGCCGATAGGAAGCGCTTCAAGCACCATTACGCCAGCTGCAAAACCAGTTATTAATAATCGCAAGCCGCGGTGAATTCATGAATAAACAACTCGGCGTCGCACTTAGCCTAAGTAATTACCCTATCAGGGCTGATAATAAATACATATGCCGCAGTAAAGTAAATACTCAACGTCAGACAGCGTCAGGCAAAAATTAAACTCTCTGCTGCGTTGGGGCAAAAACGAAAAGTGATTTTGAAATTTCCTGCGTGTGCTCGTAATCAGGTGAAAATTGCGACCGGCTCGATACAACCTGTGCGAGCGCAATAAAAATTTATGAAAATGATCCTGCGACTTTCGTTCAATCGGCGTACAAACTGTTTTTTTATGTTGAGCAATATCCTCCGATTGTATTGGCTGAGTTTCTCACAGAGCGTTTCCGATTGTTAATTAAATTTAGCGCCAGCAGGACCACTAATGAAAGCGACGATTAAAAATATTTTACATTGAAGAAGTGGTTCACTTGCTTTTACTGCGGAGAAATGGTCTTGTTCATTAAACTGCGAATTACGCTGAGTGCGATCGTAAGAGTGCCAACTGAATTAGGAGCACTTCAGTTCTTAATGGACAGAGTTTCTAATTAATGGTCTTGTAGTGAATTACTCTAGTTCGCAATTATGACAAGTATGAAGCGATCAAACAATCGAAATAATATTTAGAATCTCTTTCGTGAGGCGGACGTTGGTTTAAAATTTTTATTTCAAACGTCCTCGGTTCTTCTAGCAATGCTTATGTGTTCTTTTGAAGTCGCCGCGATTTAAATGCTAATACTTCCCACTGAAACTTAACCTCCTTCCGCGTTTGTGTGAATCTTGAATACAAATTACACACGGAATGGAAGTTGAAGGCAAAAAAAACGAGTGATTGACTAGTTTTCCCTTCGCCTTTTTACTCATCGGCCCTTTTCTCTCTCGCGTCCACGCAAACCGCGGCGTAGACTGCACAACAATGAGCATCAAAATGTAGGTTGAGCAAGTGGCTTGGTGAGCAAGAAGAGCAAGCGAAACGAAAAAGGAACAACGGCGTGAACAAACCGAGACACACTCAGTCGGCGATGATAATAAACTAATTCCTACAAACGCCGGCTGATTTCACAAAATCACATTTAATTGCAGGTGGATTGCAGAGCTGCAATAATAATTATTGGAATTTGCGTTTAGAAATCGAGTTGAGTTGCTGTTTTTTTGACAATTTACAAAGGATGTGTGTTGTTGGATTTGAATATGAAACGCACGGTTCTGGTAAAATAGCTGAAGGAGAGAAATGAGTAATTGACCAATTTCCCAACCTTTCGTTAAAAACAGGTGCTTGCTTGCAATCATTTTGAGCTTCCGTTAGGTGCGTGAAATCACAGACATTGCTGGGTGGCTTAGTGAAAATATACAATTATTATTTTGCTGGGGCACACATTGATTAGAGAGGAATCTTTGACGATTTTCCTCGTCTGAATAAATTTATGTACACCTATGAAAAGAGATCAAGTTTATTCCTGCAGAGTGACGAGCAAGATATTGTATTTTATTTTATTGGAATAAACGCTGCGATTTCGCAATAGGGTCGAGGAGATTGCTATTTATTTAACTCTTTTTATATGTTCAACGCGGTTTGTGCATTTGAGCTGACGAGTTTTTTTAACCTCCAATGATTAAATATGGCGCGTTTAGAGAAATAAGAGAGGATTAAAATCTAAGCCTGTTGAGATTTATTGCATGAGATACATGCTTTGATTTCTGATTGATTCGAAAGAGACAAAAAGTCAAAGCTAGATTAACAAATGCTTCACACTTCAACTAACATTTTCAAACATTAATCCGCGTGCGATTGGGTTTTTCGTTTAATAAATTTAAAAATCCCACACTTGTTACAATTCTTGTTTGTAAAATTGTGGAATGTACCCGAACAAGGATATTTTTTCTTTATATTATTTAGAACTAAACTTTCCAACAACTCAATTTGTCTGCTGCAACTGCCAGGAGTTACGAATTGGGAAAACGTGAGCGCCACGAGTAGTGCCTCGCCGGCGAAGCAACAAAAAGGCAGCAGCACGAAGGAGAACCGGCCCTTTGTCTTGCGCTGCAGTAATAATATTCTTTGCAGCCAAGCAGGAAAGTAATGTTTCATTTGTCGGCCGGACACACACTATGTTTCGGACGGGTTTCTTCTCCGATCTCTCAAAAACAATATAGTATTTCTGCTTTCAACGCATGTGCTGGAGATGTGTGTAATAATAATAAAATAGCTGCGAGCGGCATTAAATTTTCTCATGTTGCGCGCCTGCTTGTTCAACAAGTCGGCGAAGAGAGAACTCGCAGCCCCTGATTTTTTCCTCTCGCGCAGAAAACATACACACATAACCGCTCCTTACGGCCGGCGATGGGAAATTTATTTCAATAAAACCAAAAGTGGTTTATGAGCTTCCACTTTTCGGACAGGGAGCTGGACGCTGACTTTTCAAAAGAAAACTCAACTTTCTATCAGATTTTTATTGCTGTATTTTGGCATCACCACGCTTTCGAGCGAAAGCAATAAAACAAGGCGACAATTCTCATCAGTGGTTTTACGGGTTTTCCGACTGCTCCATGCACGAACGCAGTTCAAAATAAAATAAAATCAAAATAATATTAATTGAAAAGAAAATGTAAACCTGAGTCATCGCGTCGTAGCAAATTGTGACCAGATGATCAAAGGAGCTAAATCAATTATATTCTTCATAGTCTTTGGAGTTCGTTTAAACTTGTCACACAATAAAAAATGTCTCATCTTAGAAATTTCTATTCCTTCGTTACTATATCTTCAGTTATTGAAATATATTTATAATGTGAAAATAGAGCTAATCACGTGAGTTAATATATTTAAATAGGGTTTCTGTTATAAAGGGTCAGGTTCATTTTTCTCAAGGAATGATTGCAAGTCCGGTACCCTGAGAGATCTTTACTTTCCATAGTGGCGAATATCGGAAGACCTGTGGCAATTTGGCGGTGGCGTCTCTCTGTGACTTTTGTCTCTCGCGCTGATTGGACGTAATGAGCAGGGCGAAACATGCTGGCGCGCAAAATAAATAATTCGCTCTCAGCACGTAGGGCTGACTGCTGAGGAGCAAAAATGCTGTCGTGTCGTCGCAAAGTGAGTCCCCCTGATCAAAATAATTTCGCCAGTGTCGCGGCACCAAGGCCAGCCGGGCGATTAGCTTTGCTGCCGCGCCGCGTGCAAGCAAACCAACGCGTTGTATGTACGCATAGCTGTGGCTCCAAGTGCCGCGAGTGCGAAGGGCAAGGAAATAAACGCGCCACCCAGACTGTAAATCGTGCCACGATAAATTAATCTGCATTGTCAGAGTGCTAATGTGAGTGCGTCATGCGAGTCTCTCTTTTAAAGCCGTTCCCAACCCCACCGGTAGATTATTCTTTCTTTTTGCCAAAATGCCACGCTAAATGAAAAATGGAATGAAGGTCCCCATTATCAGTTTAGAAAAAATACCTAAAGAGGGTTGGGTTCTTTTTAGCTCTGAGCAGCCATTTCTGCAGCTCTACTGAGAGTTAATTGTGAAATTTTTGTACGGCTCTATTTCTATTTTACTGCCTTGTGATTGAATAATATTGACATTTCCACATCTAAAAAAGGAAATGAAACTTAATCACTTATCTAAAAATTGGCAAATAATGCAGTAAGCAGATACTTAACAGTGTTACATTTTGCTTTTAAAGACACCATAATGGAGGCATTGATAAGCGTACCTCGTAAACAACCGCCTATTATTGTCACCGAGTTTATTTTTCAATTTCGGTCGATCGTCGCGGGCGTGTCCTTAATCCTCAGAGATCTTAAACTGATGGTTATCTATAAATTTACAGTCTTTTGCTGCCTCAGGCAAGGAAAATCTATGACTCAATTCGCAGAAAACAAGTCTGTGTCTGCAAATTCGTAATCATTGTTGAATTTCAGAAATTCATCAAGCAAAGTGCTATTCTCTAAAAATTATTTTATAATTATATCAAACGCAAAAAAATATCTCTTGATATTTTAAATTTTCCTTGGTTAAAAGGAAATCAGTTTCTTCAGGACACGCAATTAAAAGAATACAAAATAAAATTTTGAATTTGGGCATTATCTGCAGAATTTATTATGGGTCATGATGAAATAACATTAAAGTTGATGCCATCAAATATTATATTTTCTACACGAGGCAATATTGAAAAGACTGGTAAAAAAACTTATGTAGCTGGCCATCATTTAATATAGGGAATAATCTAATTGCGTTTATGTTTCAGAACTTGCAGCCTTGCAAAAGACGCCTTATCCTGTGTCAAAATGATTGCAAAAGAACAAGCGACATAATATATTTTATACTTCACTCCCTTTAAAATGTTCCAAGTGAGTGGGATACGCACTACATTTGAATTTATCATTTGCAATGCTCACGATCGCTAGCATAAAAAATAAAGGCGAGAAGTGAAAAATTGTTCTGTTGTGTTTAACGGAGGCGGAACGAACAAGACGCTTGGGTTCTGCCGCGTGTGAAATAATGCGTGTGATTTTTGCAACACTACGAGGAAAATATTGTTATCAGATGCCGCCAATTGGCAGAAAAAAGAGGCGCAGTTGGAAAACTGACGGCACGCAATGAAATATCGCGTTTTATGGATGGGTTTTTGATGACAGATTGTGCAAGGCGAATTTTGTGATGACGATGATTGATAAATTGAAACTTTGACGCCACAACTCTAATCTTTTGCGTTTTTACACTATACGCATACCAATCACCCTTTCTGCTCTAGTATATTTCAAGTAATTATGTATAAACACCATAAACACGAATTCCGCTCTTATCTCTTAAGCTATTATTTGAAATACCGTGACGCGAGTTGCGACTCGCAAGACGACTGCGAGTTATGCAACGTGCCAAGCGCGGGCACTTCTACCTTTCTACTTCTTGAGATTCTTCAGCTTAGAAGAACTTGGTGCGACATCTTCACGCGAGAACTGGAATCTTTAGCAAGGTATAGCGTGCCCCGCCGGTTGCATACCATCCTGGCATTAAGTTTGCTTTTTTCTTTTGACTCTTAAAGGTACATCATCTCGCGAGATTTGGAGCGGACTACGGTATTATGGGTTTGCCCACCTATTATCACAGCTTCACGAATCATGCAATGCCTGCATTACCTTGAGGGAAATAATTAAATCACACCGAAAAAAATGATTTTATTATAATTGGATCCTTATTATCGCAATCATCATCATCATGCGCCCTAATTTACATCGAACCTATCATTTATCAATTCTAACTTTGTTATTTAAACTTATATTTTAAAATATGTACTCATCATAGAGTAAATACATATAACTAGATTTGGGTTGCAGAATAGGTCGAAAAATTGATGGCAATTTTTGCCATGAGTCGTCAGTTTAAAATTAAATTGTTATTCGTCTTTTAGTTTTCTTGCAATTATTTAAGCTGATTTTAAATGTTTACTAGCATTGCGGCTGTGATCAAGAAATTGTAGTAATCATTATCTATACGTCATTCAGTGCCGACCTGAGGTCGAAAATTTTACCTAGCGCTATATTATCGGTTGGAGGGCGTCCCGTGGAAAGCCTTCTACGCCCGATAGGCCAATCCCAATCAGGCACTGATCTCGGCATCAAGTAGCGTTTCGTCTTCTGGTCCAACGAGCCATTTGTCAAGACAATTATAATCCCTTTTTGACGGTTGCTGAAAACGGTTTTCGGCAAATTACAATGTCGTTTTGTCCCACTTATCCGCTGGCAAGGCCAAAATACAGTGAAGAGGTCAAGTAAGGAATGAATATAACTGGTCACGCACAATATGCGCATCTAAAAAGATACAGTGATCTTAAGCGTGACTGTCTGTCACTCGGCCGCAGGGCTCAAATACTAAATTCATTACTATGCATACACGCATAATTATAAGACAAGAGCAGTAAAGATCCTCCGGGAGTTTTTTGGTCATAAATTATTCTGGTGTATATATAATACATCTGATGATTTTATATTTTAAAATATTTTATATTTTTTTAATTATTTTTTATAATTTATATATTTTAAAATATTTTATATTTTTTTAATTATTTTTTATAATTTATATATTTTAAAATATTTTATATTTTAAATATATTTTACAAATATTTATATTCTTGGTTAAATACAAGCAAACTCGTGTTTCTGCGTGTTTTCTATTATAACAGCCTTTCTGTAGGGCATACGTTTCTAACTCAGGAATTTGTTACGGACTGCCATATTATTTTACTTTTAGTTACTGATCATGATAAACTCATCCACAAAAAATAGGAACATAAATCACTTTTCCATAAAAGTTAAACCTTATATCCGCCACATGCTTGACACCACAATAATTTTTGCGGTTCATTTAATTGGTACGCCTCATTTCTTCTCACAAATGCCACCGCGTTGACTTAAAATCGTAATTATTCTCACCTCTGCGGTTCCAGTTTCTCGACAGAGGTGTGAAATTCTTTTCACCACTTTCGAGTTCAAATTGAGGCGCTTTTGCGAGACAGTTATGCTACAGAAATCAACACAGAGTTAGAGCCTGAGCGAGGCGAATTCCTAACAACCTAGTGGGAGGTACGGCCGCACAATAAGGCGCATAAATGATAAGTAGACTTTGCTTCGTTTTACACACTCCTTTCGTTTAGTAGGCGCTCTATTTTTACCATTGCCAAGCGAAGTTTCACGTGCCGGCCATAACAAACTCATTGCATCCCGACCAAAGTGTGGCATTCGAATTCTTTACACCATTACTATTCAGCTGCGATAACCTGAGTCAACCGTTTCTTCCATTTGTACTCCTTCCGATCAAACAAGGTCATTTATGCTCAGCTTGATTCTATGTTTTAAAAAAATGATTATATGTTCGGAACATTAATTTAAGCTAGATCGTTGCAGAAACCACGAATAGAAAATTTGTAGGTTAGATATTTAATTTTTTATTCTATAAACTTTCCTAACCAATCATCTAGATAAAAACTTTTTAAAATATTCCGATCTTATAACATCATCCAAGGCTAACTTAAGAAACAATTTGGTCTGGATTTGCTTCAAGAAACGTTGGTGCTTAAATATTGTCATGGAATACAATCGTCAAAAACAACGCGTAAAGAATGTTTTATTTTCATGCCCGTGTTCCATTTGTTTTTAAAAACCTTTCCTTGCAAATTGGTGAGAAATTTTGTTGCTTGAATAATTCCAATTGCTCTGAATGGTTTTAGCACCTGTCCAGCGGCTTTAGGTACAAAAGTCTGGCGTTACAACCAAAGTCCTCGGTGCGGGGAGGCCGAAAAGATGGTAACATTGGGCCCAAGATCCTATGCAGCCACTTGGGCCCCTTGCTATCCGCTCGGGACCCAGTGAGCTTTTATAGCCCACGGAATGTGCTGAGCAATTTAAATTTTGTCTCATTTTGTTACAACAATCATCTAAAATGTGGAGGTATAAATAAAAGGTGCTTGGTCCAATCAATGGGAAAAGAGGTTGTAATAGATCAATCCCCATACAGTCACTTGCATGCTCTCAAAAAATGATACAGGCCGCACTACTACAACAAACAAACAAATTGCCAGATTTTATAAGATATCAATCATAATTACAAGGTGCTCTCGTCACGTCGTAAACCATGCAGTCAAGGTTAAGAGCTTTAAACCTAGACACTCAATTTGAATAGGTTCACAGTTAAAACTAGTTTTGTTTCGAAAGCGCCTACGCACCTATGCATGCAATAATGAGACCAAAAGTCGTCTCCCATGAAATTTGCACGTTTGAGGCGCACAAAGGGAGACACGTTTCGCTCCGGTCAGCGGCGAGATCACTCTATCTCGAGAAAGACAAATAGAGAGCAGGTTTTGTGTGTTTCTCGTCGAGAAGCAATTAAAAGTGGGCCAGCGAGGATCAGCACCGCTACGATGCACTCTGGACAGCATCGGCTTTATGCGTTTGAGACGCGTCTGCCGCCGCTGCTGCATCCAAGTGCAGCTAAGTGAACTTTGTGCATTTATTTTCGTACTGTAATTGACGAGCGGCTCGCAGCTGACTGAGATTCTGGTTTTCATCCCCGTATGTGGGCCACGAGGAGGGGCCGAGCACGTAGTAAATCTGCAGCGCACTGCCAGCATAGGTCACGTTAGCGAAGCCTCTCGAAATTTATATCAATTACAGTACCTGCATGTTCTGCTGCGAACGAGTTTTTATGATCGCAATCATTGCTCTTTTAGAGCATTCCCACGAGCGAGAATATTTTCATTTGCTTTCCGGCGTAAAATGTTGCAAAAAAGTGGTCATAATAAGCGGTTGTAAAAGTGCGATGATTACCCCCTATTTATTATAATATTATTGAATGTTTCCCGACTCTGTGAAAGGGAAAAGTAAGACTATCTTTTGGGCTACTGTTTTTTGTTGGGGAAATTTAATTGACTTTTGTTGTCTTGCTTTAAACGAAATGGGTACACAAACTATATAAAAATGTACATGTTATGTCATATTGTATATTTTATGTTTGGATTAAATATTAAGACAACACTGATGTTGAACAAATTATAGAAAATGATTTAATTTCTGTTGATGTTTTGAATAGGAGTAAATTGGAAGTGATTTTCAAAGGAAAATTGATAGATCCATATCAAGAATAAATTTAGAAGAGGCATTTCAAATTTCTATTGCGGATACATTACTCGCTTTTCAAAAACTACTTACACTTTGATTGAAAACTTGGATTAAAACCCTATGTATATCCAGTACACTCTGGGTTAATTTTGGTGTTATCAAGCTATCTAGTTTTTAGCCTAATCCAATCAACAACAAGGATTTTGCAGCACATTTTCTCTTTATTTTTAAATTACAAAGTCATAACAATAGAAATAATGAATGTGGCAGGTTTATTGTGCACGCATCATTATGAAGTCTCTCATCCAGGATAGCGATGAATAATTAATTTTATTGATATAATGAATTGATTCCCAGAGTTTGAAATACTTGAAAATATTATTTTCTGAAATATAGATCAAGCGTAAAAAAGGAGTCCAACAGCTTTAATCTACTCCAGCTGTGAGCAATTTTGAGGACTTTCTTTGTGGTTTTCGTGTAATACGCTCTCTAATTAAGCCGCGTGTCGCTTTACAAGTGGGAAAAGGCTGGCGCTTTTGAACTTTGCGTGGCAGCGAAAATTAATCTGCGGTCGATTTAACGTGAAAAGTATGAAAATCAATTCACGTCTTTTGTCACGCGACCCGACCGAGGTCTTTTCGCTGTGATAGAGGCATCACTGCATGCGGTGAGCAGAATGAATGGCACGGAAACCCGCGCGGGAACTAATCTCACGCATTCTCTCCTGCAGCAAATTCACTTGCCAGAGAAAAGCGAGTCGTAATGATATCTGCTGAAATACACTGACAATGAGTACAGTCACGGTCGCTTATGGTGAGTGTCTCGAGATTAGACTGGAAGAAGGAGACAAAAGTTTCACCGTCTCCTTCATTCAAGCATTTTTGTCACCTTTCATGCTTTTTTTAACAGCCCAAAAAGGCTACACCTGACTTATTTTAAGAGCCACCCCTGTCAATATTTGGCTTAACAAAATAAAAGAATATCTGAATCTTAACAGGCTACACGTTAATTCTTTCAAGAAATTTCAGAAACCTAATTGATGTTGTCGGTAAGTAGCTTACAGTTTTAGTAGCGCAAATTCTGTTCTGTTCATTAAAAATTTAAGAACGAAATTCCCAATGTCAAGGTAATCAAACAAAAGGTTGTTAGATCACTAATTATTCAAAGATCTGATGTCATTGATGCGTTTCTTATGACACAAAGGATAACAATATGCCATTAATTGGTTTGTGCATGCAATGTGGTACCGTTTTTATTTAAATTAATGAATAAAGCTATGAAGCAAGGAATAGTGAGGTACTGTTAATTAGATTGTGTTTCTTAATTGTGTATCAAAAGCGTCTTAAAGAGACAAAACCCTTTCTACAATCACATTCTTGCTAACGCTGACTGACATCTTGATTAAACGGTGGTCGCATGAATGATTGCTGGAGAGCAAAAGATATCCACAAAAACGGTTGTTTAAGGAAAGAAAAGTGCATTTCAGGGCAGCGGAGGCGAACGGACGAAAAACTCGGTGTACAAGTGCAATCGGCTTCCTCGGCGTTGCTCGGCATATATATTAATTTCGCCAGTCGTGTTTAGTGTGCCGGGCCAAGCAAGTCAAGCATGAGCCACCGCACAAATTGATGCATGGCGGCGATTCTCTCTTTTTGCTCTTCTCGCGTCTCCTGCTGTTGAATCAAACAAATGAATATAGAAGTGGCAGCCTTTCTCTCCGCATCCGGAGTCACCGCGATGACCGTCAGCAACCTTTGCTCGTCAGCTCCATTTTTAATGCGGAAAAAGCTGCTACGCAACTTGAAATTTCCTATTTCACTATTCCATCTGACAAAATTACCGAATTGAATAAGTAGGAAAAGAAAGCTATAGTTTTGTTTCATTCTCTACGCTTCCTGCTCATCGAGTGACGGCTCTTCCGCTACTATATTTGTAGAAAATCAACCCAGTCATGAATGATTTCGAACATCATTTTTCAAACTGAAAGTCATCTGGAGTAATAGCTCTACAGAATTGCTCTCCGCAATTGCTTTTTTATATTATTTGATGCAGACCAATGGGTTGATTCGTAAAAAAATACTTGTGCTATGGGTAAATCTAAAAAGCGAATTTTTAATATTTTGCTGAGGATTTGGTTGCTCTATCATTTTACTTCTTTTTTATTGATTAAGAT